>NC_074707.1:49624887-50224887 GCF_024334085.1 Lutzomyia longipalpis
AGGCATCGTAGCGGAAAGAAAATGTTTTGTGCCAATTTTTTCTCGCAAAAAAATAGCCAAAGGGCGTGAAATCACAAAGCTACTTATTTTAGCTTTGAGAGCTTTTCTCATCTCTCTCCCCGTGTTTTTCGCAGAAAGCTCTCAAAAGGGGTTGTGAAGCGTCAATGAAAATTATCATCGCACACAGGAGGGAAAATCCCATTCAATTTGCAAGCAAACTTTTCACCTGGCCCAATTTTAATTATCGCTCCCCGTGTTAATAATAAATTATCCACTTTGGGTTTTCTCAGAAATTTATTTATTATTTATTGCCTCATGGAAAATATATTTGAGGGTTAATTCTCACCGAAATGTATGAGAAATATTTGAATGAAGATGGATTTTTTTTACTCCTGCAAGGTTTCTTTTGGGGGAAATTCGTGAAAATCGCGTGGCCGGAAGAGGCTCATAAGTCGATTATGCAAATTTTCATGGACTACAGTTCACCCCCAACGTCACGGCATCCCTCTAAATTTCCCAGTCCTCCCACACAATCAGCACAATTGGAGAATTCACAGAAAGAGCACACAAAATGATACCACAGAAATTTATCTGCTAAAACGAATAGATTTTCTTTTTTTTCCATTTTCTTTCAATTTAACTTTTTTTCTCAGTACAGCAGCTACCTATAGCCAATAATTTAATATCCCCCACCCCTCGTAGAAGAATTTTCAAAGCTGAACAACTTAAATTTCCCGCTGAGAACGCGCTTTAAAGCTCGCGTCTTTTTGTAAAATGATTCCCATCATGATTTCTTTGTAACCAAAGAGAAATCTTTTTGATTTTCCAACCCCTTCGCTCTAATTCTTATTCTTTGATCTAAAAATATATTTTTTAAAAGAGAATCAAAGATTAATTTAGCAAGTTTTGAGCTGTTCTTCATTCTAAAAGCTCCTAAACATTCTTCTATAAGCTTTACAGATAAATCTCCAACTGTTCGCACTAAAAGAGTTAATGCAGAATGCTTTTTACCGGCTAAAATTGAGCATTTGATATACAAATTCTTCTTTTAAACTTTCTACAGCTTAAGAGTTACAGCTTACAGTTTAAGATGATTTGTCGTAAAAAGCTCACACTCCTCTCAATTTCTAAAGTTTTCTTGAGTGCGAATACACACACAACATTCAACTACTGATAACAAATTACTACTTATGTGAAGCAAGGGAGTATCGTGGGGATTGTTTGCTAGGAGAAAATCCTTGAGAGTTTATTTAGCGAGAAGAAAAGTCTCTTATCTATTGGAGAATCAATTGTACTCTCAGGAATATTTGTTGACTGAGTGTGCAAAAGGTGCGGGAGATGTAATATTAAATTTAACCCTCTGCCAAAGGAGACGACATGAAGATATCACAATTTCTTATCAATTATCAGTGTCGCGATGGGGTTTTGTTGTACTGTGGGTGGGAAGTGAGTAAAATGTGTATTTTATGTCATAACTTGTATGGAGTTTTAGATGTTTTTGTGTGTGTATAACATTAGATAACTCGGCGCCTCCATCAGCAACCTTCTGAGAGCTTTTCTATATTGTATGTGGAGAGGGAGGAGAATTTTCTACACAGAAAATGTTCCAAATACGGAGATATCTCGCATATTGTGCAATTCCCAATACTATGAAAGTTGATTATGGAGTGTATAACATTCGTTGTAAACAACTGGTCCAATTCAAAATTGTTGATGTTGCGTCTCAGGAGCTGTTGAGACACCCTGGAAACAGCATCGGCCATTATCGATACACATCCGCCCTCTTACGTCAAGTGTGCATCCGATTCGACCTCATTATCCCACCATGGGACATTTTTCGCAATTATCTTTAACTTTAAGATGTAATCCATTAAAATTTCGTTATATTTTTATAAGCAACCTTACTGGCATCTACATTCAAGTTTTATAAGTGAATTATCTAAAGTTAAAATAAATTAAGTGGTGTTGGAAACCTTTCTCTTATTGACCATCGAGGGGCCCCAGAGCATCACGAGGTTACCAAGGAGGACATACACCTATCCGAAAATTGTCCCTTCTCCCGGAGGGGCTCGTTGCACTAATACTTCTGCTTGTATTTCCAAGGTAACTGCCACTTGAATCTCTTTATCTGGGGAGCGCCCCACATGTTGTATGCTTTCTCTAATTCCGGCTATATCACCCAAGGTAACCACCAATTGAATCTCTCTTTCTGGGGAGCCTCCCAGGCTGCATTCATTCTTCTAATCCTGACCATATATTCCAAGGTATGTTTCATACATAAAATTTATGTATAGAACATACCTTTGTAACGACAGTTAAGAAGAAACACAGATTAGGAAAATACAGCGTTGGAACTTCCTGGATTCGGTTGGGCATCAATCATACCTTTGGATTGTACAGGGCAGAGATTAGCAATAATGAAGACAATAGATATCCCAGTGTAGCCGGGCAGGAGAAGTCATTTACCTTTGGAGATACAGGTGAGAAATACATTAGTAGCCTTTCTGGTGAGAAGGAACAATTTTGGTTTCTCGTAGCTCCCGTAGATGCCGGATGTCTGGGTGTTCTGAAGGGGCCGGATGAGATGGAGAAGAAAAATGCACGGATTTTTCCCAACACCAATTTTAATGTAATTCACATCAAAGTTTGAAATATAAATTGTGGCGCGAGACGCCTTTGATTCACTTTATAATGTTACTATAAAATCTAAGCCCGATGGGACTAACGAGGCTTGATAAAAATTAATTTCCCAAAAAAAGAGTTTGGGACTCGTGGTTGCCATGAAGTATACTGACGGAAGGAAGTAACAAAGATAGAAAAATGATGGCGGTTAAAAATTGCAAATGCGTTTCAAAACAAAGAGTCCGTTGCAACATAGAAAATTCAAACTATGCTAAAAAGTTACAACGGATGTTGTACATGGAGTGAAAATCTCAATGCTCAAATATGTTTTGCACCAACCCCCAGGAGAGATTGACGAGGAGGGCGGGCAGGCGGTTGGCTTGAAGGGGTGTGTGCGAGTGCTTCGTTGTGCCAAAGAGGTCGAGGGGTTGATATTAGTGTTATTGCTAGTTCCACGATGCTGTTTTCACAACATTTCTTTTTACTACGTGAACGACGTGCTCTCCCCCGTATTGTTTTTCTCCCACACCCCTTCACACACACACCCACACATACACACACACAAACACATATCCCGTGCACTTTGACCTCGAAAAGAAGTAGGTATTCAGAGAAAATCACCCTCAAGGCAAAAAAAATCCGGGCAAAAGTCCATAAAAAGAACTTTTTCAGAGCAAGAGGAAATTTCATTAAATCCAATCTTCCTGCCTCAGAGTAGAATGTGGTGCACTCACAGAATTTTCATTAAACACGGAAAATGCTAATAACGTCCTTCGGGTTCCTGTGTGGTTTCCCCCGCATGAACATCTATTTTTTTGCAATACAATTGAATGTTTGGTAAATTGAAATTTGCACGTCTTTTCGCTGAAAGCTCCTCTCTCTCCTTTGCTTCACTCAAATACCCAACGAAGCATTCGCAGAAAACCACCCATTTCGCACTTCTCATGGGATTTTAATGGAAATAGTTTGAGAAATGCTAAATTCCAAAAGCGATAAAATTTCACAAAACCCCTTTTTCAACATCCTCCCACATCCACCCCTTTGTGAACTTCATCCTCTTTGCCTTTTAGCTCACTGAATTTATCTTATTCTTCGCATTTTCTCTCTTTCCCTGCTCTATCGATTTTAAATCCATCAACTGTGACACTCCGCTTTTGCACAATAATTTGAATATGTTATTGAAGGTGATGTAAAATATATTTTGCAATCTATTTTATCTACTTTTTTAGGGGTTGTTTTGAATGGATATTGTTTTTTCTTGCGGAAAAAAATTCAAAAGAAAATCAAGAAGAAAATGTTGCGTTTTCTAAGAATTCTTTTCTTAGAAAATATCCTTAGAATTTTCACATTTTCACAATTTTCACAAAATTGCATTGAGATAATTAATTTTTCACTTGCTCCCCTCTCATACCGTTCATTTTCTGCCTCATTACGAGCAACGCCGTAATCTCAGCTAATGATATATTCCCTCTGGTATTTTGCGCTATCTTCTTCCCATGAGATTGTGGATTTTTCATCCTTCCGCAAAAAGGCGAAGGAGTGCGCGCGAGGATGGTGAAAATTGCAGAAATTAATTGGTGAACCAGAGAGCAATTTATGGTATAACCACAAAGTACGAGAAAGTTTTTTTGGGCAGAACATGCCCAGAAAATTGTGCAAAATTCCGGGAAGAGGAAATAATAAGAAACTTCGCGCATAAAATGACAAGAGGGAGATTTCTCTTCTCTATGTTTATTTTTCCAGAAAGCCACAAGGAAAAGTCCTCTCATTTCCCTCACAGACAAGCATTGTGTTGTAATTAGTAGAAGGAGTTTCCTAATTGATGGATATTTAGTCCTCCAGAGGACATGAGAGTGGGAGGAAAAAAATTAGAAAAAAATCCATGAAGGAGCAACAAGTTGAGGGTTGCGTTGAAAG
Organism: Lutzomyia longipalpis; assembly: GCF_024334085.1. Lineage (NCBI taxonomy): Eukaryota > Metazoa > Arthropoda > Insecta > Diptera > Psychodidae > Lutzomyia > Lutzomyia longipalpis. Next base: position 49,629,427 of record NC_074707.1, read on the forward strand.
TGCGTTGGAAGGGATTTAACAATAATATGACCTTTTGATTTTAATCCTTATATTGCCCAGGAAATACTGTAAAGTGGGGTGAATTGGGACAGGAGAATGAGAATATTTTCCATCTAAAAGTGTTTGAATTGTTTCTATTGGACTCTTTCAATTGGAGAAAACATTCCAAAGGGAATCAAGAAAAAATTCTTACAATTTAATAAATTTTTACAATTCAATAAATTCTTTTGTCAGGAAGTTTTTCCTGAAATGTAGGTAATTTTTAAAAGCTCAAAACGATGAAATTATAATCTTTACTCCATAAACAATATTTTCTTGAATTTTTCACCAAATTATCATCGTCCATTCACCCCAGAAATTGCCCCATATGTTGTGTAATTTCTATGGCAAACAGTAGCACGTTGTAAATATTTAAAACAATAATGTCCCCTCTGCTTCGTGCAAATGGCATTACAATGCACTTTATATGTAGTTTTCCGCCACTTTCAGGGGGGTTAGAAAAGCTCGAAAAGTCACGTACACATGAAGTTCTTTCAACTCTTCTCCCCATGTGGGGTTTTGTGGCCAAAAATGCGCTCTCTTTTCATGAGGCAATTCTGTGTGAAATAAATGGTTGACTTGCAAGCTTTTCGGGGGAAGAAATTTCAAGCTGTTGCGAAGCCAAGAAAGAACTTCCACATGAATGATTTTACAGTCGTGAAGACACCAAAGCTACTTCTATAAATAAATCCTCTTAAATTTTTACATAATTTCCTCATTTAAAATCTCCATTTTAAAATAAACATCAAATGTAAAAAGAAACATATTTTCCGGGGCAAAAATCACCCTCAATTCCCCCGGAAAATGCGAAATATTCATAAATAAAATGAAAGAGAATGTCTCTAAAACAGGAAAAAAATGTCAAATCAACAGTGAGAAAATTAGCAATTTTTCCTTGGAAAAGGACAAAAGTCAAAAAATAAATTTTCATGCGGATGGAATTAATTTTGCCACCACCCCCTATCATTAGCCCAAGGGGGGAACACCTTGCTGTCCTTTTTTTTGAATAACCTTGACATAACACAAAATTAATCTCATTTGCGGCAGTCGACAATGGGGGGGGGGGGGGGGAAGGGAGGTTTAACATCCCTTGTCATTTCATAAATGGACATTTCTGATCAGCAGAGAGAGAAATTTAATCATCAAACAAAGAATGGGCATCACATTCCTCCGCACCTTTCTTGCATTTCTATCTCATTTCGCAGAATTATTAATCAAGGGGCACAATATGTGTTGAAAGGGTGGGGGTGGCTTCTGACTTGCGAGGAATTTCATTACATCTCTCAAAAATGAGTAAGAAAATTAATTTTAAGTCATATAAAGGAGTCTTTTCAAGGAAACGAAGGATTTAAAGAACTGATGATGAGAGCTTTTTCGTAATTAAGATTTTGCCCAATTATTCCCTGATAATTTTACACTGATAAAGAGCTTAGAAAGTCAAGGAAATCCTCAGAATATTTGCGTTAAAAGCTTCACAAACTTTATGGAGTTTTCTTTAAAAATATTTTCTGAAAGAAAATTAAAAATATTAGGGCTGTTTATTTTACCATATTTAAAAGAAATCTATAGGTTTATAATAAAGTCGCAAAGGGTAAGATTTAAATAATATTTCACTATAAAAAATATAATATAATAATCACAATTGATTTAAATAAAAAGGAAGAATAAATTTGCAAGACATTCGCCCCTTGCTACTCATTTTTCCCGGTGAATAAATATTTTTGCAAGTGGCTTTTCTCATTATTTTTCTCCACCACTTTCCCACCCATTCTGGTCAGTTGTTGGGGCTACTGCTACCATATAGAAAATATCAAATAACTGTGAAATAGAGTCCCTCCTGCCAAGGGGAAATATTTACTTTTCAATTTCAAATTTTTGGGGCTTAAAACAACAAAAGAGATGGAAATTCGAAATTGGCTCGTGTCAACTAGGCGCCCCCACTGCCAATGGAGACGCCTGGTTGCGTTAAAAAATAATTTTCCACGATTTTTTTTTGTCAATTCGCCTGTTCTCCCGCCACCCTTTCGCTTTCATTTCTATGCTCTTTTCCATTCTATCCCCTTTTTCTGTGTTATTCCCGCGGAATTACTTTACAATTGGCATGACTTTTTGGGGAACATGTGTCACTCCATATTCCATCGAACATCCTTCATGCGGAATTCATCCTGTTTCACACGGTATGGATTTTACGGGGAAGCTTTACAGTGTGCTTTGTGAACTTTAAAGTCCACAAGCGGCGTCTTTAAAGAGTTTCAGTGTAAAACACTCCTTTGGGTCCTCTTAGACACGAAAATCCATTAAGTTTAGCTCATCCCCGTGTAAAGGGAGATAAATGCAAGGAAATTCGATGCTAGAGGTGTAAAAGGAGATGCTTTCATCGAACACACAGAGAGCTTTCAAAATTCAAGCCCTAAAAACATCAACCCTCATCTGGATAACAATGGGTGATGATGACTAATCTAGCTTGCAAACATCATCGTACGTTATGTTGAGATAATTTGAGCCCATTCTGGGTGGGGATTAACTACAAACAATTTGCACCACATCACAAAATCCCTCCTGGCGAGTGAATTACATTTGCATAAATATTTCCCACTCATCCATTTGCTACAAAGTTTCACCCCAAGTCACGCTTCTTCACCCCCACCCCTTAATGCTTTGGGCGATGTCTTATCATGGGAAAGTTTTGCTACTTGATGAGTACTCCACCTGCACTCTGTACACCCCCACAACCCTACTTTAGAACGTGGGGATGCAGCAGAGCTTTCTCTTGAGAGAGAGAGAGAGTCAATATTGAACCCCATATAAATCTCAATGAACATAAATACAGCACATCCCGTGAAAGTCATTTAGAAACTTTCCACGCGTAAAAAATGCAAGAGCTCTTTATTATATCATTCAATTACGAGTACATCAGCTCCGGAAGTTTGGGTAATAAAAGCAAAAATAAGGTGCTTAGTCTCCTCCCACTCACTGTATCACGTGGACGAGTACGCGGGGATTTCATGAAAAGTGTTTACTTTGGAAGGAAATAAATTTTTAAAGAGCTTTGCGTGGATAATTTGTGTTAGAGAAAAAAGATTGTGAAGAAAAGATTCAATTTACGCGCTTTTTTGCATTTTGTAGTTCTAAGGAAATTTAAATATTTTACAAAAAAAAGTAAAGGAAGAGCTTATTGAAAAAAATTGAGGGGCAGGTAAGCCCCAGGCGCCTCCACTTTTCCTTTTTACTGAATTTTTTACGAATTTTAATAATTTTTTTTAAGATCAAAGAAACGTTAGTAATAGAACCAGGCGCCTCCATTTTTAGTCATTACCAAGCTTTTATCTGTTTAGATAATCTAGAATGACAGAAAAAGCTTTCAGATATTACCAGGCGCCGTCATTTTTTTTCTTTCTAATTTATTTTAAAGCTTAAAAATTAGGGTAATAACTCAGATTTATTAAAGAAATTTACACGAAAATTAACTTCTAAATTGTATAGAAAGGTTATCAATCAATTTTCTTGAATTTGTTCTCAAAAGATTCTAAAACTTCTCATTTAACAGAGTCTATATGTGATTTGTTTTTGTAAAAATAAAATTTTTAATGTTATTCTTGAAGTAGGTAAACAAAATAAAATTTCCAAGCATAAATAGGTAAATCCCGTTTGAAATTAAAGAGGAGAACTTTTCGCAATTTTTAAATATTTCTTATTTCAGAAAATTAGCATAAGATAAGACTATCGAACTACCAGGTGTCGCCATCTTCAAATTTTAATTTGAGACAAAAAAAAATTTTTTTTTACTAAATTCCTAATTAAATTTTAATAGAAATTGAAGCTTCCAAAGCTCGCTCTTGACGACTACTAATGGGCGTCTCAATATACCATCTAATTTATTTTATTTTTCACTAAATTACTGCAAAAACAATCCTACAGCTGTGTACAAGTGGCTTGATTTTATTTATCAGAGTCTGTGCTGAAAATAAATATCTAATACCGTATTGTTTTGATTCCATCCCGACATCCTGGCCCCCGCAAATAACCTTCAGGGGCACGCGTTAAAGGGGAGTGTTGAGCTGCGTGGGATGTTTTTGTGCTCATTTATATCGACTTTTATTCCACAAAATGCTTTCTTTTCCATCAAATTTCTTCGCAAAAATATAAAAGATAATTTAGACACAAAAATATCATTTTATTCCCTCTTCCTCTCAATCGTCTGAAAATCTCCCCAAAATGGGAGATAATTAAAATATCTTCACCATAAAAGCAATAACTGTCACATTCCTTGGGTGGATTTTCCCACGAAATGATGGGCATTGTATGAAGAATTATGGCAAAGAAGCTTAGGAATATGCTGGGGAATTACATCAATCGAAGGGAGAATGAATTGAAATGAGTAAAAGAGGAAATTGTTGGGGCGAGAATTTTCGCATATGTGTCGATGCCATTGCGTATCATCAAAATGGGGCGCTTACGCCGAAGAAGGAAGTCCGCACATTATCTCCATCTTACATCCTCGTATACATCCGCAAGGCACGAGACTGGTAGACAAAAGAATTCGCAGTGCGTCACCCCGGAGGAGAACTTGCGTGGGTGTGACAAGATTAATCCCTTCTGTGCAAAAGGATCCACCACTAACCACCCCTACCAATTTTCCCCCCTTCTTGGCCACAGATACGCGACACATTAGAGAAAAATCTACAGCTAGAAGGAATTAAATTTATCATTCAGGAAAGCTGGTCAAAAATGCTTCGAAATATTAGATTTTTCATGCCAATTTCCGCCTAACGTTCATACTGTTTATCGCTGCAGGAAATTGTTTTCATGTTTTCTCTGAGTAAGAATTTTCCCATTTTGTTTGCTTCTAAAATTTAATAAAGCTCACTCACATACTAAAGGGAAAATTATTGTCGTGGTAAAGGAAGACAAATCGATAGAATGTGGAATGGTATGCAGAAAGTGGGCTTCCACCACATTTCAGGGAGCTTCTGTGCCATTCAATAACTTCTTCCCTTAAAGCTTCTGCCCCATGAAGAATTCTTGGAAGACTCGAAAACTTCCCAAAATTCCTTTCTCATCGATTCTATGAATATTTTCCTCAAAATTATTGATTTTTCGTATTTTTAGAATTAAATTTCTAGATAATTTGAGATTTTATTTTGCATAACTTTTTATATCCTTCATATAAACAATGGGAAGAAAATCAAACTGATTAATTTTGCAAAGCAAATCACGTGCTTTGAAATGCAGATTCTTTTGCCTTTTGCTGCAATAATAAGAATTACAACAATATCAATTTTGCATTGCGCATTCCTTGTTTATTATCCTCTTTGATTTTCCACCTATTGGTTACATTTATCCACATCTGAGTTCTCTGGGAAAAACTCTAACGGACTTCATTTGCAACATTTTAGAGCATCCCACATATACCTTCCTTGTATTTTGTTTGATCTATTCAACCAATTCCAAATCATTTCCCACCGGACGTCAAGAACATGAGCATGAGAAGCCCCTTTAGCGCACCTGGATTTAATACACCACCCTCAACCCCCTTGCTTTAAAATGCGTGGGATTAATTAAAGCAATTTCCCAATATATAGGGATGCGCCCTATCACCCGCTGAGCTTTGGCATTTGTGGAATTTATCGCGCGGCTTTGGTGGTTCTCTACGTCAGAAGAATCCACAGTAGAGCCCTCCACCTCCCCTCCCGCCCTTTATCTAAGAAATCCCCAATAGATATATAGGAAAATGTGGGCGGGAAGGCATTCGATGCGCCCCATTGTCTTCTCTCCAGCAGACAATTTATAAAATGGAAAGTCTATGTGTACGGCAAGGTTTTTACCAAACGGAGTTCTTGTTCACACTTTTGCACCACATAAATTTAACCACCCCTTCACCCCCACCAAGCTATTCCACTCCCCTACCCCCATTCAATATGCTTCAACAACAATTTTCCAATAGATTGCCAATGTGGGGGAGTTAAAAATGAAAATATTCGATGTAGTTTTCAAGAACAGAAGTATATAAACAAGGAAAACAAGAAAGGACTGATTTGTTTTTTTTTCGCATTCAAGCTACAAAAATATTTTATCCCTGCTGGGAGGAAACTTTTGGAATTGGCTGGACCGTGGTTGTGAGGTGAAAAACAATTCACAGGGAAAACTTTATTGGTCTATATATATGTTTCCATGCGGAAAGATCTTTTCCCGGCATATGTCAATCTAGGGTTGTTACAGGTAGGGTCTTTTCTTAATGCTTTGCAACATATTTATGCTATTGCAGATGTCAAACAAGGTGTTTGAAAGAAGTTAAAGAATTGTAAGTTTTATGGCTTTATAAAGGTTTTTTTGTTTAATTTAGAAATTTAATTATTTCGCATTTCCTTCCCGGTTCAGTTTAACTTCACAGTTAAGCACATAAGTTATAGATTTTGCGAATGGAGACGACTGGTTGGGAAGTCTGGGAAAGCAATTAAAAATCAAGTTTTTTCTCAGATAAAAATTGATTTTCCTTAATTTATTTTTCAATTAATTTAAATAGATTTTATTTCTTTTGATTTACTTTATCGTTGATTTTCTTTCATGCAAATTCAGTTGCTAAAGAAATGAGTTATTTGAAAGAGTTTCCGGCAAAACTTCAGCACAGTGATAGATCAAAGATTATTGCTCTGTCTAATAAATTAATTGAGATATTTTTCTTTCTGATGACGTTTCACCTGCTTTTCTTCCGGCTCTTTTGCATTCTAGAGGAAGATTCCTAGCTAAACAAAAAAATGCTTCCGAAATAGCAGAAAAATACGTAATAACGAAGTTGTTGCTTTGAAGACAATTTGCTGAAAAAAGCTTCTTTTTTTTTACCTAAAATAAATCCTTTTCTAACACCCTCAAAGCTTTTTATTTATCCGGCTCTATCTGCTTCACTTCGAAGGAATTTATCCAGCAAAGACCTAATTTTAATAATTCCTAAATTAAAAAAGAAAACTCCGATAATTATTTGTTTTACTTTTTAATAAGTTTATTGAAATCAAAATATTTCTCACGAAAATTCTTTCTATTGATTTCCACGAGATTTCCACGTGATTTTCCGTATTTTTCCTTTTAATTCACAAAATATAAAAAAGACTCAAATTAAATCTTCTCACATTCTTTCTCTACCACATCCAATTCAGAGATGCCTCATTTTTCACAAAATCTATATTATTTTAAAATAAAACGAAAAATTGTAATTTTAGAAACTAAATTATACGTCGCAATAGTTTCTTATCAAGGAAATTTTTGTTGTTGTTAATTCTTTCATAAAAATATCTTTTATATCTCTTTTGAATATTTTTTTTGTTCATAAATTTCAACACTCTTAATCATTTTCACGCGTTTTTCTTTCTTTCTTTTTGTTTTTTTTTTAGTAAATTCATAGAGTTTTGTAAAGTATATTATATTTTGTTGCGTATTTAATAGAATAAAAAATACCTAACTAAGACATAAAGGGGCGTAGTAAAATTATTCTTATTCTTTTCCTTTTTTTTTAGAATAAAGGGTCCTCCCTTTTGCGCATAACTTTCAAATTGACTTTCTTCCTTTCTCTTCTTCTATAATAATTTGTTTTTTCTGGCAAAATAAAATTTTCTTTTCGTCACGATTGGTAAAAAAAATAAACAGCAAAATGGATGAAGAAAAATCAAATACAAAAGAAAAGAAGATAATTTACCGCAAGTGTTTTGAAGATGGGAAGCAGCGGCAAAATTGGTCAATGTTAGTCCTCGTCATCCTTCCACTTTTCTCGCGCTTCAATACGCGCATCCGGTACGAGCTGATTGCGTACCCCACCGAGGACATTTGTCGTGGCCTGCGTGGCCAGAACGATGGGCTTCACCATTGTGGACGGGATTTCACGCACGACAGCCCCCACGGCCCCAGTGTAGCCCTTCTGATCGTGCTCCAGGGCCGCCACTTCCATTATTGTGTGCACCGTCTCCCCAATACCATCCCGGACAATTTGATACGCATTCGCTACACCCTCCCGGATGTCCTGTGGCGGTTGCACGCGCTTCCTCTTGCCCTTCTTGTACCCACGCACACGGCGCACCGATGGGCCAGGGGATACCATGTCGTAGGCTGTCTCTGCTGTAATCTGCAAATTAAATTATTATATTCTTCATTTGAATAAAAATTCATTTATTCTTCAAAGGATCTAATTAAATAATTAGGGAACATTGGGGTGTAGTGAGTCACGAAAAATTTATTTTTATTCGTTGACAAAAACTTTGTAATAAAATTCAAATAAAAAAATATAAGAATTCATTAAAAAAAATTATTATTACAAAAAATCAGAAAAGAAAATTCATTTATTCTTCAAAGAATCAATGAAATGAATCTTTTGAAAATTAATTAAATATTCAGTGGATATTGGGGTGTAAACAATGGTGCTTATCTGAAGATTATTTTGATATTTTTGATGAATCATCCGAATATTTCAGCTTACATTTAGTACTTTTTATTCTTAAATTTAGAACTTTCTAAGCTTTTTCTCCTCAATCTGAGACATTTTAGGGATGAAAACCGAATAACCCGAATAACCGTTATCAGCATGAATTTAATACTATTTGGGCTTGAATTTAGAACCTTTTGGGTTTGAATTAAGTATCTTTGAGTTTTCTCTCCTTATTCTACACCTTTAAGATTAAAAACAAAAGGTTTTCTATTTCCTAAATATTTTGATTGTTTTGCGAATCATCTAAAATTCATTTTTATATTCCTGTAAAAATGCGCTTTTTCGATCTTTTCCGTTGAATTTAAAGAGGTTTGAAAAATGATTTAAAGCAGAAAAATTTCCTATAAAACTCCCATGAAAACAATAGAGACAATAGAAAAATTCTACAAATTATATTAGTTTAGAAAAAGAAAATTTTCATTTAACTATTTCATTTTTTCAATTTTCATTTCAATGCTTTAATTATTTTTAGGGGATACTGGGGTATAACAAGTCACATAATGCCTTTTTTATTCATCTAAAGAAAGTCTTTATTCATTAAATTTAAAGAGATTTGAAATAATATTTTAAAGACTAAAATTTGATTTAAAAAATACAAGATTTCTCAAAATTTTCTGAACTATGGGATGGAACAAGAACTCCAGGAATGCATCCCTAAAAGCTCCTTAAACGGGGAAACAAATTATCCTTTATATCGTCCTACTTTATCAACTACGACAGAAATTTCAACAGATTCTCGCAGGCAATTAAATAAATAAATTCCCTTCACATAATAATTCAATTTTCCACGTGAGAAAGGAAAGAAGTGAAAGATTAAGAGAGAAAATCCTTCATTCCATGCAAGTCCTTTGTTATTGAATTATATCCTTAATTAATTACCATTTCTCCCCAAAATCTCCACACCTTTTGCATTATAATTTACAGGGAAATTCTCAAAAATTCTCTTGTTATAAATTGCAAAGAAGATACGCCTGTTTGCTGCACCTAAACAACACACACAGGGTGATTCTATTTCACAAGAAACTCCCTTAAACTCGTGAAATTTATCTAGGCGGGGGAGCTCGTTAATAAAGTTTTCCTCATTTTAATTGGATGCATCACCTAAAAGCTAAATCAATTGAATTGTTTCCCAAATTCTATCCAGATTCGTGACTTAATTGAATTTTCAATTAATAAGAGATTGAATGAAATTGTAGTTCATTAACATCACTTGCGGTTTAACTGCTCAATTAATTAGACACATTAAGTGTATGGCTGAAGCGAGAGTAATTGTGAAATTTAGCAGTTTACAGTGCAAAGTTGCTAAAAGCATTAATAATCATCACTTTAGAGCAACACATTTCGTTCACATTCAACATTTTAGGCAAATTTCTTCTCTTTTTTTTATTTTAAATTTCCTCTTGACGTTTGAAACTTGAGAAGAAGAAATTTTTCTTTTCAACAAAAAAATATATTTGAAGGAACTTTTCCATTATGTTGGGATAAAATTTCTTTCCTTTTTTTTTTGTGTGTGTGGAGTTTGTGACCCTTTCTTCTGGCAGATGCCTTCACAAAATCCCCGCGGGAAGATTGCAAAACCCCTCCACTCCACCCACACTCCCTTTAATAACTTGTGAGGTTGGCCTCGTAACCAACTTCTTCTGTTACTTTATATGTATGAGTAAAATAGCCATCATTCAGTGGAAAAGCTCCAATTAATTTTTCCCATCCCCATGAGGGTGAATGGGGGATTTTTACGTAACAGACTACTGATGCAACATCACCCCCCCCCCCCAACATGATACATTTCCTTCGAAGAAAATCCCTTACCTGTAGCAAATGAATGAGACGCGTTGTAATCTCCAGGGCAGCCAGAGCAGTACGTGCTGTGAAGCTCTGTGCCCCTCGTTGGAGGCCACGCACAATTTGCCCATCCTTCTGATACTGCTCAATTGGGAGCCAGAAGAGGTCACGGATTCCTTGAACTGTCAATGGAATAATTGGATTTTGTTTTTATTTAGTAAAAGAGTTCTCTCTTCAAATTAATCTTAGATGGGGGGAAATGTTTATCTTTGAAACTTACACAGCTGAATGAAAGAATGCATTGGTCCCACACCGCCCAGTAGCGATGGCAGCTGATTCCTCTTGATGTCCTGCAACCACTCCTGAAGAAGGAAATTAAGTAGCTTATCCACACCAAGGATGCCATTCCTATTGGAGAATGGAAGAGAAGAAAAGGAGAAAAATAAAATTGAAATTCACCGAAGGAAGCAAAACAAACAAATCTTCTTCCTTAATCCTTTCTTAATCGAATAAAATGAACAAAAACTTGCAATGATTTTATTTACTATATAAATATGCTGAAAAGGATTAATTCTGTCGCATGTAGAGAATTCAAGAATATCACTGAGAAAATATTTCTAAATAAAGATTTAATAAAAAATAAGAGTATTAAGGTGCGAAAATGTCTTTAAATCCTTTAAAAAAATTGATTTCAAATAAAATTAAATATTCTTCATAGAATGGAGCATTTGAACTGGCAGATATTTTTCAATCTATTCAATTTTATTCAGAAATTAACCCTTATAAGTGAGCTTATAAAGTTACTAATACTATATCTTCAAAAGTTTTCTAAGAGTCAGTTTGTTAAGAAAAATAAATAATTTTTTGTTAATTTTTTTCATTAGATATTCTTCTTATGATATTCATCTCCGGGAAATAACAAATTTTGCTCGTAAATGGATATCCTGAATGAAATTATGAGTTGACTTTTTATATACTTTGAGTATTACATTGATGCAAAATACAATTTAATTTGCAAAATATTGAAAAAAGCATTTGCAAATTTCCATAAATTAACTCCCGGATTTTATCATTGAAGTTCCGGAAGAGGAAAAATGTGCCCAAAATACCCAAAAATGATTAGAAAATTATCTAATTGCAAAATAAATCAATTCTTTTTCGCAAAATATCTCTTTCCTCTGTAAATTCAATGCTTATTTTCAATGAGAAAAAAAAACTTAAAATTCATGTTCGGATATGATTTTTTACGAATGGGGAAATTTTTTATTTTAATAAATTCTTAATTAATTTACGGGACATTAATAAATTAAAATTATATTTTTGATTCAATTTTAGTTCCTTTGCTAACTTCTAGGTATTTATTTTCCTTCTTTTATTTCGTCTCATAACCTCAACAAAAAAATGTAAAAGTTATTTTATTTTAATTAATAATACTTACATTTTATTTTAACAAGATTTCTAATAAAAAGATCTTCCAAATTCTTTAAAGAATCTCAATTACTTTTAATTAAAAATAATATAAAAATCTCTTAAGAGTAATTAAAATAAAATAAAAATTAAATATTATTCACAGTTCAATTATCCCATTCTGTGCATTTTCCCCGCGAAAAAATAAATAAATAAAAATCCCCCAAAGAATTAAAAATAAAAAGAAAGATCACTTACTTATGGCAAATACGTTTCAGTCGAATTTCCGAGCAATGAAGCTGCCCTAGGCCCATAAGAAGTCCCGCCAGGGGCCCCCGGGATAGTTCTACGCGCTTCCCTTGATAGTCAATGCGAATCTTCACTTCAGGACTGAAGGAGATACTTCGGAAGTAGATGGGTGAGTTATCTTCCGTGTCAGCAGCCGTGGGTGTTGTAGCCTTCTCCCCCTCATCCTCCATGAGCAGCATGAGGTTCTCTGAAACCATTTTCCTTGCTTGGAGCTCCTGTGCTGCCTCCGGAAGGTCCACCATCATTATTGGCGGTGGGGACATCGACGGAGGAACTTGACGTTGAGCCACAATTTCCTGATTTGATGGCGTATCCCCACCACTGAATTCTTGGAAGAAATCAAAGAGGAAGAGTAGCGAATCTTGATCAATGTTGAGTCGCAGTGGGAGCATTGAGACACGCAGGCAGCACTCTTGAGCCGGAAGGGAGAGATCCGATCGCAAATGGAGAGCCTTGATGACAATTAAATTCGCACGAGATTGTTGGGGCTTTATTGTGCCACTTGTGGGATGATAGAGGAATTTATTGATATTCGAAACGGCCAATTTGTCTTTGATCTCCATGTCGGAGACAAGAAGCACCTGCCGGGAAGCCTGTTCCCTGTCGCTGGGGTACACCTCATGGGAGAAGCGAACTTTATTGAGTTGAAACTCCATGAGAATATCATGGCGTCTATTGATACCTCCGCGTGTCTTCCACGACAGCTTCCCTCCAGTTGGTTGATGCCTTCGTGCATCTGCGACATTCTTTGCTCCTGCCGCATAGGAAACCCCGTATTTATAGACATCTGACATTGGCAAATGGTAGGAGAGGCGATAGGATTCATCCTCCAGCAGGGAGTCGTCCTTCTTCACCACCACCTGGGGGGCACTTCCAAAGTCACTTCCACCAAAAATATGCCACGTGATGGACATTTCGCACAGGGTGTACCGAATCACGGCCATTGGGAAGTCATGCGGTGCCTGGAGGAGATCTGGCTTCCTATTTGGCACACTAAAATGATTGTCAACAATCCTTATTGGGTCCTCCGTGACTGCCACCTCACTCTGACCCCCACCAAAGATCACTCGCTCCTCTTCGGAAATGAAGCAAAAATCATCATCAGTTCCGGAACTAACATTTCGGATGTGCCGCTGATGCCCCTTGGACGGAGTTGCTACCTCACGACGTCTCACACTACCCAAATCCTTTGCCACCTGCGGCAGAGCTTCCTCCACTTCAATATCAATCTGCTGCTCTTGCTGCCCACCACCCATGACGGATGATTCAAAGTCATACAATTCCCTGAGATCACTACTTGTAATGCTCACGGAATCCGGTGTAGAACCCTTTTGGGATTGCTTCGAACTAATACCCATCTTTGCTGCTTCATCCGGGAAGAAGAAAACATCCACACCTGGTCCCATTGCGCCAATTTCATCATCTGAATAATCTGCAGTCAAAGAAAAAGTTAGGTTAAATACTTCCCTTTTCATTTTTCTTTCCGGAATGATTTGATGTGCTTCCCGGAAAGTGTTATAAATGTCTGGAAGTTTTGCAGCCATTCTGCCCATGGCAATAGGAAGTTTCTATAGGATCTTATGAACCTCCTTTTCAACACCCGACTGATCCTTGATTACATCTTTGGATTAAAATCTGAGTTTATAAAAATACTTCACGCAATTGCAAAGAGAACTTCCAAAATGGAAAGATTTTGACCCCTAAATGAAATCAAGGATCAGCCGGGTGTTGAAAAGGAAGTTCCTAAGATTCCTTAGAAGCTTCCTAATGCAATGGGCAGGATGACTACACAACTTCCAAGCACTTACGGCACTTTCCGGGAAGCACATTCAACCGTTCTGGGGAAAAAAGTGTACAAACTGCAAATTTCTTCTTTCTCTTCCTCACCTGATTCCTCAATGGCACTCTCCTGCATCGCTTCCGCCATGAGGGTATTCACATGCTGCTGCTGCGTATGGGTAACTTCAGGGATGGAAACCTGACTGGAACGCACCGAAAGGAGATCCGCATCTGCCTCACCGAGATTCCCCGTTGAATCACACGTCTCCTCTGGCCCATTACTCTCCAAATCCCCTTTGGCTGCAATGTACGAGATCAGCTGTGCTAGTGCCCTTGCGGAATCAGCACACGTCCGGATGTGGACATCATTGATGGCGGCACGCATATCAAATTTCGGTGCATAGCTCGTTGCTTTCTCATTGAGACGCAGAGAGATCTCAAAGAGTCCCAGGTCAACAACGCATACAAGATCCCTCGAATCCCCGTGGAGATTTTCCGGGACTTTGGGGAAATCTTCTGCTGCTCCACCGGGAGGCGCTTCCACCGCCTGCGGTGCCAGGGAAAGCGTACAGTCTTCAGCGACGAAGCGAAGGGTGCATCCGGGTGATGTTGTCGTTATATTGCTGCTCACCATGAAGTTCCCGAGCGTAATGACAGCCCGATAGGGAAAGTAGATGGGACGGTAGTCAATGGCACAGTCCCACAGATGGAGATGCATCTCAGTCACAACACCCGATACCGTATACCCCAAAATGGGGTAATCCACAACGTCAAACATATCAATGAGTTCCGTCAGCCACGTATGCTCCGGTTGCGATGGATTGTGCCTCAGTGTGGCTGCTTCAATGCCAGCTGCCACCCGGATACGCTTCAGCCTCTGCTCTGGGCAATGCTTAATCTGTATAGCCAGAGAAATCATCTCACGCTCCTTTGGACGACGTGGCTTCTGCATTGTGAGATCCTTCGGTGTGCTGTAGATCGTCCGGAGAAGATAATCCGGAAGGAGTGAGTCAAACCATCGAATTGGTGGGTCCGAATTGGGTGATGGCATAATGCCGCAATGATAGAAATCCGCATCAACCACCTCGAGGCAGACAAAGCCCAAATTCTCATTCCCACAGTACCCTTTCACGGTGAACAACGACAAGCAATCCACCTTTATCACATACTCCCCAAACTGCTCGGGAATCACCAAATTCTTCGAATCCCTCACTGGGGCTTGCATCGTCAGCAAACCCTCTGTGATGCTAACGTGCACACACACATCGCAACTCTTTGTCCCCTCAACAACAGGCTCGGGCATTCGATTCTTCTTCCGATCGTACATGGAATAGAAGACATTTGCATCCTCCTCCCCAGACGATTCTGACGTATTTGTGGCCGAATAATCCGAAGCCATGGCACGAATTGATGCTGCTGGAGCATAAATGGAGTCCATCATTCCAACATTCAAGAAATTATCCAGCGTCTGCTGTGGCACACTGGCATTGCTTGCTGGTTCCCACAGCAGCAAATCTGAATTGATGCGATTGTACAGGATCTCATAGAGATGCTTTGAGCGCAGCTGAAGGCTCACCAGCGGCAAGTTAATCTTTATCCTCAGTCGTGAATTGCGATGTGCAAATTCACAGAATGTTGACATTTCAGCTGAATCTCCGGGAATAATGAGGGTTTCTGTATCATCATTGGGGCTCTTCTTGTGCGGCGTATCACTCTCCCGGCAGACGCGTTTAGCACTGAAAGGTGTTGGATTTGGTTTCTTGGGAGCCCCCTCCGTTGGGGACTCCCTCTCAAGTCGCTCCAACAGGCTCAGTGTGTCCTCCTCATGCGGTACAACCTCCACCAACACAGCTGGAATATCCATTAGCTGCGTATCAGCGTCCAGGCGCTGTGAACATCGCCCAATAGCTATACTGGGTGCACGATCATTCTCACAGTAGAAAATATGAATCTCCCGGGCTTCCATTTTGTACCCCGATGTTGCCACATTGGAGATCTTCATGCCATGCAGGCGAAACGTTAGGAAATCCGGACGTACATTGCGACGCCACCACGGGACGCGCTGGGGATCATGCAGGGGCCGGAGGTCCGGAATGGGGAAGCGCAGCTTAACATCAGCGCATTGGGATGCCACCACGAGGGTCGCTGTGGTGGATGGATTTTGAGCCTCCTTAGAGGATCTTCTGGAAATCCATTTAAGACACACAAAATTATATGAAACTTGGCTCTTAGATTTGTTAACGAAAAAATTTTGAATTTTAAATTTAATATCAAGTAGGCCTGGGCGAATTAGGCGAATGACGACAAAATAGCAGCCATTTTTGTGATGAAATAAGTCAGTGGAAATTTTTGCGAGGAAAATAAGGAATTATCATAGTAAAAAATAGCCTTAAATTGTTAATTTTATATGTAATCAAAAGATGAATTCTTATAGCTTGTTTTTTTGTAGGTAAGACATAACGGAAGACGACAAATACCGGCTGAAAAGGAGTTGGGAAAATCGCCCAGGTAAAAGTGAGGTTAAGTAGAAATAGAAAGAGAAAATTGATATTTTTTGTTAAACAAGAATTGAAAGAGAAATAGAAAACGTCCGGGAAGGTGGAAAGGGAGTTCGAAGAAGCTCAGTTGAGAAATATGTAAGAAAACATTTACGTGGAACCCCATATCCCGCCCCACCGCATCTGCCAGTCTACTTCCGACCGTTTGATCTCCCCCGATTGACTGAAATATATAGCTTATAGCCAAATACAGTCCACTACTCTTTGCCATCATCAACAGATTATTATTTAAGCACAGATTCCCACCAAGAGAACTGAAATTTACGTCTTTGCTAAATAGGAACGTTTTTCCACCATTTTGAATTTTATTTTCCTCCACATTTTCTTAAATATCTCCCGTTCTATCCATGTGATAATTTTAAAAATTGATTCATTTTTTACAAGATTTAAAACCGAATTAAATTCCAATATTGAAAACCCTAAAAACAATAAAATAAAAGAGTTTTTTTTCCACTCACCTTGTTGTGTAATCTAATTTTTGGGACAATTCCTCGTTGTTGTGTACAAACGGAGAATCATCTAGCACCGCTTTCAGTCGATCGTAGATCGAAATATCGATCTCAGTGTTGCATGGCGCAAGGATGCAGTTGATCGTTGTGATTGGCAGTGAAAAGCGCACAGCTCCACCGCGTTGCCGGATTTTTTCCAGCTTGTGCACATTGACAACGACATCGGGACGTCGCGCCAGCCCCGAAGTGTCCTCCCGATGGAAATCTAACAAAGGCACAGCCACATCGGTGAGGACCTCCTTGAGATGCCCACGCGCCACGGACACCGCAATTTGCATCACATTCTCCTTCATATTCCGCTGTTCATCCCCCTCAGCTATAACGGGTGCCAACCACAGGCGCAAATGGTGCTTCCCCAGCACCCCATTGAGGCACTCATCCGTACCACCGTCCACCTCTGTGTCATACTCCACCTCAAGCAGCTTCCGGAAGACACATTCCGCCATTCCCGTCATCTTCACCACACTCTCCTCCGTCAGTGGACGACACTGCGGGGAATCGAGTGAACTCTCAAACAACACATCCTCATGCAGGCAAATTACAAGGATGGATGCCACACGCATGGCAAAACGCGAAATGAGGGAATTATCCGCATCAGGGCCACTACTGCGCTTCCCGCAATTCGTAGCGGAGCTCATGGAGCTCGTCATGGAGCTGCTGGAGGACATTACGGAGTCAAATATATTCCCACAACCACCACCCACGATAGGATTTGATGGCTCTGCAATTGAGTAGAAGATTTGCTGGCACGATTTTGCTGCTGGATCATCTGTTGAATTAAATTTTACTTTCTTCTTTAAATTTCAAAGAAATATATTTTTTTTTTGGCTACAGGCAGTTGCCTATTTATTGGGACAGATTTTTTCAGTTGGATTTTGGAGATATTTTCTTGTAAAAAAAAATAATAAAAGGCGAAACGAACACAAATATTAAAGAAAAGAAATTCTGAAAATAAGCATGTTAATGTTTGTAAAGGAAAATGTTAAAATTTTGAGACAAAAAAATGTATAAAAAACATTAGAAATTCAGAAAGATATCAGAAATGTTAAAATTTATGCAAAAAAAAATTTTTTTAATTCAGATTTATAATATCAAACGTTAAGAACCGAGAAATTTATAACTAACGTAAGAAAATGGCACGTTAGACATTCGGAAAAATACGAATATTTCAATAATGTGGTTGTGAAATTATTCAACGTTAAAAATTCATAATGAAAAATAAGAAAAAAGAGAATATCAGAAAAAATCTCAACGTTAGAAATTCCGAATAATCCATTTAAATTTTGACCGTTAAATAAAATTTCTTTTGAATACTAATTTCCATCATTAAATCACGAAAGATCAATTAATTTCATTCAACTAAAATTCTTTCTAAAAAATAATTTCCCTTCCCTCCTCTCTTCCTCTTTCTCTCTCTCTCTCTATCAATTCACCAACGAGGCAGATTTATTTGCATTATAATTTTTGCAGTTTAAAATAGAACTTTACGTCGTATTATAAATTCGTCACGGAAATCATTTTAATTTCTTCTTTTTATTTTTGCATCTCTTTTGGCTATTGTTGTATGAAGTTTTCTTTCTTGTTCAATTGAGACAAAGTTGCAACAAATTCGTCAAAAAATGTGTTCTATTTTTGCTTTTGTTCGCAAATCTATGACGCTAAGTGTAGGTTTTTTTCTTGAATCACATTGAGAGACATTAACTTCAATTAATCTCCTCAACTGTGGGGCTTATAAAATGAACCTTTTACATGATTGTGTGTCATTAAACTTATTTAGAGATCGTTTAAGCGATTCTTTGTTACAAGAGAAAAGAGTAAGAAAAGGACTCACCGTAGATGTTGCTGGACCATCCCTGCTGAAGCCCAACACTGCCGGACATTGGGGTGAAGGGTGTTGTTTGAGTGGCTGCTGAGAGGGTTACATTGGAAGCCACAGGCACCTGCCGGTGATCCCTTTCGCCCTCTTTGGGGGCACAATCAGGCATTTGGGTGGCATTGACGCCTTCACCGGTGAATCTCTCACTGAGACAGAGCAACAAATGCACCTGCCGCGGTGACAAGAACACCTCCATTGCGCCCAAGTTCAAATCCAACTCAACTTTGGGGCCAGGCACATTCTCCGATTGCTTCATGCGAATTCGCACCTCTTGACGCTCCCTCAAACGCCCCATGAGAATCTCTCCACTCGAGACAATTCTCACCCCATTGTCCTCATCCTCCTCCGCAGCTGCCTCCTCACGATCATCACTCAGGAATGTCTCTTGGCTATCCTGCATTGTGGACGACATTGTGGAGATTGTGCTGTGAAATTGCTCATTAACTTCACTCAATGGCTCACTCGATGCCCTACTCTGTGCCTTCGTTTGCCTCTCATCCACCAGGAGGAATTCCTCCGTGTGGAACGTAATGTCCTCCAGGACAATCTGATGAATGGCATGCGTGGAGATAAAATAGGATTTCTTCCGCGATGCCGATGGAGATCCTTCGTTTTCCTGACCACCACTTGGCTGATTTGTCTGCTCCTCTTGGCCCTCTTGCCCATCACCACCAACCTCATTCTGATACTCAATCTTCTTTATTTTCACCACAATTGCAATTCCTCTCTGTTTATTTGGCAGCACATACTCCAGTCGTACTACTGTATCCACGAATTTTACCTTTATGCGATTGAGAACTGTTAAAAGAAAGAATTAAATTCCTTTAATCATTTCTTTCCAGCTGAAGAAAGGTAGAAGATGGAAGGGAAAAAAAGAAAATTGAGACCTTGAGAAATATTCTTAATCAATTTTCTACTAATATTAAAAAAAAATAATATTTGAATTTGGCGCGCACTCGAAGTGGTGAATTCGAGTGGTGAAAATATAGAATGTGGGGAAAAATGAATAATTTGGCGGCAAAAATGACAAATCGGAATTGGAAGGCAAGGTTGTAATTTATCGCGTAAAAATATGGAAATAAATAGAATAATAGAATAAATTAGGAAAAATGAAAACTTTTAGTTCGAATTTTGAGTATCAAACGCTAAATCGTTAAAAAATTTGATATTACGATTTTAGGTATTAGAATTTATGTTAATAAACATTTAAAAGACTTCAAAAAAGCTGTAAATTGGGCCTTATATTGCGTCTTAAATCCTTAATCTATTAATTCTTTAACGAAACTCAAAGAGAAAGAAAGACGTTTAATTTTTAGGATGACGATCTCACATTACATTCTGACACGGAGATATTACCCCTTAAATTTTTAAATGTTCGTAATACCAAAAATTACGTAGATCTCTCGATAGGCAATGAATTTATTTTTATATAATTTTTTTTTATTTTGAATTTTATAGCATAAGGGATCGACTTGAGTTTGTTTTAAACCAGACCTAATTTTACCTAAACCAGGCTTCAGTTTTATTAGCTGAGCTTTAGTTTCCTAAGTCATACTGAGGTAGGGTTAAGTGCATTATTGATCTAACCTGTTTTAACTATTAAAACCTTAATGAAGTGAACCACCGCAGAAATGTAAGTTTGACTTAAAAACTTAAGCTTAACTTAAGAAAGAAAGCTAAACCGTTTATTAAACCAGGTCTATTTTTTTAGGCCGAACCTTTAGTTTTTTTTTAAGCCAGACTTTTAAGATGAATTCAGTCTCAGTTCAACCTGATATAACCTTAAAACCTTAAAAGAAAATGAGTTTACAGCAAACCTGATAACCATTAATTTTTTCTTAAAACTTTTAGAGAAATTCTTTAATTTTTTTATTCTTAAATTCTTATTTACGAACAGAAGATAGATTCTTCTTCTCATTGAAACTTTTAACAAGTTCCAACATTTTTTTTTAATCTCAAGCAAAAATCATTATTTTCTACAACATTTTTTCAATTAAAAGTAATTTTTCTTTGCGAAAAAGAAATACTTTCAATTAACTTTTACCTTTTCTTAATTCTTTTTTACGCGCAATTGACGGCACAAGAAATTCCTCATGAGAGAATATTGCACAATACGATGAAAGAGAACTCTACTGTCTGATCACTTTTCATTTTACTCTCTGTTTACATCCCCCAAATGCGGCCAAAATTACTAATGAAGAAATTAGTTTGTTGATAAAACCTACGCCAAAGTCTGTTTATTTTCCGCGTAGAGAAGTTTTTGTAAAGTTTAAGATATATTCTGCTCTAGATTTTCTCGCATTTCAAGCTTTTACAGCCAAGAAGAGAAGGAAGAGAGAAAAAAAATCACCAAACATGTTACGAAACTTTTCGCCCACGAGGCATTTCTTCTCTCGCGCTGTGCGTGTTTATATTTTGTAAATAATATATTTATAATGTGAGATATTGTGGACTTTGTGGGCTTTTTCAGTTTGTCTAGCTAGAGCTCTCTGTATGTGCGCCAATGCGGAGAGAAGAGAAGGCCAACAACAGAGAAATTATCACTTGTTGAAAATCATGGCATTTTGTCCAGCAAAACTATTCAGAAATTACATTTTTTTTTCGTTCATTGTATTCTAAATTACTATTTATTGTGTTGTTGGGAGGAATTTTTCCCCCGTGTCTACTCTACGTTGCTGTGGAGTTGTAAATGCGAGCAAAGAGATGGGAAATGTTGGAATATTTTGCTATTTTGGGCATCCCCAGTATGTGCGAGAACTAAAATATTACACTACTATTCAGACTTTGCAGGGAAATTGGAATATTGCTCTCGTGTATTTATTAATAGATTTATGTTTTTTTTTCTACTATATACTATTTTTTTTTATTCCCATTTGCTTCAACAAAGAAGTGGACAAAAAGAGAAACACGGAAGCTACATTTAGAGGTTTTAATTTATTTATTTTTTGTAAAGCAGGGAATTTTTTTTTAAAGAAGATAAAATTGATAGTAAAGGTCATCAACTTATATATCAATAAAAAAGTAAAAGTAAATGATTTTAAAAATAAATGGATTTGCATGAGAAATATCTACAAGATCTTCTTTCTTAGGGAATCAATAACTAAAAATCTCTTAATTCCAATAAATATTCAAAGAAAACTTTTATGAGTTCTAAGCAATAATTCTATTTAGATTATATTGAATATTTAATTATTTTAGAACCTGAGATATTGAAGAAAGAAATGGTTTCTTAGCAGATACAAAATATCCAAAAAAAAAACAATATTTAAGGAAGCTTAATTAATATAAAAATTCAAAGAAAACCCCTTTTATTTTTAAGTTTAAACGTTCTCAAGCATTAATTTTAGAAAGAAAAAAATCTTGAACGTATTTTGCATCTAATCCTGTATTTAGAAATAATCCTAAACATATTTTTTAATTATTAATTTCTTTAATTATTTTTCTCAAACTAAATGGTCGATTCTGATAAAAAGAACTTTTCTTTTCCTTTCTAACAACTTAAAAGTTCTTGTGAAATTTTGACAGTTTTTTGTTCCAGAAAATAGTGAGAAAAATCTTCGAAAAAGAGTCATGGAAAAGTAATTTTCCTTCAAAAATCCAATTAAAGAAAGGAATAAAATGTCAAAATCTTATAAAATTTCTCCCAGAATACCAAAAATCTTATAACTGACGAATTGTAAGAAAAATAAGAAAAGATTTATAACAGAATTTTACCCTAAATTCCCTTTAAATTTTAATATTCTCAATAGAAAAATCTATTTCATCACCTCAACACATCCAATTTTATCTCAACATTCCTGCACACCCTGTACAATTGAAAAATCGAGAAAAAAAGAACAAATATCTGTATAAAACAAAAATGCCAATTGATGGAATATTTCATTGATCGATTATTTATTACAGCATTGCTCCTCAGTCACTCAACCCGTGTGGCACATCAATCAAAGCTATATGAGCTGCACTTCGCGTCAAAATAAACCCTCATTCCCCTGCGGAAAAGCTCAAGATAATTTTTTTATTTTATTTTTTTTTAATTTTCTAATCTAAAACAATGCCTTTTTGCAGATAAGCCACAACGAGAGCGTACCCTTTATTTGTTTTGCGGGGGAGACAATGGAGAAGGGAGAATTTTCCACTGTGCGACTCATCACCTCTTTTTTTTATGCCATCAACAACGCGAATAAATAACAACAACAGATTGAACCCCCCCCCAACTCAAAATCCCTTTTTGAGATAATATTTTGAGAGATTGAGTAAATAAATGTATCATCAATTGGGTGCCCCACAGTGTCTGCGGGAGTCTCTCTCTCGCTCTAAACAAAACACAAATATTCGATTAAAAACAAGCCCGTTGTTGGATGATTAATCGGCATTGAAGTTGAAAAGAAAGAAGAAGAATTGCAAATGTGTTTTCAGTGCGAAAAAATATTTTTTTCTTCCTTTTTTGCATTATTTAAAGGAACGCAAAGAACTTGGTGGAAGGAGAGAGAAAAAATAGAAATAAAGAACCTCGACCTGAAAGTCGGGCAATTTGATTTGATTAGCCATGCAAATGAATCTCACAGCTAATCAATTTTTAAGTGCCTTCGCTCTTTTGCCATTTAAATTGCGTTCATTCAAAAACCTGATGGTTTAGACCATTCTCTTCTCTCCATTCCGCATGGGAATAGAAGAGGAATTTTTAAATAAAATTCACACTCACCATTATCAATGATTTGGGCGAATCTCTCAATACCCTCCATGGCGGTCATTTGAACATTCTGTGAGAGATTCTCACCATCGCGATCCATGCAATCCTGCGCCAGTTGCATTGAGCTACTCATTGATGACCACATGGATTCCAACACCGATTGCCCCTCTTTGGCCGTTGGTTTGGGCTTGAGGGCCAAATACAGGCCCGACACTTCGATGTAGCTGTCCTCCGTCATGAGGGCATTCCACGGTATATTCACCGTGACGGAGCCCAGGTAGCCCTCGATGACTTCCAAGGCCCATCCTTGACTTTGGCACAGCTCATTCAGGGCCTGAAAATTAAATATTTTATTACATTTCGTTTGAGTTTTTATTTAATATTTAAAAGTCACTAATTTGTGATTTATTTTATCGGTCATTGTTTAAACAAAGACTTGCTTTTACTACTGAATAAAAAAATGTTTGTTTGGAGAGACGTTTTTGTGAATTAACTCAAATTAACTTCTGTATGACGTCCATTGGGGTTCAAAGTTCTTATTTTCTTTTTGGGGCATTGCTTTTGAGTATATAATTTTAGGAAATTAAGAAATTAAAATACGTTATAATGTGCTCATAATTCATTAAATTTTTACACAAATATAGGGGTATGATGATTTAGAGTAATCCCTAACACTAATAAAAAACATATGTTTATTGTTGTAGAAAAGAAATAGATAAACTTATGCTATTTACACAAAGAATAAAGAAAAAAAAGAAAGAAAATTTAATAAATATAAATAAAAAATAATAATAAATGTAGGTAACCGGAAAGTTTCTCAAATCACGAAAATCCATAAAAAATCTTTAGATCGTGAAAAAAAGTTTATTACAGTCGTGCTCTCGTGGTAGGACCGTCGTCAAAATGACTTCTCCGCGGTAAAACGGCTTCAGAATGAAGTATTTTGCCTTCGCAGTGGGACAATTAGTACTATTGGAAAGGTAGGATACTAATTGTCCCACTGCGAAGGCAAAATTTCTCTTTCTGAAGCCGTTTTACCGCGGAGAAGTCATTTTGACGACGGTCCTACCACGAGAGCACGACTGTATGCCATAAAAAAATTCAAAACAAGTTTCTTAGAACATAAGAAACCATGAAAATTCCGTAGAACGTAGAAAATCTAATAATAAGTTTTGTGGAACACGAGAAACCGTTGAATAGTCCAAAAAAAGTGAAGAAAAAAACGAAAAACTGTAACTTAATCAATTCCTTAGTTGCACGCCATGTAGAAAAATATTTCCGGATATTATTTTAAGACTTTTCGTGTTAAGTAACTTTAAAAAAAGATAAAATTGTTAGTTTTTTTAGATCTTATTAAAAAGGTTTATTCTGTTATTTTACTACGTTAACATTTTAAAGAGAAAAGTTTTTTTTTATCAAAGTGTTTGATAAATTAAATAAAAACTTAAAAATAATTTTTTTTTGTCAAAATATAGGTCACATTTTATACGATCTTTCCCTATCAAACTATTTCTCTTTAGTCATAGTTTATTTTTCTTATAATTTTTAATACAAGCAAAACATTCTAAGTTTATTCTGACTCATTTTCTTCGTTTTCTTATGCGAAAGATTTTGTCTTTAATAGAGCTAAGAAATCTTTAAGAATACGATAAAAACGTTCCCCTCAATATAAAAGAATTTAAGGAAAATAAGAACGCAACAAAAGCTCTTTTTAAATGAAGCATTTTATCAATTCAACTGCGCCATCCTATTCATTAGAATAAAACCACGATTGAGTTGCTAATGATTGCATATTTAATGACAAAAGAACATTCCATAAGCAGAGTATTTTAAAAACATTGCTTTATAGAGGCGCAACAATGTTTTCGTGAACTCCATCAAGGCCCATCAAGGGCAAGTTTTGTCAATAAAATTTAATTTTATTCTCTTTGTAATTCGAAAAGGAAAAAAAATTGACCTACTTCTTTGCGAAAAATAATTGATGTGAAAATATTTGAGAAAAATTCTCCCTGAAATATTTTCCTGCCCGATAGCAATCAGTTTTTTTTACTGTTTTTTTTGCCAATTGGAATTTGCACGAACATTTTGTTAATAAATTATTGTCTGCGAAAGTCTTGGAATATTTATTTATTAAAAAAAAATGAAATAAAAGGGGTGTAGTAAAAACTACAACGACACTTCCAGCTGCATTTAGTGCTTGTGCTAAAAATGCCTTTGTGCAAGGTGCAAAGTGGCCGGGGATTGTAGAAAAAATTCATTAAATTAAAAAATGCATTAAAAATGAGGGCGATGAGGCATTTCGAGGGCTGCATTGTAAAACCGGCTAAGTCGGTTCGGAGCTCATACCGACTTAGCCGGTTTTACAATGCAGCCCTCGATTTGCGGATGGGACTGTGCGCGCGACTGTGTGAGGAAAGTCAACAAAGACACGAAGAGAGACGACAAAACAAAAAACATCTGATTTTAAATGGTCAGCTGGCACACCAGCACGCAACGGAGACGTCCGTTTCGTCTTAACAGCTTAAGAAACTCTCTTCCAGCAAAATTTACCTTCTTTCACATTTTTAGAATTTTTTCTGCCTCTTCTTGTGAAAAGACATTTGTGCGACAAAAGCAGGTAGAAGAATTCTTTCCAAACTCATGGTCAGACACAAAGAAAACCAATCTGTCAGCTCATCTTATCTCCCTTGAAGGTATTATACTTTGTAAAGTTTGAAAGTTTTGTTAATGAAGAAACATTTAAGGGATGGTCACGTTATTTTGGAAACTCGGGGACTTTCAAGAGCGATTTTCAAGCCAATTTTGAAACCAAAAATTCAAAATTTGCTTGTACTCTCGTTAAATGGCCAAATAATGATAAGAATTCAGTAATTCCGATTTAGAAAATAAATTTTTGTGCTCAAAAAAATTATTTGAAATTCTCATATTTTGGCCATTTTGTTCCTGTAGAGTTTCCAAAATAACGTGACCATCCCTTATTTTAGCTTCCATTTGGCTTCGTTATTCTCTATCGATATCTATATAATAAAGAAAGGTCTCTCTAAAATTTCGTTCCTGTTCATCTATGCATTTCTACACCGTTGGTCCGATCGCGATGAAATTTGGTACAGAGACTCCTGATACCAGGCGGTTTTTACCAACGACATTCATTTTCCCCCCAGAGCCCCCCTTCATATAGCCCCCATATAGAATTCATGCTTTTTTGACTACTTTTTGAATTCGGCGCCATAAATGTTGTGTGAAATTCACTTTTTCCCTTTGAAATATCTGTTGGAGGTTTTGTGTGGCCCATCTTTCTTCTTCTTCTCTTCTTCTTCTATATAATAAAGAAAGGTCTCTTTAAAATTTCGTTCCTGTTCATCTATGCATTTCTGCACCGTTGGTCCGATCGTGATGAAATTTGGTACAGAGACTCCTGATACCAGGCGGTTTTTACCAACGAATACATTTTCTATTGGACTTCATCTCAATTATTTACTCTATATAAAATTTGCGCGAAGCGCAACAAATGCCCGCGAAGCGGGGCGAGGTAAATTGGAGCGAAGCGACAATTTACCTCGTTTCATAATATTTTAAACATGGAATAAAATTAAGAGAAAAATATTGAATGAAAGAAAAGCCAGACGAGACGATTGACTTTGTGAAGCGACGCAAAAGCTAAACTTATGTTCGACAAAATCTTCTGCCTCTTCTCCCTCACTTTGTTGCACGATTTATTGATAAGAAAATGCCTTATCTCTATCTCTCTTGGTCGTTAGAAAAGTGACCCACTTTGCTCTAAGCGAGGGCGAGACTTTTTAGCGCGGAAGAAACGAGAAAAAATCGCGAGGGACGTCCAGGCGCCAAAAAGGAAATTCAACCAAACTCGTCGCTTCTCTGAGACATTGAACTCTCTTCAGCAACTTGGCATTTTTTCTGCGTCTCTGGGCATTCAGTAGATGATGTAGAAAAAAAAACGCGAGACATAAGGAAAAACACTCTCAATCTCGCGATTATTCGCAACGCAAATGGATGTGGTGGATGGAGAGTGAGAGGCGCGCAATAGCCTCTAAAACAACTTGGAAGCAAACACGTGTAGAATGTGACGGTGCTGTGCGTAATCTTTGCTCTATTCTATTTTATTTCGCGTAGAAAATAAATTTAATTTTCATTTTTTAGGCGAAAAAATTGAAAAAATTGTTTAAGAAACATAGGAGAGCTAGAATGAGAAAGATTTTGAATAAAAATGCTCTTCAGAAAATATAATTTCATATTAATTTCGTTTTTATTGCAAGATTATAAAATTTTCTTTAAAAATTGTATATTAAAATAGAATTTTATTACCCAATTAATTTTTCAAGATATTTTTAATTAAAACATTGATATTTAAATTAAAAAGAGAAAAAACATTTCCAAAATTTACAGAATTCAAAAAAATAATAAGAATTTTCTACACCACCCACGTAAAGCGTACAAATCCCCCAAGCGACGTAATTAATCAGAAAACTGCGTAAAATACAATGCTAAAAGCGAGAAAAAAAATGAGAGAATTAAATATTTTTTCTCTCACAATCAGTACTGCTACGCTCATCCGGAAGACTCTGGATGTTGTTTGCGAAGGTACTTTGCATGAATTGAATGCCCAATATTGCCCTCATTCACGCGCATACTTTCCCGGACTGTGGGGGAGTGCGGAAAATGGGTGGAAAATGTGCAAGAGAATCCCACTACGCAGTTGGGAGATTTTCATCTCTCTCGCCTTTTCCCACTTCCGTGAATGTCGCAAAAAGCCCCCCTCGCGATTGATGCTCGTGCAATCGAATCAGTATGGTCATACAGGGGCCCCATTAGTGGGGGAAGGGGCGGTAGGGGAGACTCACCTCGCTGTAGAGGGCAACATCGTAGACGGTGCCCTTGCCATTGTACAGGTCCACATTGAGCTGCTCCAGGGAGAGTTTCTCCTGCAGGAATTGCCCCAAGTATCGCTGGAGCAGGTACCTGCACACCTTCTTCTTGATCACATCTGACCAGAGAGCGTACCAGGGCATCTTGGTGTCCCCAAAAGCGCCTCCTCCTCCTCCCGTTCTTTCTTCTTCCGCAACAATTGCACGCCACAATCAGGCGGACTTTTCATGCATTCGCACCCGCGGGTCACGCACGCACAATGCACCAAATGATATTGCGTAATGTCCCCAAGACGCCTACGCACTTCTCTTTAGGGCACAACTAATTTTTCAGGGAGAATTTCCTCCCAACATTTTGCACAATTTTTCTGCACTTTCTTTGTTTCTTTCGTGAAGCAACTGACAGCCTCGGCACCCACCGAAACATCTAGCTGCCGATCTTCGCGCGAGCAGCCATTGGAATGTCTGATATTTTTCCCTTTCAGTCAGCTGATGGCCTTTTTGAATTTTAACGGACGGTTAAAATGATTTTCCAAAAAAGAGATTTTTCTTGTTTTTCTTCCCAATTTTTAGGTGTAATACACTTTTTTCGGGCTCCTGGAGCTCCTGAGAGTACTCCGGGACCCCCGGAAAAGCCTCTTTGTGCGGAAAGTGGGGCCTGCGGAAATTTTGACGGTTGGGGATTTTACACGACTCGATTTTCCCGGAAATGAATTTTCGCGAACTATCAAATTTTTTATGCCAATCGACGCGGCGTCGCTCCCTAAGTCTGGAAAACTCAATTTCTTCGGAAAATTTAGCAGAAAACGAGAGAAAATTGAGAAAAACTAATCGTGCGAGGGAGATGAATAGTGGCGAAAGCTTCCGTTTCATTTTCTCATAAGCTAACAGCGCAAAAAATTATCAGTGTGGTTGCTTTTGAAACTACATTTAGGGCGCCAAATTCAAAAAGGAATCAAAAATGGAAAAAATGCTTAAAAATAAATTTAAAAAAATAGTTTTATAACATTTTATTTAATTAAAAATCAACTAATTATTCACAAAATTGGGGGCTTTCTATTCCTGCTGCTCATCCTTTTTGGGGCGCACATAGGGCTTGCATTCGGGGTATTTGTCCGTGAGGAAGCTCCTGAGCTCCCCGTAGTGGACTTTCATGTCTATGCGAGTCTCATAGTGGCCCCGCACGTTCTCCTGCTTCCGGAGATACTTATTGTGCCCATGGGTGCCGACGTAGAAGGGCGGATACTTCTTCTTCTTCAGTACAATCTTCCCATCGAGACCGTGCTGCGTAAAGTCCAGAATTTCACTGCTGGGAATCTCATCTTCGGTCCGGCAGCGACTTGGGGATGCCACAACGGTGGGGAAGTTCCCCTGATCTTTGCGAAACTCCACCACATGGAGCCCCTTCTCTTCAGCCAGCTGCTGGTGCGTCCGCTGCTTCAGGAGACCCAGGAAGAAGGCCTTGACGATGTGCTGAGGATTCCGGGAGCCCTCAATTTTGGCATAGAGATCCTTTATGCCAATCACCTGACAAATAGTCTTGATGGCACGCTGGCAGACGAGCCCGTAGCCCTCAGGCTTCCGCTTGATGAAGATCTTCGTCTTCCCGAATTGACTGAAGATGTCGTGGAAGACGGTATGCCCATTGCAGAGCTCCACATGCATCAACTTCTGCCCTGCACGATTCTTCACCTTTCTCAGGGCTGTCTTTGTGTCAATCGCCTTAGCCACGGAGAATCCTCCAACACCATTCCCATTCCCGGTCACTGCCATCACGGAAAGACGTCTCCTGCGGCCAATATTCCTCTTCATGATGAAAACTGTCTTCAATTCAAGCACTCTCGTGTCGAATCCCTCGAATGTCTGATCACCAATTGGATCTGGGGCACCAATACTCCGTCCTGGCATTTTATTCCCGGACCATCCACGATCAATTGGACTGAGGCGTCCCATCCGCTTAAATCCCATTGAATCTCTCAACTTTATCAGCTGTGCCTCCCTCTCCTTGTCCTCAGGCAGTTCCTCGCGCTTTACAAGCTCCCGGCCACGAACTACGGGAGCATTAAGTCCTGGCCAGACCATATTGATCTTTCCAACACCAATCACTTGTCCTCTATTCAAATCTCTACCCTTCTTCTTTGCAGCTCCTCTGCCACGACCTCTCTTCATCCCGGCATTACTCACGGATGTTACACCCTTCCAGATTTGCTCAGCGGGCACTGAAAGAGGAACAACAAAAGGTATTCCCCATCAGATTATTTCCGGACTAAATGAAAACAAACATGCGGTTTATTTTCCATTTCACTCACATTTCACGAAGAAACTCGTTGTCCTGGCCATGTCTACCTGTGGATGGTGCTTCTGCTTCAGGAGAACATTCCCAAGAGTGCTGGATATATGCAATTTTTGCAAATTTCTCACTAAATTCATCATTTTTTGTGATTTTTGTGGAAAAATTAGATGGGAAGGGGAAAAAGTGAGGTTAGAAACGTTCTGTCGTATGGAAACCAGCGCCACCAGCAGTAATACGGCTAGTACCAAAAGCATTTTTTTACCGCGAAAATTCAAACACAACGCATGGCAGGGAAGTTTTAACGGTTCTTCTGTCTGTACAAGAAGAAAAGATAATTTACGGAAGAAGGAAGAAAAAATCACGTTGAATCTCAACAATTGAGATCTGTATCTTTGGGAAATAACTATCTGTACCCTCCTGATGCTCCCAGGTATATAAAAAAAAAATCTCTCCCAAAACGATTAAAGAGAAGAAGAATATATTTTCAGGGGACTCTAAAATGAATTGAAAATTGAAAGTTTTAGTGTATCAAAATCAGTGGTAAATGCCGTATTTTCGACACTCTCCAACAATACCGTGTGATGTAAAGTTGAGATTAGCGCGGGCATGGCCTCTGTGAAATGCGATTAAACCCCCCGCCTCTGTGAGAGGAGATCCTTTGAGCAATGCAGAGCAATTCATGCGTTATGTTGCATAAATGTTATGCGGCGCATAATACAAAATTTTCAAGTGGATGGCAACATTCGCGCCCAACCCCTACTAAACTAAAGCCACCACCCGGCATTCCTGGCCCCTTCAGACACACACAACATCTCCCTTTCCCTCCGACGAACACACCTTTTCACGTGAATATTCGCTCTCAAATACGCGAATTTTGTTTTTGCACAAAAATATT
Source organism: Lutzomyia longipalpis (assembly GCF_024334085.1). Taxonomy (NCBI): domain Eukaryota; kingdom Metazoa; phylum Arthropoda; class Insecta; order Diptera; family Psychodidae; genus Lutzomyia; species Lutzomyia longipalpis. Next base: position 49,660,917 of record NC_074707.1, read on the forward strand.
CTTTTGAGGCTTTTTTTTGCTGAGAGAAAGTGTTGAATTTTCTTTTCGGTGTGTCTCCAAAAGGTCTGTGAGATTTAATTAAATTTAAGAAGCAAAAAAAAAAGTGAAAGAACATCCTTTTGAAGGTTCAATGAATGGCTTCGGTGTGTGCAATTTTTGCTCCATTTTTCCATTCAGAACGCAAATAATCCTATTAAGGAGAAAATAGGACCACTTGGTGTCCATTCTTTGCTTTCTGCTCCTCCACAAGCCTCTCATTAAATACACTTGCCGCAATTTTTTCTTAGGACAAAGTTGTGAAAAGAAATTACAAAAAAAATATTTTTTCAATGAAAATGTGCTCAAAGAATGACACAAAATGACTAAAAGTTTAACAAATAAATTAGTTTCAATCAGAAATAAATTAATTTAACGTTCCTTTTGATTATTTTCCCACAGAAAATAATTAGGTAATTTATTGTTAAATAATCTTGAAGACAAAGTTTCCAAAGGATTTACAATTAAACTTGCAGAATAATGCAATTGAATACAAAGTAAGGAAAAGTACCCAATAATTCTTAATTTAATCTCACTTCTTCACAACTCTCTGAACTGAAGAAGGATCTTTATGATCTTTTAGTGATCTTAGCGCTCTACTTAGACACCATATATTTATCTCTTTATGAGTATCAAAATCAAACATAAAACGTAATCCCATTGAGATTCAATTAAATGGGATTTTTGAGAGTATCTCCTCATAAATATTTGCCTCTGTGGGGCGGCATTTGGGCTTCTTTTCTAGCCGCCTCCACATGGTGTGCGGCAGGTGATCTTATCTCTTGGCACAATGGAGGACCCCAAAGATCCGCTCTATTGTTTGTACGCGGTACACACGGGAGCGAATTGAAGCATCTCTCATGGAGGACCCTCCTCGCCACTCCCGTTCACATCATTTTGCATTCCTCGAGAGTCAAAACACAGTTACGCAACGTCTTCGGCGGGAGAATCATTTTTGTTTTAACACCCAAATCTGACGCAATTCTATCGCAATTTGTTTACACGCAAATAAATTATATTGCGTTTGAAGGTGCCAATTGCCGAAAAGTTTGGGATTTTTTGAGAATTAATTGATTTTTTAGAAGATGCTCAAAGAAACTTGAAAGGACGCCAAAGAAAAAAAAATGTCTGACGCTGAATTTAAATTCAAACTGATGCAGTAGCTAATAACGTTCGCACAGAGCGTATCGCAATGTTGTAAAGGAATTCCTTTCACACAGACAATCTGTCCTCCCCCATTCAACACAATACAGAATGTCTGAAGATATAAATCACCACGCAGAGTATTTGCCTAATCTCATTCGGGTTATAGCCTGTAATCATGTGCCAGTGAACCGCCGCCGGCATCTCCGGGGCGTCGAAGGAAGTGGCTCGATGATGGCATCAAGTGATGTCATGCATAATATTGCCTCCGGGGCCCAATCCATCATTTATCATCCCCTTGTTACTCGTCAAATGGGTGGGTGAATACGGATAATTGGTGTTTTGTAAACATCCAAACTATTGCTGTGTGCTTGCAACAATGCCGTGACGAAGAATTCCTTTGTGGGCACTCCCTGATGGTTTCAAGTCGGTAGCAATTTCTTTCAAATAACATCTCCTCCTTTCATCGCTTCTTCGTCTTCCTCCTCATTATATTATACCCCCAATTTATTGCTTTTTAGAATCTCTTTTATCGCTTAATTTGTAATTACAGGACGACCATTGATGGCTTCATTGAGCTCATTGAATTTTTCTTACAAAAAGTAAATTCGTGCTAATCTTTGTTGAATTTTTAAGGCTGTTTAGAAGAGCAATTAAAGCCCAAGGATTCAAGGTTTGTTAATAAGAAAGTTTTGCCCTAAAAAAGAATTTTTAAAGGAAGAAAATTATAAAATAAAAATTCATAACTTTCCCCAACATTGAAAAGTCCTCAAACTCTCTAAAAGAGAAGGAGCTTCTTCTTGCTAACCATTTTGCTTGGAGGAACTTCAAAATTTTCCACAACAGCATAAAGTAAGTGGAACCCTTAAAAAAAGTAAAAAGAAAAGCACTAAAAGTACATTTTCTTCCTTCTTCAAAAATCGATATTGGTCCCTCGTAGTAGAAAATCGAGGATGAGGAGCAAAAAGGATGAAGAATCAGTCGCGCAATTGTTTGTGTATATACGGCAATGCACTCGAGGGCGGGAGGAGTACACTCCTTGTCGGTGGTCAGAGAAGAGTGTGGCGGAACGAGTGGAATAAAGGTGAGTCCCATAAAACACGGCACAAGGATTATCGAGTGCAGAGACGGGGTTGGAGGGTAAAGTGCAGGGAGATGGGGGCGAGTGATACTCGTAACACAAATAAGTAGCATATAAAAGTTGTTGACGTCCAAGGGCTGCTCCAAGGGCTCTCGAAGCGGAAGTCTCATTGACCGCCGGGACTTGAAGGGGGATCTCTCTCTTCCTTTGCTTGTCTCGCGCGCTCACTTTTCCCGGTCATCCTCCTGACTCACATTTTCCTTCTCTCTGTGACCTCTTCTTCCTCCCTCCGAGATTGCCTTTGTAGCTTCCATTGCGTCCAGCTTCTTCTTCCATCCCGTCATCTCGCTCTTGCTCTCCTTTTTGCAGAAATTTCCTCATCATCTACCTTTGTTGCTGGGTTTTTGCCAACTCGCATCCATTTGTTTGTTCACCTCTTGATATTTTGGAGTCTCTCTGCAATTATTTTAATTGCTTTCCACCCTCACTGACACGTTTGTTTGCATTTCATCGTGAAAATTAAATGGGAAAATTCTCCGCATGAACTTTTTGACTGATGGACCCCACAACCAGTTGGATTTAATTCCTCTTTAAACAATAATTATTTTAAGGAGAAGAATAAATTAAGCCTGAAAGTTAATAAATTATTTTATTTTAAAGTTTTGCACAAATTCGTACTAATTATTAGTTTGTAGTTCTCAAATTCCCAGAATTGCTAGGCATCGCTTTATATATAGTAGCAATGGAGGCGCCGGGTTAAATCCTTATTCGTTTCATTACAAAAAATAATAAATATTCTATTGATGATTAAACAGATGTGGAGACGCCTAGTACTCAACGAAAGTTTAATTTTTGCTCTAATAAATAAATAAAAGTTATAAAAAACAGTGGAGACGCCGGGTAGTTATATTAATAAGAACATCCTTGGTGCCCAAAATTCTTTAAAAAATTGTATTGAAGCCTTTAATCGATGAATTGTTATTTTCTTTAATTGAAGATAGTTCTAACTCCAGAAAGAATATCAGGGAGTAGGTTTAGAATTTTTTAAAGTCGTTCTTTCTGCCTCTATTTTGGCTAAAATTTTAATACAGCAATATTATCTAAAAGTGTTCCTTTGACCCAGGACTAAATGGGACAAAGAAGTATAAGTTTAATAGAATTTATTTTTTTAATACGTTAAAGCTCTTTGAAAAAATGTTTTTAATTAATCCAAATCTTTAAGAATTAAAAAAAAAATTGAAGAACTTTTAAATGGAATTTTTTGAAGCTCTAAAATATATTTTAAAAAGCTTTCAAAAACTAAAACTTTTCAAAAAGGTTCAGTAAATAATTTTATTGTCGCGCTGTAAAAACATAAAATTACCTCAATTACATAAAAATTTAAAGCATTAAAGCAATAATATTATTTTCCACACAAAGCAGTGATTTCAACTCCATTTCCACCCAAAAGCAACTTAAACTCATAAATATCACTTTTTTGTTGCAAGAAAATCAACTCCACTGCACATTGAAAATGATGGCACAAAAGGACTCTTCATCGGCAGAGTGAATCCTGAAAATTTACTACATTCCGAATGCGCCTTATGTGCAATTTTCGATCCTTTTTTGGGGATGCAACCTATATGATGAGCCACCTGATGGAGAAATTAAATTGCATCAAAATGATGGATTTCCTGTGTGTCTGTGGCCGGAAAAGCCTCCCAGCCCCCTCGGTGGATTGCTTCTTCTGCAGGGAGCAGTGGGGAGGGAATGGAGAATCCTGCCGCATATGTTGGGTGAGGAGTGTGTCAGAAAGCGAAATATTTTTCTGCAGAAGAAATTTCCTTGTGGGGTGATTTTTTTTTCTTCGTCTCTATATTTCCAGTATGAATGCCAGGATGTTCTGAGGATGTGTGTGTGTGTGTGTGAGGGATAAATCCTCGAAATTCTCTGTGCTCTGTGTATCCTGGCGTATGTGCTCAAGTGCCGTCCAGGAGGGTATATAGCACCAAAACCAATTGCCATCGAAATCACTCACAGACCCAATCTGGTTGGATAGCACCATCGAAAGCCCCGCCTACGGTGGAGAGAGCTTCACGGCTTGGAGTGCAAGAAGAGTGCTTATGGTTCGGCGACTCTTGTTGTATTTGAAGCTCCATGGGATGGTGGTATCCCATGCCATGCTTCCACACAACACTATGCTCCTATGTACTACCATCGATGACATTCTCCACATGGGGGTACCCCCCCAATAGCAGGAGGTGGCAGCAGCAGCAGCAGTAGCTGGAGAGAGAGAAAGAGAGGGTGGCTTTTGGGATAGGATGGCGCACACGGGATAATACTGTCGCATTGGTATCACTAGGGGTATGAGGTATGGGTTGCGCTCTTCCTCCACAGCAGCAGCAGCAGCCGTTGCTCTATGTGTTGTATATGCTATGCAGAGGCTTATGGGAATGACGAGGGGACCTTCGCTCCATACTCTCTCCTCCAGCATACAGCATAGTTGTGCGGCGGGCAAAGGTGTGTACTTAGCTTGTCGACGCCCCGACTTCTCGTCATCATCCATACACGGCAGCCAAGCAATACAGCGGCAAAAAGTGGTGTTCATATGGATCTGGAGTGCTATCACAAGCAATCTGAGAAGTACTCGTCCTCAGTACTGTGTAGACCTCTTGTTTCATTTGACGGACTTTTGTGTCGAGTGGCCACCATCCAAAAATCCTTCAGAGGTGTTCAATTTTGTTATTGTTATTAATTTTTCATACCACCACACATTTTTCTTCTTTTCCTATCCAACGCGCCATTGTACATCGAACCCTTCTTACTGTGAGGAGTCAAAAAAAAAGTGTCTCATCCTCTCTCCTTTCCATCCACATATATATTTTTTTTCAACATCCCCGTGAACGATTTTGCGAGTCTCCCACTCAAAAGGATCTACTCCATGACCATTTGATCAGTTTTTTGTTGTTATGGGTGAAATGAAAAATAAACCAATCTCACAGTGATGAGGACTTTTCAGTGAAGGAGATGAAGGATTATATCAATTGAAAGTCCTTATTATTTTTATTTTCGAAGCAGTGAATAAAAATTACGTGAGGAATTGCCAAGACAATCGTGAGAATTTATTCGAAAAGAAAAAAAAAGGAATTACAAACAGCAACTATACAAAGCAAAATAGCATTATATATAGTAGAGAATTATATATAAAAGGAACAAATAAGTGAATTTTCAAGCAGTGTGATCCTTGTGCGAAACCCCCACCCCAATGGTAACAATCATCACCCTGCTGCCGAAAGCAATGTGGAATTAACAACCGCACCCTATACACTCTGCCCCCAATGGATACAAATTCGTGAAAAAAAGAAGAAACCCTTAAAAGTGTTAACAAAGAGAGTGGAACGCGGGAAAAAGGATATTCTTGTATAGTGAGTTTATTTTTCTTTGTGTAAATACATAGCAAAGTGATTGCGTGCACACGCACGAAAGTGGCAACGTCCGTGACGCATGTCCACTACACTGGGCACCACAAATTCTGGAGCCTTTCCAGAGGATCCCGACCAGGAACATGGGCTCCTGCCCGATCTAAATGGTGTGGACTTGGTTATGAGCTTGTCGCCCAAGCACAATCACCATCACAGTCTCACGAGTCTCCAGCATTTGCAATCACTGCAACACAATTCACTCCACAGTCACTCAACACCCTTCTCAGTCACGGACATTCTTAGCCCAATTGAGGAGTCCTACAGGAAGTTAGAACTTAGTGCTAACCCGCCTTCACCTTACAGGTTCGTTGTAAAGTGGAGTATTTAGTTTTAATTCGTTTTTTAGTTTTTGTGTCAAAATGTACATTGAAGTAATCCTTAAAAATTTCTTAATTAAGAGAAAGAAATTCCTTTTTGTTTTTTATGGCTTAAAACTGTTAGAAACACTTCCACTGTGGAAAATTCATTCAAATAGAATTAAAAAAGAAATCAGTCAGGTAATCAACAAAAGTCATTTAAAAGAGTTCTAAAGTTTTTTTTAAGAATGTTTTTAAGTTCTTAGAATATTGAAAAAACTTTGGAATGCGAAATTTTGCGCCCTAAATCTATTAAAAATTTTAAAAGAACTATAATAAAAGAAAAAAAATTGTCAAAAAAGAAAAAAATTGAAAAATTAAAGATTCTTTTGATTAAAATTGAATGCAAAGTTTTTGGCACGAAGTGTAGCTTTCAAGAGGAACTTTGGACCATTATGATTAAGAAGATACAGTCGTGCTCTCGTGGTAGGACCGTCGTCAAAATGACTTCTCCGCGGTAAAACGGCTTCAGAATGAGGAATTTTGCCTTCGCAGTGGGACAATTAGTATCCTACCTTTCCAATAGTACTAATTGTCCCACTGCGAAGGCAAAATTCCTCATTCTCAAGCCGTTTTACCGCGGAGAAGTCATTTTGACGACGGTCCTACCACGAGAGCACGACTGTACTTTCTTATATATTGTGCTAATTTTTTTACCTCAAATTCAGAAATTTAAATAAATACCTAAATAAATAAATAAAAGCTCATAATCTAACTTTGTAAGGAATTAAGTTAAATTGATAATGAATTTTACTTAATTTATGATTTTTTAGCTATTCATATTAGAGCAAAGTTTACCTTTTTTCTTTTTAGAAATAAGTCCACAAAATTAATTAAAAAATAACTCAAAAATTAAACCTTTATGCTTCAAATAAACATTAAAAGAATTTGTAATAACGCGAGAGAGGGAAAATTTAAAATGTTTAAATAAATCTTTAGAACACTTATTGAATTTCTTTCAAGAACTCCTTGACCTCTTGAGCGTTTCCAAGTGGGCTAAAAATACTTGTTCTCTTGGCCTTTATCCCTTTTATGTAGGTTGGTACCTACTATATATTTATTTATTCTTCAACCAGAGGAAGTAAATTGAAGTTGCCAAAATAGAATGTTTTTTAATTAATTTCACTTCTTGATCATTTTAATTTTTAAGAGATTTTTTTTTAAAAACAAATTTTAATTTTTCTTTATAACGGAAAAAGAAGATGAGAAGCTCTTATTTATTTATAAAAAAAAATTAAATCACAACAGAAGGATACAAATATTAGTTTTTTCTCTAATTAGAAATTACTTTCAAGCTTTCCTGACTGAAAATTCAAAATTCTTTAAAGAAAATTGACAAAAAAACAACACAAAATCTTAAATATTTCAAAAAAGTCTTTTTTAAAAGCAAATCCAATTAAGTTTTTTGGTTAAATAAAAAAGTAACAGTGTGTTGCAATATTGCAGGTCCAACTCCAGCGGCAGCAGCGTCAATTCGCCGAGTGCTCTGGGGCCAAGTACGGGGATGGCAAATCCCTACGCCATGGGGCCTTTGTACCACAGTCCGGGTGTCCAGAGCTACTGCACGCCGGCGGATAATCTCTCCCTTGCCGGTCACTACACCGACATGCGGAGTTCCGCCGGCTGGTACGGATCCACCGCCAATGATCCCCGGTTTGCAAGTAAGTTCCATTCACATTGATCTCCCGCCCTTGTTTGATCTCTCTCTCCTCCAGGAAGGAGAAGTGGGAGGAGAAGGAAGAAGATTTCTCTTCAAAGGATCTCTCCTTCCCCCTTTTTTCTTTTCCTGCCATCGCTGCAGAAATCTCTCTCTTTGGCGCGAAAATCTCTGCATGCTTCAGCAAACATTCGAGAAGCTCCTATTCGATCTTTGTTCACATTCCATGATGCTCATGATGCGCGCTAAAATGTTTGCCAGGATATCAAATGGGATTATCCAGTGTGGGGTAATTTTTTTCTCACTCCTTATCTGATGGTGGGAGCATCGATTGAATATTTATGCAAACAAATTTATTCGCTGATACCTCACAAAAAATTTACACGAGATTTTCACCCTCAATTTATCATTCATCCCCCATCGCCAAAAGCTATCTATTTTTTATCACCTCCCTTGTAGGCGGGTAACAAAGAAATAAAGAATCAGCTTTGGAAATTGATTCCTCCATCCTCCATATCCAAGGAGCATCAAAGAAATAAATTGGTGTGATAATTGTTTTCACAAAAAAAAATCATTTCAATTATATAGATGGAATTTCATTTTGCATCCTTCGTCTTCCTTTTAGGCACATCAGGAAATTCGATCCCACTCTCATCGCGTTAAAGGTAGAAAGCAAAAAAAAAGCATTTTGTTGCGATAAAATGTGTGAAAAGAATCCCTCGTGAAATGTGGTTTTGTGATACGAAGGGCACACGCGGTATCCTCTATGTGATGCTGATACGCACGCAAATGAAATTCGATCCAGTGAGCTTCAAGTGCGTCCTCCGGAGCAACCCCAGGAAACTAATAAGTGTCAGAAACACTAAGAGACTTCAATCACACCCGAGATGAATGTTTAAAGTGTTATTTGAGATAAATTTGTGTCATTTTGGCTTAGAAATTTGCGCATCATGAGATTCATTTCATTTCCTTTTCTATGAGGGGGTATCTCATTGAGGTTTCTGAGAGTTATTTCTTGTTTTATATTTTATTTTTCAATTTCAGTAAAAGTTCTAAAATAATAATTTAGATATCAGAGAATTATTAAGAGAAATTAAACGTTGATTAATCTAATTAATCACAGATTTTTGTGTTTAATGTAATAAATTGGGAAAGGAACATAAGAAACTCAAACGTTCACGAAACTGATTGAATTTAAAAAAATTTCATAGACTTTTTAAAAGCTATCTTGAAGCCATTAAAGGATTGAAAGAATATGTATCTAAGCACAAATAGATTAAACAAGATTAATCAATTTGAAAAACGTTCCAAAAGTAAAATCCAAAAAAATCTAAAACAGTATAACATAAAATTTGTATTATGCTGTACCCCTTGGATGACCCCACGACACCAATTGCCCATTCTTCTCCAGATACGTACAGCTATAAAAATAAGTTCATTCCTAAACAATGCTGCACATTCTTTGAATTTTACAGCCGTGTATTCCTGGAAAAGTAGTCTCACATTGAGAAAACAATTAAATAATCATTAGAATTTATCTAATATCGAGATTTTTCTTCTCCATTCCTCCGTCTCAATGGAGATGCTTTTTTTTTGCTTTCCTGATGTGTGTGTATTCCACCTTGCTTCTCTCCTTCATATCAATGATTTTATTTACATACCTCTTTTATTATTCTTTCAACGCCAGCACAAATAAGGCGAAAAAAAAGAGCCTGTGGTACGGGAGAGAAAAAAAAGAGAGTGGTCGGAAAAAATTAATAATCACTGGTATTGTTGGGTTAACGAGGCTTTTTGGGATCTTTCTTGGGTATTTGGTTTTTTTCTTCGTCTTCATCGTCTTACCTTAGCCTTTGGTTTCTCCTCCACTTCTTGCTCTCGTACAGCGTGGTTTATTGAATGCCGGAGAGATATTTTTCTTGAAAATGAATTTACATTCAAGCATCTCAAATGTGCGCGTGATATCGAATTAATGTGTGCGCCTCTATATCCATTTTATGGAGTATTTTTACATGCCCATGTCTTATTCCGACATGTCATCCGGAGGAGAAAAATTCTTACCAAGCATTTTTTATTTGCTTTGGTGACTCAATGTTTTCTCTCTCTCAACTGCGAAACATTTTGTGCTGTGCCAGCATCATCAGCACACAGCATCACAGAACCATCGAAGAATATGGGAAGGAGTTGTGGAAGAAATGTGAGATTCTTTCGTGAGAATCACAAAAGGATTTCTTGGTGTTCACCGTAAATATCCTTGAAGATGTACCCCCAAAATTTTGGTGGAGCTTTTGGGGTTTCCCACAAACGTCTCAAAATCTTCCATCTCCAATGAAGCGTCTGCATCACACGGAGGTGGAAATGTGCGAAAAGTGGCGAAATGGCCAATTTGGTAAATCTAATTTCCACCCTTGGGCCAATTTCATCGTACAGAGTAGCCCTCCCCCTCTTTGCACGCCTGTCTCTGACACTGCCCTCTTATTCCACCATTTATTCTCTAGGCCAGTCACACCATTTTATTAGTTTTACCGCCACACACAAAACATCGAATTATCCCTGGGTCTCATCCCCAGATCCTGCATCAGTGTGAGGAGGGTGCGAATCGGCCTCTGTGTGTGGTGTGTCAAATTGGAGGTTGTGGCTAGAATAATATTTTCTCAGCATGTTTTTCATCCTTAAACAACTGCCGCTCTATATCCCTCTGCCATTGACACCCTTGGCTAGCAAGACAACAAGGATGATCTCAAAGAATTAACCCATTTGTTTAGTGCTTTATACACCATAAGGTAAAGGCTGAGTCTACATTAGTCAAAGGCTGAGTTTAAATAAGAAAAGAGTTGAGTCGCAAAAAGGGAATTTAAGTCTCAATTAGTCTTTTTCTGCATCACAATAAGGTAAATTTGAGTTAACATTAGTTTTAACCGAAGGCGAATTAATAGGTAAAGACTCATAAAATAAATCAGAATTATTTCTAAGAAAATTCTATGATTAATCATTAAAAAAAAACTCTTTAATATTCTTCTCAAGTCAACCTTTAACGAACTTTAAAGAAAACTTAACTGATTTTACATTACTCTAAGTATATGCCTCCCCTAAATAGCTGATCTATGGGAAAAAGAATGTTGTCTTGATAATTGGAGGTGTTACTGAAATTTTTCACAACTCACCGTTTTACAAGGAAAATATAACAATATTGATTTTTAAGGAGCTTTTAAGAAATTTAAATTGTTTTTTAGGAGAAAGTAAAAGTATTAAGACAAAATTTATAAAGAAAAAAATTAATAAATAAATTTTCCCAATTTTTTACAATTCTCTTGCAAATAATTTTAAGTGATTTGAAATACAATTAAATTAAATATTCATAGAAAGTCACAAAAATGGCAAAAATGGTTATATTATACAGTTAGAACGTCACAGAACCTTTTAACACAATTTCTAGAATATTAAATGCACAATAATTGTCAATAAATGCGTCATTTTGAGTGATAATTTTGCATAAAATGTCTTAATAAATAATGTCCCTCAATTAGTGAGTCAAAAGGCTGTACTGAAGAGAAGTCTGACGACTACAAAAGTCACAGAGATTTGTGCCAATTGCACGGCAAAGAGCGCAGTTTGTTCCCCAGAGTGTCGTCTTCTTTGCAAAAATACATATCAAAATGAGAAGAAATATTATAATTAAAAAATAATAATAGCGTATTTGCATAGCTAATGACATTGTCACATATTGATTTAGCAATTGTCCATTGAATGGTGATAAATGCACCATCCAAATGATTATTCCTGGCGCATACTTGCAATTACTCGAGAGACTGCACAATGTATCAACAATATTTTCTTTTTAAAACATCCAATCTCCTTGCATATTTGCGCAGTTTTATTTTTCTTCCCTCTCTCTCTTTCTCGGGGAGTTTTTCTTCTTCATTTTTTTTTCTTTCTCCCAGAAAAATCTCCATGTGTCCATGGTGCATGGAACTACATCAAGCCTTCGGCAAACAATTCCTTTTAGCCGATGAATTTTTGCTTGGATAGCAAATGAAAATTTACATGTGAATTTTCAGCATTTGGGATTCACGCCAGAACCTTTCTTTTTTCGCGCATTTCGCAATGTTTGCCGTTTGAATGTAAAATATTTGCCAATAGGGAATTTATTTTGTAAATGCAATTTACGTGTGAAGTTCAATCTTACACAGAAAATTCTTCTGGGATTTGCAAGATTTCCCAGAGAGGGTTTCTCTATGCTTTGTCAATATAATTTTCTTTTTCTGAGTGATTTTTTTTTCGAGTTTCTTCTCCTGTTCTGGTCAGACATAAATGTCCGAGGATAAAATAAAGAAATGGTCACGTTTTAGGGATTTTGATTTCAATTGTATATGAAATTATTATTTACCGAAACATTTTCTTTGTGAAAGATTTTCCTTTAGGGAAGATCTTCCTTACAAAATGATAAATTCATTGCCATTCATTTCTTAAATCCGAATGATTTCGGATTTAAATTAACTGAGATCGCGCATTACCAAAATCCTTATTCTTCCCACGAAATATTCCCATCAAAGACTTTCCCCCTCACCCCATATGAGAGAGTTTTTAAGTGAATTTCCTGGCACAGCGAGTTAATTTTTACGATTGATTGCATTAATTTGATATATTTTCTTCTCTGTCTCATTTTTTTGCAGTCTCAAGACTAATGGGTGGCTCAGCGGGCGGTTCAATGGGACACGCAATGAGCAACATGGGAAGTTTGGCGGCTTGCAGTGTGTCTGACACAAAGCCAATGCAATTCCCTCTGGCACAGCGACGAAAAAGGAGAGTCCTTTTCACACAGGCACAGGTCAGTGAACACGCTCAATGCGGGCATCAGCATAATTTCAACATAAAATTATTCCTCCACTTTTTCCCACTCACAATTCCTTTGCATAAAAATTGTTGATGGAAATATATAGAGGTCACAAGAGCATGATTTTGATCGACAATCTTCGCATTTCCCATTCATACATACACGCACACAACTTCCTCTTGCAATATCGAAACATCTCAAGGACTTTGATATAGGAAGAAGTTTTGATTGCGAGTGAAAGGAAAATATATATGTAGAATTTAGGGAACAAAAGGAGGGAGTATAAGGGTAATTAATTTATTGGAGGAAATTCTTCCCTTATTTTCTTCTCCCTAAACCGTTGCCAATGGAACCGTTCCTATAAATGGTAACCTTAGTTACAATATATTCTTGTGCACCCATGGCTTTAGATTTATTTATGAGAACATTAAGACTAAAAATGCGTTAAAATGTGGAAGACATTTTTAGTCTAAAGAATGCTCAGAAATATTAGGAATAAGGGGTATAAGAGAACGAATAAAGTTACAAATTTTAATAAGCTTTCAATTCAATTTATAGAAAAAAAATTATCAGAACGCACAAATATAATTTTTCCCTAAAATCTCATCCGTAAAAAAATCCATAAAGGAGATCATTCATTTTTATATCGCAAAATAATTTTTAAAAAAATTAATAAAAAAAACTACATAGACAGGAATAAAATTGAGTCGCAAGATGAGAATTTTGTGTGACAAAAAAAGCACAATATTGGCAATTTATTTTGAATTAATCAAGTGAATTCATCTCTCTACTCGCGTCGAAATATTGTGTATTTTTCCCTCGCGCATCACCTCATCTGTCCGTGCCTATTTTTCTTCCTATATATCCATATTATATTTATTTATCTCCACAAAATCCGCACACACAAAAGGCATGGAATTTGTGAGGAGAACAGAAGTGAAAATCATGCATCAGAATGCGATGTGATGTGGCTTTCTGGAATAATATAAATTTACGTGTCTATGGGAGATCGCTTTATATATAGGAGGGTTTCTATACTATGTAGGTATATAATTGTAGGTATACAGAAAAATATACATAGCGACACATCATTCCATACAACACAATATAAATTATGACCGAAATGGTGCGCATGGTAGTCCAAAGTTGGGAATTGTCTATTTGCAGAACACTCGAAATGCCAAGTTCCAACTAATACACAAGAAATACAAATATCACATCTCTTTCTCTCGTTTGGCATTTTCTCCATATACATACATATTATGTAGGTATATAGCATTGCCCCTAGCCAGGAGAGAGAGAGTCCATTTTCACAATTGTCATACACCCAATTCAATGCATATTTGCGCGAGAGAGCTTTTTAAATTTAATTTGAATACCTTCAATATATGCTTTTGCCAGAATTCTCTCTCTCTCTTTCATTTCTAAACATCACAAAATGCAATCTCCCTGCAGAAATATTTGTTGAGTGCAATGAAAGATGGAATTGAGATGCGCGTCACTGCGAATATTGCATCGACACAACACAGCTAAGTAAAATGTGCAAATAAATTTTCAAAATCGATTGAAAAAATAAATTATGCAGAGGTGCGGAGACTCTAAAAAGAAGAGCTTTTGTTCAAGAAAATGTCACGCAAATAACACCCACACGGGTCGTAAGGAATTGTGCTCTACTTTCTTCACTTTCTTCAACCCGATGGAGGCGCCTGGTACCAGGCGTTTCAATTTAATTTGAAACAGGGGGTAGACAAAGACTCTATTTCCATAGGAATTCACTGCTCACTCGCTGAGACACCCAGGAAAATGCTTCAATCTGAAAAAATCCACCACCATTGGATAGATAATTTAATATTCTATCGATTGATAGCTTTTGAGGGGTGTCTCACGAAGATTAATGCACTAAAACAGATTTTAAAATTGTTGATGCACTTTTTGGAAATAAAGTGACGTCATTTTCTTCCTTTAATTTCTTTTCAAACCGTCCGCCATTATTTGCTGTGTTCGGGTGAAAAAGGGCTTTGTCTACCCCCTGATTTGAAATTTTAATTTCTCTCCACACAAAATTACGGTCACGATGAAGGTAAACAGATTTGAGGACTTCAACGTTGTGATTTTTGCAAGTCAAATGGCATAGGAAAAAAACCCCGCAGAGTGGGAGAGATTTTTCAGATCGATGAAAATGCGAAAAATATTTCTGCAGAGGGGAATAAATTTGAATTTTTGCCACAAACAAGCATATAAAAGTCAAATAAATCGTCTCGTTGGTTGATTTAGGGAGAGATTGAGCTCCAATTTTGTTCCAAATACATAAGCACCTATTTTTTTTACATAAGAGAGGTATTATTTATTTACTTGAATTCTTTTTAGCTGTGATTCTTTTATTCGTGTATAGGTATTTACTAAATGCAAATCAATAATGTTTTTTTTATGAATGACATTTCGATAGTAAACCTTTTGATTTTATTTCTTAAAAAAAATAGGGGTAAGAAGGGACATAATGTCATAAAAAGGAATATTTAAGTTCCTAAAGATCCTAACTTTTTTTTCTAAAAGTATTTACAAAAGATTTTACTTCCTGCAAATCTCTTTTAATTATCTTTGAAATTTCTTCTGAAAATTATGAAAAAAAACACGAAAAATTTAGCAAAGCTCAGCGAAAGCTCAAACAAAGCTCATCAAATTCTTTATTCATTCATAGCAATTCATCTAAATTTAAATAATGCAAAAGCCCCTCAAATAACCAACCAATTCCACTTTTGCTGCTGCAAGTGTATCCACTCGTACACTTTGCTCAACACAAAATGGGTAGAAGTTTGTCAAATAAAATCCAATCTCTGGCCACCCCAAAAATACTCCGATGAGTAAATATTTGCATCGCTTCGCGACGTTTGTTAATCCCCGAAAGGCCTTTTAATGGCCTCGGAAATAACATATAACATTGGATGTTTTATTTGAGCAAATAGCTGGTGCGCCCTGCATTTGCTCCCATAACTCCCTGCTATCTGGGTCTTCGTCATAGCGCGCAGTGGGGAGATTTAATTCCATCCTCAAGTACTTTGTAAGGATGGGTGGGTTGGAGGAAATCTTGAAGGGAATATTTGCCATGTTTTCTGGGAGACAATGAATGATTCTATCGGAGATTGATTTTATTTTTTTGCAATCTTCTAGGTCTACGAGCTAGAACGACGTTTCAAGCAGCAGAAATACCTTTCAGCTCCTGAACGAGAGCACCTAGCCAGTTTGATTCATCTCACGCCAACACAGGTAAGAAGATTTATTTTTCTTTTGGTCATCTGGCCAGAAAAGAGACATCGTGCTGTCGATCAAGTGCACAAATGGTGTGTTTGACCTTCGGGGTAAGGAGCGAGAAAAATGTCGGGAGAAAAACGCATATTTGCCCCTAAAGTGCATGTGTCCGTCAAGCGTCTCAATGGGTAAATATTGGACATGTTTCGTACCCATCCCGATGCTTTATTTGATTGATATTATTCTTGTGGCGGGGACGCAATAACAACGTGTCTCTCTTTCTCTCCAAAAGCCAAATACATCGCGTCAGTCAGATGATTTTCTTTTTTTAAGAAATAAAGAAAAAATGATCAACAAAACGTTCATTGCTAACAAGGCAAATCGACAGAGTATATGGGGAGCAATTAAGAAATCGAGTTCAGTGCGCCATTGAGAAAGATCGCGCAGATCATTCAATTGACGATCATTCGATTGACGATCATTCATGAAAGATTTTATAATTATTAAAGGAGAGGTGTGAATACTTCTTCTTTTTTTTTGATCGTGAAGAATTCAAAATATGCCAGCTTGATGAACAATATTGGAATGGAGGAGATTTGTGGATGATCATCCACTTGGGAGAACCAGAAATTGAATAAGTAGACAGATTTTGACAACACCTGAATGGATTATTTTGACTTTATGCTGCATGAGATTTGCTTGAAAAACCTTTTAAACGCTGCTTTAGAATATTGTGGTTTAATCCTTTTTTGACTTAAATTTTTAAAAGGAATCTTTTTTTCGTGAAAAATCTTTAATACCTTACGGAAATTAATTAATTGGGTTTAATATTTTTAAGGACTAAGGAAAGGTTTCTTAACGTCTTTAAACGATTTAAAATTTCTAATGATGATTACAATTTAAAAACTCAAAAATATTTTAGTTATTGTCTCAAACTATCAGGCGTCTCCATCATTAGCTATTCCACTATTGAAAAAAAAGCTTTATATGTTCAACATAATATAATCCCTTAAGGTACAAAAAAAATGAAGTAAATACATTTTTAGATAAAAAAAAACCTCTTGAAAAATCCCTCATTTAAGTTCACAATTATTGGTAGCACGTACCTGAGGATATTCGTATCGGGGGTTAGACTGTGGGTCGAATGACCAGCGAAACACAGTAGGTACTTTCAATCATATATTTCACTTCTAACTTTAATAACAAACAATAAAAATAAGAAAATTATAAAGAGACAAAATTTCCATGTGGCTTCAATCAAAATTCTCATGAAGAGTGAGTGTGCACGCTGAAGTTGGCAGCGAAAAGAAAAGTGGAGTCGTACCACGCAAAAGGTGCCAACTTCATTCGGTGCCGGCTTTTGGCGCCGTAACATATTCCCGGGGCTGAACCGTAGGATTCTGAACTTCCTGCTCAGTAGGGTCCGTAACCGGGAGCAATGCGAGTTTTGAAATGGCACGTTTGAATTGGCCATTTTTGGTTTGTACTGTGGCCACCCTGTGCTTCTTGTCTTCCCCGGGATGAATCAGGACAATCCTGCCCAGGAGCCAAGTGAGTGGCGGTAGATTGTCTTCGATCATCACGACCAGATCGCCAGGTTGCAAGTTGGGTTGCTCCTTCTGCCACTTTCGACGTTGTTGCATGTTGAGTAGAACTTCGCGAGCCCAACGTCGCCAGAAGTGCTGAACAATTTGATCGTTGACTCTCCATCGATTGAGGCGATTTGTAGGAACATCGGAGACATCGTGTGTTGGGAGAGCGTTAGCAGGTTCGAAAAGGAAGAAATGAGATGGTGTGAGTGCGTCCAAGTCAGAGGGATCCGATGATTTTGGAGTCAATGGGCGAGAGTTCATACAACTTTCTATCTGCACCATGATGGTAAGGAATGACTCGTAAGTGAGAGTCACATTCCCAGCGACACGATAGAAGTGTCGTTTGAAAATCTTGACTGCCGATTCCCAAAGTCCGCCAAAGTTGGGACTTCTCGGAGGAATGAAGTGGAATTGGATTTCTTCTTCGGACGCATGTTTGATGATTTTCTCTTGATTGTCCTTTTCCAGGAGGAATTTGCGAATTTCCTTGAGCTTCCCTGCAGCGCCAACGAAATTGGTTGCATTGTCGCAATAGATGTCAGAAGGTTTTCCTCGACGAGCGGTGAACCTTGTGAGAGCAGCAATGAATGCTTCGGAAGACAAGTCTGTTACCATCTCTAGGTGCACGGCTCTGCTGACGAAGCATATGAAGATCGCTACGTAGATCTTGAATTTGGTGGCACGTCGCAGAGGAGCCCTAATGTAAAATGGGCCGCAGAAATCGACGCCTACCTTCGTGAAAGGACGACGAGGTTGGACAACACGGTCTGCGGGAAGGTTGCCCATGATTTGCTGCATTGGCTTAGGCTTGCATCTGAAGCAGCGAACGCACTTTCGAGTGACGGAGCTTGCGACGTCGTACCCGCGAAGTGGCCAGTAGCGCTGTTTCATTGTGTACTCAACCAGTTTGGGACCACCGTGGCAGGTAGCCAAATGGGTTTTTTCAGCGATAAGTCGTGTGAAATGGTGCTTGTCAGGAAGCAGGATTTGATGCTTCATGGAAATGGGAAGCGATGACTTCTGAATTCTTCCGCCGACTCTAATTATGCCATTTTCATCGAGGAAGGGATTCAAATCGATGATGCGTGATGGTGTAGCTAGCTTTTTCCCAGATTTCAAGGCAAGAAATTCCTTGGCGAAAACCTGGCGCTGAACTTGTGAAACGATGAGCAAATTTGTCGTTGTAAGCTCTGAGACAGTAAGAGGTCCTGTTGCAGGAGGAGTGCCCTTGACCCGTGCCTTGAGGTTGTGCAGGTAACGTCTCCAGTACGACAAATAGCGAATCATTCTGGTGTGTGAAGAGAATTCATCAATTATCTTCCAGAAGTCCGAAACAACACTTGTAACGCATGTGACACGTTGCTCGAGGAGTTCATCATCCGCGACATTCGTGAGTGAACCATCATTGAATGAATCATCAAGAAGTGCGAAATCTGGTCCGTGCCACCAGAGAGTATTGTTGGCTAGCTCACTGGGAGTGGTGCCCCTTGACGCCACGTCGGCTGGGTTGAGCTCAGACGGAACATGGTGCCAATGATTGCGTGGAAGTTGCTGCTGAATCTCCGAGACACGGTTTGCGACAAATGTTTTCCACTTTTGGGGTTCCTTTGCGAGCCAATGGAGGACAATTTCAGAATCGGAAAAAGCTCTAATTGATTTGAAGTCAAGTTTGAGAGCGCTTAGGATTGATTGCAAGAGCTTCACTGCGAGAACTGCTGCGCACAATTCGAGTCGTGGCACTGTGGTCTTTTTGAGGGGTGACACGCGAGTTTTGGCACACAGAAGTCGGCAGCTGATTTGGTCCCCTTCCTTTGTCATCATGTATGCACACGCAGCAATGGCTTTCTCAGATGCATCACAAAAAAGAAGAAGATGATACTCACTTGGGTTGAAATGAGATGTAAATTTGCGCGGCACAGCGATTTGTGTGACTTCCTGGAGACTCTGTTTGTAGGAATTCCACTTGTTGTAAATTTCATCCTCTTGTGACAAATCAGCATCCCAATCGGTCTTCAACGGCCACAAAGATTGCATCAGAATTTTGGCTGTAACGACCACTGGAGCGAGGAATCCGAGTGGGTCGAAAATTCTCGAAATCTCTGAGAGTATGGTGCGTTTGGTGACTACATCACCAGTAGGCGTAACTGTGAAAGTGTATACGTCTGTATAGGGCTTCCAACGAACACCAAGGGCTTTGATAGAGTCGTCCAGATCAGAAAAGTCAACATATTGGGCTTCACGCTCCTCTTCGGGGATGCCTTCGAGAACAGCAGGGTCGTTAGACATCCACTTCGTGAGATGAAAACCGCCTTTGTGCATGAGATCTGACATTTGCTGAACTAGTTCTTTGGCAGCCTCGACAGTGGGTGCGCCGGAAAGAAAGTCATCAATGTAAAAGTCAGATTGTGCCTGTTTGGCTGCTGGAAAATGCTCACCTTCATCTTCCACGAGCTGTCGAATAGTTCGTGTGCTCAAGTACGTCGCGCATGCGGTGCCATACGTAACGGTTGTCAAGAGATAAATTTGAAGAGGTTTGTATGGGGCATCTCTCCAGAAAATGCGCAGTAGACTTTGATCCTCCTCAATGACTTTCACCTGTCGGAACATCTTGCGAATATCTGCCTTGATCACGACGTTGTGCTGTCTGTATCGAAGTAGTATATCGAAGAGGTCGTCTTGAATCTTGGGCCCCACTTTAAGTGCATCATTGAGTGACTTTCCGCTAGTTGTCTTCACAGAGCCGTTAAATACAATGCGGTATGGGGTAGATGACGAAGAGAGCTTCACGACAGGGTGATGAGGAAGATATACAGCCGGTTGAGGTGACGTATAATCCGGGGGCATCAATCTCATGTGTCCGAGCTGTTCGTATTCAGTCATGAAATTGACGTAGTGGAGGCGCAGTTCTGGATTTTTCATGAGCTTGCGTTCGATGCAAAGAAATCGCTTCCTTGCAATCTCGTAAGAATCACCCAAAAGATGCACGTTTTTATTGGTGGGGAGAGAGACGATGTATCGGCCATGTTCGTCCCTGCGAGTGTGTTGCGAATAGTGGGCTTCGCAATCAATTTCCTCGTTGGAGAGGAGGGGCTTTGTAGACTGTGGCTCCTCAATTTTCCAAAAGCGCTCAATTTGTTCGTTAAGTGAGTCCGACTCTTGCAACGTACAGAGACAGCTGATGCTCGATTTTGCCTGGGAAATGGGACAATTGCCTGCAACCACATACCCGAAAAGTGTTTCGAATAGAATGGGAGTGCCCTCGATTATCCCAGGGCGGATGACTTTTGTGTAAACTTCAACACCAAGGAGCATGTCAATGACACTTGGGACTGCAAAATGAGGATCCGCAAGGTGTACGTTCGGTGGGACTTCCCAAGCAGTGGCGATGGTGACTGATGGTTGTTTCCCAACGATGTTGTCCACGACGGAGAACTCGCATGAGGTTGAGAACTTGAAGTCATTTGAGCTGATTGTGGCCCGTGTAGCGTGCGTGATCTTGGTAGAAAGATTGCCAACACCAACTACTGTTTGATTTGGCTGTGTGTGGATTGGCAGTCGGCACTTTTCAGCGAGCCTTTTTGTGAGAAAATTGGGTTGGCTGCACGAATCTAGCAGCGCTTTGCATGAATGTGTTTTTCCATCACGCCCGGTAATGAAAAGAGAAATTGTTGGCAGCAGGGTGTGCTGTGCAATAGCAGGGTGACTCACGAGCGCGGTAGTAAGTGCCCCTTGTTGTTGATTGGGTTGTGCCGTTTGTGGCACCGATGAAGTTCCGGAAGTGGCTGCCTGGCCCCCAGTTTGAGGTGTTTGAACCTGCTGCTGAACTGAGGAGGAGTTTCCCATGAAAGCTTCATGAAGCAGAGTGTGATGACGTGAACCACAGCGCCTGCAGTTTGATGATTGGCAAGAATCAATGCTGTGAGAGTCTCGCAGACAATTTGTGCAAAGTTTATTCGCTCTCACTAATTCCAGCTGCTGCTGTGGAGTGGAACCCGTGAATTTGGAACATTGTTGCAATTTGTGGGCTCCTTGGGCGCAAATGATGCATTTCTTGGCGTTAGTGGCAGTGTAGCTGACTTTCGGTGCGGCTTTTGAATCAGGCTTCGCTGGTTTGGAATCCTTGGATTTTTTGGCCGAAAAAGTGTCACTGTCTTTGGTGAAGATAACCTCGAGAGCATCGCAACGCCGCTGAAGAAACTCCATGAATTGTTGTAGTGTAGGAATCTGGGATGAGGTGGTCTCTCTGGCCCAGAGAGTTTTGGTCTCCTTGTCGAGCTTGTTGAGTAGGATGTGGATAAGCCAAATGTCGCGATCGGTACAATCCATGGCATCAAGTGCTTGTATAACTCCATGAGTTGTGTTGTACAAGCTTCGCAGAAGTTTTGGATTTGCATCCGGGACACTTGATTGTTCCAAGAAGGTGCGCAAATATTGGCTGACAATACTCTGCTTCTTCTCAAACCGTTCCTCAAGCAAGTTCCAGGCCAAGAGATAATTGTCGTCAGTGACCGCAATGTGCTTGACGATAGACGCGGCCTCACCGCTCAGCTGAGCTTTCAGATATTGGAACTTTTGTACGTTTGAAAGCCCTTTGTTTTGGTGAATTGTACAGGAAAAAGAATCCTTGAAGGATGACCAATCAGCGTAATTGCCTGTGAATGTGGGCATGGTCAGCTGAGGCAATTTCACTTGATTGATGCTGTTGTTTCGAAATGAGTCAAACATAGAGCGATTCATCTTAAGATTCTCCTCCATGAGCTTTACGAGGCTTTCATTTTTTGACTCATTGCCGACAATGCTCTCGTTGGAAGCAGCGTGGAACTCATCATGCTCCGTACGTTGGCGTATCTCAATTTTGAGTTTGATTTGCAATTTAAGAGAGCGATCCTGAAACTCCAATTCGTGATCATGTTCGGTGTGATACGAATCTTGAGAAAGTTCCGGAAGATTGTAGATCTGTTGCTGGATGGTCTCGAATTTGCTGATAATGCCCTCCAGAGACTTCTCATAGACAAGAAGCTCGTCTAGGCAAAGGTCTTGCTTTGTTGTGAGAGTGTCCTCGAGACGTTTGAGTTGTCCCTTGAAGCTGCCCCTCTGGTAGTGAAGACTTTTCAAGGTCGCCATCGTACGGGATTTGCAGGATGAATTTTCTTCGATAGATCAAGGGAACGTTTGGCTGGGATTCCGCCGTAGTTCGCTGAGTGTGTAGAAGGACCAGTAATGGTAGCACGTACCTGAGGATATTCGTATCGGGGGTTAGACTGTGGGTCGAATGACCAGTAATGGTAGCACGTACCTGAGGATATTCGTATCGGGGGTTAGACTGTGGGTCGAATGACCAGCGAAACACAGTAGGTACTTTCAATCATATATTTCACTTCTAACTTTAATAACAAACAATAAAAATAAGAAAATTATAAAGAGACAAAATTTCCATGTGGCTTCAATCAAAATTCTCATGAAGAGTGAGTGTGCACGCTGAAGTTGGCAGCGAAAAGAAAAGTGGAGTCGTACCACGCAAAAGGTGCCAACTTCATTCGGTGCCGGCTTTTGGCGCCGTAACAATTATTTTATATATAATACGCCAAAGTGTTGTATTTAACAACATCAGCAATTCATCCATCTTTTGCTGATTAGTTCATGAATTCATGGAGTTGTTTCGTAAGAACAAAACGATCAACCAGATGTTTGAGAACACTCAAGTATCTGCCACACGTTTGCTTGCCATTTGCTCTCCTCTCGAATTTTTTTGCATCACATTCAATTTATTTATTTTTATATACTCGCGCACACACATGAGGAATCCTGCCAGGAAGTGTCGAATATAATCATCACCCTTCTGGCCATTTTTTCCTGTGCTTTAGCCATCCCTTCAATTTTTTTTTCAATTGATCTTCTCGATTAACTTTCTCTGGAACGAATTTCCTCAATAAACTCCCCCGTGGGTGTATTTGGAGCTACCACAGTGTCATGGTATTACTTCCTGTTTGACTTGTCGCCAATTGAAGACAATGACCACACGAGTAAGAATATCCGACAAGCCTGAGGGGCCTCTGAGTTTATGTAGTAAAAACTCCTGTAGCATCTTCGCATCAATTGAAGACGCGTCATTGCTTGCGTTATGTTTCTCGGGGAAAAAGGGACAACACCACGAGTCGGCTTAATAAAATTTATATTCGAGAACACACCACAAATAATAAACATCAATTTAAACTTTTTTGATGTAATTCAGTCAGACCAAAATTATCGGATGTGAACTTGAATAACATCTTCAATCGCCCCCACTTAAAGTGTCTCAATTGGTGAATTCTTCCGGTCGTGCTGGACTTTCCAACGGGCACACACAACTCCAATCCATATATTCTTGCGGGCTTTATCTCTGCTGTGGTGTAAGCTTCTCGTGTGGAGCTTCTTCAGCCCACGCGCAAAAATCTCCTTTGGAGGGGGGGGGAAGAGAGCGATTTTATTCATTTGCAACCTCCAACGCACTCGAAACTTGGCGCGAATTAAAGAGAAGTTTTGTTGGGAGTAATTGCCGGTAATTTGGTGGCTTTTTGTCGTGGTTTTTCTGATTAAATTTGCTTTAATTTGATGAATCACGCATGTTGTTATATAACCAAAGCTAAATAAAGCTCTGGAAATATATTTTTTATTTGCAACAGGCTTTTAAGGGGGGTCTCTTTTGAGAGCTGGTGAAATTAAATATTTTAATTTTTCTTGGGGTTTTTCTTAAACTCGGTTTTCAAGTGTTGGTGACATTTAAAGACTTAGCATTAAAGAGTAAGAAAATCACTTTCCGCCATCTTAGATGCGACGCCATCTTGAGATTTTCCTCAAAACACAAAGGTAGGTTTTTCTCAGGATCTACTGGATGGATTTTGATGGGGTCAAAAGCAAATGAAAGAGGAAATACCAATGCAGATTTTGATGTACCAGAATTTTGAATTTCCATCCTGGGGCTGAGAAAAGTGAAAAAATGTGACTTTTGTTCAGATATTTTTGACGTTTTTCCACTTTTCTCAGCCCCAGAATGGAAATTCAAAATTCTGGTACATCAAAATCTGCACGGGTATGTCCTCTTTCATTTGCTTTTTACCCCATCAAAATCCGTCCAGTAGATCCTGAGAAAAACCTACCTTTGTGTTTTAGGGCAGTTCTGCGGAAAAGTCGGAAAATCACAAGATGGCGTCGCACCTAAAATGGCGAAAAGTGATTTTCTTACACTTCAATAACTAGGCTACAAATGTAACCATCATCGGATATCCAAGTTTAAGAAAAACCCTAAAAAATTTCAACATTAAAATTGTGTAAATTCTAACAGATTTCCCAAGAGACCCCCCTTAATTAGAGATAAATCTTCTCATGGAGATGGAAAAGAATTAACTGGAGGAGGCACGTGTGGAAGATTAAATTAGAAAGAATAAAAGAATTAGCTAATGAATAAATTTATTTTTAGAAAATTCATATATTTCTTGGGGCTTTATTAATGTTTAAATAAACCAAGAATTTATTTGTTTTTTTTTTTATCAAAAGCTTCTTTTGTTGCTTTTAGTGATGGTGGAGACAGCTAAGAATATAGTTAATAACAGCCCATATGTTCAACTAAGTATATGAAATTAATTATAACCAAGAAAAAAAGAAAATCGTCATTTAACTTTTTTTTTAATAAAGTTTTGATATTGTGAGTATTTGTCCACATAAATATGTTGAATTCAACAAACTTTTTTTCCTTAGTTAATTCAAACTCAATTTTTAGCGAAACCTCATGTTGTTAGATATCAAGAAAAAAGGGAAATTCACCTTAAAAAATTGAAGGAATATCAAAGAATTTTCTCATCATTGAGCAATCAAACAGATGAATTTAGAAGAAAAAAATCCCCTTCATCTCTTTTTCTTTCTTTCTTCAAAAACCTTCACATTCCCTTTCATTTCCTGCCAAAACTACCTTCAAGGAGCATCTCAATCATTTATATCTTTTTAACCATTTTAACCCCATCCAGTGAACTGAGAAAATTGTGACAGACAAATCTCTAACTTCCGCACCAAATGTTACCCACGACGAGCAAAAATTTTGAGGATCATCCTCTTTCATCGAACAATGTGTGACTATCCTTTTTTTCTCTTCAGAAGAAAAATATGTATCACCCAAAAGGGTTGAAAGCGAAATGAAGGAAGAAACAAAAATTATTCACCCCCTGAAAGGCCCAAATCCTCACCCCAGAATCACCCAACAAAAGTTTATCCAACGGATTAATGTGTGAAATTATAAATCGTTTATCTCCTCTGTCAACATCACAATCATAATTTGCGAAAGATGGCCGTTTAGACAGTTGCCGGCCGCGTGCGGGGTCGATAAACAAATAAATATGAAATGAAAATAATAATTGGAAAATAATGTTGACGTCCTCAAATAAATTGCATCGTGTGCCAAAATATTTTCCACGCCGCATCATATTTATTTCATATGGGGCGAAGTTTTCTGCTACTGACATTTTCATGCATTTTATATCACGCATAACCACCCCTTTTCTCACCCACCCCCCAATGCAAACATTTGAAAATTATTTTGTTGAAAAAAAATCCTCCCCAATTGACCTACATTGAGGAATTAATTTGTCGACAGAGTACCCTCCAATTGTTATGCAAAAGTAGCCATAGATTATGTATGTAGGTATTGGGTTGTCCATTAAGTCCTCTCAATGTTTATGGTGTTTTAGATGAAAAACAATTAAAAAACAAATCTGGGATTTGTTTTATTTTGAATTATATATTTAAATTGAGAAAAGTTCGTTTTTTAATTTCAACAAGAATTTTATTTAGATGTTTTTTTTTTAAATTTTATTCTGTTTAAAATCACTTTACTATACCCCAAAATCATTATAAAATTATTAAATTAAAATATTGTTTAATTTTGAAAGACTTGCACCGACGATTGTGCATAAAGTCCTTTCAAATTTTATTTGAAATTTTCTAAACTATTCACGTAATATTTCAAGAAATATTTTTTATCAAATAAAACTCCCTTCAATTTTTCCATTTTACTTGCAAAAATCCTTGCGTGGGAGTAATTCACTATCCGTCGGATTTCACCTCAAGTTCAAAACTCTCTCTAAAAAAAAGTTCTCATTCAATTTATTTTATTAATCCCCTGCATGAGTGCAATTTTGTGGATTTTTTTCTTAAAAAGTTATACAAAGAAAACTAAACCACAATTGAATTTCTTCTTTTTTTATTATTCTTTTCCCCCAAGGACTCAAAGAAAAGATCCTTGCAACTGAATCAAGTGCCTGAGAGAGATTTTCAAGCATTTCGTCCTTTTTTCCTCATTCATCTCAAATCCATATTAAAAGGTCAAATATTTAATCCATGATAGAGAGAAAAAAAGAAATACGTAAAAAGAAAAAAAAATCACGCAGTGAGAAATTTGTGGTTGACTGAAGAAAAGATGATGATGATGGTTTTTACTAATGGAGAGAAAATTATGTGGGGGCTCATTGAGATTCCATGCAGTTGAGGTAATTTCGGATTAATCTCATTTGTCCATCGGATGTGCAATAAAAAAAATTTACTCAAGTGCATTAAGGGTGCGGGATTCGCCTAGAGAGGGCTTTTTATCTAGCACCCCCTGGTGCGATTGAGGGGTTTGCTTTTGGTTTATTTAGTGCATGATTCGATCACCTATTGTTGTGACGGGAGCAAAAACCCAACAATAACATTTTACCCTCCAGGGCAATTGCTATTTAAGCCTCGCTTCACCCTCTCTCTCGAATGAAAAAAACCTCCCGAAAACGCGTTTACAAGAGGAGATTCCACGCATCATTTAATTTTCCGAGTTAGAGACACAACGACCAATTTTGCACTGTTTGGCTTTTCCACCGACGGCATTTTTCCCTTCTGCATCACCGGAGCATCTAATGATTGTTAACAAGAACAAAACAACAGCATAGATTAAGAATCACATGAAGGAAATTCCAAGAAGAAAGACAAAGAAGTGAGGCACATTGAAGTTGTAGAAAAAGTCAGGAAAATTAGGAGGTATGGCGCAGAGTAAATAGAATTTTTGGGGGCAAACTATTTAATTTGGACAAAGACTGTGTACACAGAACGGGGGCCTAGAGTTGGCGTATTCAGTAGCGATGACCACATTCATTCAAATATTTTTGATTGACAAACATCGCCCAGTCGCACTATCGTCATTCAATCAATGAACGAACATGCCCACGGGCTCACGGAATTACAAAGTTTAATTGCTTTTCTCTCTCTCTCTCTTTTGCTTTGTACAGGTGAAAATTTGGTTTCAGAACCACAGGTACAAGTGCAAGAGGCAGGCAAAGGAGAAAGCAATGGCCGAGCAAAATCAGCACAATCAGGTAATTATTCCTAAGATTTATTATTTGTCCTTAAAAAAAACATTTTAAAAAGCTTCTGAAAAGATTTAACACTGATTTAGGCTATAAGTTGTACTAGTTGAAATGGAATCGCAGACGTAAGACCTACAAATGACATAAATCTCTTCTTGATTTTCTTGCAGTCTGCAAGTTCACCACGACGAGTAGCCGTTCCCGTGTTGGTTAAAGACGGCAAACCCTGCTCTGGGAACTCCAACAGTAATCAACAGCAACAGCAGCAACAGCAGCAGGTGGCAGGCGGTAATACTACCGTCTCCAGCGGCAGTAACTTGGTTACGGGTGAGTCAGCAAATGCCCACTCCCCAGATACCTCTGCTGCCCTCCTGAGCTCCTACAATGGTGCCCAGCATGCACAGATGTTGCAGCAACCCTGCAACAATGCCCTCATGTCCAACAGCCTGGCCATGGCGTATCGCAACCAGAACAACTTCATGAGTAACAGCCATCAGCAGCAGTGCAGTAGCTACCTACCGCTTCAAGGACGAGCCTGGTAATAGTAAGTCTCCATCACCACACAATTCCCATCAATCTGTTCCCACGCATTTACAATGGGGGATCAGATAATTCAAAATTATAGGACAAAGTTGAGGGAGATTCTATTAAAGTGTTTAAGACGTCTGCAAACTTGATAGTTAAATGCAGATGAGAAAAAATATAGTCAGTGCTTAATCGCGGATTGTTGTAGGTAAAGTTTGTACACAAATCCTCGAAAGCTGCCGCGAAAGCTACCCCGAAAGCTCCCCCAGTTCTTGTATATAAAAGAAAGTAATAAGAATAATTTTCTTTAAAGAAAAAAATAATCAGGAAGAAAATTTCAAGAGTTTGACAAAAGGGAAAAGATTAAGGATTTCTTAAAGATGTTTTTGGGTTTATTTTAATCTGTTTCATTGAGGAAAATCTTTAGTAAAAATACATGAGAAAATATCCGGAACTTTACCAAATTTCTAGTGAAAAATTTAGCATCAAAAAATTCTTTAAAATTTCTTGCACAAAAATAAGAACGTCAATTTTTTTTTAGAATTCCTAAAAATCATTTCCCTTTGTCTCCTCTGAAATAAACTTAATCTTCCTTGATAGAAATTCACATTTCCATTCCAAAGGACATTCCAAGAGAGAGATTCCACAATATATTTAAAGTATTTTTAAATATTTACACAAAAGTGAATTGAAATTCTCTCCCAAGGTCGCTGAGGAATTTCTGTGACCACACAGAATTGACGATTTTTTCTTCATGTTGAGAAGAGAAATCCTCGAAAAGCATCCCCATCAAACGGAAAGTTGTCTCAAATTTCATTTTGAAGAGATCCTCAATGCTCTTGTGTGGTCATCCTACTCCTTTCCTTCATCTCCTTTTTTTTATTCAACCACAACGCATCTCTGTGTGGAAGATGCCATAGAGAAATTGACCACCTTTTTGACTTTCTCGATGAAAAATTCTTTTCTATGTTGGGAAAGCAACAACCCTCACAGAACAGATTGACTTCTTTGCCATGGCCAAAGTTGACAGGCATCACGGGATGAAAAAAAAAATCCCGTCAAGGAAGCTTCAATGCTTCTTCTATTTACACATCATCTATCTATGGAGATTTTGAGGGATTTTCCTCACCATTGACGTACTTAAAAGGCTTTTAAAATTATCTTGTTGTGTACACAACGAGATGAACACCACACACGGAGGATCCTTTTGGCATAGTTCTTCCTTTCTTTTCGCATAACCCGCAAATTTGCCATCTCTGCCCATTGAGCCTTCTTTTTTTTGCACTACCTACCTACCCCTATTCTCCCACTAATTTCGCAATTTTTCATTCTTCTGTGGCTTTGAGAGAGAGCCAGCCAACATACAGAAAAAACTCCAGGAGCAGCAAAAAAGAGAGAAATGTACAAAGGAAGAAGATTTCTTTTTTTAGCAAAGAGGAAAAAAAGGATGAATTGGCAGGTACATTTGAAAAGAAATGAGATAAAAATTAAGTAAATTATACTTTATGATGAAAAAAATGTAGAGAAAAGTGAATATTCAGCAAAAATGGAAACAGGTGTGATTTGTTGGAGGAGAACAGAACAAAATGGGAGGACATGAGAAACAAATACATCGAGAATGCAATAAAAGATTAATTAAATTTTTATGAATCTTTCATTTTGAAAAGAAAAAATCATAAAGAAATGAATATTCGAAAAAGAAAACGAAAATCTTAAAATTTGCAGTGCTGTTGAATTAATTTAAAAAGCAATGATTTAAAGGATTATATTTCTTCCCTAATTTAAAACTAAATTTCAAATCAAATATTAAATTTTTTTCTATTGCTTTTAAACATGGTATGTAAATTCAAATAAATTTTTGAATTTTAAGGCAATAAAACTAAAAGATATTGGGCCTAATTCTGTGGCCAAGAAACCTTTGAAATTTTAAGAATTTATTCTGAACTTTCAAGGATTTCTTAGTCACAGAATACAACCCATTTTGATTAGCCCTCAAAGTTTAGCAGCACTGCCTTTTCAATCGCAGATATAGAACAAAATTTCCCGTAAGTACTCGTGATCTAAAAGCCCACAATTGAGTACCTAAACATACATATATAGGTATTGAAAAGCTTCGAAGGAGTGCGGAAAAGAGAGCGAAAAAAAAGGAGACGAAAGTACCTTTCATTGAGCACTTAAATGCTTTTCATCAATTAATTAAAGAGAGCAAGTAAAAGTATATAAGAAATCTTTAGTTGAAGTGTATTTTGACAAGTACCCTGTAAATAGTGTAATTAACCCAGATGACCCTTTAAGTAATAAGTCGTTCGTTCAATAGGCATTTTAATGAAAACAAAAAAAAAACTAATAATGTAATTATTAGTATAATGTATGAGAATTTGAAAGAATTTTCTGTGTAATGTATAAAATAAATGGAAAAAGCAACAACAAAATAAAACATAAAAAGAAATTGAGGAGGAATTTTTGAAGAATTTGAGCAGGGTATTAAATAAGTTTAAATTGTAATTCTCAAACCATAGGAAACTCCGTGGAATGAGTTTTCTCATAATAACTTCTTGTGCAGAAGAGGGATTGCTGGAAATTTACAAAAAAAAGGAAATTGATGCTAAAAAAAACAAATTCCATGAAGAAAATTGAAGAAATTGTGTGACGTGATAAAAATATTATTATTAAATTTAAATACTTAAATATATAATTTTCAAACCAGCATTTTTTTCTCCCCCCGAAATGCCCTCGTAATTTAAATGAAAAGAAAAATCTTTAACAAGAAATTAGTCTGTAAATAAGAAAACTCTGTGTATGGGAGATGGAAGGTTGAATTGAAAGTAAAAAAAAAGACAAGAAAATTGCATCTCATATAAAATGATTATATAAAATGAATTTAAAAAGGAAGTAATAAAGAATTAGTTTACATTATAATGAATGAATTGTACTACAATTGGTGTATTTTACAGCAAAAAAAAACGTAAAAAAAAGAGGAGAAAAGTGAATAAATAGCAAATACTGATGATGATGTCTCTATTTATCTTCCCTCTGCTTAAGAATGCCCCAGAAATTTCCAAAAAAGCAAGAGAGAAAAAAAGAAGAATTCTTCCCAAACCCATAGCTTGATGCAAGAAATAAATAAACTCCCGAAAGGAGAGATGAAAATATGGTAGTTTGTAGGTACAAAAGAGGACCACTTGAACTGCGCCAGACGTACAATTCTGTCGTGCTACACACCACAAAAAAATCCGACGAAGAACTGAAAGGGGTTCGATTTTCCCTTTCGCTGTGCGTGATTATTTTCTCACATCCCCCTCACTCCGACGTTGGTGTTTACTTTAAATTCATATCCACCCCGAAAAGGAGGAATTTTGATAAATATCCAAAGTTCCTTCGTTCTCTTCCTCAAGACGTTCTCTAAATATTTATTGCACAATGTAAGAACATCGTGACGGCAACACCCCTTTTCTTTGCATATTTCTTCTACGCAAAAGGGGGCACAATTCTCTTGGGGGTTGATTTTTGGTTAAGTGGGTGGATTAAATTTGAATTTATTACTCAATTTTTCTAATTTATTAATTTTTTTCACGAATCAGTTTTAAGGGAGTTTATTTGAAGAGATTTGGCAACATTTTTTTTTTAAATTTCTTCTACCATGAATTAAAACACAAATGTTTTATTAAAATTTGTTTAATTTAAATTAATCATATTTTGGTAAATCAAAAAACTTAATGCGAGAAAATTGTTTAAAAATTAAACAAATAAATATTACTTCTGATTACTAAATAATTGAAATAAAGAATTAAGAGTTTTACATAATAGATAAGCGTGAAGAGTTTCCTGGAAAAACGATTAAAGTATTTAGCAGGGGATTCAGGACTTTAAGCACAAAATATTAAACAAATGAAAGGAATATAAATTATTAAAAAATCAGGAAAAACTTAATTACTTTCCTGAAATTTTCCATAAAATTAGATAGATAATTCAAAGGATTTTATGCATTTTGCGACAATACATTGAGCAAAAGTTATATCTGCGATAGAAATTAAAAAGAAATTTTTCCACTCAAGAAAATAAATAAAAAATTACTTGAAATAGAGATAGATCTTCAACACTAATAGCAAATTAATCAATTTCAGCCTTCTATAAAACTTTTCACGTGTTGTGGTCAGCCAGAGAAATTTATATAAATTCTCTTCTTCACTTTCCATCCGAATGGGTTTTTGTTGGTGTCAATTTCCATACAAATGGAGAAAATTTGCACAAAAGCCCCCGAAGGATTTGAGGAGGAAATTCATCTCCGGGCATTAGATAAATTCAATTTGGTTTGAAATTTGCTTTTTGGATCGCCACCCCCCCCCCTGCTTCCATGAAAATGGAAAAGTCCTGTTTGTGAAAATTTAGACGCCACAATGCGCCTTGTGTGGGTGGTGGGGTGAAACGTGATGGTCAGTTTAACATGTCAAATACAGGAGGATAGTTCCCCCAAAAAATCTCCTTTGAAAATCTTCACCACAACACAGAGGATAAAGTGAGAAAATTGTCAAAGGAAAAGTTCATCAGGGAATGAAAATTCAGCAAAATTCCCTTTTGCGCGTGCAGGAAAAATCACAAATTAATTGGAGGTTGATCAATTAAAATTTTCAAGGGGTTTGTGCAAGTTGTGGAACAATACGAACGCATACATAAAGCTCAAAAGGCAAATTGAATTGAATAAAAAAAATCGTTGCGTGATTTCTTTTTAATTGTCTGCGGAATCACTCAAAAATCCCCCAATTTATCGCAAATCAACACACACACGCAGGACAACAAAAGGGCGACAAACTCCGTGCAGAGGGTATGCGAGGGTTGAAGAAGAATTTGCACGAGGAAGTTTGCGGCAGGAACGAAGAGAAAGAGAAAGGGGATGGAGGATGCTTCCTCCCTGGAAATTGCATTTCAATTGTTGAAGTCACGTACGAACGCGCTCGTATTAAATGACTGCATTAGATGAGAATAATATTCATCAAACATCTTCCGTGTCAGTTTTTTTGCTGTGGTGCTGCTGCGGAAGAGGAAGATTTGCTCAACGTGTCTGCGATGCGAAGGTTTATTGCACCTTCAGAAGGAATTAATTGAATTTAAATTACGCAGAAATTGCATTTAGAAAATTGATGATGTTACATTGCAAAAAGGAGATTATTCATTTTATGGCACTCACGGCATTATTCGAAGTTACGCATTAGACTGGAAATATCTTCGTAAAAGGTGTCCGATACACTAGTCTGTATAAGGAATTTAATAAATTATTATTATTATTCTCTTCGTAAAAGGATAAAAGAATCAAATCTTTATAGAAATTTCCCAGTTTATAATTTAAAGACTTTTCTCTCTGAATTCATACTACGAAATATCACTGTATTTTATGCTGACCAATGCTGATTTTTTTCTATTTTCAATTCTCATCTCTAAAAATACTTACAGATTTTTTTAAAATCAATTTCCTGCTATATGTCTCTCCTCCGCTATTGGGAGATGATGGACAAAAGTTCTTGCACTTGAGCCAAAAAGAAAGAATAACATTGCCTTCACACAGCAGACTGGCCCAACAATTTTCACGAAGAAAAAAGTCCGCTGGACCATTTTGTGATGCTTAAAAATTTGTGAAATGTTTTGTGAAAAAACATTCACGATTTTTACAAAGAATCCCATATTATTCTATGAAATTTTTCTTCATCCTTTTGTTACCCATCATCGTATGTTTTTCTTTCGTATTTTCTCCACATCTCTCTTTCTTTTTTTTGCTGTGCCTTTCGACACAATTTATGCAAAGAGAAACGCGCGCGCGATGCATTTTATGCATCTTCATCTATTTTTCTTTTCCATCTCGCATCAGCTTTCTTCTGCCAAAGCAACACAACAGAGTCTGCTGGCCACATTACAAGAAGAATATTTTTCTTCAATCCCACTAAATACTTTATCCAAACACCTGAACCATCTCTGTGCTGGGTTGGTAACAATGGAGCTCCGGCTGGAGCTTGTTGAGGCTGTCAGCGGGTCAGGGATGTGGTGTGTTGGCCAAATGAAGGCATTTTTACAACGAATTGGACATCCATGGGAATCCAGCTTCCCGGAATGACACATTGCAATTTTAATTAGCCATCAATTGGGGCCTCATGATGGACATGGGCATGACAACCGATATTGCTTGGGAGTTGTGCTGATGAGAAGCTCTTCTTTTGCAGCTTGAATTGCAAAAGAAAAAGTCTTTAATTCTTTTGTGAGGTGGATGCGCATTTCTAAGAAATTTAAATGTTTTTTTCAATTCACAATTTGATGGCTCAATTCAAGAGAATTCGAGGAAATTTTCTTTTTTTGCAAGAATTTGCATCGTTTCTATATAAGTTTCATTCTTACAATGTTAATTTATGCACATTTATCCGCTGGATGCCCGTTGGTTTCTCACAACACAAGCCCACAAAATTTTTTTAATCTGAGAGTGGGTATCAATTGATTTATACTTAAAGAAGACAATTGAAATTTCTTTTCTGTTTTCCCAAAATCTATCAAAATATTTTCTTTTCACTGTTCGTAAGAAAATAAGATATTTCCTCAAGTTTATTTATGTTTAAGTGAAACGAAAACCCTTCTCGTGACACTTAAGTGTTGATGAGTTAATTTGAAATCTGCGTGATCTACTCCGAGAGCCCCCAAATTTTTTCATTACAGTGTATTGTCAATTAATTTGAAATAATTTTTTTAAAAATCTTAATTAATTAATTTTCAAACTCTTTAAAGAATTGCTGAAAAATAGTGAAGAGACCAAAATTAATTAATTTTAATGTCTTTTTTGAGTCCTTTCAAAGATTCTTTCCCATAAAAAATTATTTTTGTTTTAAAATAATTGATCATGCACTGTCGCATAAAAAAATCTCATCACCATTTTTCTCATAAAAATCAAATTTAAATCTTTTTTTTTTACAAAAGATGGGTGCTCGAGGGGTTTAGAAAAATTTCAACGTTCCCCACACGAGTGGGATGCAGAGAAAAATGCCCAAATAGAGGTACTCAAGATCTCCCCGAAAAAATTTGCATAAAATCATTTTGAGAAAACACAACAGCGCGATAAATATTTTTCAATCGAGAAATTCTCGTGTTTATTTTTGTGTGGTATTTATTCAAATATTTGAAAATTTTTATGCACGATCATATTTTATTTCAAGGCACGATTTTCTCTTCTTTCCGCGTAACTTTCGGTGGAGGGATCGCGATGAATTAATGAAATAAAGAAAAGAGAAATGTTTTGAAAAATTATCTCAATCTCAATGATTTTTTTTTCTTGGGGATTTTGATGGATTTTTCTGTGATCTTCCTCTGTGGTTATTTGAGAGACGAGAGGTAGGTACATTTGAGTGCGACTACAATGTGTCGAGTCAGACAATTGACGCGCGGTGTGTTTGGCTCTTTAGCGAGGGACCACCCGTGACGACTCAATGGTCTTGTTGAGATCCACCGGACGGCTGGGAAAAAATCAATTTGCCAGCAATTTGTCCGGCAAATAGCCCAGAAGCTGCCTCTGTGCCTGGATTCTGTGGTCAGAGATTGATGGTGAGAGAACAAGAAAAAAGGATGAGGAATGGAAGAGCTGCTGGGAGTTATCTATAAGATCTAAGAATGAGATATAGGAAAAAAGGGAAGATCCGAAAGATCTGAAAGATCCTCGATAAGAATCTTTCAATTTTATCATGTTAAAAATGAAATCTTTCTTCAATTTCTTGCAAAAATTAAATTAAATCATTTCATTGAGAATATTCTCTAAGAAAACAGCGAAGAAACTGTAAGCTAATAAGGCTTGAATCATCAAAGTTTTTGTTTCAGATTGATCAACTTTACCCCAACTTACCCTATTTATTACCAACATTTAAATAAAAATAATTAACTGATAAAATTCTCTCTCGTAAAAATCTTAATCCTTTTCACAATTTACATATTTTCCCACAATCCAAAAATAATGAGAAAATTACGATTTATAAAAAAAATATATAGGTATATATTTATAGCGGGATCAGTCACGCTCATTTCCCAGGTCAACGGGATTCAAATAAACAATCCTCCAAAATGAAAATATAATCCGCATTTCACACGTGCGCTAGGCCACGTGTACAACAGGTTAAGCCTACCGATTAAATAACTACGGATTAGGAATCCCTTATTGGGGTGTGAGTACGCTACAAATCGCATTGGTGTGCACTGGGGGTGAGTAACACCCCCTCACATCGTCTCTGAATCCCTTCATCGACTCTCAGATTGCCTACAAAATTGGTATACAGTATTCCATGGAATTCTCCTGATGCTTTTGCAATCAATGAAAGTCCTTCAATTGCCATCTAAATGGGGATTATTCTGCAATTTGCAACAGTTTCGGGCTTTACGTGATTGCCATGGATGCAACGACCCTCTCTTCACGTTCACCTGCCCTTTCGTCACGGCGCATCAAATTGTTATAATACTAGGTACAACAAACCTCTGTGGTGGGTGAGATGTCTCCGTGAAGGTGCTCAAGAGAAGAAATAAAAAAAATCTTCATTAACGTCAGTCGTTCGTTTGTCGTAAATTGGTGGATGAGCAAACAAAGCGCGAGCCCCTCCGGGAAGGGCCCACCCATTTTGATCGCCAAATACCAAGAATTGTGGCTCAGCATCCGCGTGACTTGCACAAAATGTATGCCCAAAAGAAATTCCTCACTAATCGGTCCGCATCAATGCAACGATTTTTTCTTCATTCTTCACCTTTAACATTGACAGTAAATCGCCAAGAGAAATTCAATTGAATTGTGGGAGAGATTTCAGTATGATCCAATTTACAATATCATAAAGTTATTGGAATATCTCTTTCATTCTTCTTTGATAAATTGCGGCAAATCTGTGGTGTAGTTTGTAATCCAATTTTGATGTGATTTAGGCACGTGATGAAATATGAGATGCCTTTCTTCATTGCGATTAACTTCTCATATTTCAACAGAAAGAAAAGATTTTGAGTTGGAAAGTCTTGGAGAAAATCAAGAAATAAATAATAATTTCTTTTCCATTTAATTTTGAAATTTTCTCACTATTTTTTAGTATAAAAAAATAATTTTAGTTTATCTAATTTAAGAGGTAATTTATGTAATACTGCCGGATGTTTTTATTTTGCTTTATAATATAATCGATCTTGAGAAATATTCCCAGAACTGCGTAAAATTAAAAAAAAGTGCTATTCACATATTTTAAAATAAAAAACGAAGACTTTTTTTTAAACTTAAGGTCAGAATTTTGAATTTAAAGACCTTTATAAAATTAATATTTTAAAAATACTTTAGATGTTTTAAACGCTAAAATTAAGAAATTTAAACTTAAAAGACATTTTGTTTAGACCCAAAATTGTTTTCTAATGTTGAAATTTTAAATTAATAAACCAAAAAAAAAAAACAATTTGTATCACCTCCTAAATTAAATTGATTAATTGACCCAAAAAAAATTCAATGAAATAAAAAATAGATTAAAAAAAAAGAGCGACCAACCTGCCTGGGAGCCGCCATCTCTGGTGGTGGCCACACGCAGAGCGCCATAAGCACCAAAATGGCCCTCGACGGGAGAAAAGGAATTTATTCAAACGAATTAGTATTGGCTACAATGTACATAAAAGGCCGCGCACGCGCTACGGGCCTCCCTTCGTGGGAGGTGTGAGAAGATGTTGCACGACCATGAGAGAGAGCTTCTCTGTGTAGTCGATGGAGGAATGGATAATCGCGGTGTCAGAGATACGCCGTTTGGGGGGATATTTTATATTAAAATATATTCACTCCCCCAATGCGATTTCCTCCCTCCAACCCCCAACATAGCAATGGGAGCATTTGGCCAAGCTTGGAGCTTTGACGAAATGGAAGCTTTGCTAAATAATTTCACATAGCAATTAAAATGTAATTTTCATTGTCTTAAAGTTTGTTAAAAATATTTAAAGGTAAAATAAATAATTTTCTTTAACAATTTGAAGCTTTTTCAGAGCTTTCGGCTCTTCCTTGAGCCTTTGTTAATCAAAAGAGGGTCAGAAGAGGGCTGAAAGATTGGGAGAAAATCATGTTTTGCTGCTGAATTGAGAGGAATATTTTCAAAAGAGAAATGAAGCAGAAAATGCGCCAACTTCTATTTATTTCTCTGAGTTAAGTATTAAAATATTTCTAAGATTCCGGCTATTCCTTCGAGTCTTCTTCAGTCATTTAATTTTCAGAAAATCCAACATAGTTTTAAGAAAAATAATAACCTTCGAAGAAAATCTACAAAAATGTTTTGAACGTCGAGTTTTCATCAAAAAATTAGAAGAAAATATTATGCTGGGAGCCTTAGAATTCAGCCAAATATTTCAATTTATAGAGAAAATCAACCTGAAGCACCTGACTTAATCAAGATAAAAACCTACAAGACCTACATGATAAAAATCCCAACATAAATCTCTGAGTGATACGCATGATCTACCAAATTCAGTAAGCTCTACCCTCATGTGGAATATGCTGGGAATTGCGTGGAATTCAGGTAACAAATAACTAACGAGGGATTTTATATGGAAATTCTGGGGATTTTTGACTTTTTGCTGTGAGCATTTTGATTAAACAACATACTTGTTTTGTACATTGATGAAGCACCTCCAATGTTGTCAACATGAAAATCATCCCTCAAACCCTGTGAAAAGTTAATTTTGTCATAATGAGAATTTGTTGAATTGAATTTTCCACATGATGGGATGCCCTCTTCTCTACATTTATGTCGAAAAAAAAAAAACTTCAACGAGGCAAATAGAAGGGAAATTTCAACCCCAAACCACTTTCCGGATGACCGCTTCGATCAATTAACTCAGAGAGAGAGTGAAGAATCGCACCCTCCGGCACTTCCAGGTGAGTTCTGCATTCCTCTTTAAGCATATTTTGATCATATACGGACGCATTATGGACACTTGATTGGATCGGGTGGGATTTGTCGACGGAATAGCGCCACAGGGCATCCTCGCCATGGGTTCTTTTTAGAGAGAAGAAATTTCCTGGAGGAGCAATCACTTGAGACGTCCTGACGCATAGAGTATATGTAGAGCATGAAGTGCCCGTGAGAATAGGCCCACAGATTCCACGACTTGACTGCAAAGAGGTCATGAGAATTTCTACCACGATCTCCTCGGGGAGTCCTCTTCTTTCCTTCTCTTTATCCCCGCACAAAGGCCACACAATGTACATAATACAAGAAACAATACAGAAGAGATTGGGATCATCGCAAAAAGGGGCGAAACAGGGTGAGAAGGGAAAAATCCCATTTGGTTGCCATGGAGCAAAAAGGCAATAGAGCAGTGATGAAAGAAAGGAGAGCGCGCGTGGGGAGAATTAAAGTCACGCTCGGGTACATTCCACCCACGAAAATCCCCCAATACCCAGGACAGAGGAAAGCGCAGGTTAATGTGTAGAGAGGGATGTTTCCACGTGGAATGTTTAATTAGAAACATAGTTCATGAGATTAAATTGTTAAGTATCTCCCAGTCGAATTTGTTCTGCTTCGTTTTCCTCTTTCTTCTAACATTGAAAATTGTTTGTTAATAAAATTAAATTTAAAGGGACGTTACAGTTTAATTTTTTTCTAATAAAATTATTTCCTTTTTTAATGGAATTTATTGATTTTTCAAAATTCGAGAATTTTAACGACAAAACACTTTTTGGAATGAGGCATAGCGTGAGAATCAGCTTCACTGTGTGGACATTTAAGAGGCCATATTGAAACGATAGGAGAGGGAGGGGTGTTCGAGAGGGAAAGTTCCTCGAGACTCTCTCCCCAAAAGTATCTCAAGGGGTCTTGTTGAGTGGGGCGCACATGAAAGAAGTCGAGAACTCTTTGCGTGACCTCTCTTTTTGGAGCTGCCGCACGTCTTCTTATGCTGTGATTTTGCATTCTGTGTGGCCTCTGGGAGGTCACACACAAAATCAGAGAATAGTGGCGCCGCGTACAGCACCCTCATTGCAATCCTGCATCCCAAAAATTCGAGGACTCAATTGAACCTCCACTCCTCACATTGGGTGTTCAAGGAAAATTAGTCCACACAGAGAATCAAACAAATCTCCGGGAAATCGTCGCAATCGCACCACTCCTCATGAGGCTCTTCTCAAGCTACCATGAGTGGGTACTCCAGAGATTTTTGCTATATATGTATGTTCTCTCCCCGCGCCGGAACAATTGCTCGCACTGCCAAACAATGGCGCGCGGGAATGAACTACAATTTTTGTGCGGTGCAGCACCCAAAGAGTGGCGGAGAGTCAAAAATTCTCCTCCAGCCAGAGCGTTCTGGCGTTTCATCAAAAAGTGAAGTGGCAACACGGAGAGTGAAATGGTCGTTAGTACTTGAGGAGTACAAAACTATGAAAAAAAAATCGATTGCTTGCATTAATCAGGAACACATTGATGTGTGTGATGGCGAGAAAAGGAACCCAGCCAAGCCATCACTAGTCCCTCGATGGGAAGTTGCTCATGGAGTGGCGGTTGGGAGCGAAATGAAACAAACAAAAAAATGGAAAATCTGCATGTGAAAATTTTGCAAGATGGTTATCCGTTATGCTCTGACTGCGAGTACAATGGAAGCTCAAGTGGGGGAAGCTTTTAGATGGTTTTTTCTGTTCACAGAGACTTCCTCGCGAATTGCAACGATTTTTCTTCCATAGTGAATGAATGGAAAACTTGTTGAGATTTTATGTGTTTTAAAGTGAAATGTTTTTCTTTATTTTTTTTTTGGTGAAAATTTGAGAAAATTTTTCCTCAAAAAATGTTCTTGAGGGTGAATTGAAACATTTGAGAATTTACAGATTTAAAGTTTAAGTTAAATCACAAAGAAGATTTATGCTAAAAGAATATTCTTTTAGCATGAATTTATTCTTTAAATGAATAAATTTTTCAAGAATGCTTCATTCATAAAAATTACTTTATTTGCAACTTTTTTTTTTTTACAAAATTCACACTAATTAGAAAATTCTAAAAATTAAAGACAAAAATCCCTAAAATAAAAAGGAACTTAAAACTTAAAGAAAAAGATCACAAGTTGGCTGAAGAAACTTTTCAGTTCTTCAATTTTTTTGCAATTTATTCTCTGATTAATATTTTTTTGGAAATTATCTTCCTAAATTACATTTTATTTCTTAATTTATAATTAATTTTATATTTTTTCTGCTACCATCAAAGTCTTTCAGGTAGGTTCTTTTACCAATAATCTTTAAAATTTTCTGATATTTATTTTTAAATTCAAAAGAAAAGCTCAACGGAGCTCTAAAAAAATTTGTAGATAAAATGATTTTGTAAAAAAAAATCATGATTGAAGGCTAAAAGAAAAAATCCATTACCTTGATCTTCGTCTATTATGTTTCAATTTTTTATTTATCTCCGGCTGTAGTTTTGTTGGTAGCCCCCACGACTACCACCTTGGTAGGTGTGCGTATGTGCACCACCATACCTTTGTTGCCGATGTCCTTGTGATCTATCATCCTGATTCCTCTGCTGCGATTGCCACGGTTGTGTGTTGGAGTGGCGGTTGTAGCTTTGCTGTTGCGAATGATTTTGCTGATGCGAATAATTTTGCTGATGATGCCGCTGCTGGGAGCCATAGGGTTCAAATCTACTCTGACGATTGTAGTTTGATCGATAAACTCCATCATTGCGGGAATTATCTTAAAAAAAAAACAAATAAACAATTCTTATTTGAAAGAACCGCGTTGTTTTCCTCCGCTAGAGGGCTAATTGTACCCACAGAGACATCTAGCGTCAAAATTAAATTCCAAGTTAAATGCTTTAATTTTTGACGCAATTTTTTTCCCATCGAAAATCTTCAAAATCTCCCTGATTGCATTCAACTCCTCCCCCACCCGAAAAATAAAGAGAAAAGACTTCTCGTTTGTCACCAAAATCCTCCATTTTTTTTCA
This sequence comes from Lutzomyia longipalpis, assembly GCF_024334085.1. Taxonomy (NCBI): domain Eukaryota; kingdom Metazoa; phylum Arthropoda; class Insecta; order Diptera; family Psychodidae; genus Lutzomyia; species Lutzomyia longipalpis. The sequence continues at coordinate 49,703,146 of NC_074707.1, forward strand.
GGAAGAAAATTGAGCTACATCCGTAATTTTCATCTCCATTGAGAATTTCACAAGCGAACGTGCTTGAGTATCGGATTTTCATTCAGGGCGTCGATGTTGTCGTCATCCTCATTCTCTTCCCACACACAATTCATCTTGAGTTAACAAGCAACTCACTGGGAGACACACAGACACATACATATGTCAGAGAACTCCCCATGAGGGTTGGAAAATACCCCCCATATATCCAGTTGAACATTACATACATAATATGGAGTCACTCTCTCTCACTGACTGACTGAATGGTTATAAATTTTGAAGCCTCTCATTATTTCAGGAGGCTGACACATGCCTGATGAGGGAGGACTTTGCTTCTAAAATGAAGCTTCTCTATTCCTTCAACAATAATATGTATGTGTGTTGGGCGAGAGATTAATAAGGTAGCAATTAGAGGGAAAACAATTTGTCAAATAGCGTCAAGAGATTCCTTCCTCATCATCATTTTCGTGACATTGTTCCACGAAGTAATTATCTCGCTTTTACACTTTTCAATTTGCAGATATTCATGAAAATTTGAGAATATTTGTCAATTTAAATTGTAAATTTTGTGAGAGAAAATGATTGAAAAGTCGATTTTAATCAATCTAAATCTTTTAATAAAAAATAAGGAAATTTAATTTCCCTCAAGCTCAACTTCCAATTAGTATTTCTCACTCAATCTCATAATCTCACTTCCGCTCAATTGATTTTCCAACAAACTGGTGGAAATTGAGTGAACCTCACACACAAATTTGAGATTAAAATCGCCACATATCCCACAACTATGCTTCACTATATATTCTCATTTTCCCCGCATAAACCAACAATGGAGGATGTTAACAAAAAAAAAAGAATCTCAAATCCCCGAATAATGTGTGGTGACAATAGAATTTATATTTTATCTCGAACGAAAATAATAATTTCCCCCCGAGAGCGCGCGATTGGAGTGATTAAGTATGAGGTGTTTGTGATGAGAAGAGGAAGTAATATTACTACAATATTGGTGAGAGAGGCACGTTTGCAGAATCCCACCCCAGCACAACATTGCAGACACGACCCACCCACCCTCTACCCTCTGTGCTGACACATGACACCCTCAAAAACAGTGTATATGACGCGTATAATTGGTACACAATAGCATGTCAAAATTTTTCTCTATATTTCTTCTTGTGTTATTTACAGAGCACCAACGACACACCATTTAGTAGGGGTTGATTTGGTGCTTGTGTGCAACCCCTAAAAGCCTTTTTTTGTACAGGAGAAGGAGGAGAAACGCACAAATTCAGCGGGGACAATGCGTATAAGTTTTAAATCAAGGGGTATTCATCTGGTGAATTTTTGGAAATTATTCTTGGTCTTAATGGGAATTTTGTTAATTTTTTGATAAAGGAAACAGATTTTTTTATTGGGCAATTTTAAAACTTATTAATCTCTTAAGATTTATTGATTTAAAAGCTTTGAAAATTATTTCAAATTGACACAGAGCAAGGAAAATTAGTTAAAATCATCAGAATATATTTTTTAATTAACCCAGATTCGTTTATTTTATTATATTTAGTATACAGTTGCGAAATTTTCTTTGAAGAATTTGAGAGCATAGAAAGCTTTTAAATTTACAAGGCGTTCAGTAAAAAAAATCTTAATATCTCTTTAGATGAAATTTCAAGAATTTATTGTTCAAGTTAAATGTTCTTGAGAATTTTGAAATTAAATTTCATGGAAATTTCAAAAATTTCCGTACATGGGCCTTATTCAGCGACCAAGAAACCCTTGAAATTCGCTTGAAATCTTGAAATTTCAGTACAAAATTCAAAGATTTCAAGGGTTCCTTGGTCGCTGAATTAGGCCCCATATCTCGGTTTTTCTTATTTTCTTGCTTCGTTAACCCTTAAAAGATTTTGCTGGACAAAGTGGTCAATTAGACTTTTTTCGATCGCCTCAGAATTAAAAATTATTTAACATTTCGTGATAAATTCAATTCTGGTGTATAAGGCAGGATCATAACTTTAAGATCGTCGAAAAGAAATTTAGAAAAATATATTATTTTAAGAGAAAATGATGGTCAAAAAACTTTTGAGGTTAGAAACCTCAATCCTCTAAATATTAATGAATTTTATAAAAATTGTATTAATTTTTTTAAAATTCTTTTACTACCACCATATTCTTGCTCATTCCCCTATCGGAAAATTTTCTTTATAAACATTCAAAGAATTGAATTGACGGCCCAGTAGAGCAGTGGCAAAGCAGACGGTCCCAGTGTCCGTTTGCTCTGTCCCTGGGAGGGTCGGCGGGTTCGAGGCTCGGTGGTGTTCGATTGGCTGTAATGCAGATATGAAAAAAGATCTCATTCGGTCAGGAATGCCCCCACTCGTTCCCACCAGTGCAATATTACAACGAGAGGCAACTCTTGAACTAATATTGACTGCTCTGCACCGTTGCTTGTGATAAAAACTTATGAATGAGGAATATTCCTAACACAAAGTCACAATGCAACAAAAATGCCTCTCTGAGGTTGACGTCAGGTCGGCAGCCGGTCATTAAAAATCAAAGCCAAAATTTGTGTGTGAGAAGCCAACCCCAGTAATGGGACAAATGGCTATGTGTGTTGTTTGTTTGTTTGTTAAAGAATTGAAGAAATTCCCTTTTTAAAATATTCTGAATATTTATCACAACAAAATCGGAATATTTGTGCATTTTTCCTGATAAATTCCCCTTGAATACGGTAGTATTTATATTGCAGAATCACATTTTATTCACCCGAAAAAATCACCCCTGAAGGCATCCCTCGTAAGGGGCGGGATTCGAAGGAAATTTCCTCGTTAATTGCACCAATTTTGCACTCTTCTTGCCTTTTTTGTTTTGCAGAAAATGGAAGGGGGTTTGGTAAATTGAGGGACGGCGTCGGAGGTTGGATTGTTTTGACAAGGATCTCATGTGAGGAACTATACCAATTAATTCTTGTGTTGTGTGCCTTTTAATGATCTCCCACTGTGTGTGGAAATCTTGACTTTTTCTGCTTGATTTCTCTCTTCGTGAAAATGGGGGATTTTCATGATTTTCTCTTGATTTAAATTTCGTACAATTCAGGGAAGGAAATAAATGAAAATTCTTACCTTGATAGGAGGATCTCTGTTGATATTGATTCTGCTGATGATGCTGGTACTGATTGGGCGGTGGGTATGATTTGTACTGCCCTGAATCCCTTGATCTATCATGTGTGTAGTGATTCATCATTCTGTGCCCAGTTCCGGACAGGGAGGCCTGCGGTAGATCCCGCGTGAAGCCAATCATTGGCTTGTAGTGCCGATCATTGCCCATTCCACCGGGTTTCAGCACTCTCGGTGCTTCCTTTGCATCCGGAAGCTTCTTCGCTGGGAAGATGAAGTCTTCCGCATATTCCGGATCTTTGAATTTAACCGTCACGACGGAATTGTCGCAAATTGGCTCAAGCCCAAAGACTGGAGAGATTAGCATCCTGTTAAAAAAAAAATATATTTTTTTTATAAAAATTCTTAATGAGAAAAAGATGTAAAAGGACTCACCCTCCAGTTGGTACGAGATCCCCAGCCTTCCGGACAGTTCCCTGCATCCCTTGAATGACCACAGGAGTGCCGTCGTTGTTATCAATGTCATTTGTATAGATCCCCTTGAGGAGTTTGTAGCCCTCATTCCCCGGACCAACGTACAGCCTATCGCTGCCGAGGGAGTTTCTCCGTTCTGCAGAGAAAAAAAAGGATAAGAAAATCCTTTGAAGTTTCTGAATAAAGTAACAAAAGAATTGATGAAATTACTTTCTGCTTCCGTGAGTTTATCATGGAGTGGCTTGAGTGCTTTGAAGAGGCGCTTTTCGTCGACAAAAGGCAGCAAAGCAACACCTTGCCAGGCGAATTTCTTTCCATTCAGGTCAATCTTGAAGTCTTCCGGATAGAAGTCAATTATTGTGGATCTCTGAAATGAAAATTTAATAAAAAACAAAGAACTTTTCTCCGAGAGAGATTTTTCCTTACAGGATCAATCATGAGCTCTCCCCAAGGTTCTGGGATGTGAGACTTGCTAGCAGCTGGAAAGACACCCATAAGCTGCTCAAGGGGATTAAAGGGTTTCGTTCCTTTCTCAAATTTCGTCGATTGCCCGGCAATGTTGATGAAATCCGATGCAAATGGAGCATAGTGGTAGGGAAAGTACCAATTCCACGAAGCACATCCCTGGTAGTAGTACTGAAGTACCCAGCAGAGTCCTTTGACGTACTGCCTCGCCACGGCATAGCGGAATTCCACATTTGTTGCCATTACGTCGAATTTGGACTCGTAGTAGCGATCCTTGAAGCCATCCTCCCACAAACGCACTTCATCCTGCACTTCCTCCTCCTCCTCTTCTTCCTCCTTTGCTCCTCCCTCCTGTGCCGACGCTTGCTCCATCTGATCGGACTTCCTCTTCGTTCCACGTCCTTCGGGAATCAGCATTGACTGCAGTGCTGTATCTGGACGCTGCTGATCAATCATTCGATACCTGGCTGCCTCCTGCCGGGGATTCTGTATGGCAGCCGGTTGAATTCCACGCCCCAGTGCGGTCGGTGCAAATTGCCCTTTGTGAATTTGTTCAAAATTCGGAGCTTTCTGCTGCATCCGCTTCTGCTTCTCGCGCATTTTGTACATCTGCTCCTTACTCTGGCGCGTCTTGAAGATTTGATCTTCCACCATTCCCAAGTCCTGCATAATCATCTCCACCCGCTTGAGATTCACATCTCCGGAATCCGTCAAATACCCGCCCGTCTTGTAGACGCACTTCTTGTACAACGTGACGAGACGATCAATGGCATTCTCGCGGATCTCGAGACTCGGTAAATGCGGGAGGAAGTCATTGCCCACGAAGAAGCACATAAAGACCCAATCATCGATGACACGATCGAAATCGTACTCAAAGGGCAAATTGGGCATCTCCAGCTCCCTCTCAAGGTACTCCCGGAGCACTGAGAGGCGTACAAAGATAAATTGAACCTCCTTGGCTATTGGTGGTGGCTCACTGGAATCACCGCCATTGAGCCCCTCGCATTTGGACAGCTCATGCCCAAATTGGGAGCAAACCTCACACGGCCTCTCTTTGTTGGGCAGGAATTCCTCACGAATAATCGTAAAATTCGGCTCATGCGTTGCTAAGCCGAGCATAATGAGATCCGCATCAGCTCCACAGAGCACGTGTTGGGTGTTTGGATCGTGATTTGGCTGTGCACGTTGCCTCCGGATGTAATCCATGATCTTGTGCTCTCCCTCTCCGGGAACATTTGCATCCGACAGGATGACTTTGATATTCCTCCATCCGGGATGATTATTCATGCGTTCATGCACGTAGTAGTGGAGACAACGACTCAGGCGCTCCATGAAGGGTGTTCCTGGGGTGATGCAGTTTGAATCAAAATGCTCCCCTTTCTCCTTCTCAGGCGGCAAGATAGCACCCTTTGCTTTCAATTCTTCGCGTACCCGCGCAATTTCTGCTGTCTTCTCGGCAGCCTCCTTCGAGGCCCGGAAGCGTCTCGAACGCTGTTGGTTCATCTTAGCACGAGGAGCCTGAAAAACACAAAAGAATCAATTAAATATCAATCTCTCCTCTGAATCCCAGCCATCCCAGCACGCCAAAGATACTCACCACTCCATCAATGGCCATGTAGAGAACCTTCCTGGGGCGTACAATGGCAAACAACCTGTCAATGTACTCAAAAATAGCCACCATCATCTCATCTTCATTCTTCGGTGCCGGCTTGTCTTCCGGATGCGTACACGGGTGGATAATTCCATTCATATCCAAGTACAAATTATCAAATTCCACTCCATTGGGATTGGGCAGTGAGGCACACTCTGATACTTCCTCCCCATCCTCGTTTGTTACCTAAAAAACACACAAAAAGAGGAAAATTGAGAAAATTCCTTGGAGGGGACGCACGAGGCGGGACTTCTTACTCTTTTCTCCACACACTCAATGAGAACGCTCGAATATTTGCGTGAGAGCCACCGGAAGAATGCTGGAACTCCCATGGCTACACCAGCACGTGAAAATGGGCGAAAAAACTAAGGAAAACTCGTGTTTTTCACTAATAATTTACACCGCCTGTGTTTTTCTACTCACTCCAACACAAAACAGAAACCTGTCAAATGGTGTCAAATGATGACGTTTGGTTGAAGAAAAAGATAGAAATCGGAAATGTCGCGAAAAAATGTTTTTCTTGTGAAAATTGCATTTTTCCTCCCTCTGCTGGCCTCCGTGTGCTCCCTTTACGAGGATCAAATTGGGAAATTCGACTGGTAATGTTATCCAACAATTTAAATAATTTTTTGCATGAATTTTAATTTTTTTCGAGTAAACCTAACCTCAATTTGGGAAATTTCTTCCACACCAGGCGAAGGAGTTTTGTAGGGAAATTGCAGGATGGTTTCTTCGATTCCGTGGGCAATGACTTGCTCATCGTGACGTCAGAGGAGAATGTTGTTGCGGGACTGAGTGCCAAGACGGGAGACATCCTGTGGCGACAGGTGCTGGAACGTAGCGCACGGGGTGACATCAAGCATGCCGCCTTCTACACTGATACGCAATCTGTGGCGCCCCAGAGTACGGTGTTGACTGTCTCGGGGCACTCTCCAACCCTCATACGTGGTTGGAATCCCACCGAGGGGCTCGTAATGTGGGAATGGAGCCTCACATCGCACTATCCGGAACACCGCGATGACATCTGGTTCACTGACAACCTCATGCTGTACCACGTCATCCCCTTCTGGGAGTCACACCTCGAGGTAACGCAGTATTATGCCTCAACGGGGCAACAACTAAAGCCTGGAAGCTCCAAGATTAGTGCAGCTTGGATTAAGAAGGGGAAATGCGTCCTGGCGACACCTTTCTTCGTCTGTGCCATTGAAAATCAACTAATTGGGGTGAATCTCATCTCCGACAATGGGCAGCTGTTCTCGAAAACTCTCCCAAAGGCTACTGTGGAAGCCCCCAAAGTCATTCCTGGACTCCGGGCAACAATTCTCCTGAACAATGAGCTAATTTCCCTCGAAGGGAACTCATTTGAGGCAAAAATTCAGCCAAATGCAAATTATTTCGTGGCTACCATTGACAATCGGGAGATTCTCTTACAAACCACCGTTGAGGGTGGGAATATCAAGGTCTCAGCTGTGGATTTACTTTCTGGGCAGAGTAAAAGTGAAGTTGAAGCTGTAATTCCACTTCCTGCCTCACTGGGAACACCCGCAATTAAGGCTGTCAAGTGCAGAAGGAAGTCAGACTCTCAGCCACTTGCTTGTCGCTTCCTCCTGGACACTGTGGATGATTCTGTAGTGCTGGTGCAGCAGGGAAAGATTAAGTGGACACGCGAGGAAGCTCTGGCGAATGTTGTGGCTGTTGAAATGGTGGATCTGCCCTTGTCTGACGATGAAGGAGCCATTGAGGATGAGTTTAACAGCAAAGATGGTGAGTCCTACAAAAAAAATATCCTTTTCCACTTATTCTCTCTCTCTCAAAAAAAAATCTCACTGATCTCTCCTTCCTCCGCTCTCTCAGTGGATAATGGTGTTCAATGTAAGTGGCTTCGTGACTTTTGTGTGCCTCCTCTTTGTTTGTGTTCTTCTTCCTCATCAATTTCCATCCTTTTTGTGCCTTTGTTTTTGCCTCGTGTTTCTATTGAATTCATTCATTCCCAAAGGGTGTTTATCTGAATGAAAATATTCCGGATAATTCGCCAAAGCGAAATCAAAATATTCAGAGCAGACAAAGATTTCTTTTGTCTTGAATTGGTGGGAACTGAGTGAGGAGTAAAAGCCTAAAGAGTACTAAATTCTAGCCAAAGAAATGAAATTTAATTTAGTACTTTTTCGGCTTAAATTTAGTACTTTTTCCCATTTTATTCAATATAGTTTTTCAGCTAGAATTTACTATGTTTTTGACTAAAATTTAGTATGTTTTCTGCTAGAATTTAGTACTTTTAACTATTGAATTTAGTACTTATTCTGCTTGAATTTATTACTTCGGCAAGATTTTAGTATTTTTTGAAAATTCAATCTTAACCCTTTCACGTTTTTTGGATCATACGCTGACCCAAACGTGAAACATTTTATTTTTTCAATTATTTATGAATGTAATTGTTTTCCCATGTTCCAAATGCATCAAATTCACGCATAAGGGGTCAAAGAAGACGTTCTGAGTGAGAAAAGTCCTCTAAAAAAATTCATAGAATAAAAATCGCGATAAAAGAGCGCATGTTTCAATGTTTTTTTGTTTCACGTTGAACGTTAAAAGGTTAAGAAGTAAATTCAATAATTAAAGGTAGTAATTTCTAGTTGAAAACATACTAAACTCTAGCCAAAAATATAGTAAATTCTAACTGAAAAGATTCTTAATTCAACTGGAAAAAGTACTAAATTTAATTCTTAAAAGTACTGAATTCATGCCCAAGTACTAAATTTTAAGTGAATAAGTGCTAAATTGAGTCTAAAAAGTACTTAATTTAAGCCAAATAAGTACTAAATTGAGCCTAAAAAGTACTAAATTTTAAGTGAATAAGTACTAAATTGAGCCTAAAGAGTACTAAATTTTAAGTGAATAAGTGCTAAATTTAGTCTAAAAAGTACTTAATTTAAGCCAAATAAGTTCTAAATTCCTGCCTAAGTACTAAATTTAAAACAAATAAGTACTAAATTTAAGTCAAATAAGTACTAAATTCATGCCTAATAAGTACTAAATTTACTCTTAAAAAGTACTAAATTTAAGCCAAATAAGTACTAAATTTTAGGTGAATTAGTACTAAATTCATGCCTAAGTAGTACTAAATTTAAGTCAAATAAATACTAAATTCATGCCTAAAAAGTACTAAATTTAAACTGAAAATGAGAATATTCAGATCTTTGGTAATACTGTGATTTTTCACCAAAATAGTCAAAATATTTGCGCAGATAAATACCCCTTATTAATTCCTCAAGATCATGCCCACAGGATCATTGTTATTTAGGAAATTCTTCTGCTTTATTTATTTGTTCTTTGGTGGAATTTTCTTTGGGTTTTTCTTGGAGGTTTTGGGATTATTTTTAAACCACTTTTGCGGGGATTTTTTCTTTCGTACTTTTCGTGATTTTTTTGGTTGTGAATTAAAACTTCCTTTTTAGGGGATTTCTTTGGAGCAATCGCCAGACGTTTAACAAGTCAGGTGTATCAAATTAAGAGCATTTTCCTGACTGTCATGGGTCTGGGGAGTCTCTCAACATCCTCCAATGTTGACATCCTCGTCCGGGATTCTTTTGGGCTGCACAAAGTCATCGTAATTCTCACTGCAAGTGGGAAAGTAAGAAAAAAATCTTTCTTTTGAATTCAAAGTTTTTTGGATTAAGGAAAATCCTCTTTGTAGCTCTTTGGAATTGATAACATTTCCGGAAAGGTTCACTGGCAAAAGTTCCTGGTTGAGATTGATCACTTCACAGAGAGTCAACCAATGAAGCTTCTTGTGCAGCGAACTGCAAAACATTTCCCGCATCCACCGCAATTTGCTGTTGTGGGAAAACAAAAGAATTCCCGGAATGGGGTTATCTATCAATTTAATCCGGTGTCAGGAGAGCCCATTCAGGGTGGAATTATTCGTTTGGAATATGGGATTCAGCAGTTAATGGTACTCAATGAGGCTGAATCTGGGAACTTCCTCCGTGCCATCCTCATACTCGATGAGAAGAATAGGGCTCATGTTTTGCCTGAGAGTGAGAAGATTCAAGCCAATGGGATGTTCCTCTTCACGGTGAAGACTGAAGGGGAAGTGTCTGGGTATCACATTCATGCCACAAACAAAGTAAGAAGTCTTCGGAACGTTCATACCTTCAATTTTGCTTGAAATCTCCTTTTCTTTTGAAGGAAATCTCGGCGAATTTGGTGTGGAAATTGGATCTAAGCGGGGGCTCCAATGCTCAGGTGATTCAAGTAGCTGGGAAGAATCCAATGGAACGCGTACATTCACAAGGAAGAGTCCTCAGTGATCGTTCTGTTCTGTACAAATACGTAAATCCCAATCTAATTGCAATTGCAACCTTTGGATTGGATGCCATTCACAAATGTAAGTCAAAGTTAGGAAAAAAATTCTTCAAAGGGAAAGCCCCCTAAAATTCCTCTCTGATTTGCAGATGTAATAAATGTTCATCTAATTGACGTGGTTTCGGGATCAATTGTCGTCACATTGACGCATAGACGTGCCAAGGGGCCCCTTCATATGGTACATTCAGAGAATTGGCTCGTCTATTCCTACTACAACGATAAAGTCCGTCGAACGGAAATGAGTGAGTTTGAAATTTTTTTTCCAGCAAAAGAGAAGTTTTAATTTAAAAAAAATTCTTCTAGCCACAATTGAGCTTTATGAAGGGAAAATTCAGACAAATAGTACCGTTTGGAGTTCATTGATCTCCCCGCCAGAACCAATGGTTGAGCGACAATCGTACATCATTCCTGCCAATGTTTTTGCCATGAAGGAGACAATCACGGAGAAGGGGATAACCAATAAGGATGTTTTGAGTAAGTTTTTTTTTTAAATAATTTTCTTTGTTCATTTGGTTGATTTAATACAAAATATTTCAGAAAATTGAAGCTTCTTAAAAGTTACTTAAAAATCAATTTTAAATTTAAAGAAAAGGTAATCTTAATTCTAAGTTTCCTTAAAATGGCTTTAGTGTTTTAGGCTAGGCCTAAGGTTTTTCATGTTAGGTCCAGAAGTGTGAACTAGGCTTATGATTCTTAGGCCCGGCTTAAATTGTTAGGCTAGGTTCGAAAAATTTAAGCTAGGATTTAAGTTTTATTTTTTCTAGACTAATGGCTTTTTGGCTAGGCCTAAGTTTTGGAAACTAGGCTTATTTTTTTAAGCTAGGCATATGGTCTTTAGATTTGGCTTAAGTTTCAATACCAAGCCTAAATTTTTTAGGCTAGGTCTCTTTCTAGGCTAGAGCCAAGTTTTCTTTAAGACAGGTCTGAAAATTTAAATTTAGGCTATAGTTTTTTTTTAAATAGCCATTTTTTAAGAAAAGTCCAATATTTTAGCAATGAGTTAAGTTTTTTTTAACACTTGGAGAACAAAACTGGCAATCGCTGCCTCAGACTTTTTTAAACCGCCATAGATTAAAATCTATGCAACTTATCATGATAAATTATACATCTATGTGTAGGCGACTTCAAATACTAAAAGTTGGTCAAAAGAAAATATGGAAAAACGTTTTTTTTTTATAATAGAAAATTAAATTCAAGGTTTAAGGTTAGAAATTCGTGTCCTTCAGTGATGAACAGGCTGTAGTTTTTTAGATAAGGTGTATATATTTTTTTGGAAAATTTAAAGATAACCTGATCTAATCTACTCTAATCTAAATCAGATTTTAATCTAGGCTTACCTTTTTTTTAAAGCCAAACTTAAGATATTCAGGCAAGACCTATTTTTTTTAATCTGGGTCCAAAATTTCAGATTGAGCCTAAGTTTTTTTTTAGACTAGATCAGGTTTTGAGCTAGACTTTGTTTTTTTTTTTTAAAGCAGAATTGTAATTTTTCGGCTAGTTCTAAATTTCTAAGCTAGGATTAAGTTTTTTAGACTGAGCTAAAATTTCCAAAGGTTAGGCTTTTAAAGTTTAAATGTTAATTAAGGTAGAACCAGAACTGAATGCATTTTTAGGTAATTTTTAAAGATTACAATGCTTAAAGACGATCAGGAGTACATTTTGATCATCTTCGAGCATTCAAATTAGTAAAAATTTGTCAGTCTGACCTAACTTTGAAACCTTAAAAAGCCTGACCTTAAAAAACTTAAGTCTGACTTAAACGGAGTAAACCGAACTTTTCTTCTAGCTTTTAACGGAAATTTTTTCTATCGAATTGAGAGGATTTGTTTTTCAAATAGAAAATTTCTTTAAAATCTCTCTTTAGTTGGCCTCTCAACGGGAGCAATTGTGGAGATGCCATGGGCTCTCCTGGACCCCCGACGTCCAGTTACAGCAACGCAGAATCAAGCACGCGAAGAGGGTGTCATCCCGTACATTCCGGAACTACCGCTGCCTAGTGAGAATGTCATCAACTACAATCAATCCATAGCCCGGATTAGGGGCATCTACACAGCCCCAAGTGGACTGGAGAGCACCTGCCTCGTGATTGCGCATGGGCTGGATATGTTTGTGACGCGTGTGGCGCCCTCGAAGACGTTTGACTTGCTCAAGGAGGACTTTGACTACTTCCTCATCTCAATTGTCCTTCTTGGGCTCACCGTGGCATCGTACGTGGTGAAACATCTCGCCTCACGGAAGGCAGTGAAGCAGGCATGGAAATGAGAGAGAGAGCTTCAAAAGAAAGGATTCTTTGCATACCAAAGTGCAATTTTCTTTGCATTTCCCACATGTGGCGGACTCCGTCACATCTTTTTAGTTCAGTTTGTTTAAATTTTCATTAAAAAGTTTGTATATTTTGGAACGTTTGTCCCCTCGAAGGGGCAACTAATGAGGAAGATTTTGCAATTTTTGATTTTTCTTTGTTAAGAATAATAATTTCTTGAGAAAACGAAGAATTTGCAAAATAAATGGGAATTGGGGGATTTTTCAAAGACATTATAAATGTGGTATTGCGAAGAGAAAATATAGAAAAATTAATTTATAATTCTTATATATTTCTTTTTATTTATTTACACAACATTTTCATTTTTATACGTTCAGAATTTTTTTCTTTACATTTTTTCTTTGTTAAATTTCCAGAAAGAAGAACGCAGAGAAGATTTTTTTCCATTATATGCACAGTGCACAGCAAAAGAGTTGGGACATGTATTAGAAAGAGGGGAGTTTTGCTGCTTGGTTGGCTTGTTTCTTTCTTTTAGCTTTTTGTTTGTTTGTTTGTTTAAGTGTTGACTGCAGCTCGATTCATGAGCACAATAATGGGGATCATGATGAGAAAGATTAGCGTCATGATGGCCAAGCCAATTGTGGAGCTCCAGGTGAAGTGCGACGCGTACTGGTAGTGGCAGTACCAGGTGAAGACAATACCCAAACCAAGGAGGGCTAGGCTCGCGTACACAAACCTCGACCCTGCATTCAACGAAGGATCATTCCGTGGTGGTTGCTGCGGCAAAAGTCCCGGCGATTCAGCTCCTGCAACAAAACAAGGCTCTCCTCTCATTAGTTTTGCTTCTTTTTTGGTTTTTTCTTCTTCTTTTTTAGTATTAAAATATTAATAAAATTGAACCCGGCACGCGATTCTTGATAAGCTCGTAAGCACATCACGTGTCGCGCTCTGCAACAGTCGGTTGTTTTCCCTCTCTCTCTCTCTGCCTTTCCCATCTTTTTTTTATTGCGAAATAATTCCACGGAAATTAGCATTTCTATTGCGAATTTACGCGCGCGCGACACACAAGGCAGCCCACAGAGCCCCATTAAATTGGGAAATGCAGCACAAAAGGTAAAGGAAGGGGTCAATAGCGCGCCAAGGGGGCAAGCAATGTGAGGGGGTTCATGTTTTTCGTTTAAATTAGCATTCAAAGCTCGCGAGGGTCACGTGAAAGAAAAAAAAAATTACCCAACAGGGATTCTTTTGTGTGCAGAAATTCTTTGTTTTAGAATTTAGAATTAAGAGGATTTCATTGAATAATTTGGCCGCTAAATTTTAGCGATTTTAGCTTAACCATCTTTATTCAAAACGTGAACCTTTCTATCTGATATTCTTTCAAACTAACTTACTGCTGGTTACAAAGTTAAGCCGTTTATTAGGCCAGGCCTATATTTTTTTTTAAGGCGAACCTTAGTTTCTTAAAGTCAGATTTTTAAGACGAATTCGGCCTCAGTTCAGCCTGATCTAACCTTGAAACCTTAAAAGTTTGACCTTAAAAAAAAACTGAAGTCTAGTCTACAACAAAGAAGGAATGGCTTTAAAAACTTAAATCTAGTTTGAAGAAAACTGTAGTGTAGCTAAATAAAGTTTATTTTGGTTTAGAAAAACTCAGATCTGACAAGACGATTTTCCTTTAACTAAAAATTGAAACTTCCTAAATTAGAGAGTCTATCAATTTCCGATTTTTTTGGTTTTTTGATACTGACCAAAAAAGCAAAAAAAAAAAAATAAAACCGTTTGACCCGGAGAAATTCATCCTAAACCCGCAGCTCGAAAATCATACCCAGAAACCCGAAGTCTTCGGGTGAAACCCTTTGAGGTGGTAACCCTATGGTTACTGCAGTGTTTATCCTGAACCAGTTGAGACTTTATGGGCAGTTTAAGCAAGACTGATTAAATGGATTTCAAACAGAGGCCAAGAAAAGATCAGAAGTTGCTTAATTTTAGGGAGAAAATCTACCTTTTTTTATGTCAAATTTTTAAGGTTACTGAATGCAGCTAGAACTATTAGAATGACCATAGAATTGAAGGTGCTAAAGACGAATTAAATTAATATTTTGCCCGTAAATTGAAAGATTAAAAATGATCCAATTAGATCCATTATAGGCTTAAACAGTTAATTAGTTGATTTTGTACTGGAACTTGTCCTTAATCTTACATTGGGTGAGATTCACTAATCAGATAGACTTAAGATTCCTTAAGGCTTAGACTTAAGTTTTTTTCTTACAGTACTTAAAGCTTTCCAAAGATTCTTTAAGTTTTTTTTTAAAGAATTTCCTAAGTTTCCTTAAAAATTTTAAAGAAAAAACTCAAAATTTCTTCGGAAAACATAGATTTTTAATTTTTCTTACGTGAAACTTTAGATTTATTAAGTAAATCGAGCAAAATGTATTTTTCTTTATTGAGTTTTACAATATCGATGCGCAAAGGCGATCGGAGATAATCATCGAAATATGTGCATTTCGCCCGATTTAGCCTGACTGAAGAAATCTGAAGTTTCGTTTAAGAAAACTTAAACATCTGTGGCGCCCTGAATAGGGGGGCGCCACAGGGCTTTGGCAACTCCTCTAGTAACCTCAACCCTCGTAATCCTCAAGCTAAACTATAGAGCACTTTACACGCACAGCCATTCCCGCGCAAGGCTGAGCTTAGACTAACTCTCTCTACAGCTCTACACACATCAGCACTCTTTGCCGTTCTACACTACTCAGCACTCTTTGCCGTTCTCCCATCTAATATTCTCTCAGTGCTCTCCTACATTCTCTTGTGGATTCTCTTATTCTCTCTAGCCTATTTGAGGGTTTGTAACCTAGAGGCAGAAGCCGTTGCCGAGGGAAGGGCAGCCGTTACAGTTACCGCCAATCTAAGGGTACTCACTCTATGAGCAGGTTAATATTCGCTGGATAGTGAGTCGGGCGCTACATTCGGCCGTTCCTGACATTGCCGTCGTCCCCGACGGCTGCAAGTGATATTTCAAGGAAATCATTTTAACGCATTAATTTACTATGTCAGGATAAAACTACGCGTAATACCAACCCCGGATTTTACTGGCCATTTTCCGCAACTACTCCCATACCCAAGTCGTGAGGACTGCTCATGTGCTAACACTAACGGAACGTTCCGCACATGAGTATGATTCGCCGTGTCGTCGAACGCAGATCTCGCTGTCGTGGAATATTCGTTGTAGCTGCTAGTCGATTGGTGTCTGCTGCATGATGTTCTCGTAATGTTCATTTTCTGCGGCTGACTGCTTTCTTTAACGGCACGCTTACCCCTTCGTGGGTATCTGCCGCACAACAGACCTTCATGTGTGTTGTGAGTTGTCTCATGGCCCCTCGACGACTACGGCACGCTTACCCCTTGGTGGGTATCTGCCGCACAACAGACCTTCACGTGTGTTGTGTATTCTTTCATGGCGCGTTGCGTTCAATCAGCGGTGTTGGCCCCTCGACGACTTAACTTCTCGACTACGGCACGCTTACCCCTTGGTGGGTATCTGCCGCACAACAGACCTTCACGTGTGTTGTGTATTCTTTGGCGCCTCTAACTGCTTCTTTGTACTGCTGCTTACTGGTTTGCTGCGTTCTTACTGCGGTCAGGATTGTCATTTGATCTGCTTACTTTCATGCTGCTTCGTATTCAGCCACTCACGGGCACATTGGATCTCAGTACACACCGTGCTCACGACGGGAGATCTTCAGTCGTCTGGGCCATTCACTTTGGGTGTTCTACTGCTTGCTTTGCCGCTTATACCTGCAACCTGCTAAAGAATCAACAATTTATTTCAAGTCATACCTCACCATCTCAGAGACGAGTCTCTTCTCTCTCGTCTTGTGGGTCTCACGCCCAGCTGCCTTCATCAAACACCCACAATTTACGGCATAAATGAATCTGCATTATTACCGCTCAAAACTTCTTCAAATCAGCTCATTGGTACATCAGGGAATTAACTGCAAAATTTATTTAAACTTCATTTACCCATCAGGATTCATCATCTGCTGCTCTTCCGCCTTCGTAATCTTCCTCAGGATCTCGCGGTCAACCTGGAACTTTACAACGCTTACCCAATCTGCCTGGTAGAACTGACAGTCGCGAGATGTACTACTCAAACATCCCCTACTGGCGACGCAGATATACTTGAGAACCTTCGACTATCAAACACTCCCACACTTTGCCCACCAAACTCCTGGAACAGATTCGCTACGAATAATGTTGCATTGTCACCCGTAGACACAGCGGAATATCTGAAAAACTGCACCTTCTCCAACACCTTCTGATTCTTCATCGTAGCTGCAACCACTGCTCTCAGCACCTTGCACCTCTTAAATGCGTCAATCTCCCTTGCCATAAGCCGTCACACTGACGGGATGATCACCGCCTCCTTGCATCCTGAAAGACTCCTCCTTTTGAGTTCCTCGCGGTCACAGCGTCTTTGTCCTCCAACTGCAGTCTCAATGGCTGGGTAATAATCCTTCACAAGTTCACAACCTCCGGAACTATCAATTCATCTTTGACCTGCTTGAGATAAGGAATCGGGATTCTACAGGGCAGCCGCATGATGATCTCGTTTCTCTTCAGTATGATTGTCATGGAACCAATGCTGGAACTCGAAACTCCGCAATATTCAACACAACCACCTCACGGTGTTTATTCACCACTTCCTCCACTGACATGTGCATCTCATTGGTCGCAACATCTCAGAACTTCAAATCCTTCTTCGAGACTGTGTATTGCACCCATCCTTCTTGACAACGATTGCCTCCTCATCACTGGCGTTTCATCTCGCATTTTCTTACTGCAACCTCCAACTGCTGCGCAACTTTGGTCCACTCTCAGCTCTCCGTAATTCCACTACGGCATCCTTCAGGCCTTCTAGTTCATAAAGGTCTCATCTCATTGTTTCTTAGCCAGCCGTGTTTCTTTCCTCTGCACACTTCTTTTCTCTGAGGTTCCTCACATTTTCTGATTCAGCCACAAGCTCTCTCTTCACGTGAGACTTCTTTCCATGTTGGGCATCAGCAATCTGCGTGCATCACACTCTCGCACCATATTTTCTTCGAGCTACTTGTCTTTGCTCCTGCTGCCACCGAATAATGCCTCGTTCCATTCATTTGCCATCTGTTATCTCCTTTCTACTCCCTCATTAGTCACTGTCATCTGCATCCATCTTTTTTAACTTCCGCACGACTGGCACTCTCTGTAATTGTTTCTGGACATCACAATCTCATCGGTGTGTCTTACTGCTGCAATGGATCAGCTAAATCCTGATGTAAACTCTCTGATTCAATTTCTTCTCCATTCGCGGCATAATCAACTTATCAGCCATCATGTTCCTTATTTCGCACATCTCGTGGATGCTGTGTTCGTCATCCTTTTATTTTCATCTGGCTCCTGAGATTTCTTTGCTCCTCACCATTCTTTAAGTCCACAGCGCTTCCACTTACATTGACATTGACATGACTCATTAATGTACTTCACCCCTCAGATCCTTCCTAATGTTCCAGTGCACAGCTTCCTCATCCAAGACTGCCGATCTTCTTGGCGCGTATGGTTGCTGAGACTCACTTTCCACTTTTTCCTTTTCTCAGTCAAGAGGTTTTCTCGCGGTCATGCAAGAGCCTCCAAACACGCTCGTTGTCAACGTTAATCCGGGATTTTCCTTCTTTTCATCAGGCATCTCAGCAGTTTCACTCTCGTTCGATTGATGGGATTCCCTCTATGTTTCCCTAGGATTGTATCACTTCACTCTTCACACACACGTATGATCATAATCCTCATTTATTGGAAAACCTCCGCTATCCTTTTCCCCAATTTACACCTTCCAGCAAGACTCCTTGGGACACGCACACCCAAATCCTCAGCAGAACAACAGATGTGACACTGGAATCCCTTCCTTGCTCTACCCACTACATTTTTTTTTGCTCTTTTCATTCACTATACGCCGATCATCCTAACAACCGCGACAACTAAACGACTGGTACTACACCGACCTCCATTGCCACTGTACCTATGCAAACAAGCACTGATGCACTCCCCAACAGCTGCAACGCCCTGAACAACTTGTATCACACCAATCTCCACTGCACCTGTACCTATGCAAACCAATCATTAATATTTTCACCAACTACGGCAACTTGAACGACTCGTGTTACGCCATTTTCCACTGCGTCCAACCTATGCAAGCTAACATCAATTGAGCCAACAACTGCGACGCCCTGGACTACTCGTGCCATGTCAATCTCCGCTGCGCCCGCATCTATACAAGGAAACATTGATATTTTGCAATTTTTGGATAATTTATTCACTCATTTATTTCTCTGCAAACATCCTCTGCATTCATCATTTTGCCTGTAAGAGAACATGAACTTTTTCGACCACATGAGCGCAATCTACTTCTTATCGACTGCTGTTTCTCACGCCTACGAGGCTATCTTCCGTGCCGATAGTCACGCCACTCACCACGACGCTCATCATGACGTGAATCACGGCGGCTGGAATGGCGATCTTCACGGCGGTGGTCCCTGCTCCACCTGTCCAAATTCTGAGATGCTTCATGACGGTTAATAGTCAGTACAATCTCCGGGAGGCTATCATACCGCGACGTGCTCAGAATGGATCTCAAGTTGGGGTCCTGAATACCCGCCACAATGTAACTTGTGAGGGTGTTGAAGTCCAACTGGATTTGTTGTGCGAGAGCCATTTTTCCGTAGCAATACTCCTCTGCTGTCTCGCTTCGCCGCTTCTTGCCTTCTCGGAGCTTTTGGTGGATTGTGAGATTATCAATCTCCCCTGGGAAGAATTCCTTCAATGCTTCCCCAAATATTTCCCAAGTATGGAGATTGTCCCTCATTCCCTCGAACCATGATTTTGCTGCACCCTTCAGCCGCATACTCGCCATCAAAACTGCATGTTCATCCTTGACACCGTATTGATGAAAGATTGCACTGACAGTGTCGAACCAGGCGGCAGCTGATAGCATCTTCCGGTCGCCAGGTTCGAAACGAGGCACAAGCGCTTCGATCTCCCTCAATCCAAGCGCAAATCCTGTCACTTTTTCTCGTCTGGATCCACTGTTAATCGTCGCCGTGGGCAATGCCTTCGCAGGAGTTTCCACCGTGGGTGCTGCAACTGCAGGTGCCACTACTGTAGGGGCTACGACCACTGATGCTGCTATCATGGGTGCTTCCACTTCGGGTGCTGCCATCGGGAGCTTCTTCATTGCTTCATCTCCTTCCTGACGCTCCTCATTCATTTCTGCAAAAATATCACACAAATTCGTTACATTTTCCATCTCCCTCGCAACCACGGTCAGCCATAGCACTTCCTGAGCGGTTATTCTCACCTCTTTTCACTTTTCCTCACGTTTTTCCGAGTTTTTCTTCAAATTCTCACTTCACGGCGTGTTTTCTTTTCAAAATAAAAACAAACTGACAGATTTCTTTGATCGCGACTCCGCCTGGTGACTTTTCGCCGAAAAATTTTTCGAACACTGCGCCGAAAATTTCACGAGCGGATAAACACAAAATTTCATGGGACATTTCGTTTATTTCTGCGGAACTTTTCCTAACTTTTATTTCTGCACATTTTTATTTGTCTTTATTTTCCTCTAATTCTGCGATTTCTATGGGAATTTTCTGGGGCTTCTTTATTTTTCACAGGGTATTTTCGACCGCTATTTTCACTGGAATTTTTAAGGGATTTTTGTTCAAATAATTTCTCAAGCCGCGAAATTTGGGAATTTTCATACCGCGGCGGATTTCTCTGAATTTTGAAGGGAAATTTTTCTTCTGCGCCGCAGAATAATTTTACGCGCACGACTCATTAAAATAGTTTCATGGGGGCGCTTTCTACCGCGATTTTCACCCTCAAGCAGCCTCAATTACACAATATTTCTCCCCAATTACTCTACTGGCTGCACAAATGCCCATAAAATGCAGGAACGTACTCACTTTCATGATTTTTCAGCAACTTTTGGAGCAACTTCCTGGAAAGATAAGAGAAGAATTTTCCCCGCTCACGGGACATTTCTCATGCATTCTGCCATTCTTTGCGGACATTCAGGCCTTTCGGGGTACCCCTCATTCACGCACATTCACACCTTGAGCTGCAAAAATTCAATTTTCATGGAAATTTTTCACCAAATACGCCCTGATGCCCGGCGATTTCCGCGAACTTGTTGCGACACGTTCGCCCACGATGCCTCCGCAATTCCGGTGCTCCGCTGCCGCTAACTTCGCTGCAAATCCCCTCCAGATGCTCCGCAGACACTCCGCGATGGTTCCTGCTGGTGCTGGGGTGCTGCCAATGGGGTCCCTCGCCGTCCACGGCACTTTTTCACTCACTTTTCTGCGGCGTCACAGCCGCCATGTTCGTTTTCTCACTCGCGCGCGATCACTTTTTCTGTCTATTTTTCACCGGGATTTCGCATCCCACTTCTGATATGTGGCGCCCTGAATAGGGGGGCGCCACAGGGCTTTGGCAACTCCTCTAGTAACCTCAACCCTCGTAATCCTCAAGCTAAACTATAGAGCACTTTACACGCACAGCCATTCCCGCGCAAGGCTGAGCTTAGACTAACTCTCTCTACAGCTCTACACACATCAGCACTCTTTGCCGTTCTACACTACTCAGCACTCTTTGCCGTTCTCCCATCTAATATTCTCTCAGTGCTCTCCTACATTCTCTTGTGGATTCTCTTATTCTCTCTAGCCTATTTGAGGGTTTGTAACCTAGAGGCAGAAGCCGTTGCCGAGGGAAGGGCAGCCGTTACAGTTACCGCCAATCTAAGGGTACTCACTCTATGAGCAGGTTAATATTCGCTGGATAGTGAGTCGGGCGCTACACATCTTAAATGTCTCTTAGAAAATCTTAAGTTTTTTCTTAAAGAATCTTAAGAAATCTTTTAAAACTTAGGACATTCTTAAGAAAACTTGAAGAATGTTTAGAAAACTTAAAGAATCTTAAAAAAAACTTAAGATTAAAGTGAATTTCTAGGCCTAAATTAAAGCCTTATTGTTCTAAATATTTTAAGGCTTTTAAAGATTTTCTATTCATGATTAAGAAGATTCTAACTAAATCTATTTTAATTTATCCTGAATAAAGTCCCTAAAACAGTTCAAAGGTTAACTGAATTAAGAACTTTTCAGTGTAGATTTTTTTTAAATGAATTTCAGTTTTCTAAAACCAGTTCTAAACCAGTTAGAGTGAAATTTTAAGAACGCTAATTGGTTTGAATCTAACGATTTATCGCTGAACTATTTTCCCATATTTTGCATAATTTGAATCCACTAAAACATAAAGCTTTAATCGACCTTTAAACACTTATTTTAAGAGGTTCAAAAGAATTTGTTTTCAGCTAAAGAATTTAGAATAAAATAAAAACTCTTGAACTCACCATTTCCCGCCGCATTCTGCCCACTTTCCCCACTTCCGGGTGGATTATTTGATGGCTTCTTGTGGATGAGACAGTGCACGACGCAATTGTCAAACAATCCGCACGCCTGGAGTGTCTTGGAGTCAGGCTGGAGGACGTGCCCATTGAAAACGAGCCGCACCAGCTTATCCGCTGCGAGTTCTACGCTAAAATTGCGCTTCTTAAAGTCCCCAATTGCCTCTGATGGCCTCCCCTGGACTGTACGCTGTACATCATCCAGGTACTTCAACTTGATCCGCATGTCCGACACGGGAACAGCTGCTGCATCCCGTGCCCCCTCTGATATGTCATTCTCATTGTTCTCATTCGTGCAATTCTCAATGGTGGACGTGTCGCTGGGACCACTGGGGTTACTAGGGGTGATTAGGGGCGCCGTCTGTGGCTCAGCCGTGGCTGCCGTGGGAGCAGCTGCTGGGCGCCAATGCCTATGGCGAATACCATCACTCATATCATCCATCTCACGGATTATCTGATCGGGGCCTTCGAGGCTCTCAATTATCTCCTCTGCTTGACTCAGGAAGCGCTCATGGTGCTCCGAGAGCACGTTAAAGTTGCCCTGTCCGTCCAAACTATCGCTACTTGCGAGAGTCACATCCACAGATTGTGTGGTGTCCCCAGTGCTGTTGTTGCTGCTGCTACTTGTGGCGTTGCTGGACTGTTGCGATGCACTCTGGGCTGCAATGAGGACAAGGGAGGGTGATAGACGGATACGTTATGAGGAGACTGCGCCCTGGGGAAATGGGTCAAGTATACAAACTACTACACTACTCACCGGAATTGTGTGTCTGTGGCTGCTGATACTGGAACTGATGGATGCGCTCAATAAGGCGTCTCCGGCTGTTTTCAATCACGAGCACCGCTGCAGACAGATGATCCTCACGCACATTGGTGGACTTCCATGCGAGCACCACGACAACAGAGAGGAGAATTGTCACAAAAAAGGCCGTGAAGAAGTCAGAGATGGACACAATGATACTCATAATTCACTTCCACACTCCCGCACGCAGCCAATCTAATTGCATCCACGTATGTATGTCCGTCGATGGGTACCCACGGTGTTACAGAACATAGTCCAATTGCTGGGAAATGTCCCCAAAAAAGCCCTCCCTCAATTTTCGTGCAAAATGAAAACACAAAAATATTGCGGAGAAGATTTTTTTCTCTTCTTTGACTTTTCAGCTGTCTGACAAATTCTTAGGTGTTTCCACAATTTTCCGTGGCGCTGTTCTCACTGAGAATCTAATTTACGCGCCAGTTTTTTTGCCGAAAAAAATGGAATTTGGAATTTCCGTTAAAAAATCAAGGAAATAAAAAACCAAAAAAGAATCTAAGGTAATTTAATTAAATCTAATAGTAATTTAAAGAAACTTGTTCAATTTACACTCAATTCTCACAAACAGTCCCCCTAATTGCATCCTCAATCTTCATCCTAAAAGTTCTGGAGTTGACTTCCTCGAGATTCAGTGGGATTGCCGTGGTGTAGTCGATGGGAATGTGAGAGCTGTGGAACCAAAGATAACCCAAGGAATCAACAGCAATGTAAATACCCATTTGGACTTTTTTAGATTGAAAAACAACCACAATATTGTCAGGAATGAGAGGTTTGTGGATGTTCCAGCAGCGGATTTGCGTTGATTGAACTTCAGAGTAGAACATCACGCCGTACGTGTAGTCTATGGCGGTTCTCATGGCCTGATGACCTGATCCTCTGTAACCCATAATTCTAAAATCATATTTGCTGTAATTTTCCGGGGATTTCCTTCGGTTTTTGAGCACTCTCGTTGAGACGGAGAATTGGGCAGTTCCTGCCATTTGGGTGTAGTAAGCAAGCCTATCTCCGTACTTATCCGGGAAGCCAAGGGATACGGCAAATGCCCCAATTGGTAGATCGTAGTGAAAAGTCTTCCTAAACACAAAGAACGATTCAGCTACAACCGGAAGGAATGATTCATGATCAAATGCCCAGAATTCATCTCTCTTGTAGTCATAGACAAGGAAGAAATTGTAGAATCCATTTGGAATGTAGAGGAAGAAGTCATCGCATGAATCCGATTGGTAGTCAATTGCTGGAGCCATGTATCCATCTGGTCCTTTTTGAGCAATCCTACGAGGAATCTCCGATCGACGAAAGATGGGGAAGTTTCTGGTCTCACAACCATCAATTGGAAGATCCACAACGAGAATAGCTGGCTTCTGAATGCGGTAAGTTGTATTCCTGTAGTAAACCACCTGCCCGTTGTCCATGAAGAGAGCTCTGTTGCATTTTTCATCAATAATCGTGTAAAAAACTGAAATGATCCTCGTGTTATCCTTCGTCTGTGCAACAGGATATGTAGGTTTCGAATAGATAGGGATCTGGACAACAGGATTGTTTCCGTAGCTTCCATGATCTTGATTTTTATTCTTGTAGCCTTTTCTTTCTTCATCCTCGTCTTTATTTTTTGTTGCATTTAGAGGATTTTCTAGAATTCTCAATTCCTCAGCATTATTTTTAGTTTTGCTTCCTTGATTTTCCTCAAGAGATCCTCCGGCAAAATCTTCAGGTCTAAATGCATTCATCTCGTAGTTTGGAAAACCCCAAATTTTAGGACTTGATCCCAAATATTTGTACTCATGAACGCAAAAAGCTCCAAAAGAGGTGGGAATTCCTGGCCTGAATCTTGCTGTAATTGTAAGAAAGAGTCCACTTGCAGGATGATATCCTCCAGCAGATGTTACATCAACATTCTCAGGGATGTAGTACGGATAGGGTCCAACGTATGAATTTTCTACAAAGAAGATTAAATAATTTTTTCGTTATGAAATCAACTTGTTTTATTGAATTGAATTTGAATTTATTTTGAATTATGTTTTCTGCGAGAAAATAAATTTCACCTGGTTGTGGAAGATTCTCAAATTCAACCTTCTTCCATTGGAAGACTTCTTCAACGTGATCTTTGGGATAAGAATTGATTCTTTGAAAGAAAACACAGGACAAGAAAAGAAGAAAGCGCATTTTTTCCAACAGAGAAGATACTTTTCCTTTCAATAATTTGGGAAGAACTGAACCTCTTTCAAGGTGATGGGCTGCTTTTATACTCCAAATTCCTCAGACAAATATTTCTCCATTGATGCATATATGGTTAAGGTGGTCATGACCTCAAAAGATAATAATGTCTCCTGGTCTCAGCAGAGCGTGGGTGATCTTGAAATCTTCAACGAAAGTAAAGATTATGTAAATTCGCTTCAAAATTTTTTTTGGACTAAATAAGAAGAAAAAAAGAATAACAAACTTTACAGACTTTATTTTATATATTTCTGCAAAAGGTTACCGACCCAGACACCCGTCGTTATATATAAAATACCGTCCACAACTTGTTGCATTTAAATGATGCCAGATTAAGATTTTTTTGGCATTTTGAAGAGTTTTTTCTGCAGCCAAAAAGATACTTTCTATGCTTAATTTTCACAAACCGTCCCCTTAATTGCATCCTCAACCTTGACACGAAAAACCCGGGAATTGATTTCTTGAAGATTCAGGGGAATAGCTGTGATAAAATCAATTGGGATATGCGATGTGTGGAACCAGAGATAGCCCAGAGAATCAATTACAGCATTAATACCAAAGAGAAGTTCTTCTGATTCAAAAACAACTCCAATATTGTCGGGATTGAGGGGTTTACGGATGTTCCAGCAGCGTATTTGATTTGATTGGACTTCAGCATAGAACATTACGCCATGCATGTAATCTATGACGGTCCTAAGAGCCTGATGTTTAGGACCTCTGTAGCCCATAATCTTAAAATCATCTCTATTGTAATTCTTCGGGGAATTTCTGGGATTTTTTAGAACTTTCGTAGAGACGGAGTATTGAGCTGTTCCTGCTATTTTCGTATAATAGGCTATCCTGTCACCATTTTCATCAGAATATCCAAGTATTACAGAGAATATTCCAATTTGCATTTCATACTCAAAAGTCTTCTTAAACACAAAATGAGATTCTGCAACAACAGGAAGGAAGCTTTCATGCTCAAATGCCCAGGAGTCGTCGTTTTTGTAGTCATAGACAACGAGGTAGCTGTGGAAGGCATTCGGGATGTAGAGGAAGATATCATCGCATGAATCATCGGTTTGGTAGTCAATTGTTGCAGCCATGAATCCATTGTAACCCTTTGCAGCAATCCTGTTGGGAATTTCACTTCGACGAATGATGGGAAAGTTCCTTGTCCAACATCCATCTTTAGGGAGACCTACAACGACTATAGCCGGCTTCTGTATGGTATAAGTTGTATTTCCATAGTAGACTAATTGTCCATTATCCATGAAAAAAACTCTGTTGCATTGCTCATCAATTACTGGGAAAAAAACCGAAATGATCCTTATTTTATCCTGAGTTGCAACAAAAGAAGGTTTGGACGTTGTAGGTTTCCCATAAATGGGTCTCTGAATAAAAGGGTAGCCTGCGTGGTAGCTGTAGTAGTTCTGGCTAGAATTCTTATAAACTTGTCTTCCTTGCTCCAACTTATCAGCATTCTGTAGTCCAATTAAGTTGGGCTACCTAGAATTCTATTTGAGCGGTAGGGCGCAGCTAACTAAATGCCCCACATGCGCTCCCAACGAAACTCAGCAATAGACTGACTCATACCGGAGCGTGCTGATGGACGACGCTCACACGTACATCCACCGCCTAGGACATTTAGCTCGCACATTCCCTCCACCCGCTAGCCATGAGACTAGGGTCTGGAAAAAATTAGGACTACATTCGGCCATACTGATGTGGTGACGTCCCTTGTCACCGATGAGCGTAGTGAGTCCACAGTTTTGGAACACGCCACCTCACCCGTAATCCGTTCGTTCCCCACATCAGCTCGGCTGTCCTTACACGACCAGATTGACTGATCCACAGTCGAATAAATCGACCCGACCGTACCACAGCGCGGTCGACACGGCAAGATTGCCAAATGATCAGATTTACTGATCCACGGTCAGTGAATCTCCACCCACGGATGGTATGACACAGGACCTTTCCCACAATTATGTGGAAAACACGGCATAATTGCCAGCACCAACGACATTCACCGTAAATGCCATTGAACACGGAATTATCTTCTTTTATCCAACCCACCACCAACGCAGCAAGCTCGATTAGAAGAATAATTCCCCGCTACTGTGACTCCAAGTACCTTCCCAAGGAAAATGCTTGTGCCAAGATAGCGACACCCCCCTCACAAGAGCCAACCCCCCGAGAATTTTAATTCATTTCGATTCTTTAATTCAGGGCCTTCATGAGATAACACAAGGGGACACACAACCACAGACCTAAAGTCTAATGACACGACCCATCGAGCTCAGAAGATGTCAATACTTCAAATACTTTATTTCAAAAAAAAGTTTCCCCAACATCTTCCTTCTTCTTCCTTCGGGCTGCGACCACAGTCAGCTCCCCCTGATTCACATGAAATTTTTCCAAAAGATTTCATTAATTTCCATCATCAGTGCGTTTTCAAAATCATCTACATCAAAATATCTCCCCCTACTTGGACATACAACCTTCACGAGACCTCACTATGGTCAATGGTTAACTTCATAATCACATTACTCCTTACGGGGACACTGCTTGACTAGATGATCCTCCGAACCGCACGCAAAACATCGGCGTTTTCCACTCTTCTGTGCTCCAGTTTTTGTCTCCCCCTCTTTCTTGTCCTTCGCCACGTTCACTTCGTGTGTCTCTTCCCCTTGGGATGCCTCACTAGAGCTATCTTCTGTCTCTTTCTTTTTGTTCACCATCTTGTCCGGATGATACTTTCTATCCTCCGATGAACTCTTGCTGCTTGAGGGACTCGATTCCTCACGATCCTTTGTCACAATTTTATCCACCTTTTTCATGTAGCTAAGAAAGTCTGGAAGATTTCCAGCCGGAGCAGACAACAACAGTCCTTTAACCATCACATTTGGAATTCCTTCGATGAGGTATTCCCGGATATCGTCATCCCGCAGGTTAATCCTCCGGGCCTGCTTCACCACCGAGTGAAAATACTCCTCCACTGATTCCTCTTTCTTTCGCTTTCTCATCCTCAGTTCATGGTGAATTTGGACGCTCGAGAGTTTCTCCGGAAAATTCAAAAGAAGTTCCTTCTTAAATTCCGCGTATGATCTGATAGCTCCTTGATTTCCCTCGTACCAGTCCTTCGCAGCACCTTTAAGCCGAAATACGGCAGCTACCAACGACTGTTGTGCATCCATATCGAAGAGCATTCTTGCATCATCCACCTTTCGTAGCCACTCTACCGCGAGCAACCCGTTCTTCTGCCCAGGATCAAAGGCCGGAATGAGTGCCTCCATTTCGACCGCTGTGAGCCGCGGACGGTACGCGGTAGGAGTTGTCATTGTTACCTGTGAATCATAACAATTTAACTTCAATACACTGACCAAAATATGCACTATTTATGACTGAAGGTCAATCAACGGGAGATTCTACGATCCTGTGCAAAAAAATCAATGTCGCCCGTCTTTGTAAATTTCCTCAACATTTATTGACACTTCTTTTCCTTTTGCACTTGATCACCCCATTTTCCGATTGATAAACCCCTTGAACTTACGGTACTTTCGTTTCCTGGATTGTATCCACTATCTTCTTCTTCACGGAACGTCTCCTCTCCTGTTGCCATTTACCCCCAACACTGAGAAAAACCTAAATTCTCACCAGATTTGTGCTTTTCTTGGGTTAATGAACACTTTTCCCATTCACTTAACACAATTTGTTTGCTTTTCAGCAGCTGACCAAAGCCTTTTTCTTGACAATTTCCCCGTACACGAATTTTCCGCCAAACAACACGATGCTTGTCAAATTCCTTTGAAAATATTCTCGAAAATTCTCTTCACGACGACAGAGAAACTTCGGAGAATTTCGGGACAGGACTGAATTTGGGACAATTTGAGACGTTTGAGAGCTCTCACACACACACATTCACACAGAATTATGAAAATCATGTTGCAACATGTCTGATCAATTTAATACAAAGAAAAATTCGCATGTATTTATTTTTTTTCATCTCTTTTTTTCTTTTTATTTTCTCTCTCTTACCAATGGGCACCCCATCCGCCACTTTTTCTTCGGCGATGGTCTCTTCCGCGTGCCCCGGGGGCAGAACACCCCCCCGTTTCTACTCACAGTTTCCCTTTTTGGGGCCCTTGATGGTTGCCTCTTGCCGCAAATCTCGCTGCTCGATGAGAAAGAAATTCTCTTTCCGAGAATTCCGCTGTCCGCCATCTTGCGTCGCTCCGCCGACCGCGCAGCTTTTCTCACTTTTTTTTTCACAATTTCTCACTTTTCACTTTCACTTCTCGCAGTTTCACTTCTGCGATTCTTTAGGGATCTTCATCCCACTTCTGAGATGTAGTCCAATTAAGTTGGGCTACCTAGAATTCTATTTGAGCGGTAGGGCGCAGCTAACTAAATGCCCCACATGCGCTCCCAACGAAACTCAGCAATAGACTGACTCATACCGGAGCGTGCTGATGGACGACGCTCACACGTACATCCACCGCCTAGGACATTTAGCTCGCACATTCCCTCCACCCGCTAGCCATGAGACTAGGGTCTGGAAAAAATTAGGACTACAATTCCTTTCTTGCTTTTCTTCATCAGACCCCCCTTCAAAGTCCTTAGGAAGTAAAGCATTCACTTCGTAGTTTGGAAAGCCCCAAATTTTAGGACTTGCTCCCAGATATTTATACTCATGAACACAGAAAGCTCCCAAAGATGTGGGGATTCCTGGTCTAAATCTTTCCATTAGAACGATAAACAGTCCACTTGCAGGATGGTATCCTCCACCAGTTGTTACATCAACATTTTCAGGGATGTAGTACGGATAACGTCCCACATATGAGTCTTCTATAAAAAATGTTTTATTTAACATTAATTTTATTCAAAAGTTTAATGGAAATTCTGTAAAATATATAATTTTACCTGGTTGAGGAAGATTTTCATACACAACTCTCTTCCATTTGAATACTTCTTCAACGTGATCTTCGGGATTTGCAAAGATAATCCGCGAATTAGTAGCACAAAGTAAAACTCCAAAGACTATTGATTTCATTTCGATGAACACTTCTTTTCAACGTTTTTTTAAGAAATGAATTTCTGCGAAGATGAGGAGCAGCTTTTATATGCGCCAAGTTCTTCAAAACGCGTTTTTCTTTGCATTACAAAATGATTTCATTTACCCCAAAAAATCAGGATTGTTTCTTCTAACGCGTGGACATAGTTAACCGAATAGATTAGCGAAATTATTTTCACATAAAATTTAATTTTATTTAAATAAATTAATAAATTGTAGAACATTGTGAAGCATTAGGAGAGACTAGAGTGAAAGTAAGTCATAAAAAGCTTTATGAAAAGGATCAGTTTCTTATTCAGTTCATTTTTTTTTTCAATACAGTTTGATTACGTTTCGCATCACTTATAGTTTCTTTAATAAACTAATTTGTAGTCTAACAACCTGTAGTAGATAAACCTGCTACAGAGATCGATACATTGGAAAATTCATAAAAAAAATTAATAGAGATTTAAAATTAAAATGAAGAAGCTCTAATTTTCACAAACAGTCCCCTTTATGGCGTCGGAAACTTTAACTCTGAACGACATAGAATTAACTTCTTGGAGATCAAGAGGAATATTTGTGAGATAATCAATGGGAATGTGGTTTGTATCAAACCAGAGGTAGCCTCTAGAGTCCACTCCCACGTAGGAAGTAAAATTCAGTTGATTTGATTCATAAACCACGTCAATGTTGTCGGGATTGAGGGGTTTATTGATGTTCCAGCAACGGATTTGATGTGATTGTATTTCTGCATAGAACATCACCTCGTGGGTGTAGTCAATGACGGTCTTCATTGATTGATGCCCCTCACCACGGTAGCCAACGATCCTAAAATCATCCTGATGGAAATTCTCTGGAGAATTTCTTTGATTTTTTAGAATTTCCGTTGAAACAGCATATTGAGCTGTACCAGCAAATGGTGTGTAGTACGCTATCCTATTACCATATTTATCCGGTAGTCCCAGTTGAACGGAATAAATTCCCATTTGTAGGGCGTATGGGAAGGTTCCTCCAAATACAAATTGCGATTCAGCAATCACGGGAAGGAAGGTTTCATGCTCAAACATCCAGTATTTGTCATTTCTGTAGTCATAGACTACAAGGTAGCTGTGAAAGGAGTTTGGCATGTAGACAAAGAGATCATCACATGAATCCTTTGATTGATAATCCAATGTAACCGCCATTAATCCATCTCCTCCTTTTGCAATAATACTATCTGGAAGCTCAGCCCGACGAATAAATGGGAAATTTCGAGTTTTGCAGCCATATGTGGGCAAGTCAATGACCACAAGAGCTGGTTTTTGGATGAAATAAGTTGAATTTCCATAGTACGTTAGAACACCATGATCTGCCAGAAAAACTCTATTGCACTTCTCATCAATTGTTGTGTAGAAAGTTGAAATTATTCGTGTTGTTGCATGAGAAGGTGGAGGTACTTTGGCTGGAGGTTGGTGAGGAATTTTCGTGGGTACCTCAATAGGAACATATTGTACTTGTCCTTTCTTTTTATGCTTCTTATGTCCTCTTCTTCCTTCATCATCTTCAAATTCGGTTGAATTTAAATTTAAATCTTGATTATCATCTTCGGGTAAATTCTTTAAATTTTTCCTTTGATTTTCTTCATAAGATCCTCCGGCAAAATCCTCCGGAATTAATGCATTAGCCTCATAGCTTGGAAAACCCCAAATTCTAGGACTCGATCCTGTTCTGTAGTCACCAATACAGAAAGCACCCAAAGCTATTGGAACACCTGGTCTAAATCTCCCCACAGTCGTTGTAACTAATCCACTAGCTGGATGGTATCCAATGTTAAGCACTTCATTATTTTCCGGTACGTAGTACGGGTAGGGTCCCACGTAGGAATTTTCTGAGAACAAAATTTTACACTTTTAGTCACTTAAACAAATCAAAGAATTTTCTTAGCACACCTTGTTGGGGTAAATTCTCATAATTCACCCTTGACCAGTAGAAAACTTCCTCTACATCAGCATATCCACGTACAGCAAGAGCACAGAATACCACTAAAAACAGAATAATATTCTTCAGCTTCACCATTCTTCACAACACTTCCGTGGCTCTTCACAAAATGACTAAAGATGGTGAAGAAGAACAACTTTTATAGCTGAGAGAGAGAAAATTCTAAGCATCAAGAAATTCCTTAATTTGAATATTTCAGTGGGTGGATTGAAGACCATTTCTTTTCTATTCTCAATTTTGGAAGAAGAAGAAATGTTAGAGATGGTTAAATAATCTCTTTGCGTGATCTTCAGAAGCATTATGATGGAGTTTTATGATTTGGTCAAGAAGCTTTAGTAGAATATTAAATGTGATGCCATAGAGATTTTTAGTGCTGGGATATTTAATCCAGATTTGTCCAGAATTTTTTTTCGTGAATTTTAACTTCAAATTGACGTAGAAAAGTCATTTTTAATCCAAAATTCTTCAAATTTCGCGTAAACATTTCAAAAACTCTTCATTTAACAGAATCCATTTCTCTTTCTCCAAAATAAGAACTTTCTATGCTATTTTTTTTATACTTAGAACCAACAAAGAACATTTGCCGTGCGGGCAAATCTGGCTTAAGTATTAAAGTCTGTGTAAAGCATCATTTCATTTATCAATTTGTAGACAAATTTTATAATGAATATTAAATAGAATCAAATTTATAACTTGATTCGGCGACAAAATGATGAATGAATCATGAAATAAGGCCCTCCCCGCAATAGTGATGAAGATATAGTTTCATATAGACAAGAGAATTTAATTAATTCAGTCTCTTATTCATTTCCACAAAATTTCAAATAAGCTTTGAAATTCTCATTTCCAAGCAAAAATTCGTATTTGCTACTGAACTGAAAGATCATGGGACACGTGACAAAAGCCAGCACGCTTCTTATGTTCTTATATACAGTAAAATCATTTAAAATTTAAATGAGGAGAAAGAAAAACATACACCTGAAATATTTTTCCTATTAAAGCATCTGCTAACTTTTGAATAAAAGTCATTTCTTTCCAAATCGTGGTGCGGAAAAGATCGTGCAAAATGAAGACTTTGGTGACTCTCTTTGTGCTTTGGTGTGTTCTCAATTTGAGAATTAAATGTGAATATCAAAATAATAATTATGTGGAAGAAGTGTTTAGATGGAAGAAAATTGTTTATGAAAATCTACCTAAACCAGGTGAATAAAAATGATAAAAGTGCTTGAAGAAGTTCAAAAAGCTTAAAGAGATTTTTTTTCAAATTGTGATTTCTCTTATTGTTAGAAAACTCCTGGGTTGGTCCTTATCGATACTACATCCCTGAGAACGAGGATATTGGTAGTATTGGTTACCATTCAGCAAGTGGATTAATGGTAGTCAATATGGTGAGATTACGTCCGGGTATTCCAACATCAGTGGGAGCTTTCTGTGTCAATGATTACAAATATCTGGGATCAAGTCCTCTTATTTGGGGCTTCCCAAACTACGAGTTAAATGAACTCATTCCGTCTGATTTTGAAAGTTATCTCGAAGAAGGACGAAAGGGGAGCATCTACAAGCCACCAAAGTACAACAACGGAGGCCATCAAAATGTCCTTTACAAACCAATCTACCAGATAAATGAACAACCAACTATCGTGGAAAAACCAATAGATTTGAAGAGAATTATTTCAGTTTTTCACATCACAGCTGATGAGAAATGCAACCGATTATTCTTTATGGACAACGGAGAGCTACAATACTACCAGAATATGACGTATCCCATTCAAAAACCATCCCTTTGGGTTATTGATCTCCCCGTGGATGGATGCCAATCCAGGAATTTCCAAATTCTTCGTCGTGTGGAACTTCCCGATAGGATTGTTGCAAAAGGATCAAATGGATATATGTCTGTTAATCTTGACTACCAATCAGATGACTGCAATGATCTTTTCTTGTACATTACCAACGCCTTCAGTGGTTTCCTCACTGTGTATGACTACAAAAAGGACGAATTCTGGACTTTTGATCATGAAACCATGAAGCCAATCATTGCAGAATCATATTTTATCTTTAGGAATTTCTTCCCCTTTCAAATGGAACTGGGAATATTCGCTCTAAATATTGGACCGAAGGATGAATACGGCAATAGCGTAGCCTATTACTCATCAATTGCCAACACAGCACACTACACGGTGTCAACGAAAATCCTCAAGGATAGAAAGAAAAGTCCTGAAAATTACAAACAGGATGATTTTAGAATTTTCGGCCATAGAGGATTCAATCATCAACCCCTAAGTAGTGTTATTGACTACACAATAAGCGTCATGTTCACCACAGACGTTCAAACGAATGAAGTTCACTGTTGGAACATCAATAAGCCCCTCAATCCGGATAATACTGGCGTAATCTACAAAAATGACAAATACTTTTTTGGCCCGGAAATTATTTTGGATTCCAGTGGATACCTTTGGTTCATTGCAAGCTCCATTCCTTTAGAATTTGCCTCAGATCTTCCCCTAGATCTAACCCAAGTTATTTCAAGAGTTTTCCGTGTAAAAGCCATGGATGCAATAAAAGGAACTATTTGTGAAAGTTAAATAAAATAATTTTTAGAATGAAAAATAAGTATTTTAATCAAATTTTAGTTTTATTTGGTTATTAATTATTTGGTTAAATTTTAGTTTTATTTGGTGGTTTATTCAAAGCCAAGTTTTGAATAAACCACAGACCTGAGGAAAGTCAAAAAGATTGTTCAGTTTAAGACTAACATAAAGATACTTTTAATTCGTTTTTCAGGATCTAAAGAATCTTTATTTCTCTGAAAATTGAGGTCAAAAACCATTTAAATCTTAGCCTGAAAAATCGATATTTCTACGCGAAATAAATATGTTAATTTTTCCAGAGAATAGTTCGTTCTTAAAACTAGATAAATACAGTTAGATTTTTTTTCTATTCATAAAGAAAAAAATGCAAAATATGTACCTATGTATTTTTTGGAACGAAGAAAGTCAGAAACTACTAAAGCACGTGCTCAGAATTCATTCATCCCGTTACCGGTTCGATATTCCGTTTAATTTATATGTACAATATACATAACATATTTCTCTCGCAAATAATACATATATAGTTTTAGTCTGAAGATGGCAAACTTGATACTGAACTATGTATATTTTTTACAAACAGGAATTTTTATATATAATAAATTGATTTTATATATAAATTTACGGTAACTAATGCACATGGTGTAATAAATTAGTCAGTTTTTGGTTGTTTATTTTGTATTGTTATGTTTAGTATAAATTCTTGGACAAGCTTAAATAGTTTTGATGCTTCTTTTGCATTCACAAAAAATCCAATGTTGCAATAAATAAAAGAATTCTTTTTAGAAAAAAAATTGAAATAAGAATATTCTGTAGGAGAGTATAAAAGCAGCCAGCTTTTCACTAAAAGAATCATTTTTGAGTTTTATAGCAAAAGTGAAACTTTAAGAGTGAATTTTGGGAATGAAGAATTTTGCTTGTGGATTCATCTTCTTGGTGGCTACTTCTTGGATTACCGCAGTGCCTGATTACAACTACGTAGATGAGATTTATCATTGGAAGAAAGTTGAATTTGATGGCTTACCCAAGTCAGGTAAGATAATATTTTTCTACCAACCCCTAGAACAAATTCTATTGATTTTTTTAAATCTTTTTTTTTTGTTTTTTTTTCTTCAAGCGGACTCTTCTGTTGGACCCTACCCGTATTATATACCAGAAAATAACAATATAAACGATGTTGGATATCATGCAGCCAGTGGATTAGTGCTGGTTACAATTTTGAGAGTCAGACCAGGAGTTCCCATCACAGTTGGTGCTTTCTGTGCCAAGAACTACGAATTTGGTTCAAGTCCCAAGATCTGGGGCTTTCCAAACTACGGTTTAAACACGCTTCAGGATTCGGACTTTGTTAAAGGACCTCTTGAAAAATATAAAGGAGATAATATACCCAATCCTATTAGACAAGACCACAATCAAGTTCATCACATACCAACCTACTACAAACCTACAATATTTCCTAATTCAGAACAATCCAATTTGGACAGAATAATTTCTGTGGTCTACATAACGATAGACGATAAATGCAATCGAGTTTTTTTCATGGATAATGGACAATTTAATTACTTCCGCAATACCACGTACTTTGTCCGGAAGCCAACTTTAGTTGCAATTGATCTTCCAATGAATGGTTGTGAAACGAAGGACTTCCTAACAATTCGTCGATCAGAATTTTCAAATAGAATTGCTGCCTATGGATCAGATGGATTTGTCAGCCCCGTAATTGACTACTACCCAAGTGGGAAGTGCGATGAGCCTTTTGTCTACATCCCAAATGCCTTCTTCAGCAATCTCTTTGTTTATGATTACAAGAAGGATGATTTTTGGGTGTTTGAACATAAGACTTTCCTTCCAGTTATATCTGAATCGTATTTTATTTTTGATAAAACAATAAAATACCAAGCAGAATTCGGCATCTACGCACTAGCTCTTGGTTTTGCAGATAAGTACGGTAATCGCGATGTTTATTACGCACCAATGGCAAGCACAGCACAGTATTCAGTATCTACGAAGATCCTCAAAGATCGCAGAAAGTTTCCAATGAACTTCCATTACGACGATTTCCACATAATGGGCTACAAAGGAGATCACCATCAAGTTGTCTCAATGGCTGTGGACTACAAATATGGAATTTTATTCTTTGGTGAAGTCCAATCACAACAAATACGTTGTTGGAATATGAATAAACCTCTCAATCCGGACAACATCGGGGTGATTTTTGAATCAGAAAAGCTCCTTGTTGGATTTGAAGTAATGATCGATTCTGAGGGATATTTGTGGTGCACTACAAATCAAATTGCTGTAAATTACCTCACTGAAACCTATCTAGACCATGGTAAAGTTAATACGCAAGTTTTTCGTTTGAAGATTTCCGATGCAATTCAGGGAACTGTTTGTTATGGTTAAAAACCTTAAAAACTGAAAAATAAAAAAGGAAATTGAGTAAAAAATTTCGTTTTTTTTTTATTTGAATAATTAAAGAATTTTTAATATTATTCTCTTGTTAAAATTTAGCTGAACTTCACGATGGAGACGCCTGGTTTTATATTCAAGACACAGGAGGTCAATCAATCTTCTTGAATTGTTCTAAAACCCTTCTTTTGATATATTTCTTATTTACCTCTGTGAAAAGAAAAACTTTTTAAGCTCTCAAAGGGAATTAAAACTGGGTATAGCTGGTTGTAACCAGACGCCTCCACTTTGGCTTCAAAAAAAGCTATTTAAGACTTCAATAATTTGCATCTATATATGTATTTTCACTTTAACTGGTTCATCTAATTTTGCTCTAAAATTAGCAAAAATCTTTTTTAATATTTTGATATTTATCTATATAATTTTTTATCATATAAGGATAATTGGCAAATATAATTTTTATCTACTAAAAATGTGCTAAAAGAACAATAAATGTTTTTCTTATTTAACAAAGTTCTTTTAAACATTTTTATAGTAATTTTTAACATTTTAATGCTCTCTTATTATGGGGAAAGACGTCAAAATAAACAATATGTGATACATTAAAATATATTATACAGTGAAGTCTCATTCAATAGCCTTTTATAAAGTATCTTTAAAAAACTTTCTGTATGGTAATAATTTCCTTTTTCGATTTTAGAATATTTTTTTCATTTTACTAAAAATCTTTTTGTCTTTTGATTTATTTTTTTTTTAGAAAACGTAGAAAATACATAACAAGAAAGCCTTACTGCGTAGCTTCAGAGTGTAATAAAACTCCACTATCCTAGAGCTTTCCGCGAAATCTAAACTCTTTATACTCTTGCAATAAATTAGGCAAAAAGCAACATCTGCATTAATTAATTGGTCTATAAAGTGGATCGCGTTATGTAAGAAACAGAACACTAGAGAGGTATAAAAGCGTTCAACCTTGTTCCATTTAAGCCATTTCTGTGTTTTCTTCCCTAAAGAATCAAGTTCTAAGAATGAAGAAGATTTTTCTTGGCTGTGTCCTTCTTTTAACTACCCTCAATTTGTCTATTTGTGGTGAACAAATTGAAGCTGAAGAAATTTATACGTGGAAAAGTGTGGAGTTTGAAGATTTACCCACTATAGGTAAATTCTTTCATGATAAAGTGGGGATTTTGTGTTAATTCTGTGTTACTTATTATTTTTATGGCTCACAGAAAAATCACTTTTGGGCGACTACCCGTACTACATTCCAGAAAATAACAATATAGTCGATATTGGATATCATGTAGCAAGTGGAGTGATGTTGGTTGTAATTGTACGTGCAAGACCAGGTGTTCCTGTTGCATTGGGTGCCTTTTGTGCTAAGGAATACGAATCAGGATCAAGCCCCAAAATTTGGGGTTTTCCCAACTACGAAGTGAACACACTACCGGATAAGAGTTTCAGTGCAGCACCTCTGGAGGATGATAAGAAAGGCGAATTACTCACATTTGGTGAACAAGGCCTCCCTTATGGTCACAATTTACCAATTTATTACGAACCTAGTCCAGCCATTGGGTCACAAGAATTGGATAAATTAGTTACTCTCTACTACGTAACGATAGATGATAAATGTAATCGCGTATTTTTCGTTGATATTGGCGTAGTTAATTACTACCGAAATACCACGTATTACGTTCAGAATCCAGCTTTAGTTGCAATTGACCTCCCAACGAATGGATGCGACAGCAGAGACTTCCCTACCAATAGACGAGCTGAATTTCCACCGAATATTGCTGCAAGGGGAAATGATGGATACGGGAGCGTAGTGCTGGATTATCAAGCAAGTGGAGAATGTGATGATCTCTTCTTGTACATCCCTAATGCTTTCTATGACTTCCTCCTTGTCTACGACTACAAAAATGATAAATTTTGGAATGTTAACCATGAAACTTTTCATCCCGTTTTACCTGAATCCTTTTTCATTTTTGATAAAACTTTTCCCTTTCAAGCACCTTTCGGCATTTACCCCATAACTCTTGGCCAGTCAGATGAAAATGGTGATCGTAAATTTTATTACGCTCCCATGGCGAGTCTAAATCTATTTTCTGTCCCCACAAATATTCTAAAAGACAGTACCAAGTCCCCAGATAAGTACGGTGAGGATGATTTTAAGTTGGTTGGACAGAAGGAATCACATCATCAATCTACCTCTGTGGTAATTGATCATAACACCGGCGTAATGTTCTTCGGGGGAACTGAATCTAATCAAATTCTCTGCTGGAATACCAAAAAACCCTTCAAACCTGAAAATATTGAAGTGATTTATGAATCAGAAAATCTCCTAGTTGCATATGATGTGAAAATTGATGCAGAAAATAATTTGTGGTTCATCTCAAATCACATTCCTGTAATATTCTTCTCAGACAACGCGCTGGATCTCAATGAGATTAACACGAGAGTCTTTCGTGTGAAAGTTGCAGATGCAATTAAGGGGACAGTTTGTGAATAATAAATATAATTGTGAGGAAAAAAACATTCCAGCGAGGCAACGTTGTGATGTGACTAATAAATTTTTTTAAAGATTAAAAAAGAATATAAATTTCTTAATTAAATTGTAATAAAATTCTTTAGACTCTTTTCTTATAAAATAAAATAATTAAATTAAAAACCCTCTGTTTTTTCGTTTCAATTTTGATGGCATTTTTTATCATGAAGAATTGCAATAAAAAATCATTTTATTTTTTCCCTCAAAACGTAAATTGGCCCACTCAATTGTACTGACCAACTCTTCGCAACAATTACGGGCTGTATTATTTGTAAATAGTTTATTCACTCTCAGAAGATATTTCCGATGTCACTCTCTGCTATATATTTTGTAGAACCAGAATAAAAATAAAATGAGATTTTGTCGAGTATTTCCAGTATTTCTCCTCAAAGGAAAAAAGAGAAAAAGTATCTTCACGTGTATAAAAGAACATCTTCTGCAACACAAAGACGCAGTTTCTCGTTTCTGGACGAAAGTGAAAGAGCCAGCAGCTCAGAAGAATATTCATAGAATGAAGTTGTGGAATTTTTCAATTCTCTTAGCTATTTTTTGGGTATCTCTGGCCAATTCGCTTCAGCATCAAGGCAAGTTCAGCCCGACTGAAGAAGTTTTTACGTGGAAGAAAGTTGAATATGAGAATTTGCCCAAATCAGGTGAATTAGTTAATTAATTAACTGAATGTTTATTAAGTTAATTAATGTGTGTATTTGAATTTCTTTTTAAATAGAAAAATCCCGCCTGGGGCCTCACGCGTACTATATTCCTCAAAATAACGACATAATCGGAATGGGCTTCCACCCACTGAGTGGTTTAATGATTGTGAATATTCTACGTTCACGCCCGGGTGTTCCAACATCTCTCGGAGCTTTCTGCATTAAGGACTACATGCTACATAAAGTGGGAACAAGTCCCAAAATTTGGGCCTTTCCAAATTACGAAATTAATGCCCTTCATCCTGAAGATTTTTCTGAAAGGAATCTCATTGAGAAGACTTCAGGGAAGCTTTTGCTTAAAGCTCCAAATGAAACGGAATTTTACAATGTTACTGACTACAGTGGATTTAATTTCATCTCATTCAATCAATTTTCTTCATTAGATACATCACGAGTTGTTGCATCAATTGAACCACCGGAAAATCCAAGAATAATTTCAGCTTTCTGCGTAACGATCGATGAACGATGCAATCGAGCTTTTTTAGTGGACAACGGACAATTGCAGTACAATCAGAATATAACGTACATAATTCAAAAGCCAGCTCTTGTTGTAATTGATCTACCTGCAGATGGATGTGACTCGAGGAATTTCTCAATAATCCGACGAAGTGAACTTCCTGATAGAATTTCGGAAAAAGGATCAAATGGATTCTTAGGAGTTACTCTCGACTTCCAAAACGAAGATTCTTGCGAAGATCTATTCCTCTACTTCCCAAATGCCTTCTACAGCTATCTCGTTGTCTATGACTACAAGAACGATGACTTCTGGGAATTTGAGCATGAAAGCTTCCTTCCTGTTAGGGCTGAGTCTCACTTTATTTTCAACCGAAACTTTCGTTATGATTTAGAATTTGGGATCTATAGCATTACCCTGAGCTACGCACCTGATAAAAACGGAGTCAAGACTGCCTTCTATGCTCCCTTAGCCAGTACAGCTCAATTCGGCGTTTCAACGATGATTTTAAAAGACAAAACAAAATCCCCGACAAACTACGAAATGGAAGACTTTGAGCTTGTAGGCTACAAAGGATGCAATCATCAAACAACAAACATGGTAACTGACCACACGTACGGCGTGATCTTCTTCTCTGAAGTTCAATCCAATCAAATACGTTGTTGGAATATGAATAAACCCCTCAATCCGGACAACATTGGGGTGGTTTATGAATCAAAGAAACTTCTTTTGGGCATTCAGATATCAATTGATTCTTTGGGCTACCTTTGGTTCCATTCATGTCGCATTGCTGTTGATTTTCTCTCTGACTACCCACTTAATCTTCACGAAGTTAATTCTCGATTTTTCCGCATTAAGGTTTCCGAAGCAATTAATGGAACTGTTTGTGAGGACTAAGGGTTGAATTGAATTGAATTTTTTTTGTATTAAAGAAATGAATGAATGAATAAAAAATTGTCCAGAAATTTGGATTTTTTAATGTCACAAAAGTTAAGAAAATTCATTCTGTTTATTTATTCTGTCCTTTTTCCTGGTCAATATTTTGTTAAATCTTTTACTTCCTATTTAATCGAATTCTTTTGTATTTTTATTTAAACTTTAATACCTTTTTGCGCTGAAACGCACACATTCAAATTAATATTACTCTGTAAGAAAATTATTGCCTGAGCTTCGAGCTTTCCAGAAAACATGAAATACTTGACCGTCAAATTGTGATTTTCACGGTCATAACAAATCAAGGTATGTCTCGTGTGGCCAGACATACGGGCGCCAGCACTACTGACCTCTTTCACATTGCCTCAGCCATAAAGTTTCGTCTTGATAAACGATATCTTTCACTTAATGGTATCTTCTTGCATTTCATGCCAAGAAACGTATGCAGAATTTCGAAAAATTCGGCACTTTGATCGAGATAAAATACAAAAAAAAGCTGTTAAGGAATAAATTCACTTAACAAAAACACCAAGAAAAATCCCGGCTTATCCAGTCGAGAAGTTCCTTGTGTAACTCAGGTCTTTCCTCAAGGTAGTTTTGGGGGGAAATTTATCTCTATGGAGGACTTGGCCTGCCAGACACGCTAGGATTATAGAATCCACCAGGTATGT
The DNA here is from genome assembly GCF_024334085.1 of Lutzomyia longipalpis. Lineage (NCBI taxonomy): Eukaryota > Metazoa > Arthropoda > Insecta > Diptera > Psychodidae > Lutzomyia > Lutzomyia longipalpis. The sequence goes on from NC_074707.1 coordinate 49,745,326, forward strand.
CGATGTGACAAGGCTCCTTACTGGAAAGGGGCCACCCGTAGCGTGATTGGGCGCTTTTGAAGCTGCCTCGCAGAGAATTTTATCCCGGCCAAGATACTTCCTTGAGTACTTGGTTTCGCCGGTGGGTTTTGGCGAAAAGCAGCAAATGGGTATTTGCGCTTATGGTCTCTCCAGGCCTAGCCTGGAGGTGGAAGGGAATCAAAAGAACCTTCCTGGTGGAATGCATGTTTTATTAAAAAATCTTAACCTATTTATACAATTTTTGTACACTGGGTTTTGGTCCCACTGAGAGTGGGGGAAATTGCTTACTACTAAATTGGGTTAGTGCAAGGTGCAAAGGAAATGCAAAAGACACAAAGCATGCAAATTCTGTTGGTAATTTGCAAACGATATGACTATTGACTTGGGGAATGACGTACTCTGGAAGTACTTTGGATTTTTGGGAGTTACTATGGGACATAATAACTTTGGGAGGAATGTACTCTGGGAGTACTATGGACTTTTTGGAAGTTTCTATGGGCTTACTTATTTTGGGAGGAATGCACTTTAGAAGTGCTAACAATTCATGTTCATTCTTGAACATACTGGTATCTCGGCAAGAACGGATACGTTTTTAGGGTAACGGTTTTAACGTTTAGGATCTAGGAATCTTTAGAGGAATTGGTTAGTATTTTATAGGTTTATGGATTCTTTAGCAATTAACAATTTGATTTTTTCTTTAAAAAGGGGGGTAGTAACTTTTTCAAAAAGGGTAGTAATTTTACTGGAGCGATGAGATGTAGAGGATGGATGCTTGATGAGTGCCTTTGGGTTGGTTGGTGGTCTGAGAGCTCTATTGGTAAGCAGCTCTGTCGTTTTGGAAGTCTCTGCTGTTGAAGCGTGGAGTCCTCAATGGTTTTCTTGGCGGCGGTCTCATGTTGAGGTGTTGGATGATCTCATCTTGGAACGGGAGGGATATTTCTTGGCACGGGTTTGAGATGGAAGCTGTTTGGCCGACTTCTTATGATGATGAAGAGAAACGGGAGCGGGTGTCATGATCATTGTGGTTTGGATTGGATCAATGACGAGCTTTTGGATGTTGTAAGATCTCCAGATCTTAAGAGTGTGCATTGAAGTGCGGCTGACTGGTAGTTTGGTGCCATAATTTCCAAAGAGTTGTAAATTCTTTGGAAGGTTGGATGGAGTTGTCACTTCCAAACAGGTGTTTTTGGTGTGTTTAGAAGTTTGAGGGATTCTATAATCTAATGCAGGATCTGGGTCGTCTTGGCTTTATCTTCAGGTAGTGGGAAGATATTTTTGGTGGAGGCGCAATGTACAATGCAGCCTTTGGCATGAGCCGGTGTTTTGTGATGTTGTGGGATCACACAAAACTGGGAGTTGTGGTAGGTCATATGTTTTCCTCATATGACCTTATAATTGTGGAAAAGCATTTGAGCTTTTAATCTGGATTAATCGGCATTTGGGCGTATAAATTTTGATTTCAAAGTTCTTCATGGATTTGTGGGTGATGTAAGCCGATATTTCTCTTTTGCCTTCTTTGGAGTTCATTGCATGGGAACAAACTGCTGACACTGCACCCTTGCAGTATTTCTGTCTCGCGATTTGAAGCGTTTGGTGCAAATAATATTTCTTTTGTGGCGTGAAAATATTATTTGGTGTTTTTCTCCCGTGAGTGCGTGAAGAATAAATTCTTTTCAGCTGTGGTGTGACAAAGAATTTTCATCTATCGCCGCGGATCACTGAAGAAAATGGTTGTGACAAACATTTTTTGGATGGTGAATGTTTGTGAATGTGCTGTGTTGATAACCGCAGATACTACAGTTCTGGATGCTGCTGGATCTTGGTGTCATCTTGGTTGTGAGCACATTGGGGATGAGGATGAGACGTACAGGAACGTTAGGAATGAAGTTATGATGGATTTTGGATTCTTCTCCATTTGCTAATTTGGTGTTTCTTTTGAGATTTAGAACATCCGTTGCGGGTTTCTCTGCAGAGTTGGAGTTGGATAGACGTCTGGACTGGACCCTTGACATCTCAGTGCATTGTTGGCCGTCAATGCACACATTGATGAAGATGGACCTTGGCAGGCTGGGTGCTGTATCGCTGATCTTCAGGAAAACAACCTCGGTTTGGATTGTTTTTGCTCTCATTTGGATGGAAGAGCAATGGCACACGGATGTATCTCAATAGTGGTTGCTGTGCCGTGGCTGGACATGGCGCCACGTATGCTCTGATGATTGACTGTATAGAGCAATGGAGAAACGAGTTGATTGGGATCAGATGCTGAAACTGATGTCATCCATCTGAGAAGTGCTCTGTTTGGATTTGAGCATTGGAAGGGAGGAGCGGACTGTATGGTGTGATGGGGCACAGATGAAGATGCTGATGTCGTTCATCTGTAAGGTGTCATCTCTGTAGACATCTTGGAGATACTCTTTCTGGACTCAGAGTATGGGAATGGTGAATGGAAGGAGCAGATGTTGAAGCTGGTATCACCCATCTGAGGGTTGTCATCTCTGCTGACGCCTTGGTGTTTGCTTTTTCTGGACCTCAGAGCAATGAGTTGTGGATTGTCAGATGCTGGAGCTGGTGTCAGCCATCTGGAGGACGCTCTCTTGGACTTAGAGCATGGAGGGTTGGAGCGTATGGGCCATCAGTGCTGATCTGGTTGAAGATGGTGGTCCATGTAAATCGTCATTTTTGGTAGACGGTTGATTTCGTGAGTACTGTGTGGTATGGTCTGTGGGTTTCCCATACTTTTCTGTTCTGCTGTCTCTAATGTTGTATTCTTCCGTAGAATGGCTGTACATCAACGAGAAGGGGGTGAGTAGAATCAATCGCTGTAGATGTCATCTGGGATCTTGTAGACCTTTCCTCGGGATGGGATGTCTGCTTGTAGGGTGTTGACTGATGAACCATTGCCATTGTAGTGTAGAACAGCTTTCTTCGTATGGGATTTGGAATGGGATTTGGAATGGGATGGATGATGAAGACTTGATTCTTTTACATCCGGGCCGGACGACTATTTGCATAGCCATCCGGCTCGAAGGACCATTTTGTTAAGGAATAAATTCACTTAACAAAAACACCAAGAAAAATCCCGGCTTATCCAGTCGAGAAGTTCCTTGTGTAACTCAGGTCTTTCCTCAAGGTAGTTTTGGGGGGAAATTTATCTCTATGGAGGACTTGGCCTGCCAGACACGCTAGGATTATAGAATCCACCAGGTATGTCGATGTGACAAGGCTCCTTACTGGAAAGGGGCCACCCGTAGCGTGATTGGGCGCTTTTGAAGCTGCCTCGCAGAGAATTTTATCCCGGCCAAGATACTTCCTTGAGTACTTGGTTTCGCCGGTGGGTTTTGGCGAAAAGCAGCAAATGGGTATTTGCGCTTATGGTCTCTCCAGGCCTAGCCTGGAGGTGGAAGGGAATCAAAAGAACCTTCCTGGTGGAATGCATGTTTTATTAAAAAATCTTAACCTATTTATACAATTTTTGTACACTGGGTTTTGGTCCCACTGAGAGTGGGGGAAATTGCTTACTACTAAATTGGGTTAGTGCAAGGTGCAAAGGAAATGCAAAAGACACAAAGCATGCAAATTCTGTTGGTAATTTGCAAACGATATGACTATTGACTTGGGGAATGACGTACTCTGGAAGTACTTTGGATTTTTGGGAGTTACTATGGGACATAATAACTTTGGGAGGAATGTACTCTGGGAGTACTATGGACTTTTTGGAAGTTTCTATGGGCTTACTTATTTTGGGAGGAATGCACTTTAGAAGTGCTAACAATTCATGTTCATTCTTGAACAAAAGCAATAAAGAATGGGCTGCTGGCTTTTTAATTCCGCAATTTAATGTTAAAAGAAATTCGCAAGAGATATATAACTCTCAAAAAGCCAGGGATTGCTGGGTTTTATGATTTTTATTTAAAAAGAATAGATTTTAATTTATCATCACTTTTGTCAAATTTAATTTTTCCCAATGCAATCTCTACTTTACATTTTTAATTTTAAACGTCCTTACATAAATTCCGCCGTGCTCGGACGGGAAGGGAAATTTAAAAGGAACATACATACAGTTTTAACCCGTGGCGTTGCCCTCCGTCGGGACGTCGCTCATCCTTCTGGGCCTACTCGTCTCCGTCGTCATCACGGTGCCAAATCCCGCTTCAAGGGGATCTCTCGCGGATCTCCAGGGCTTCCGCATGCGTACAGTTGCTCCCGCGTTGGTCCTCACATTCGCCCTCGCTTGGGAGGAAGAATCTGGACGGAGGAATGTATCTCCCGAAGGAGCTCTTAGCCTCCCACGCAGAATAAATCCCTCGTTGCCATGGATTGAAGTCCTCCGCGCATTTGTGTCGCGCTTCTCGCAGTTGCGGCGTCTCTGGACGGTACTGAGTGTCCACCGTCGGATGTTCTGTGTCTTCCGGCATGGATAACTTGCCGGATCGTCGTCTTGGGGCCCCATAACGGGTCAGGGGGGCGTCCTCGTGGCCAATTTGTCTTTTTCACCAGCACGGGTTGTGCTCACAGAGGAAGACTGACACAGACTCATTCTTTTTGGAAAAATCCCAGGGAAAAAAGGTGGGGAAAAATGCGGCTGTCCCACAAAGTGAGACAGTGTTCTAAAATTTATCTATGTTAAATTGTTACCATTTGGGTACTTTTATTTCGAAATTTTAATTTTAAATGAAACGGAAAAATATGACCGTTACAGATATAAACGCCTTTCATTTGTATTTATGTATGTGGTAGTTATGATATGATGTTGAAAACATTGAAATACAAAAATCATTTACTTACAGAATCTCCTCGGGTGCCTCGGGTATAAAAGGTGTTTTCACAAGTAAGTAAAGTCATTTTATCCACGGCAACTGAAAAGAAATCTTTATATTTGTGGAGAGAATGCAGGCTTTAACAATTTTTGGTGTATTAGCAAGTTTTGTAGTGCTGCAGATTAATTTTGGATATTCCAAAAACTATGTTCAGGAAGTGTTTAAGTGGAAAAGAATTGAATATGAAAATCTCCCACTACCAGGTGCTTACTGTTTTTGAGAAAAAATAGTTCAAATAATAAAAAAGTGTTTAATTTGTTGCAGACAACACCCTTATCGGCCCCTATAAATACCATATCCCGGAAAATAATGATTTAGTGAGCATCGGCTACCATCCAGCTAGTGGATTAATGTTAGTGAACATATTCAGATGCAGACCTGGTGTTCCAATTACAGTGGGTGCTTTCTGTGTTAAGAACTACAAATACGGATCGAGTCCTAAAATCTGGGGCTTCCCCAACTATGAACTAAATACTTTGCAAGCCTCGGATTATGCAGGAGGGAATGAAGACGATCTAAGTCAAAGGGAATTCTACAATAAGAATTATTTCAAAAGGGAAGGAAATTATTACGCCAAAGGAGGACACTACTATACTGACTACTATGAGTACTATAACTTCAAGCCAAACTACCTTCGCGCTTCTTTAAGCTCACTTAGTCAACCAGTTGGACACAAAAGAATTATCTCTGCTCTTCACACCGTGATTGATGAAAAATGCAGCAGAGTATTCTTGCTAGATAATGGGGTTCTACAGTTCTACCCCAATACAACGTACAACGTACAGAAGCCTGCCTTAGTCGAAATCAGCCTTCCATCGGATGGTTGTGAAAATAAAAACTTCCCCATAACCCGTCGATCAGAAGTTCCTGATCGCATTTCTTCAAAAGGTTCTAATGGATTTATGTACATGACTATGGATTTTCAAACAGAGGGATCGTGCGATGATCTCTTCCTCTACATAACGAATCCCTTCAACAGCTACCTCGTTGTCTATGACTACAGAAAGGATAAATTCTGGGCATTTGATCATGAAACATTCAAGCCAGTAATTTCTGAATCTCACTTTGTATTTGATAATTTACACTTGGATATGCCATTAGGTGTGATGTCTATGGCCCTCGGTTATCCGGATGAGGATGGCGATAGAACTGCGTACTATTTGCCATTTGCAAGTACAGCTCAATATGCTGTCTCAACAAAGATCCTAAAGAACAGCAAATTATCTCCAAATAAATTTAATCAGGATAGTTTCAAAATTATGGGATACCGAGGATGTGGCCATGAAGTGGATAAAATGGCCATAGACTACACGTACGGGGTTATCTTCTTTGTAGAGATTCGCTCTAAAGAAGTTCGATGCTGGAACATCAACAAACCCCTCAATCCCGACAACATTGGAGTAGTTTATAAATCAGACAAAACATTCTTCTACTCTCAAATGTTTATCGATTCAAGAGGCTACCTGTGGTTCCACAGTAGTCACGTTCCCATTGAATTCCTAACTCTTCAGCCACTTAATCTTCAAGAAGTTAATTCGCGATCATTCCGTGTTAAAGTATCCGATGCAATTAAGGGGACAGTTTGCGATGATTCAGATCAGTCAAGAATGTTTGATTGGTTTGATTTTTACAAAAAGTAATTTAATATTTTTATATTTTAACTGATTTCTTGTTTAAGAAGAGTTCATTTATTTAACAACATAATTTATGCATTTAAAAATTATTTAATTGTATTTATTTTATGTTAATGAAAAATCAATAAAATGTCTGTGTAGAATATCTCTTTTTTTAAGTAGAAAAAGCAAATATAAAACTAGATAAATTCGTGTGTGACCCATTTTAGTCCCATTAATTGTTAATTTTCTGCAAATTTGCTTCCATCGCGTAAAATCTGAATGGAATGTATCAAAAAGAAGAATTCAGACAGACGCTTTTAACTTCTTAAGCATAAAATTATAAATTCAAAAGAATATACATACAAATTGCTTGAGCTGTTATAAAATCTCTTTTATTTTGAATGCATCCAAAAAGTTGATATAAAAGTCGGTAAAGGTGCCGAAAAAAATCATTTTCTCATAAAATTCCACCGAGAGTGTACGAAAGATGAAGAGACGATACATTGTGGCTGTCTTAAGTGTTTTAGTAGTGCAGATTAATTGTGTATATCCCAACAATTATGTGCAAGAAGTGTTCAAATGGAAGCGAGTTGAATATGAAAATCTTCCTTTGCCAGGTTAATAAAAGAATAATGTTCTGAACAATTTTGGATTTTTTTTTGAGAGACTTTTGTGTGTTCTAGATAATTCTTGGATTGGACCCTACAAATACCATATCCCAGAGAATAATGATATAGTGAGCACCGGGTACCATCCTGCAAGTGGATTGATGATGGTGACGGTTTTTAGGTGTAGACCTGGTGTGCCAATAACTGTGGGAGCTTTCTGTGCTAAAAACTACAAATACGGGTCGAGTCCTAAAATTTGGGGCTTCCCAAACTACGAGCTCAACACACTTCAGGCCTCGGATTATGCAGAAGGGAGTGAAGAGGATCAAACCCAGGTGGAATATTACAAACCATATCAAAACATAAACTATTTTAATCAGAAAGTTACGCCAAAACAACCATCAAATATTAAGAGATTAATCTCAGTTTTTCATGCAAATGTTGATGAAAAATGCAACAGAGTATTCTTGCTAGATGCTGGTGTTCTACAGTTCTACCCGTTCTACCCTAATACAACGTACATAGTACAGAAACCAGCTTTAGTCGAAATCAGCCTTCCATCGGATGGATGTAAAACGAGGAATTTTCCCATAACACGTCGATCTGAATTTCCAGATAAAATTATTGCAAAGGGTAGTAATGGATTAATGTATATAACTACGGATTATCAATCAGAAGATTCCTGCGATGATCTATTCTTGTACATTACAAATCCCTTCTTCGCCTACCTCATTGTCTATGACTACAGAAAGGATAAATTCTGGGCATTTGATCATCAAACATTTCTACCAGTTATTGCTGAATCGAACTTTGTCTTCGATAAAACGTTTAAATACAAATTAGGCTTAGGAGTTATGTCAATATCCCTGGGCTATCCAGATGAGAATAGAGATCGTACTGCGTACTACAATGCATTTTCAAGTACAGCCCAATATGCAGTTTCAACAAAGATCTTAAAGAACAGCAGACTTTCTCCCAATAAGTTCAATCCACGTGATTTTAAAATAATCGGATATCGTGGGTGTGACCAACAAGTAGCCAAGGAAGTCATAGACCTCACTTACGGAGTAATCTTCTTCGCAGGAATTCAATCTCATGAAATAACCTGCTGGAATATCAACAAACCCCTCAATCCGGACAATATTGGGGTAATTTACAAGTCCAATAAAATTCTCTTCACCTCCCAGATGTTTATTGACTCACGAGGATACCTCTGGTTCCACATAAGTCACGTTCCAATTGAATTCTTAACACTTTTACCACTAAATCTTCAAGAAGTAAATTCACGAATATTCCGTGTAAAGATTTCAGATGCAATTAGGGGAACTGTTTGTGAGAATGCAGATCAATACAGACTATCTGATTTATATTAAAGTGAATAATTAAAATTAAAAGCAAAATTACAGATAGAAATATTATTTAGCATCTCTAACTCTGTAGTCTGACCTCCAAAAATCTTAATTTGTGACAAACAAACAAACCGAAAAGAGACCACAATTCAGCTAATATCTCGGTGGAGCATAAAATATGCTTAAAATATGGTGCAGACGAATGAATTCATTAAGAGAGATCTGAATTCGATTCATTTCTTCTCGCTCAAAACCTGTTTAATCCAAAACTAATACAGAGAGCATAAAAATCAGATTTTAGAATTAATTATTAATCTGCATAAAGCACTTTTTGAATATTTTTGCGAAATTTCATTCATTTTCTTTCAAATAATATATTTGTTACTGAATAAAATAAAGCAGGTTTTCATGAATTAAATCACAATATTTGTAATCAAAGAATAAATCTTATCATTGAGGAGTCAATGAGTCTTTATAATTTATGCTTTCTGGATGATTAATTTGTTTTTTATTGTAATTAAAAGTAATAAATATTTTCTTTCAATCATGAATTTTTAATGCTCAAGAAAAATTGAATAAGATTTTAAAGATTAAAAACAAACCTCTATAGGGTGAAATGAGTTCATTCGCTGAGATATGTAAGTAATTAAAAATGCAGATGAGTATCGAATCTCCAAGAAAAGCCCACCACACTATAAAAGACGATCGTCATCTTGTAACTAAAGTCATTTGATTCTGTTCTTCTTGTGAGTTAAGAATGAAGATCTTCGTCGTTTTTTTCTTTGCTTTTGCATTCGCAAAAATTTTGGCGTATCCAAAGTATTATGCTGAAGAAGCTTTCAAGTGGAAGAATATCGAATATGAAGCTCTTTTGCAACCAGGTGCGTGCAGTGAGTGGAAACTTTATTCATTTTCTTAAGAAAATTTGTGAATTTTTGATTCTAGAAAACTCCTACGTGGGTCCTTATCCGTACTATATCCCGGAGAATAATGCAATTGGTGGAATGGCGTACCATCCTGCCAGTGGATTGATGATTGTGGATATCGTGAGACTCAGACCGGGAGTTCCATTAACATTGGGCGCATTCTGCACGAGGGACTACAAAAAAGGATCAAGCCCTAAAATTTGGGGTTTTCCAGACTACGAATTGAATGCTCTGGAAGCAACGGATTTTGCAAATGAGAAAATAAACAAGAGATCATGGGATCAAGGAGGATTCAATCAGAGTCAAGATTTTAGAACTCATCAGAACTACGTTCATAAGATACCAATTTATGGTGAACCTCCTAATGTTGCTATTGAGCCTCTATTTGAAATTAAGCGCATAATTGCTGTCTTTCACACAACAATCGATGAGAAATGCAATCGTGTATTCTTTGTGGATAATGGAGAGTTTCAGTACTACCAGAATACCACCTACACTGTCCAGAAACCTTCTCTGTGGGTTCTAGGTATTCCCGAAGATGCTTGTACGAGCAGAAACTTCTCAGTTATTCGTCGATTGGAAGTTTCTGATAGAATAGCTGCAAAAGGATCAGGATTTACGCAAATCTACCTCGACTACACGTCAGACTATTGCGATGATCTCTTCCTCTACATTACAAATCCCTTCGTGGGCTACCTCATGGTTTATGACTACAGGAAAAGTGAATTTTATTACTTTGATCATGAAACCTTTCTTCCAATTCTTTCGGAATCTTATTTAGTCTTTAATGAGAAGTTTCATTTTCAAATGAACTTGGGAATTTTCGCCATTAGTCTAGGATATCCAGACAAGTATGGGCAGAAGATAGCTTACTACACGGACATTGCTAGCACAGCTCAATATGAGGTTTCAACTGCAATTCTCAGAGATCGCAGAAAATCTCCGGAAAATTACAGAAAGGACGATTTTAGGATCATGGGCTACCGTGGGGATCACCATCAATGCTTCAAGACACTCATTGACTACGAAACAGGCGTGATGTTCTACTCTGAAGCTCAATCAAATCAAATTCGTTGCTGGAACATCAAGAGACCCCTCAATCCTGACAACATTGATGTTGTTTTCGAATCAGAAAAGTTTGATTTTGGCCTTCAGATGTTTTTGGACTCACAGGGATACCTCTGGTTCCTCTACAACGTGGTACCGATAATCTGGGCTTCGGACAAACCTCTTGATCTCAACCAAGTCAACACTAGATTTTTCCGTATGAAAGCATCAGAAGTAATTCGAGGAACAGTCTGTGAGAATATTTAAATTTCTCAATAATGAAAGAACTTAACTGAAAGAAGAATAAAAGATCTTATAATTCAGGATTAATTGCTTCTACTTATTTATTATGTGGACTGAGAGGAGTCAAATTTCTCACGAACATTCTTATCTTCTCAAAATCTGCCAGAATCTCATTTCTTGCCACGAAAGGTCGCGCATACAGAACGCCCCTCATAGCTCTGCTTTTGCGAAATTATGCGTCAAGATTGTGCGATAACATATCAGGTATGGGTCAGTGGTTAGCATAAATTAATATCCCTGCGAAACAGGAATATAAGAGCAACAAAAGACTTTGCTATAAAAGGCCAACTCTCAGCTCAAGAGGAATTTAGTTTGAGAGTTTGTCCACAGGAGTGGAGAAGAAAGAATGAAGTTCATCTTATTTGGATTCAGTGTTGGAATTTTGTGCAGTGTTTTAGGATATTCTTTTGGATATGTTGAGGAAGTTTTCAAGTGGAAAAATGTAGAATTTGAAAATCTACCAGTGCCAGGTGATTAAAGATTTCAATTTTAAAATTAATTTTGATATTATTCTTTATCCAAAAGAATCAAAAAAAAATTTCGAAAAGAATATTCTGTAAAGTTGAATATTTTTAATTGAATTAAGTGAAAATAATTTGTAAATTCTATGCTCTAATAAACACATAAAACGCTCAGATTAGAATATTTGAATAACACCATAAAAATTCTGATAAAATTCACAGAGAAATTATTCAATTTTATTTCCAGAGGACACATACGTGGGCCCGTATAGATACTACATCCCTGAGAATAATGACATTGGTAGTATTGGCTACCATCCTGCCAGTGGACTAATGATCCTAGTCTTACTGAGAGTAAGACCTGGTGTTCCAACATCCTTGGCGGCATTCTGTGTCAATGAAAATCCTCCAGGATCATCCCCAAAAGTTTGGGGTTTCCCAAGCTACCAAATAAATGCCCTCGAAGCAGGAGATTTTGTGAGAGCTACGGAAGAAGAACTCGGTGGGAATGTGTGGAATAAACCTGGGAGTAGTTACAACTATTTCTCCAACTCTCAGCTTCCTTCCTACGGTGAACCCCTCTCGTTAACAATTCAACCCCCGAAGGCTGTTCAGAGGATAGTCTCTGTGTTTCAAATTACGATCGATGAGAGGTGCAACAGAGTCTTCTTCATGGATAATGGGCAGGTGCAGTTCTACAGGAATGCCACATATGCTGTGCAGAAGTCAGCTTTGTGGGTGATGGAACTTCCGTCAAATGGATGTGAAACAAGGAGCTTTCCAATTATTCGAAGATCTGAACTTCCTGTTAGAATTGCTGAGAAGGGTTCCTATGGATTTACGCACATTGCTCTGGATTACAAAAATGTAATCTCATGCGAAAGTCTTCACCTCTACATTGCAAACACCCTATTCAACTACTTACTAGTCTATGATTATCAAAATGATGACTTCTGGGCATTTGATCATCCAACCTTCCATCCCGTTGTGGCAGAATCTTCCTTCATCTATGACGGCTTCCTCGATTACAGCATGAAGATGGGGTTGTTCTCAATTAGTTTAGGCTATCAGGATGAGAATGGGGATAGGACAGCTTACTACACACCCATTGCTGGAACAGCCCAATATTCCGTCTCCACAAAAGTCCTCAAAGACAAGCGCAAAACCTCCCTTATCTACAATCCAGATGATTTCAAAATTACCGGATATTTGGGGTGCAAACATCAACCCCTCAAGACGGCAATTGACTACACATACAGGGTGATATTCTATGCTGATGCTCAAACAAATCAAATCCGGTGCTGGAACTACAACACACCCCTCAATCCCGACAATATTGGAGTTATTTTTGAACCGACAAAATTCATCTTCAGCACACAAATCTTCATTGATTCCCGCGGATATTTGTGGCTCCTGTCAAGTCCCCTCCCCGTGACCTACTCCTCAGACTTTCCCCTAAACTTGCACGAAGTCAACAGCATAATCTACCGCGTTAAAGTGTCTGATGCCGTACGAGGAACAATTTGTGATGACGGAGACCAAAATAGACCTGTAACAATCTAAAAGAAAAATTTGCTTAAAGAAAATTAATATGCGACAGTTATTACCAAAAAAAAAATGTTTAGCGCGCGTGTGGAAAAAGGTCAAATGGGAAATCTTTTGTATTATTGAATTGATGGAAAAATCTATTAAAAATCAATAAATTGTCGAATTTGTAAAGCAAATCACTCTCGCTTTTTTCTTGATTAGTATGCCCTACAGCATTGATTCCCACACGTTGATTTATTCAGAAGAAGATGCGCACGTCTCTTCAGCAGACTCTATTTAGCAGATAATCCGCACAATGGCCCACGAGTTTTGAAAAAAAAATCAAATTGGACGATTTGCAAAAAATTACAATAAATTGGTATGCAATGGAGGAGGAATTTGAGATCATCCTTGGTTCATAATAACTTATTAGCTTTAATCTTTCGGCGGAGAATCTTCCTGGGTGCTGAGCACTATCAAAAGATATTTTATGATCCTGCAGAACAGGAACTTACACCGTGAGGCTAAAAGTATAAAAGATGAGCGTTCTCCGGCAGCAGGTGGCAGTTCGTTTTGCTTGTCGAACTGAAGAGGCAAAATTTTGTGCAAGAAATTAAATAATTCAGTGAAAATGAAGATTTTCATTCTTGGAGTGATTTTGGCGCTGCAATTCATTGCAGGATCCTCAAACAGCAACGTTCAGGAAGTGTTCAAGTGGAAGAAAGTGGATTTGGAGCATGTTTCACTCTTAGGTGAATACAAAGTGGAATTAAATTTATATTTAAGTTAATTTAAAATTAATTAAATCATGGATATTGTGGAATAAAAGAAAAGTGAATTTTAGAGCAAAATAAACTTTGGATTATTTGAGAAGCATTAATAGATCCAAAAATTTATTGATTTTAAGTGAAAGAATTATGATTATTGAGTTTTAAATAAAGTTTATATTTATCAAAAAGATTAAAGAAGTTTTTTTTATAACTTTGCAAGCTGATTTTTTTTAATTTAAATTCTTTAAGCTCATATTTCCGTTAAAAAGACAATATTTAAAAAGTTTTCCTTTGCAGAGAACACCTACGTTGGTCCCTACAAATATCGCATTGCTGAGAATGAGAATATCATCAGTATGGGCTATCATCCAGCCAGTGGGTTGATGATTGTGGCCTTTCTGAGAAGAAGGCCCGGAGTTCCAACAACCCTGGGAGCTTTCTGCGCAAGTGAATACAATTTCGGATCAAGCCCAAGAATCTGGCGGTTCCCCAACTACCACGTTAACGATCTCAGGGCAACTGATTTCACATTCCTCACCGATAGTGAAGGCAGGAAACAACTAAACCCACTCAATACTTGGGAGAATTCCTACTACAATCATATTCAGAGAATTCAACCATATCAGAATACTTTCTACAACAATGTAGCAGGATTTGGCTCAGGGTTCCCCATTGAGATCCAGAGAATTGTATCCGTTTTCCACATAACAGTTGATGAAAAATGCAACCGTGTATTCTTTGTGGATAATGGACAAGTTACCTACAATGAAAATTCAACGTACGTTGTCCAGAGACCAGCTCTTGTTGTTGTTGGGCTCCCAACAAATGGTTGCCACATTAGGAACTTCCCAATTCTTCGTCGTGTTGAAATCCCTGATAGAATCACGTCAAAGGGTGCTGATGGTTTCATGTATACGACAATAGATTATCAACCAAGTGGATCATGCGATGATCTCTTCTTGTACATCACGAATCCCTTCCACAACTACCTCACAGTCTATGATTACAAGAACAACGACTTCTGGTCATTTGAACATGAAACCTTCAATCCAATTGCTGCTGAATCCCACTATGTCTTCGACAAAACTCTCAACTATCAATTCAATATGGGGATTTTCTCAGTTGCTCTTGGATATCCAGATGAAAATGGAGATAGGACAGCCTACTACACCCCTCTTGCAGGCGTAGGCCAGTACGCTGTGTCAACCAAAATACTCAAAGATAAGAGCAAATCCGAAAATTACGACAACAGCCTTGATTTCAAGATCATTGGCTACCGTGGATGTGATCATCAGTCTCTGAAGACAGCTATTGACTACACGTACGGTGTAATGTTTTACTCTGAAATACAGTCGAACCAAGTTCGTTGCTGGAACATCAGTAAACCCCTCAATCCGGACAACATTGGCGTTGTCTACCAATCTGAGGACTTTACATTCGGTTCACAGCTCTTCATTGACTCCCTTGGCTATCTCTGGTTCCACTCATCTCAAGTCCCAGTCGTTGCAAAGACTGATCAACCTCTGGATCTTGATCATGTCAACTCCAGGATTTACCGCATTAGAGTAGCAGATGCAATTCGTGGAACCGTCTGTGCAGATGGAGAGCGCGTTTAATGAAGAAGATCATTTTGAGCACCAATGATAAAGCTTTTTTCTTGTAAGATTTTGAAAATAAAAATGAAATTTTAAAATGTCTCGAGGCTTTTCTTTAAAATATCTCACGTAGACCACACTAGGCTTGTAAAGATCACACAGACTATTTAAATATTCAAATTTTCGTCTTCAATGACTGTTAAATCAACACCTGATTTTTTTTCGCTCAAATAAAATATGGAAATACAATTTAGTTGTCGGATTTGTTGATTTTGCTGACTTAAGAATAGTTTCTGACTAAGAAGTATCCCGTACCAGTTTTGGAATAAATTTGTAAGAGAGGGGTCAATGCAAGATGGTCACAAATTGAAATTTATCGTGACGTTTATCGTTTGAAGCTTTTCAGCAGCAGACTTTAGGAAAGGTCAGGCAAAATTTGCCAGACAAAACATAAAATTGGAAATTTATTAACGAAAAAAAATCGTCTTATTCTTTACTTTCGCTTTTAAATTCATTAACTTCACAAGCAAGAAAAAAATGAGAAGAAGAGCTGCATAAGATGCCTAAAGAATCAGGCTTCAATGCAAGGAGAAAAAATCACCAATCTTAATTATTATGAAATCAATAATGTAGTCAGTTCATTAGCCATTCGATTATCTCTAGAATCGACAGACATATTTTACACAATCCTGTAGAACAGGAATTATGGTCTGAAAAGTCAGTATAAAAGATGATGCCGGATTTGAAGACAAAACATTTTGTTTTGTGTCTTCCGAAAGAAATCATCAACTGTTTAAAGTTTTAAGATGAATATCGTCTTATTGGGAGTTAGTATCTTTCTCCTCTTTCAAGCAATCTCGGGATCTTCAAACAACTACGTTGAGGAAGTTTTCAAGTGGAAGAAAGTGGAGTTTGAATATTCAACAGATTTAGGTAAAAAAAAAGTTTTTATTTTAGTTTTCAATTTATAAAAGTTAAAATAATTTTATTATGTATCGTTGATAGATAACACCTATGTTGGCCCATACAGGTATCATATTCCTGAGAATGAGAATATAGTTAGTATGGGCTATCATCCAGCAAGTGGATTGATAGTTGTGTCTTTCCTGAGAACTCGTCCTGGAATTCCAACAACTTTGGGAGCTTTCTGTGCAAGTGAATACGCTTTTGGATCGAGCCCTGTTATATGGAGATTCCCCAACCCCTACGTCAATGAGCTACGTTCGTCTGATTTTGAATATTACATAGACAACGAAGGAAGGAAGCATTTTAATCCACTGTTGAAGTATCGTAAGAATCAGTGGGAAGACACACTTCATAGTAAATACGAGAAGGATTTCTACAACGGATCCCAAGTTCCATTGAAACTTGAGGATGAGTACTCATCCGAAATTCAGAGAATCGTTTCCGTCTTTCAGCTCACAATGGATGAAAAATGCAACCGTCTTTTCTTCGTTGACAACGGACGTATTACCTACAATAAAAGCATAACTTATGCTATTCAGAAACCAGCTTTGGTGGTTGTAGGCCTTCCTATAACTGCATGCCATATTAGAAATTTCCCAATCGTTCGTCGCGTTGAATTCCCAGATAAAATCGCTGACAAAGGACCAGACGGTTATACATTTGTTACTTTGGATTACCAATCAAGCGACTCTTGTGATGGTCTCTACCTCTATATTCCAAACATTTTCTATAACTTCATCACAGTTTATGACTACAAAAAGAATGAATTCTGGACATTTGATCATGAAACATTTAATCCTGTTTTAGCTGAATCCTTTTTCATTTTTGATAAAACTTTAAAGTACGAAGCTCCTTTGGGAATACTAAATATTGCTCTTGGTTATCCAGACGAGAATGGGGATAAGCTAGCTTACTATACGAAAGTTTCTGGAACCGCGCAATACGCAGTATCTACGAAAGTTCTCAAAGACAAGAGTAAATCTGATGTAAATTACAATTCTAAAGATTTTAAGATTAAGGGATACCTTGGATGCAATCATCAAACCTTAAAAACTGTCATCGACTACACATACGGCGTGATGTTCTACTCTGAATTTCAATCTAATCAAATCCGCTGCTGGAATATGAGCAAACCCCTCAATCCTGACAATATTGGTGTGGTTTATGAATCAGATGATCTGAAAATTGGATCACAGCTTTTCATTGACTCTCTGGGATATCTCTGGTTCCACTCAAGCTATCTTTCTCTTGTTTACTTCTCTGATTTACCTTTGAATTTAGATGAATTTACAACCAAAATGTTCCGTATGAAGGTATCTGATGTACTTAAAGGAACAATTTGCTACGATGAGCGATATATTTTGTGAATTTAACATCTTAAAGAATTTTGTGAATAAAATCGAGAATAAAAAATAAAATAAAATGTGAAAAAATATTTCTTTTATTTTTTTAAATCACTATCATTTCCTTGAATTTTTTTGAGTAAAGGGATAATCTTGTAAAGATAAAATATTAAACACAAAAAACTCAGTCATTGCGTAAAAATCTTTAGATATAAACATAAGATCACTAACAGGAGAGTTTCATAGCACAGTCTTTATCAAAAACATTTTTAAAAAAAAATGTGAATGCTTGGAAATTCAACCAAGAACTTTTTGAAGAATCTTTAAATATAAAACTAAAAGAACGTTATGCACAAGGTTCAGTGTAAGTCCCCCGCATGTAACCAAAATTGGCTTTTAAATTATTGTAGGGGATCATTAAAGATTCAAAATAAGCGTGGTCATTTCCCGGAAAAGCGCTGGGAAACCTACGAATTTTCCGGTTTTTGGTGTAACCTATATTGATTTATTTCTCAATTTCTATCAATTGTAGAATATTGCGATTGGTGTCAAATGAAAGCTATATCAATGCTTAATATTATATATTAAAACCATTTTCCAAAATGCACAAGAAGGTGAAAATTCGGAAAGATTTTCCGAACACGCATTTTTCTTTCGCCTCCCATTTCCACAATATTGCATGGGACCACCTGGAACATCCCTCATTTTGTAGCTTTTTTAATCCCCTTTCATTTGGTATAGCACTTGCTGGGGAAATCTGCTGGGAAAACTGTTTTTTTTTTTTAGTGATTTTCAATGTTGGAAAAACTCACTATTCGAAGGCTGCAATGTTATACAATGTCATAACATTGTATAACATTGTATTGCATTGTTAAATCGGCTAAGTCGGTGTGAGCTCCGGTATAACATTGCAGCCTTCGAATAGTGAGTTTTTCCAACATTGAAAATCACTAAAAAAAAAAAAAAACAGTTTTCCCAGCAGAAAATAGGTTACACCAAAAACCGGAAAATTCGTAGGTTTCCCAGCGCTTTTCCGGGAAATGACCACGCTTATTTTGAATCTTTAATGATCCCCTACAATAATTTAAAAGCCAATTTTGGTTACATGCGGGGGACTTACACTATGCCTCGTGCATAACATTCTTTAAACGAATTTATTAAATAAAAAAAACGTTCTGTACTCTGGAATAAAATCATCTCATTTACATTGACGGAGGCTGTTATATGAGGCATCACTTTAAGAAATCTCTAGTAATGTCTTTTATAAGAAAAATCGAAAAATAAGAATTTATCATGACAGTTATTTTATAACAAAAAGATTTTTGAATTTTCATTCAGAAAGGTCAGGGGGAAAAGCAAATACAAGACGAAAAAAATATAAACGATTTGTTAATGGAAAAATTTGCAAAAATTCACAATAACTCGTATTTAGAGAAAATCATTAGCTGGATCATTAGTGCCGGAACGCTTATAGAGCCAAAGATATACTTTATGATCCTACAGAACAGGAATAATAGGTCTGGAGGGGTTCAATATGTATAAAAGAAGATCCTCACGCAGGCGACGAAGTATTTCACTTCAATCTCTCAAAGTGAACAAATCGTATTGTAGAAATTAAGATGAAGATCATCTTGGTGGGATTTTGTGTATTTATCCTGCAGTTTACCGCAGGAAATTCAAATAGCTTCGTTGAGGAAGTTTTCAAGTGGAAGAAAGTGGATTATGAGAATTTTTCAGGAACAGGTGAATTCAAGAAAATATTTTACTAAAGAGTTTAGTTTTGAATATAAAAGTTTTTTTTTTGTATATGAATTTTTAGAAAATTCTTTCGTTGGACCATATAAATATTCCATCCCTGAGAATGAGCATATGCTAAGTATGGGCTATCATCCAGCCAGTGGACTTATGATTGTGACCTTCCTGAGAACACGTCCAGGTGTACCGATAACATTGGGAGCTTTCTGTGCTAATGAATATTCCCTGCAATCTAGCCCAAAAATATGGAAGTTCCCCAACCCTTACGTGAACGATCTGAAAGCTGCAGATTTTGAATATTTCACCGATATTGAGGGCAGAACTCACACAAATCCTGTCTCTAAAAATCCCTACAATCAATGGGAGAATTCCTTCTACAACAGATTCCAGAAGAATCAATTTTATCCTTTCGGACAATTCCCATTCCAAAGGGACGTCGTCGGGTTTGGCAATGAAAGGCCAGTGAATATCCAGAGAATTGTTTCAGTTTTCCACATCACCGTTGATGAGAGGTGCAACCGCGTTTTCTTTGTGGATAACGGGCAATTGACCTACAATCGAAATGAAACTTATGCTATTCAGAAACCAGCATTGGTTGTTGTAGGACTTCCTGCAAATGGCTGCCACATCAGGAACTTCCCAGTCCTTCGTCGAGTTGAATTCCCCGATCATGTCATTGCCAAAGGATCTGACGGATTTGTACATATAACTCTGGACTACCAACCTGGAGATTCCTGTGACGATCTCTATCTCTACATTGCTAATATTTTCTATAACTACCTCACTGTTTATGATTACAAACAAAATGATTTTTGGACCTTTGAACATGAAACTTTCCTACCAATTACTGCAGAATCCTTCTTCGTGTTCGATAAGATATTCAACTATCAATTGAACATGGGTATTGCATCTGTGGCTCTTGGATATCCAGATGATAATGGCGATAAGACAGCTTTTTACAATACTGTAGCTGGGACAGGACAATATGCTGTTTCTACGAAAGTTCTCAGGGATAAGAGCAAATCAGACGTGTACTACAATCCTAATGATTTTGAGATTATGGGCTACCGGGGATGCAATCGTCAGATTGTTAAATCAGTTGTGGATTACACGACAGGCGTTATGTTCTACTCTGAGCTTCAATCAAATCAAATTCGTTGCTGGAACATAAGTAAACCCCTCAATCCCGACAATATTGGGGTAGTCTATGATTCAGAGGACTACAAATCTGGTGTGCAGATATTTGTCGACTCTTTGGGATACCTCTGGTTCCATACAACCTACGTTCCATTTGTCTACAGCTCAGATACTCCATTGAATCTCAATGAAGTCACATACAAAATATACCGTGTTAAGGTCTTAGACGCCATTCGGGGTACAATCTGTGGCGAAGGACTTCAAATTGAATAAATAATTTGATGAAAATATTTTTAAAAAAAAAACTATGTGAGAATAAAAGAGTTTTTGAAATAATTTGAGAAGCAAAACTTTTGTGTTTTACGCGGAAGGAATTTTTAAAAAAGTTCTATACAAGTTGTCCTAAGAATTTTTTTATAGAAATATTAGATTGTTAAAAAGAAATATTTCTTTAAATCTAAGCTATTTTCTATACTTTTTGAACACACCAATATGAATAAATTTCGACTTTTAAACTAGTTTTTTACAAGAGATACTCTGAAATAAATCAACTCAATGAAAAAAGAAACAAAATGCTTCACTTTTCTTTAAATTTCTAATTTGTTAAAATTATAATTAATTCGTAGAAGAAAAATTTGCAAAAATTCACAATAAAACTGTCTCTTTTCCACAAAATTTACTTGCAACTGCATATTTAGATATTCTTTTAGCAAAACTTGTCTTCAGAAAAAAAAAGAAGAATAACTAAAAGACGAGACATGGGATATTTAGGAGCTCTTTCAAGATAATATTTTAACTCTAAATACCATCCTGCAAAACAGGAATATATGTCTCAGAAATTCAGTATAAAAGGAGATCCTCACTTCGAAGAGGCAGTATTTGTGCTTTTTTTGTTATGGAAAGTTCTAGTGGAGAGTGTTCTAAATTTAAAATGAAGATTATTCTATTTGGATTAATTCTTCAAACCATATACGGATTACCAAATAGCCATGTTCAAGAAGTTTTCAAGTGGAATGTTATGGAATATGAGGATTTTCCATTAACTGGTGAATTAAAAATAAAAATATTAAATTAAATTTTGCTAAGAAAAGTGTTGAATCGTTTCTAGATGACTCCTATGTGGGCCCCTACAAATATTACATCCCGGAAAATGTGCAAATGCTCAGTATGGGCTATCATCCAGCCAGTGGGTTGATGATTATGTCCTTTCTGAGAACACGTCCTGGAGTACCTGCAGCTTTGGGAGCTTTCTGTGTCACTGATTACCCTCAAGGATCAAGTCCAAAAATTTGGAAGTTCCCCAATGCTCATGTAAATGATCTGAAAGCAGCTGATTTTGCGTACTTTACTGATCCACTAGGCAATACGCATTCCAATCCTGTCTCCAACTATCCCTACAAACAATGGGAGAATTCCTTTCACAATAGATTCCAAAAGAATCAATTTTATCCTTTCGGACAATTCCCATTCCAAAGGGATGTTTCAGTATTTGGCAATGACAAACAAATCCAGAGAATTGTTTCAGTTTTCCACATCACCGTTGATGAGAGGTGCAACCGCGTTTTCTTCGTGGATAATGGACAATTGACCTACAACCGCAACAGAACCTATGTTATCCAGAAACCAGCCTTGGTTGTTGTAGGACTTCCTGCAAATGGATGTCAACTTAGGAATTTCCCAATTGAACGTAGAGTTGAACTTCCCGATCATATAATTGCAAAAGGATCAGATGGATTTGAACACATAACAATTGACTACCAACCAGGAGACTTCTGCGATGATCTCTATCTCTACATTACAAATATCCTCTATAACTACCTCACTGTTTATGATTACAAACGAAATGATTTCTGGACCTTTGAACATGAAACCTTCCTGCCAATTGCTGCTGAATCCTTCTTCGTATTCGATAAGACATTCAACTATCAATTAAATCTTGGACTTGCATCCGTTTCCTTAGGGTACCCAGATGTGGTTGGTGATAAACCAGCTTATTACACTAATTTAGCCGGTACAGGACAGTACGTGGTATCCACTAAAGTCCTCAAGGATAAGAGTAAAGCGGACTTTTACTACAATCCGAATGATTTTGCCATTGCTGGCTATAGAGGATGCAACCATCAAGCAATTAAAACAGTCATTGACTACACCACCGGAGTTATGTTCTTCTCTGAGGTTCAATCAAATCAAATTCGTTGCTGGAATATGAGCAAACCCCTCAATCCGGACTACATTGGGGTAGTTTATGAATCTGAAGACTACAAATATGGAACACAGATGTTTGTGGACTCCCTGGGCTATCTGTGGTTCCAATCAACCCACATACCAATTGTCTACAGCACTGATTTGCCTCTGAATCTCCATGAAGTAACTCAAAAAATATTCCATGTTCCAGTGTCTTATGCTATTCGTGGCACCATTTGTGGTGAAGGGTTGTAAATTGTATGAACTTCTGCATTATAAATAATATTCTTTAATCACAAATATTCGGAATTTTTATTATTTTGTTCTTTACCCACAATTTTGCCCCTTTTCCCATTGTAAAAAGAAGTTCTATTTTAAGAATGAGAATTAATGGAAAATTCCCCATAAGATTTTATTTTATTTTAAGAATAAAAAAATAATAGTGCAAAAAACTCTGAAATTCAACAATAAAATATAATTGACAAAAAATTACATTAAACCATCACAAAGGCGGAAAATGTCGCAAGATATATAACACGAGAATATAGTAAATTAGAACTTTTTATTAACTTTATTTTAATTTATGAATATCACATGTTTGATTGCAATACAAGAAAAACTTTATGAGATGTTCAGTATAAAAGATCAGAAACTTCTTTTCAATCTTCTAGTTTATTTAGATCTTTTCTAGAATTAATAGTGAAAATATGAGGATTAAATTTTTTTATTTTTATATTTTTATGATTAAAATATTTTCTGGCAAAGTGTTGGGGTATTCAGATCAAAATTCAGATGGTTCCGTTGAGGAAGTGTTTCAGTGGAAGAAAATAGAATATGATCATTTTCTAGTGTCAGGTGAAGAGAAGATCGTAAAATAAAAAAAAAATTCTTGAGCTTTTTCCAACACAGAATGATTGTTAATTCTTTTAGGAAACACCTATGTTGGACCGTACAAATACTCAATCCCTGAGAATGAGCATATAATTGGAATGGACTATCATCCAGCCAGTGGGTTGATGATTGTGACTTTCCTACGAGTACGACCAGGTGTACCGATAACATTGGGAGCTTTCTGCACAACGGACTACCCTACTGCAGGATCCAGCCCTAAAATTTGGAGATTCCCTAATCCCTTTGCGAATGAACTACGATCGTCTGATTTTGAATTTATAACCGACAAAGATGGATTGAAAAAGTTAAATCCTCTGTTAAAACCCGATGAACAGTGGGATGACTCCGTGATCTTTCCAGATGAAGTTGAAAGGATAATTTCAGTGTATCAAGTCACAATTGACGAGAAGTGCAATCGTGTGTATTTTGTGGATAATGGACAGGTGACCTACAACCTCAATACAACCTACGTTATGCAGAAGCCAGCTCTTGTGGTTGTAGAACTTCCCACAGATGGATGTAGTGCGAGAAATTTTCCCATAATTCGTCGTGCTGAATTTCCAGATGGAATTGCAGCAAAAGGATCTGATGGATTTTCCCACATTGCCCTGGATCATCAGCCTGGAGATTCATGTGATGACCTCTTCCTCTACATTCCAAATATCTTCCATAAATATCTCACTGTTTATGATTACAAAGAAAATGAATTTTGGACAATTGAGCATGAGACATTTCAACCAGTTATAGCTGAATCTAATTTTATTTTTGATGAAACTTTAGCCTATGACCTGGCATTGGGACCCTTATCAATTGCTCTAGGACATGCAGATGAAAATGGCGAAAAAACTGTCTATTATGCATCTATTGCAAGCACAGGACTCTACGCGGTGTCCACGAAAGTTCTCAGAGATAAAAGTAAATCGAATGAAATTCAACATTCCGAGGATTTTAGAATTATTGGCTACCGCGGGTGTGATCATCAGATTCTGAAGACAATCATTGACGACACACATGGCGTGATGTTCTTCTCTGAAGTTCAATCCAATCAAATTCGTTGCTGGAATATGAGTAAACCCCTCAATTCGGACAACATTGGGGTAGTTTATGAATCCAAAGACCTTAAGTTTGGCTTGCAAATGTTCATTGATTCCCTGGGCTACCTCTGGTTCCACTCAACTAGACTTCCACTGATCTACAAAACTGATTTACCCCTAAATCTCGATGAAGTTAATTCAAGAATTTTCCGTGTTAAAGTTACTGATGCAATTCGTGGAACAATTTGTGTGAATGAGCAAGAAGTTTAATAAAGAAAAACTTTTAAATCCCACACAAAAACGTTAAAATGGAACATCTTCTACCTGAGCCAAAAAAAGCTCCTCCTATACCTGGTTTTATTAAGAATGAAATCAAAGCTAAAAAAAAAGGCAGGTCAACGTTAGAAGCATCGAAAGTTGCAAGATTTATAACGACATTTATAAGTTATCAGCAGACGCAAGAAGATTTTCATGAAAGAAAAAAAAGGTCACAAAGAACGAGAAAAAGAATCCGGTTCAAGCAAAAAAATAAGAGCAATAAAATTGATTTTTTTTTCACTAATAAATAAATCACTTTCGCTTTTTGAATTCACCGGGCCCTGCATATATCTACCTATATAGGCAAACAAAAAATCTACATATGGGTGCGATCTTGACTACATAGGCGCTTGGCAATTTATTTAAATTTCCTCATGAAAACCCATAAGATGTGACATAATGACCCGCTAATATACAGAGAGGATTAAGAAAAGAAGAACTCGCTTTATGGAAAAATTTGCAAAATTCAACAATAAATTTATGTTGAAAAAAAATAATAAAATGAAGACGGGTAATGTCATCCATCGGGAAATCAATTAAGTAGAATATTTAGCACCAAATTTGTTCGTGAGGGGGTCCGTAATCGATACAAATATTTTATGATCTCGCAGAACAGGAATTCCTTATACAGAAATCAGTATAAAATATCATCCTCGCCACGGAGAGGAAGCATTTTGCTCGAATCTGTTCAAAGAAGTGTTTAAAAAAAAGTGCCAGAGAAGATGAAGATCATCTTGTTGGGATTCTGTGTGTTCATCCTGCAGTTTATCTCAGGAAATGCAAATGCCTTCGTTGAGGAAGTTTTCAAGTGGAAGAAAGTGGAATATGATCATTTCCCTGTGTCAGGTGCTACCCCCATAGAAAACTTCTCTGTATGTCCTTAAGTTTTGTTTCTTCTAATACTGTGCTGTGCTATTTAATTTTTTTTTTAGAAAATACGTATGTTGGCCCATACAAGTATTCTATTCCTGAGAATGAGAATATCGTCAGTATGGGATATCATCCAGCCAGTGGGCTGATGATTGTGGCTTTTTTGAGAAGGAGACCTGGAGTTCCAACAACTTTGGGAGCTTTCTGCGCAAGTGAATACTCCCATGGATCAAGTCCAAGGATCTGGCGATTCCCCAACTATCACGTTAACGAATTCAGAGCTACTGACTTTGAATACTTCACTGATATTTATGGAAGGAAGCAGTGGAATCCTCTTAACAAGTATGCCTACAATCAATTCAACAGTGCATTCAATACTGGTTACAATAACTACCAATGGAACCTCCAACCGTATCGCTTTAAGAAGGATGTTTCACACATTACCACAGGACTCCCCCTTGAAGTTCAGAGAATCGTCGCTGTCTATCACATCACAATTGATGAGAGATGCAACCGCGTATTCTTTGTGGACAATGGACAGGTGACCTACAACCACAACACAACCTACATTATCCAAAAGCCAGCACTTGTGGTTGTTGGGCTCCCAACAAATGGTTGCCACCTCAGGAACTTTCCGACACTTCGTCGTGTTGAAATCCCAGACAGAATCACAGCCAGAGGAGCTGATGGATTCATGCACGTTACCCTGGATTACCAACCAGGAGATTCATGCGATGATCTCTTCCTCTACATCACAAACACCTTCCACAACTACCTGACTGTTTATGATTACAAAAAGAATGATTTCTGGTCATTTGAACATGAAACCTTCAATCCAATTGCTGCTGAATCTCACTTCGTATTCGACAAGAGCTTCACTTACCAACTGAACATGGGAATTCTTTCCGTTGCTCTTGGTTATCCAGATCAGTATGGCGATAGAGTTGCCTACTATACACCTGTTGCAGGTATAGCCCAGTACGCTGTGTCTACTAAAGTGCTCAAGGATAAGAGCAAATCTGACTTTTACTACACTCCAAGTGATTTTGCAATTATGGGCTATCGTGGATGCAACCACCAATCCCTGAAGACAGTCATCGACTACACATACGGCGTAATGTTCTACTCTGAAACCCAGTCAAACCAAATCCGTTGCTGGAACATCAGTCAACCCCTCAATCCGGACAACATTGGGGTTGTCTACGAGTCTGAGGAGCTCACATTCGGTGCCCAAATGTTCATTGATTCTCTGGGATTCCTTTGGTTCCACTCAACGCAAATTCCAGTTGTCTACAGCTCAGATGTGCCCCTCAACCTGGATCAGGTGAACACTAAATTATTCAGAGTACGCGTATCTGATGCTATTCGTGGAACTGTCTGTGCTAATGGGCATCAGTATATCTTTTGAGCATGATTTTTTATTGAAAATTCTCTGAATAAAGAAACGAGCAATAAAACGAGATATAATTTTTTTTCTTAAATTTGTGTTTTAATTTTTTAAAACGTTAACGTCATAGTACTTGCATTAAAGCGATTAAAGCAATGTAGTTAAAAGCAATTTAATGGATTGAGGAAGAACTAAATGATACCTTTTAAAAAAATATATTCAGGAAAAAACATAATGCACATTAAAAAAAATAAGGGAAGACGGGGAAAATGGTTTGAAAAATGTGTACCTCTATTTTTTTTAATATTTCAGTCGAACTGTTTGAAAAGGATACAAGTTAATCAAAGAGAAAATTAAAAATATTATATTTTTTTTAACTTAATATTTGATTCTGAATAATTTTATTGTCTTTAAAATAACTATTGGTAGCTCATAAACGAAGTGGATACAAGTTGCCCCTTTTTCTCCTATGCAATTTTTCTTATTAATTAATACGTCTAAATTATATTCTTGCTTTTAATTTCTTATTAATGAAAACGTCTAAATTATGTTTTTGCTTTTAAACTCCTTCTACCTTTATTACCTTATTATTTTTTATCACGAAACAAGAAAGGTGCAAAAAAGTCACTATTCTGTATATAAAGGCGATTCCTACAATTCAGAACATTTATTTTATTGTGATTTTCCCAACTAAGGTGAACAAGAATGAAGATATTTTTGAGATTTATTCTGTGCTTTTGTGTTATTTCTGAAGTTTTTCTAAAATCTTTGTCTTTTGTTGAAGAAGTTTTCAACTGGAATACTGTAGAGTATGATAGTCTACCTAAGTCAGGTAAAAATTAGGGTTTCCTTTTAAAACATTTATCCTAAAGATTTTTTTTTAATTTTAAATTAAAATTTAATCCTTTCAGATAATTCATATGTGGGTCCCTATAAATACAATGATGCCGAAAATACAATAATTGTGAGTTCAGGATACCATCCTGCGAGTGAATTAATGATTGTTACCTTTCTGAGAGTAAGGCCAGGTGTACCCTTAGCCGTAGGAGCATTCTGTATGAAGGATAACACACCAGGATCAATTGCCAAAATTTGGGGCTTTCCTAATACGGAATCCAACACCTTGAGAGCTTCGGATTTTGATTTTGAGAATGAAGAAGATACTGAAGACATTCAGAGAATAATCTCCGTCTATCACATTACAATCGATGAGAAATGCAATAGAGTTTTCTTCGTGGACACAGGTATGCTGAACTACAAGGACAATGAGAGCTTTGATATACAAAAGTCGGCTCTTTGGGTTCTTGGACTCCCTGAAAATGGATGCGAGACTCGGAATTTCCCACTTATTCGTCGAATTGAAATGCCAGAGGGTATTACGAAAAAAGGAAAAGATGGATTTATGCATGTTGTTCTTGACTACCAAACTAGTGGTGAATGTGATGATCTCTTTCTCTACATCACAAATACTTTCTTCAGCTATTTGGTGGTTTATGACTACAAGAATGATGAATTCTGGACAATTAATCATGAAGCATTCCAACCAAATGAAAATGAAGCAAATTTCATTTTTGAAGAGAAATTTAACTACGAAATGTCAATGGGTATAATATCTGTGGCCTTAGAGAAAGCAAATGAGAATGGGCATCGAATTGCTCACTTTACACCTCTTACAGGGATAGATCAATATTCAATTTCAACGGAAATCCTTAAAAACAAGAAAATATTCTCAGAAAATATTGAATTAATTAATTTCAAGCTTGTTGGGAATCGCGGAGCAAATCATCAATCCCTAAAAACCATCATTGATGAAAAATCAGGCATTATGTTCTACGCTGAAGTCCAATCTAATCAAATTCGTTGTTGGAACATCCACAAACTCCTAAATCCCGACAATATTGAGGTAATTTATGAAGCTGAAGAAGAATTTGATTTTGTTGCTCAAATGTTTATCGACTCAAAAGGATTTCTCTGGTTCGAATCAACCAAAATTCCGATTGTCTATGCCTCAGACCTACCCCTCGATCTAACTCATAGCAATAATAAAATATTTCGTGTGAATATCAATGATGCCATTAAAGGTACAATCTGTGAAAATAATTAATTTGAAGAGGTTTTTTGGGAGCCGCAATAATTTCATATTTTTTTAATAAAAAGTATCTGGAATAATTTTTTTTTGGTCTTTTATCCTTTTTTTGACGAATTTTCTTTTATTTTATGATGAAACGACTGTAAAGATTTCTTAAAACTTTTTATAAATAGCAATAAACATAAAATCATTTAAGTAAAAAAGTTCTTAATAAAAAATAAATAAAAAACACTGCGACAATATATTTAGCACGAAACAGTGACTTTATATAATACGTAATTTTGATAATTTTGACTTCAAGCTGTTAAGAACAAGAATTATATATATTTAAAATTCAGTATAAAAGTAGAAGTCATCAATACTATTTTTCAGGATCAGTATAGAAAATTCAATGAAAAAATCAGGAGCATTGAAAATTAATTTAAAAAAATAATAGAGACGAAAAAGAACGTAGCCTATACAAATTAAGTCTTTTTCAGACTACACCCACCTATCTTATGCCGAATACATAACTAAACTACTGAAATGGATACAGCTGCAAAACCCCTCGTAAATTCTTATGTGTTTCTTATCTTAAAACATGCACAAGTTTTTCTTTTATATAAAATCCACTCCACCCTATCTTCTGTATAAAAGAAAGAGAATGAGAAGAATTTCTTTCAGTAGAACGTCAACCACGAGAAAAAACTTAAAAATGAATTTGATTCTCTTCTTAATAGTTGTGTGCTTTAGCACGGGATATTCTATTGAATATGTTGAAGAACTTTACAAATGGAAAATTATTCAGTACGAAAATCCACCACAATCAGGTTACTTTTTAACAAAAAAAATGTTAGAAAATATCCCCAATTAATTGAAAAGTGTTGTTAAACTTTTTAGAAAATTCTTCAATAGGACCGTACCCGTACTATGTGCCAGAATTCAATAGTATTGTACAAATGGGATATCATCCTCAGAGTGGACTCATGATTGTTACAGTGCCACGAATGCGACCAGGTGTGCCAATAACTTTGGGAGCCTTCTGTGTGCAAGGCAATCCGGTTGGATCAAGCCCTAAAATTTGGGGATTTCCCAACTATGAAGTGAATACGTTGGAAGCATCAGACTACCAGAGCTCCCCCTCTGCAAGGAAATGGTGGATGAATGAAACATCCTACGAGAGACGCTACAATGCTTACTACAGACCACTATGGCAGAATTTCAATCAATACACTAAACCAAATTTAAGGATAATTTCAACGTACACTGTTAACATTGATGAAAAGTGCAATAGAGCCTTCACCCTTGACTGGGGTTACTTGGTTTTTCCAGAAATTGGAACATTTATGATTCAAAAGCCCGCAATTCTTGTCTTTGATGTCCCCCTAGATGGTTGTAAGACGCGCAATTTCAAGCTAATCCGTCGAATTGAATTACCAGACTTTATAATAAACGACGGAACTATTGGATTCATGTATATGACCCTTGACCAGCAGCAATCTAGCAATTGCGATGATCTCTTCATCTACATGGGAGATATGTTTGCCCACATTCTCGCAGTGTATGACTACAAAAAGGACGAATTTTGGGCCTTTCGCAATCAACCATCTTTTCTCCCCGAGAAAGCTGAATCAAATTTAGTCGATGATGATTTTAAATTTTACCTAGAAATGGGAATAGTTCATCTAGCCCTAAGCTATCCAGATAAATACGGAGATAGCTTAGCGTACTACTTGTCTTGCTCAAGTGCTGCTTTTTACTCTGTACCCACAAAAGTCCTAAAAGACAAAAAGAACGTCTACAGGAAGCACATTGGTGATGAATTTCAGTGGGTTGGCTACCGCGGGTGCCATAGTCAAACATCCGCAATGGCCGTTGACTACACGTATGGTGTAGTATTTTTTGCAGAACCAAATTCAAGTAGAATTCGATGCTGGAACATGCGGAAACCCTTCAAACAGGACAATATGGGGGTTGTTTATCAATCTCCAACACCAATGTACGTAATGATAGTTTTTGTGGATTCTCAAGGATACCTTTGGTTCAATAAAACACGCATTGGATTAATATTCATGTCTGGACTCCCTCTGAATATCCATAAAGTTCATTCAGCCTTCTATAGGGTTAAAGTTTCAGAGGCAATTAAAGGAACAATTTGTGAGAATAATTATTTTCCCAGAAACTATTGGCTGCATTAAATCCTTAATTAATCAATAAAGAGAAATAAGTTTTATGTGAAAAATAGATGAAATACATTTTATTTCAATCCACGTGAAAGTAATAAAATTAATCAGGTGCGAAAAATTCTTTTCTGCACCTTTTACTCGAAGAGATTTTTTTCTTAGCCTGCAGAATAAAGTGGAACCGTTTTTGAAGACACACAAAATATTCATTAATCTCTTCTCGTCTTGATTTAACACACATTAAACCAGGTGGAAAAATATAGTTTTTATTCTTTTATGCGAATGAAGAGATGTTAAAAAGAATGAAATTGGAAGGGAAGCGAATAAATTATAAGCAGTCAACGAAGAGAATCTCATTGGATTAATAAAGAAAATCCCAATATTTGGATTAGAAATTGAGTGAGGTATAAAAGCCAAGATCAAGAGCACGTTAAATCAGTCTTAATCACACCGTCTACAAAGTTAGAAAGGTTTTCAGAGGAATGAAAATGAATAAATTAATTTTTCAAGCAATATGTTGCATAGTATTTGGATTAAGTGCTGTGTATGTCCAAGCTGAGATTGCCTTTAAATGGAATAAAATTGAGTTTGAAAGTTTACCTCAATCGCGTAAGAAAATGTGAAGAAGATCTTTAAATAAAAATTAAAGGTGATTTAAGTGTGTTTTAATGTATCTTTCAGCGGATACTCTGGTAGGTCCAGATCGATACTACATCCCTGAGAATATTGACATAGTTGGGTTGGGACTCCATTCTGCTAGTGGATTAATGTTTGCCGTATTAGCTCGCATTAGGCCAGGAGTTCCAGCAACAATAGCTGCTTTCTGTTTGAGTGAGCATAAAATAGGGTCAAGTCCTAAATTATGGGCTTTTCCAAATTTTGTAATTCAAACCTTGAGAACTTCGGATTTCTACGGTCAGAGCTTTAGAAGCAACGCTAGAAGATTTACCAAGAAACCCATTTACAATCAAGGGATAAACTTCTACGATTGGAACTCTCAATACGGAGGAAACTACCCAAGTCATCACTATCTGTATCAGAAGCCAATTTATTCCGATCCTTCAACTCTCTATTCACAAGCAACTGCAAGAGATTTCAGAATAATTTCAACGTACCAAGTTGTAGTGGATGAAAAATGTAATAGAGCCTTCTTCCTAGACACAGGCATGGTACTCTATGCAAATGTTTCATCAATTATACAAAATCCAGCTCTTGTGGTCTATGACCTCCCTGTGGATGGATGTGAAACGCGAAACTTCCGCCTAATTCGTAGAATTGAATTTCCGGATAAACTCGCGAAAATGGGTCCATTTTCCTACTACTACATGACCCTTGATTTCCAATCAAATCAATGCGATGATTTATTCATCTATATTGGGAACTTCTTTGAATACTTCCTCGTAGTTTTGGATTACAAAAAGAATGAATTTTGGTACTTTAATGACAATCCAACATTCAGGGCTGTTACAGCTGAATCTCACTTTATCTACGATAAAACTTTGAATTTTGTAATGGAATCGGGAATTTATTCTGTCTTCCTTGACTACCCGGACAAGAGTGGAGATCGGACAGCTTACTACGTAGACGGAGGGAGTACAGTACAGTATGCAGTTTCTACGAAAGTACTCAAGAATAAGAAAAAATCCCCTCAAAATTACAATAAAAATGATTTCAAACTAATCGGACATCGTGGGTGTAACACCCAGACAGCAGCTACAGTTGTAGACTACACGTATGGGGTAGTTTTTTACGCTGAACTCCAATCAAAGAGAATTACTTGCTGGAATATGCGCAAACCCCTCAATCCCGATAATATTGGGGTTGTTTTTGAGAGTGAAAAATTGAGTTTTCCCTTCTCAATTATTATTGATTCAAGTGGATACCTCTGGTTCAATTCTGGAAATCTTGTCTACCTCTACTTCACTACGAAAGGAATTGATATTAATAAAACGAATATGTACTACTTTAGGATTAAAGTTAGTGATGCAATTAGGGGTACTGTTTGTGAGTATTAAGGACATAATCAGGGGGTATATATTTAATTTAGCATTAATATAATTTAAAGAAAATACTCATTTTGTTCATTTTTTGGGGAGTTCTAAATTAAATCTGGATTAGATTAATGAATTTTTGCTAAAATCTCAAACATGTAAAGATACAAAACCGTTTTATAATAAATAAAACATTCTTAAACTACATTCACAGACAATCTTTTAATCTTCACCGTCTCATGGAAAACTAATTGAATTTTAACCATCTCAAAAAGTAGAATACATAGCGAAAAGTCAATAAAACTTTAAAGAACTTTTAGATGCAAATCAGTCAAACAAAGCTCCAAATTCATTCAAAATTGAGGTATAAAAGAAGAACTCATCAGCTTATAAAATCAGTTGAGTGTGCAGCCAATGTGAGACATCAGGAAGTTAATATGAAAAGAGTATTCTTTCATTTAATTTTGTGTTTGATAACAATTGGATATAAATCATGTAGTTATGCAGGATACATGAAAGAGCAAGTTGAGGTTGCTTTTAAGTGGAATAGAGTTGAATTTGTAAGTTTACCTCAACCAGGTAAGTCTAGAAATAAATTATTTAAATAAAATTCGTAACTAAAATATTTTTTATCGGGATTTTTAGCTGATTCCTGGGTTGGTCCCTACAGATATTTTATCCCGGAAAATAATGATATTGTTGGGTTAGGATATCATCCAGCTAGTGGATTAATGGTCGTTACATTAGAACGTCTAAGACTAGGTGTTCCAGCGACAATAGCAGCCTTTTGTGTGAAGGAGTACAGATTTGGATCAAATCCTAAATTCTGGGCTTTTCCAAACTTTGAAATTCAAGCCATGAGAGCATCAGATTTTACCAGTCAAAGTAGAGGATTGTCCAAGAAATCATTCAATCAAGGAAAGAATATATACAATTGGAACTCATACTACGAAGGAATCTACAACGGAAGTTATCATAATCTATATCAGAAACCAATTAATAATTACAAACCAACCTATCTAGAACCAGCAATACTTGCCCAAGATCCCTCTTCAAATGATTTTCGAATTATTTCAGTTTATGAGGTGATGATGGATGAAAAGTGCAACAGAGCTTTCTTTCTAGACGCCGGCATGGTACAGTATGATAATGTTTCAACAATTATTCAAAAGCCTGCAATTCTAGTCTATGATCTCCCCTACAATGGCTGCCAAACAAGGAACTTCCAACTAATTCGTCGTGTTGAATTTCCCGATGATTTAGCAACAATGAGTCCTTACTCCAACTTCCATATGACCCTTGATTTTCAATCAAACCAATGCGATGATCTCTACATCTACGTTGCTAACTTTTTCGGGCATTTAATCGTAGTTTATGATTACAAAAGAAATGACTTTTGGTACTTTACGGGTCATCCGTCTTTTCAACCAGTTGCGTCAGAATCCTACATTGTCTACGATGAGACTTTGGATTTCCTTCTACCCGTAGGAATTTACACCATAGCTCTGGGATATCGGGACAAGAATGGAGATCGTCCAGCTTACTATGTAGCAGGAGCAAGTACAGCCCAATACGTAGTGTCTACCAAAATCCTCAAGGATAAGAGGAAGTCTCCTACAAACTACAATGCAAATGTTTTTAAAATTAAGGGCTACCGTGGATGCTTCAGTCAAGCTTCAAAAATGGCCGTAGACTACACCTATGGGGTTGTTTTCTACGCAGAACTCCAATCTAGGCGGATTAGCTGTTGGAATGTGAATAAACCCCTCAATCCGGACAATATTGGGGTGATTTATGAGTCAGACGAACCATTCTTCCCCCTTGCAATGTTCATTGACTCTCACGGGTATCTCTGGTTTAGTTCCGGGCGGGTAGTTTACCTCTTCTTCACATCCTGGCCCATTGATTTAAATGAGAATAATTTTAATTTTTACCGCATAAAAGTTTCAGATGCAATTAAGGGGACTATTTGTGAAGAATGAGGATCGAAATGGAAAAAATTCTATATTTTCTTTTTAAGAAAAGAATTTTCTTGTCTCAATTCTCTTCTCAACATCTTCAGAAATAAATGAAAATTGTTGAAAAAAAAGGTGAAAGAAAGAGGACGAATACAGAGAATTCAATAAAATATTTTAAAACAGAAGCTGCGGGTGTTTTTGCGAATTTGGTCATGAAATTCTTGAGGCAAAATTCATTCAAATGTGATCAATTTATTCACTTCTTCAGGTGTTTCAATTTACGGGGGAGTGGTCTATATATATATCGTATGGCACTAGTACGGCACTAATAAATAAACACGAAATCACAATTCTACAATTGCACGTCCAGGTTTTGGAGCCACAAAATAGAGTCTCCTGTCAGGTTATTTAAAATATGAATTCCTTCATCAAACTTCCGATTAGGGCATTCATCCAGGATGTGTTGAATAGTTTGAGAAGGACAACCACAGTCGCATGCCTCGCTCGTAGCCATACCCCATTTGAATAGGGTGGATGCGCTGCGGCCGCAGTTACACCGAATTCTATTAAGAATTGTCCATTCTCTTCTAGTTAAGCTGAAGCCCTTCGGTCGTTTGGTGGGGTCGGGAATTAAAAATGAATTTGCTGCCTGGGCTTTCTGCCACTCAATCTTCCACCTATCTCCGATATCAAAAGACTCACCATGAAGCTTTTTTGCGGAGCTCCAAAAGGGTTTTCGTGATTTTAATCTTAAGTTAGGAGCATCATTAACGATGTCCCTTAAAAGAGTATCGGAGTCTTTTAGTTTCTCCCATCTCTGGACCACGGTTTGAGCCCTTCTAAGATGGGGGGGAGGTATATTAGAGAGGACAGGGAGCCAGGGAGTCTTAGTTGGCTTCAGTGTACCCGAGATTGCTCGCATGGTGGTGTTTAGCTGGACGTCAACTTTTTTGCTATGGGCACTGTTGCACCATACTGGTGCACAGTACTCCGCAGTGGAGTAGACCAGGGCCAAAGCAGCTGTTCTGAGTGTCTCAGCGTCAGCGCCCCAGTGGTCTATAGTTGACCTCTTTAAAATAATTTCTTTATCAAAAAGTACGATCTATTTGCATTTTTTTTCCTTAAGAACTTAATAAAATTAAAATATTTAATTTTCAATGTAATGTGGCGGCTTACAGAGGTCTTCTTGATGAATCTAAAGTTCTAAGAAGATCAACTCAAGAACCTTTTCCCCTATAGCATTTCAACACAGTCATATTTATCGTAAAAACAAGAATATGCATTCCCAAAAACAAACAAACAAACCAAAAATTAAGAAGAGAAGAGCAAAGAACTGAATTTAAGTCTTTTTGTGCAAAATTCTGGTATAAAATGGAAAGTTCTTGAGCACACACAACCAGTTGGATGAGGGCAGCGAAAATGATTATTTTGCAAAGAATTTTGTGGTTTTTTGTGTGTGCAATCAGTGCAGGGTGCGCAGATGACAATGCTGTAGTTTTCCAATGGAATCAAGTTGAATATGAGAATCTTCCACAACCAGGTAAAGAATTAATTTTCTTAAGAAGGTTCTAAAATTATTTAGTGAATTCCTACAAATTATTTTTTCAGCTGATTCTCTGGTTGGACCCTATCAGTACTTTATTCCTGAGAATAATGATATTGTCGGATTGGGATATCATCCAGCTAGTGGATTAATGTTTGCTGTCTTAGATCGTTTAAGGCCAGGGATTCCTGCATCAATAGCTGCCTTCTGTATTAATGGACTGAAGATTGGATCAAGTCCTAAATTCTGGGCTTTCCCTAACTTTGAAATTCAAGCCCTGAGGGCGGAAGATTTTGAGGGGAAAAGTCGACAAGTTGAAGAGATTTTGCAATTGAATGACTCCTCAACAAATCAAGGACCTATCAATTATATTTGGCCACAGCCAATTCGTCCTATCTATGCAACACCTCCAAAGCCCCCAACACCCATAACTCCAATCCCCGTGGACAATTCGAGTGATTTTAGAATAATATCCACGTTTGAAGTAGTTGTGGATGAAAAATGTAATCGAGCATTATTTGTGGATGCCGGAATGGTGGAATATTATAATGTTTCATTCGTCATCCAGAAGCCAGCTCTCGTGATTTATGATCTTCCATTTGATGGATGTGAAAACAGAACTTTCCAAGCAATTCGTCGAGTTGAATTTCCCAATAATTTAGCAACAATGAATCCTTTTACAAACTTCCACATGACTTTGGATTATCAATCAAGCGATTGTGATGATCTCTACATCTACATTGCAAACTTTTGCGGGCATTTCCTCGTAGTTTATGATTATAAAACTAATGAATTTTGGTACTATACGGGTCATCCGTCTTTTCAACCAATTGCAGCTGAATCCTACATTGTCTACGATGAGACACTTGATTTTATTTTACAAGCTGGAATTTATTCCGTAGCTTTGAGCTTTCCGGATAGGTATGGGAATCGTATAGCGTACTACATAGCTGGGGCAAGTACAGCCCAATATGCCGTATCAACGAAAGTTCTGAAGAATCGTACAAAATCCCCGAGAAATTATCATCCAAATGACTTTAGGATCTACGGGTATCGAGGATCCAACACACAAACTTCAAGGATGGTCTTTGACTATACAAATCGCGTGATATTCTACGCTGAACTTCAATCGAGGAGAGTTAGTTGCTGGAACGTGAATAAACCCCTCAATCCTGACAATATTGGGGTTGTTTTTGAAACTGATCAACCCTTCTTCCCGCTCTCGATGTTCATTGATTCACGTGGATACCTCTGGTTTAGCACCGGAAGATTACCTTACATGTACTTCACTAATAATCCAATTGATTTGAGCAAGACGAATTTCTATTTCTTCCGGATCAAAATTAGGGATGTTATTAATGGGACTGTGTGTGAAAATACTAACCAATTGTAAATAAAGTGAATGACCTTTTTTGCATTTTTTTTTGTAAACTTAAAATTCGCAACTCAAGAGGAATTTGCACCACACATCGTTCTTATGTCTTTGTTTGTAATAAAATAAAAGATAAAACATTATCAAAGTTTAAGTGTTTTTGAATTATAAATGAAGCTCATCTCAAAAATTTCTTCGACCTCATTCTATGTTTTACTTCCATAAAAAGCTCTTTATCTTCAGATTAATTAATTCTCAACAGTGCATATACCGAGAGGTTTATCAATACACGTGAATTAAGCTGTATATCTTAAGTATCTGAAACCTCCTTTTCATACAAATGATGCTAAAAGTATTATATATATTTTATATGTAGGTAAATGTAGGTATATAAAGAGACAACATACCATCAATATTTTTCAAGTTCAGGGAATTGAGAAGAAATATTGTTTTTGATCAATAATATCATGACGAAAAAATTATAAAATAAAATTAATCTTTTAAATAAAACATTCTTTTAAATTACTATCTTTTATATTTCTTTTAATTAAATTTATTACCTACTTAAATAAAAATATTCATAATTGATTTATTTATAGGCAAGAAAATAATCTAAATTCTAGTTTAAATAAAAAAAAATGAATATTTTCGTTCTTTTTTCCTTAACAAAATCTCTTTGATTTTTTTTTATTAATATTTCGAAGAATTTTTAATTGAAAAAATAAATGTGATTGCAAGCACAGAACAAAATCAATTAACTTCCTACTAAAAAAATGTTATAAAAGAAGTGCTCTCTTTGGTGAAAGAGTTATTTTGTGAAGTTACCTGAAGAGGTCAAGATTTCTTCAACTTCTTCATGAAGTATTTTATTTTTATTCCTTTTATTTTCCTCCTAAATTCTGTGCATCCCAAAAGCCATGTCGAGGAAGTTTACAAGTGGAAGAAGGTTGAATTTGAGAGCCTTCCACAGCCAGGTAAAGGCAAAAAGACCTTTAAAGTGATTAAGAATATTAAAAATCGTCTATACGTGAATAATTTCAGAGGATTCCTACGTCGGTCCCTACAAGTACTATGCTCCGGAGAATAGTGATGTGATGGGAATGGGCTATCATCCAGCTAGTGGATTAATGATTGTGATTTTGGGACGTCTCAGACCCGGAAGTCCAGCCACAATTGCAGCTTTCTGTGCCAATGAATACAAATTTGGGTCAAGTCCTAAATTTTGGGCTTTCCCAAACTTTGAAATTCAAGCCCTGAGAGCGTCAGACTTTGACCAACGTGCTGGACGATCAAAGAAGAAGCACAAGGAGACCATTAATTACCAACACTATGTACAGTATGCCCCATCAAAACCAATTTATCCAATACCAAATTGGCCAACATATGAGACTGCAACAAAATCTCCAAGCACCGGGAGCAACTTTAGAATCATTTCAGCTTATCAAGTTGAGATTGATTATAAATGCAACAGAGCCTATTTTGTGGATGTTGGTCACCTGAATTACTTCCTAAGAGGATTCATAAATATTCAGAAACCCTCTATTTTAGTCTATGATCTACCTGAGGATGGCTGTAAGACGAGAAACTTCCAATTGATTCGAAGAGTTGAAATGCCAGACAGTGTAGCTGCACGAAATCCTTTTGGGATAGTCTATATAACTCTAGATAAGCAATCTAGCGATTGTGATGACCTATATCTCTACATCAACAACTTTGACACCTACACCATTGTCTATGACTACAAAAGAGATGATTTCTGGCATTTTACTGGGCATCCATCATTCGAACCCGTTGTTGCTGAATCATTCTACGTCTACGAAGATGCGCTCTACTCTCAAGTGGTGGAAGGATTAATGTCCTACGCTCTAGGCTATGCTGATGCAAATGGAGATAGGACAGCGTACTACATCACAGGAGCTAGTACAGCTCAATATGAAGTCTCCACGAAGATTTTAAAAGATAAAAGCAAAGCCCCGATGAATTATGAAGAAGATGATTTTAGGATAATGGGATATCGAGGATGCTTCAGCCAAGCTGGCAAGATGGCTGTAGATTATACGTATGGGGTTGTTTTCTACGCAGAACGACAATCAAATAGGATCAGATGCTGGAATATGAAGAAGCTCCTCAATCCGGACAATATTGGGGTTGTTTTTGACTCCTTCTTCGTTCAATATCCCTTCTCACTCTTCATTGATCCCGAAGGATATCTCTGGTTCAACAACTCTAGGCTACCTATTCTTGCTTTCACCAATATGACTCTGGATTTAAATACGATTAATAATAGATTTTTCCGTGTTAAGATTAGTGATGCAATACGAGGGACAGTTTGTGAGAATGATTGAAATTATTTAGCATGAAATAGAGTAATAAAGAATTTCCCAAACTGGTTTATTACAAAGACAGAACGAGTGAGAAGAAAGTAAAGTCAAAGAACTTTCCTAATTCTTTTCATTCAATAATTCGTACAATTAATGTATTCAATAGACAAAAAACATGTTTTAGTTGGGCATAGAAATTCGAATAAAGAACAAGAT
The DNA here is from genome assembly GCF_024334085.1 of Lutzomyia longipalpis. Taxonomy (NCBI): domain Eukaryota; kingdom Metazoa; phylum Arthropoda; class Insecta; order Diptera; family Psychodidae; genus Lutzomyia; species Lutzomyia longipalpis. The sequence continues at coordinate 49,785,903 of NC_074707.1, forward strand.
TATTCTCTAAAACACCTCAGTTGAGTTTCTAACTTCATCCACAGAGAACGTTTCAACTATGAGAGTTTTCATAGAAATTGTTGGGATTTTTATATTCTCATCTATTGTATTTTGTGGTGCAGAAGTGGAAGAAATTTATTCATGGAATTATGTAGAGTACGAGGGCCTCCCTAAACCAGGTAATATCAATCTACAAGATCAAAAAATCATCAATTTTTAAGTAGAAATCTAAAAAGAAAATTTGGGATTTTAGAGAACTCCTACGTGGCTCCTGATGAATCTTACTACATCTCTGGGAATACCAACATTGAAGGCATTGGTTACCAAGCTTCCACTGGATTATTTATTGTAACTGTGGCAAGAACAAAGCGTGGTATTCCATCCACTGTAAATGCTTTCTGTGGAAGTGACTACAAGAAGGGTAGTAACACCCCTAAAGTTAAGGGCTTCCCCAACTACCAAATAAATGAGCTAAAAGCTGAATATTTTGAGGGCAAAAAGCATTCCTCAGTGAGTGAAGAAAGTGAAAAAGAAACGAAAGAAACGAAAGAAACGAATGAAGCAAAAGAAGACAAGAAAGAGGAAGAAGCTGCGAAGGAGAAAAAAGACGTGGAGGAGGCAAAAGTAGTCGAGCAAGAATTTTATGTAAAAAGTGGCACAAAAAGCGAGATTTCGAAAGATGACCAAATTAAAAAGACTGAAGAGGAAGTCATAAAATCCGACGATACTGAGAAAGAACAAGAAGAAGAACAAACTCTTGAGGGCAAATCTAACAAGAAGAAAGAACAAAAACCGGAAAATGAAGAAACCGAAGAAGCTCAAGGGGCTCCTCATAACTCTGAGGAGAGTACACGAAAGAAGGGAAGCTATTATGTGAATAAGCCTAGTAGTAACTATGACTACCACAACACCAAGCCAACCCATGGAAGCTACACAAAACCTCAATATACACACTTAACATCTAAGCCCCATATTTCACACACTAAGCCAGACTATCAATCTTCCGGTTCTTACTATTATAAGCCACAGAATAAACCAAGTTACTCGCATATAACTACAAAGCCTCATAAAAATAAGTACGGCTCCTTGTCGCAAATTCACGTTGTTCATTCTGGTAATTCTCAAGGCTATAAAAGAGTCCCAGACATTCCTCTTCCTTATAGAGTATCTGAGTCAGACGAGCCAACAAGGCCTGAGGAAGAATTCCCCGTTAAAGAGACAGGAAACTTTGTATCAGTTCATCATCCAGTCGTAGACGACGTCTGCAATCGTGTCTGGTTTGTGGATACAGGTGTGCTGAACTATCAAGAAGGAAAGATTGAAATCCAAATACCTTCCCTTTGGATCATCGATTTACCACGTGTTAAATGTGGCAAAGGACCCTATAATATTCACAGACACTTTAAAATCCCAAAGAGTGTTGTAGCTGATGGTAGTGGTCTTAGAACTGTGGCTTTGGACTACACAAATACCGGCGCATGTAACGACGTCTTTGCCTACTTCCCTAACAGCTTCACAGGAGAGATAAATGTGTATGACTACAAGAACAACAAAGCATGGTCATTCCACGATCACTATTCCTTCTTCCCAGTTATCAGTACCAGCACCTACACACTCCAAGGGGAAGAATTTACTGATGAGATGGGAGTATCTTCAGTAACTCTTGGGTGGAGAGATGAACGTAGCTTCCGTACAGCTTATTACATTTCACCCACATCCACCGTCCAATTTGGCGTTATAACCAGAATTCTAAAGCAAGAGAAGCTAGCTCCTACAAACTACACCCTTGATGCATTCCATTCAATAGGGAATCGTGGTTGTGGAACGCAGACTTTTGCGCATGTTTTCGATGCAAGAAACGGAGTAATTTTCTACGGAGACCGAAATGGTTTATCGCTAAGATGCTGGAATGTAAGGAAACCACCTACACCGGACTACATCGATGTTGTCTACCAAGATGAAAACTTTGCATTTATCAATGAAATTTTCGTAAGTTTAACTCTTTTCTGTCTCAGATCGATAAATTTTATATAAAATTATTTGCTTTAACAGATCGATGAAGCAGGCTTCCTGTGGGCACTTAGCAATAGAAATCCTTTCTTCTTCAAAAACGGCTTTGACACAAGCCAGGTTAACGTGAGGCTCTACAGAGTTCATGTTAACAAAGCCATCGAGAGTACTCTGTGTGCCAATGATGAAAATGAATACAAGGAAGAAGGAATCTTTGACTATTACAAAACTGCTGAAGACTTTATTGCCGGACTTTAAACTTTGCAAAAAAAAATTATTAACAAAAAATCATTAAAAGAAAATATAAATTTTTCCTTCTAAATACGATGCGAAATTAATTAAAATAATTTAAACATTTAAATATATTATCAAGTAATCAAGGTCTTTGAGAAAATTCGCAATAACACAGATTCAATGTATTCTGAATAAATATTTAAACATTTGCCATATACTTGTATTTTTCTCAATGCTCACAACTCGCGATATTATAAAAGTAGAGGAAAATAACGCAGAGGTCACAATATAATGCAATATAAAAGCAATCTTTCTACTAAATTGAGAATCATTCAAAAGGCAGCAGCACAATGAAGTTATTTTTCTTTCTTTACACTTTTGGTCTAGTCCAAACGATTTTTGGAGTAGAAATTAAACAAGGATTTAAATGGAATAAAATCCTTTATGAGGGCGATACATCAGGTAACAAAGATAAAGAACTTTTCTTTTAAAATAAAATAGAATATAATGAGGAATTATAAATTATTTCAGAAAACTTCAATCCAGATAACAACATCCTTACGGCTTTTGCGTACGATCCTGAGAGTCAGAAACTCTTCCTAACTGTCCCGAGGAAATATCCCGAAACTATGTACACTTTGGCAGAAGTTGATACTGAGAAAAATTCTTTTGAATCGGGAGATACTTCCCCGCTCCTTGGAAAATTCAGTGGTCATGAAACTGGGAAAGAACTTACATCAGTTTATCAGCCAGTTATCGATGAATGTCATCGTCTTTGGGTTGTTGATGTTGGATCAGTAGAACGTAACTCAGACGGCACAGAAGGTCAGCCAGAACATAATCCTACCCTTGTGGCGTACGATCTCAAAGAAGCCAACTATCCTGAAGTTATTCGTTACACGTTTCCCGATAATTCCATTGAGAAGCCCACATTTCTGGGTGGATTTGCCGTTGATGTTGTAAAGCCGGATGAATGCAGTGAAACTTTTGTCTACATCACAAACTTCCTCACCAACGCCCTCATAGTATACGATCATAAGAATAAGGACTCCTGGACGGTACAAGATTCAACTTTTGGACCAGATAAAAAGTCAAAGTTTGACCACGATGGACAACAGTATGAATACGAAGCAGGAATCTTCGGGATTACCCTTGGAGAGAGAGATAACGAAGGAAATCGTCAAGCGTACTATTTAGTAGCAAGTAGTACCAAACTTCACAGCATCAACACCAAAGAACTGAAGCAAAAAGGAAGCAAAGTTAATGCAAATTATTTGGGAGATCGTGGTGAATCCACCGATGCCATAGGCTTAGTTTACGATCCAAAAACCAAAACTATCTTCTTCGTTGAGTCAAATAGCAAAAGAGTATCATGCTGGAATACCCAGGAAACACTAAACAAGGATAAAATTGATGTAATCTATCACAATGCAGACTTTTCCTTTGGAACAGATATATCGGTAAGATTTAAAAAAAAATATCAGTTTCAAAATTAAAATTGATTTCTTTCTTTCAGATTGATAGTCAGGATAATTTGTGGTTCCTAGCAAATGGACTTCCACCTCTGGAAAATTCTGATAAATTTGTCTTTACAAAGCCACGTTATCAAATATTCAAAGTCAACATTCAAGAAGCAATTGCTGGAACTAAATGTGAAAAGAATCTTTAACAAATGAAACTTTGTAGAAAAATACATAATATCTGAATAAAAAGTCATAAATGTACCATAAAAAAAAGTTTTTTTTATATAAAATAAAATGAAAATATATTAAAAAAAAATTATTAGATTAATACATTAGAGTTCCACATCTAAGAATAATTTTAAAAAAATAATGCGCGAGAGTAACATCCACTGTCCTCTACTGTAACTTTTATTAATTGGTAATTTATTTTAATAAAAGAATTAATTTTCTTTATTTTTGAAAATTTTATGTGATCACGTATCATGCTAAAAGCACTCCAAAGTGACTTCAATCTCTAACTTTTTAAAACTGTTTTTTTTTTCAAAAATTCTTTTAAAATATTGTTTAAAAAATTATATAAATAAAAAATTAAAACATGCATTGTTTCATTTATAAAATTTTATTATTTGCCTTTCTGGCTTTGCTCAATATTTGCTAGATCGGCTAGATCTTTTTTTTTTAATTTTTTCTTCGATGAAATACAAACCCTATAAAAGCAATCTTTCTACCTCACTGAGAATCAGTTGAATTGAAGCAGCAGCAATGAAAGTGTTTTTCTCAATTTTTACGCTCGTCCTCTTCCAAGGGACCCTTGGAGCGGATACTCAAGGATATAAATGGAAGCAATTGCTCTACAATAATGTTACACCAGGTAACCGAAATTAATTTTCTTTTGAAACTAAATTACTTTAATGTTCAAATAAAAACATTTCAGGATCCTACAATCCGGATAATATGATCAGTACGGCTTTTGCCTACGATGCTGAGGGTGAAAAACTCTTCCTAGCTGTCCCAAGGAAGTTACCCAGAGTTCCGTATACATTGGCGGAAGTGGATACAAAGAATAGTCTTGGTGTTAAGGGAAAACATTCACCGTTACTTAACAAATTCAGTGGGCACAAAACTGGGAAGGAACTAACATCAATCTATCAGCCAGTTATTGATGATTGTCGTCGCCTTTGGGTGGTTGATATTGGTTCCGTGGAATATCGCTCAAGAGGTGCCAAAGACTACCCGAGTCATCGTCCTGCAATTGTTGCGTACGACCTAAAGCAACCAAACTACCCCGAAGTTGTTCGATACTATTTCCCCACAAGATTAGTGGAGAAGCCAACATATTTCGGTGGATTTGCCGTTGATGTTGCAAACCCAAAGGGGGATTGTAGTGAAACTTTTGTCTACATTACAAACTTCCTCAGGGGAGCTCTCTTTATATACGATCATAAGAAGCAGGATTCGTGGAATGTAACTCATCCCACCTTCAAAGCAGAACGACCCACTAAATTTGATTACGGCGGAAAGGAATATGAATTCAAAGCCGGAATTTTCGGAATTACTCTCGGAGATCGAGACAGTGAAGGCAATCGTCCAGCTTACTACTTAGCCGGAAGTGCCATCAAAGTCTACAGCGTCAACACGAAAGAACTTAAGCAGAAGGGTGGAAAGCTGAATCCGGAGCTTCTTGGAAACCGCGGGAAGTACAACGATGCCATTGCCCTAGCTTACGATCCCAAAACTAAAGTTATCTTCTTTGCTGAGGCCAACACAAAGCAAGTATCCTGCTGGAACACACAGAAAATGCCACTGAGGATGAAGAATACCGACGTAGTCTACACTAGTTCTCGCTTTGTCTTTGGAACGGACATTTCGGTGAGATTTAAAAATAATTTTCCTTTTTTTTTGTGTCGTTTTAACCGACCTATTCCTTACAGGTTGATAGCAAGGGCGGCCTCTGGTTCATGTCTAACGGCTTTCCGCCTATAAGGAAATCAGAAAAATTCAAATATGACTTCCCACGCTACCGTCTAATGAGGATCATGGACACACAGGAAGCAATTGCCGGAACTGCTTGCGATATGAATGCATAAAAGTTAATTTTCAACCCAAGAAGAAGACCTAAAGAGGCTTTTCCAGGCTTTGATGCAGGAGAGGTGGTTATCAACGCAAAATCAGCTATTGTTGTATGAGGAGGAGAAATTATTGATTCTGAATTCTATAAAAAAAAATTTAATTTGTGAAATATTTGGCAATAATAAATTAATTGAATTACAAGAAACATTTTTTGTCTATTTATTTGAATTCTTTAATTTACTGAGGTAAATCTGAAAAGGATTCTTGGTCAGTTGAAGCATTCGAAAAAACCCTTCGTGTTACAAAATCTTATTTTTTTTAGATCGTAATTATCGTCTTTTTACTAAATCTATTACAAGTTTTAAAAAAAAATGCTAAAGCAAAGCTTAAAAAAATGGTTAATCGGGGGTATTTATTGGCCAAATAAGTGAAAACTGTGCAGTTTCTATAGCAAAACATTCACTCCCGGACCAATTTTTTCCGCGTTTAGGTGGGATTCCACCACCCAGGAAGCATTTCCCTGACCCCCACACAGACCTTCCTTGTTGCAGATGACCTGTGGGAAAGTCCAAAAAACCTGCAGGAAGTGATTTGTGTCGTGAAAATACAGAAAAATATCCCGTAAAAATTGGTCAGGGAAAGAATGTTTTGATTTTTCACTTCGCGCATTTTCACATATTTGACCGCTAAATGACCACAAATTTCCACTTTTCACGGCTTTCCTGGCACTGAGAACACTTCAGCAAAGCCCATTTTCACTTTTTCATGGAAAAATATCCCCAAATACTGAGAAAATACGAAATGAAAAACATGTTGAGTGCACAGAAAAGAATGATGAAAATGTCGGAAGCATGCGTCAGAGAAAGACGAAAGATACAGAAATACATTAGTGGGAGTGAGAGGGAATGACAAAAAAATGTCAGGAAAAAATGTCATGATCATTTTCTCTTGACATTCTTTTCCTGCATAGCACCATTACTCAAGATGATTTTAAGGATATTTTTAGATTTAAGATGATAGTTTAAAAAAAAAGAATCCTAAATAGACAATCCTAAAGAAACAATCCTAAACAGACAAATAAGTAAAAATTCTTAAAAAATATTTTTTTTAATAAGAAAAAAATATCAAAGCTGTGTAAATAATTTCTCAAACTCACGTACAAAATCTTGAATGAATTTGAACAATTGCTTGACAATTAATTATGAAATAAATTCCAGTTATTATGCAATTAATCGCTGCATTTGCTTAAGATTTTGTAACAAGGTTTGCAAATCTGTTTCAATATTTATTTTATGATCAATTTACCTCTCTAGGTAACATTTACCTATAAAAGCAATCACATGTGAAGCATGAATAGTCAGTGTTAATGAAGAAATTGCAATTATGAGGTTCTTCTTTGTTTTCCTTGCCATCGTCCTTTTTCAAGGGATCCACGGAGCTTATGTGGAAATAGGATATTCTCTGAGAAATATTACATTCGATGGATTGGATACAGGTAAGAATATTCTAAAGAAATGGAAGAATTTATTTTAAATTATTTCTTTTTAAATAATTCCTTTAGATGACTACAATCCAAAGTTCAACATTCCAACGGGTTTGGCAGTTGATCCCGAAGGATATAGGCTCTTCATAGCCATCCCAAGGAGAAAGCCAAAGGTTCCCTACACTGTGGCTGAACTGAATATGGTCATGAATCCCGGATTTCCCGTCGAGAGAGCTCCGAGCTTTGAGAAATTCAAAAAATTCAATGGCGAGGGCAAAAAGGATCTTGTTAATGTGTATCAGCCAGTCATTGATGATTGTCGTCGTCTTTGGGTGCTTGACATTGGGAAGGTGGAATACACCGGTGGTGATGCTGATCAATATCCCAAAGGAAAGCCTACCCTAATTGCCTACGACCTCAAGAAGGATCATACTCCGGAAATTCATCGATTTGAAATTCCAGACGATCTCTATAGCTCACAAGTTGAATTTGGTGGATTTGCCGTTGATGTTGTTAACACGAAAGGAGACTGTACGGAGTCATTTGTCTACCTGACCAATTTCAAGGATAACTCTCTAATTGTCTACGATGAGACACAAAAGAAAGCTTGGAAATTCACAGATAAAACATTTGAAGCTGATAAGGAATCCACGTTCTCCTACTCGGGAGAGGAACAAATGAAGTACAAAGTTGGTCTTTTTGGGATAGCTCTGGGTGATAGGGATGAAATGGGGCATCGTCCTGCCTACTATATCGCTGGGAGTAGCACCAAAGTCTACAGTGTTAACACTAAAGAACTCAAAACAGAGAATGGTCAGTTAAATCCTCAGCTTCACGGTGATCGTGGAAAGTACACGGATGCAATTGCCCTAGCCTACGATCCTGAGCATAAAGTCCTCTACTTTGCTGAATCCGACAGCAGGCAGGTGTCCTGTTGGAATGTAAATATGGAGCTAAAACCAGACAATACGGATGTGATCTTCTCTAGTGCCCGTTTTACTTTTGGAACGGATATTTTGGTGAGAATCTCAAAAGAATTTTGAATTTTAACCGAATTTATTGAACATTTCTCCCTTTTAGGTTGATAGCAAGGGAATGCTGTGGATAATGGCTAATGGACATCCACCAGTAGAGGATCAAGAGAAGATTTGGAAGATGAGATTCGTAAACCGGAAGATCCGTATTATGAAAGTGGATACGGAACGTGTATTCAAATATTCACGCTGCAATCCAAATTATAAGCCCCCGAAAGAAATTGAAGTTTGAGCCACAGAAAAAGCTCAATTTTCAACAAGAATTTGATCTTAATCTGAATACCTAAAGTCTGTCAAAGAATTTCTTATTATTTGAAAACCAATAAATTGATTTATTTTCCGCATTATTTGCATTGATTCATTTCCTTCTGCACAGGATATTAAAGAATTGACTAATTTAGAATTTTTTTGTTCTATTCTCGCGTAATTTATTCACAAAATCATCAAATAATTTAAATTCAAACATGCACAAGAAGAGAGTTTTGCAATAAAACTTTTGCAATAAAAATATTTTCAAAGTATAACGCCTAATGCTGAATTATTTAAAAAGACATAAAATCGCCACGAAATCCTCTAAACTCTTATGCTAAAAAAAAAAACCTTTTCAATTCACTACAATTTAGGCATACTAAAGACCATCGGGGTGCCCATTTCTTCAGCATGTAAGTATACCAAAAAGAGTCTCATCGTGTGCAAAATTAATGTGGGTTTCCAATAAAAACAAGTTTTATCGTCGGCACATGGGACACACAAAAGTTCATCACCTCCCCAGCATCCACCAATATTCTTCCCATCTTCCCGTGCAAGAAGTAAAATAGAATGGAGGACAAATTCAGTCAAAGAACTCATTCTATTTCGCACATCGCGACTTTATGGCCCACACCAGTTGGGGTATAAAAGCTCGATGGGATCGCGGTGAGCCGCACAGGTGTACGGAGCTTCCCACCAAATGAAGATCCACCGCGTTTTAACATTATTGTTCCTAATTCTGCCTGCCCTTTCGCATGCAGAAAATTACGCCCTTGAGGCATACAAATGGCAACGTTTGTGGTACGATAATCCGCATGGAAATGTGAATCAAAATAGTTTACTACCAACAAGTGCAGTTTACTACCCCGAACGTGGATACCTCTTCATTGGGATTAAGAGAGATTGCCAAGGAATTCCGGCTACACTCAATGTTATCGACGTGAAGAAGCACAGACCGGGCTCCAGTCCACCATTAACACCCTACCCAAATTATGAGCTCAATGAAATTCCTGTAAGTACCCCATCTCTTCTGGCATTTTTGCAGTGATTTTTGGCTTTAAAAAATCTCATGATTGCACCATCTTTTTTTTCCAGATTTATCCAACAAATCAACATTTTACCAGAAGTTTGCCTGAAAGTGAATTTGGTGAGAGTGTACAAGCTACAAATGTAGAAACTAAATGGCTACCACGACCTGGAACCCATGCAGTATCAATTTCCGGTTCAGCCACATCATCCACAACTTCTTCACATTCAACTTCAGCTTCATCCAGTGCTTCTTCTTCATCCAATTCATCATCATCAAATTCATCAAACAGCTCAAGTCATTCGAATCAATCTCAATCAAATCAATCTCAGTCAAATCAAAGCGCTGGGCAGTCATCTCAATCAAATCAAGGAAATCAAGCTGGAGGATCTGCTGCACAGGGTAGTCCATCAGCTTCTCACAGTGCACCACAAACTCCAACGGGACAATTTCCTCCTGTTGGTGGGTATCCACAGCAGCAACCTGGGCAATATCCGCAGCAACCAGGACAGCATGCTCAGCAGCCAGTACAAAACATTGGGCAATATCCTCAACAACCGGGACAGTATCCGCAAGTTCCTGGACAATATCCACAACAGCCAGGACAGAATCCTCAGCAGCCTGGAAATTATCCACAGCAGCCAGGGCAATATCCACAGCAGCCAGGGCAGCATTCACAGCAGCCAGGTCAATATCCCCAACAACCGGTACAGAATCCTCAGCTGCCTGGTCAATACCCACAGCAGCCAGGACAGCATTCACAACAACCTGGAAATTATCCACAGCAACCAGGATTGAATCCTGGACAGCATCCTCAACAACCTGGGCAATATCCTCAACAGCCAGGTCAACATGCACAACAACCAGGGCAGCACCCTCAACAACCTGGGCAGTATCCTCAACAATCTGGAAATTATCCACAGCAGCCAGGACACGTACAACACCCAGGACAGCACCCTCAGCAACCAGGACAATATCCTGCAACTGGACCACAACAACCTGGTCATTATCCTGTAACAGGACCTCAACAACCAGGACAGTATCCACAGCCACCCGGACATGTGCAACAACCAGGGCAGCGTCCTCAACAGCCTGGCCAGTATCCCGCTACAGGACCTCAACAACCTGGGCAATATCCATCAACTGGTTCACATCAACCTGGTCAATATCCAACGGGCGGTTCAAATCAATTCGGTCAATATCCTGGAACAGGACAATACCCTACTGGTCAGTATCCTGGGCAATTTCCATCAACTGCACCACAAAACCCCGGTCAATTTCCAACACCTGGCCATCAACCTGGACAATATCCTCAAACAGGGCAATCTAATCCATTCTTCCCACCCACAAATCAACAAAACGTTTCCCCTAATCAGCCCTATAAACCACCCTACAAACCATTCAGCCCGCCAATAAACACCGGAAATTGGAATCAACCAACACACCAAAATCAATGGCCACAGAATTATCCTGGATCTTCAAATTCAAATAATTATCCCATATCTGAGACGGGTAATCAGAGACCTGATCATCTGACGGGATCCTACCCCAGTCAGGGGCCAAGTAATGTCCCAAGTGGACCTATTGGACCAAGTGGCCCAAGCATCCCAAGTGGCCCAAGTGCTCCTACAGGTCAAAGAACAAAATCTCTCATTTCTGTGAGTGCCATGGTTATAGATAAGTGCGACAGGCTCTGGCTGCTGGATTCCGGTGTTGTGAGGCATGAAAACAAGAGATCAGTCATCTACCGTCCATCCCTGTGGATCTTTGATTTAACTTTCGGAGAAAGGCTCGGGGATTATCGATTTATCCGTCGTGTTGAATTTCCCAGAGAAATTGTTGAAACTGGCGAAGGATTGGGTAGTATAACTGTTGATGTGCGCGATAGATCTTCATGTGATTCAGCCACAGCTTACTTCACGAACTTCCTGGACAATACAATTGGAGTTTATTCTTTCCAAAAGGCAGATGCATGGATTTTCCAGCATTACTCATTTAAGCCTGATAACCAGGAGAGTCAATTCTCATTTGATGGATCATCCTACACAGCGCATCATGGAATAGATTCAATTTCAGTAGGATGGCGTGAGAGTCAGGGCTACAGCACAGTATTCTATCAATCATTCTCAAGTTCGGGGCTCTATGCAACATCAACAGGAGTTCTCCTCAATAAGAGTCTCGCACCGAAGAACTATAACAGGCATGATTTCAAATTTGTGGGATATCGTGGATGCAATTCGCGATCACCAGCATTAATCTTTGATCATCGGTATGGAGTGATTTTCTTTGCAAATGTTCAGTCTAAATCCATTAAATGCTGGAATGTTAAGAAGTCACTTCATCCTGAGAATATTGGATCGATTCCTGTGACTCACGACAACAACAACCAGAAAAGTTTGAGCGTAAGATTTACATCTTTTATCTGCTTCAAAGAGATTTGTTCTAAAAATGATTTTTTTTCTTCATCCTTTTGTAGATCGATAGCCGTGGTGATCTCTGGTTGATCAGCAATGGACGCTTGCAATGCAACAATGCGCCAATTCAAGGAGATCGCTCATATTCAACGTGGATCTACCGAATCAACATTCTCGATGCAATTCGAGGGACTGTTTGTGACTCAACAGGCTTCACGAAAACCATCTACGACGACGAAGGAAATCAATATATTGGTGATGATCCAATTGAGGATGAAGATTTTTACAAAAACCACCTAATTGACTACTTGACACAACATTGGGATGAGGAAGGCAGTGAGAAACAAATAGAAGTCATCCCCGAAGATCTCATTGAGACTGCCAGAGAACACACTGAAGAGTTGAAGGAGGAAGAAGTAGAAGAAGCCAGGGAGATTAAAATAAGAAAAGTGAATCACTAAAATTATTCGTTTGCTGAAGAAGAATTTGAATAAATCTGAAAGCATGCAAGTTGTGGCTTTTTTGGGTAGACCAATAAACATTCTATTTTATCTCTTATTTTGTGAGCTTGTTTTTGGGGCAGACAAATTGCATTCAATGCGAGGAGAATCATCGTCTGAGAATTTAGATTTTAATGTAAAGATCAACAGAAAAATTGGAAGAACTTTTGCAGAAGGTCACACATTCTCGTTGGTTTTCTCTTGAAGTTAGATAGATAGATAGATAGATAGATAAGTTTTATTACTTCCATTGAGTTAAGAGACATTGGTATGAAAGAACTTTTTCATCTTGATTAGAATTTAATTAATGGTTATGGAGATCAGTTTTTAATTTAAAGATTCACGGAGAAGTCATAAATTCCAGAATATTTGGTTAGAACATAATTCTTTCCATTTCATTCTAAAGCTTAAGCTTCTACTGCGATTTGGCGCAACTTAAGAATTTCTAAAAACTGATGAAATATTCAGAATAGTTTACAAAAACGAAAAATTAAGAAACACGATAAGATAATAATTTAGCAACAAAAAAACTTAAAACAGCGATTCTAAATTAATATAAATTATCAAACGCATATTAGAGAAGCAGATTAAATCCCACACAAAGAATTCTAGGAGTGAGAGACGTTGTGAAAGTAAAATGATTAATATTAGTCGTATTCACGTGGAAGTAGTAATCAATTTAATATTAAAAAAATAACGAATTTCTCTCCAAGGTTATTTTTGAGAGCTTTACGAAGGATTAAACCTCAAAAAGGACCTAACTCTCCTTGATAGTCCTTCTAATCTTTCGAATCACATCCTTATTTACAAAGAAAATTGAGTTCCAAATTATTCTTAAGAGTTTAGAATTTTTCAAAGATTTTCCAGATTAACTTCCTACCTACCCTTCATTAGTTAGAACTTGATCTGTGTTTAAATACTGAGGATTTGTATAATGTATACCCACAACCATAAGATTTTTTATGCTATTTTTTCACTGATTTAAAGGCAGAATTATGATTGATTAAATAATTTTCATTCTTCACGATATTTTAATGAAAAACTTACCTAAAAAAAATAATGTATAGAGCAACTCAGACTGCGTATGTACGTTAAACAAAGCCCCGGTGTACTTTTATGAGCTGTACTCACCCTCAGTCGTTGTCGGGAACAATGCTGCAATATGATGCTCCTTTAAGAACTGCTGGTTAGAATTATCCACGGGATCGAAATAGCAGATTAAACTGAAAAATAAATCATTTGCATTTTTAACATAAATTAATTAATAAAAATTACTCTTCTCTGTTTCAGCGATATTCCTCGTAGAGATGAGAAAGATTCCCGCAGTCTCAAAAGCAATCCTTTGAAGCATTTTTTAAGCATCCCGACGTTCTTCCGGGCATTCCATAGATCCTGCGATGACTTAAATATTTATCTTCCATCCATTCTATCCAATAATCATGCCAAAAGTTATAAGAAAATAAAGTTTTACCCAACTTACTAAGCTCTGTGTGAGCAATACTAATATTTTGAACATACGATAGAGAAAAAACAAGTTCTCTAGCCCAAAAGATTCAAGATTCTGGAAACATTTGATAATAATATGCGTGAGATGGTCAATAAACTCATATTTCTCCACTACTCTAGCGTGCTTCTCACACTCCTCTATAAAAGATCAAAAAATTCTATTAGCCCTTTCAGTCGAAGTTGATCGATTCTTGTGTGAAGAAATCCATCATCATGAGGAGTTATTTGGGAGCCAAAGCGCTCCTCTTCATTACAATTACCTTCCTCAAAGTTGCAAGCAGTGTTCCAGCTTCGGGAAAAGTGAAGGCTCTCTACAATTGGAGTCCTTTTGAATTTTCAGGACTTCCCCAAAGTGGTGAGTTTGAAAATTCTGTGTGAAAAAAGTGATCTTAAAAATTATTTTTTCAACATCATTTTGTGATCTAATTTTGAGTGAATTTTTCTTTAAAGAATTTGCCCAGGTTGATGGATACAATTACTACATCAGCAAATACATCCTCCCCACTGCTGTTTCCCTTCATATCAAGAGTCAATGTATGTTCTTCCCAATTTTGAGATTGAATCCCGGTATCCCAGCTACGGTTACTTACGTGGATACAAGTGAATACCGCAAAGGATCTTCACCAGTTCTTCGGGGATTCCCCACGTATGAGGATAACTACGTTCCTGGGTGGTTTGGTGTGAATACCCTTCCGGATGATGATTATCTGCACAACATCTATCCAGGCTATGGGAAGAATTTGAATGTTGACGATGAGGAGGATATTCCAGAAAAGGATGAGTCCAAAAAAGATGATCAAATCAAGGATGAGCCTAAAAAAGACGATGAAATTAAAGAAGAGATTAAGAAAGACGATCAAGTTACAGATGAGTCAAGAAAGGAAGAAGTTAAGGACAAGAAAGTTGTGGAGGAGAAGTTAAATGATAAAGAAGCTGTAAAACGTGAAGAAGATGAAATTATTGATGAAAAGAGGAAAGTTGTTGTGAAAACAGACAAAGAAGAGATTCATGATGAAAGCAGGAAAAGCCATGGAAGCTATAACAAAAATCCCAGCGTAGTCTATGTGTAAGTAAATGACTTCCTTGGAAGCTAAACAACCCAATAATTGTTATTATTTAACTCTTTTTAGCCCTGTTCAAACCCCATCAGTTGCATCATCCCGCAACCTCTATCACTTTGTCTCAGTTTACTACACCAACATGGATAATCAATGCAATCGTCTGTTTTTCGTGGACTACGGTGTTCAGCGTCAATTTGGTAATGTCATCTACACACGTCGTCCTGTCCTGTGGGCATTCCCCATCTACGGATGTACTCCGGAAACTCTAAATCAACCCCCAGTACTCAAAGTAACCATCCCTAATACAGTTTACAATGATGCAACAGGCTTCTCAACTGCTGCCATTGATATCTACGGCAGTTGTGATGAATTTGCAGTTTACATTGCAAACTGCTACGATAACTCCATCGTTGTCTATGATAATGTGAAGAAGTACTTCTGGGCATACAAGCACAACACTTTCCAACCAGGTGCTGAGAGATCATTTGTCTCCGGCCTTCCTCCAATTGATTCATACAATTTTGGTGTAATGGGTATTTCTTTGGGGGCACAAACCAAGAGTCTCTACAAGGACTTCTACTATGCTCCAGGATCAAGCTATGGTGTATTCAAATCCTCAACGGAGATCATTAGGAACAAATATTGGGCTCCTGGAGATCCAGCTTCGCCATTCTTTGCTTTCCTTGGCTACGGAGGAATTGATCGTCAATCAATTATGCTCTTTGACGATGAAACTCAAGTTTTGTTCTTCATCCACTTGCTCTCCAATACACTACAGTGCTGGAATACAAACGCTCCACTGGAAGATGGAAATGTTGTTACTCTCTTTAGTGATTTGGAGTTCGGAGTAGACATCCTAATGGACGGTGATAGGAATCTTCGATTCCTGCTCTACAATGGCAATGGCTTGACATTCTACGACCAAGGCAGGACTACCAATCCATTCTATCAGCTCTACTACGTTAACATTGATAGCGTCATTAAGGGTACTGCTTGTGACCCAAAGTACGTCTAAAACGCCGTAGTTGATTTAATTAAATCAAGTGAATAAAAATGAAATAATGTAGGACAATTTTCTCTGCCTAATAAAATTAGTTAAAAGAAGATTTAAAATGATGTTTCTTTCAATTATTCCTGCTCTTGAACCTTGTTAAACCCATTTTAATGCAAGATTACTGCTGCCAAGAATTTAATTATTTAACCAACGCCTGTCCTAATTCAAAGACCTCAAAGGGCTTAAAGAGAAGGGGCCTAAGAAAATGTTGAGTCGACTTCCCAAAAGATTATTCATTGTGGAAACATTTACCACACGTGCCTTAATGTTTGTCCCTGAGTTTATCTTATAAAAGACGAAATAGAGAAATTTTAGAATTAATCAATGAGTTTACTGACCTCAAAACACCTCTTCTTACGCACAAAATTATGCTAAGGAACCTGTTTCAATCAAGAAAGTTTTCTTTGTGTCTTATCTCTATGATTCTCAATGCAACATTTTCTATTCCAATCTTCTTTTCTGCTATTCTCTTCTTCTTTAGCTTAAAATATTTCTTTTGAATAAAATTTGCTATTAATTAATCATCCAATACAGACAAAGAATAGGTAGACAGTTTACAGAATAAAACGTTCATTTTATTTAAATGTTATTTTATTACATAAAAAAATCTCAGCATAAATAGCAAAATTGAAAGTTTAAACATTAGCTGGATCGCAAGCTGTTCCCTTGATAATGTTATCAGCATTGACACGATAGATTTTGTAGTAGTAATCCTCGACAACTTCAACATCATCCTTAATTGCCTTTGTATCAACATTCAGCATCATAAACCAGATATTCCTGTCGGGATCAATAAGGAAATCAGCTCCGTATTTTAAGCCAGTAAAAAGTGTGACAACATTGTCCTCAATAAGGGGTGTATTTGTATTCCAGCAGCATAGCCTGTTGTTTAAAATGTGAACGAAGAAGATAACCTGGGTTTGACTATCAAAACCCATCATAGCCCCTGCATTGGGACCACGGTAGCCAATGTAGTAAAAGTCTGGGGACTTTGGATCACCCGGTGCTAGGGATTTATCTCGCAGGATTGTCGTTGAAGTCTTGAAGAGTCCAAAGCTCGACCCAGGTGCGTAGTAAGCATCCCTGTAGCCATTCTCATCTGGCAATCCAAGTGTTAACTTCAGAACGCCCAAATTGTAGGGATCCTGTGGTGGGATGTAGTCGTAGAGGTATTGTCTTTCAGCTCCTGGATTGAATGTTTCATGTTTGAAGAACCAGAAGTATCTCTTCACATTATCGTAGACAATGATGCTGTTATCCACGCAATTCTCCATATAGACAGCGAACTCATTGCAGCTTCCGTAGACATCCACGGTGAAGCCTGCCAATCCATGAGCTGAGTTTACAACACGATCTGGGATTGTGACTTTCAGCACTGGAGCTTGATCTAAGCTGCTCTGATCACAGCCATTGATACCAAAAGCCCAGAGAACAGGACGACGGATAACAACTGTTCCTTTTGGATAAATTAGAAGACCAGAATCCACGAAATAAAGGCGGGAACACTTCAAATCCATGGAGGTGTAGTGAACTGAGGTCAAGTGATAAACATCACGGGATGGAGGTGGTGGTTGGGTTGGTTTTGGTTTACTCGGGGGCACATAGGGTGGTTTAGGTGTAGGACTGTAGGGTGGTTTAGTTGAAGGGGTGTATGGTGGTTTGGTTGTAGGTTTGTATGTAGGACTGTACGGCGGTTTTGTAGTTGGTTTGTATGTGGGGCTGTACGGTGGTTTAGTTGTAGGTCTATACGTAGGTTTGTATGAAGGTACATATTCAGGAATTTCATATGTCGGTTCATAAGGAGGCTTATAAACTGGTTTCTGCGTTGTAGGTTTGTATGTTGGTTTATAAGTTGGCTTATAAGAAGGTTTATAATCTGGTTCATAATCAGTTTCATACTCAGTTTCGTAGTCAGGTTTATACGTTGGTTTGTAAGTAGGCTTGTAAGTCGGCCTGTATGTATATGTGGGCTTAATAGTTGGTCTAGGACTATACGTTGTTGTAGTTGTTGTTGTTGTAGGTGGAGTTGGTTTTACAGTCAATGGTCTAGAACAAAAAATAAAATTTAAAAAAATCTTTCGATGCGATAATCAAAAAAGAATACCTACACTTGCCATACGTGATAACTACCTCCATGATGGCCATGGCTGTGACTAGGGGAGCTGTGATGACTTCCATGCCCTGATGGTTTGTAGTATTCAACTCCAGGTTGCTTGTTATGATGCTTCTTCCGTGTTTCATCATCATCCTCTTCACCATCTCCCTCAAGCTTATATTCATGACGTCGGAAGAAAGCTTGCCTCTTCACTCTTAAGTCTTCTGGATAAATGTTATTCTTGTACTCAGAATCAACAAGATTGTCCACGTCAAACCACCCTGGAAGGTAGTTGTCCTCATACGTGGGGAATCCCCGAAGGTGCGGTGCCTTTGTGTTGTATTTTGTGCTGAAGTACACCATAGTAGCTGGAATGCCAGGTCCTCTTCGTGGGATTGGCATAAACATACATTTACTCGGAGCATGGTAGGATATTGCAGATGGCAGAATGTAGTTTTTCAAGTAATAATCATATCCTCCCACTTTTGTATACTCTGTGCCACAAAAAGAGCCCAATAAATTAATTCAAACCACTTTTCTTTAAACATTCTGCATTCACTTAAACCAACTCACCACTATGCGGAAGATCATCAAACACAAAATAATCCCAACTATAAACTACTTTTACTTCATCCGGAACACTTTGTCCCACATCAGGAAAGGCTAATGCAATAAAAAGGAGCCATAGAACCCCCAAAGAACGTCCCATGGTTTAGGATTAACGCGCTCAAACGAATGTTTCCTCATACACTGAGAGCGCAGATTTATGCGTCGTCTTTCTTATACCTTATGGCGAAAAGATGTGTGAGAATAAGAAGATAAGAATTTTTTGGAAATGAGTTTGTTGACCACCAAAAATTGCTTTTATATATGCACATAATATAAATATATAGCTGATACGGAATCATCAGTAGAAAGAACCTGTTCGGACTTTAAGAAATTTCTTCTCAATGCTCATTCTTGATTCTTCTTCTCTGTTTTTTTTTCTTGTTGAAAAAAAAGTATTTTGTTAACTTGTTTTAAATCCATATTATTTTAAATGATAAATTAAATCATGATTAGAAAATAAAAAGAGTTTAATAAGAAGGATAGGGGAGACCGGGGCTAATAAAGTCACTTAAGGGTTTGGAAAAAGCCTAAAATATCATATTTCCTAGCTAGATAAAACAAAATGGTCTGAGAAAGAGTTGTAGGGCAGTAAATTTCCTAAAGAAATGAGCTAATTATTTCGCTTTATCTATTTGGGAAATATGATATTTTGAGCTTTTTCTAAACCCTTAAGTGACTTTTTTAACCCCGGTCTCCCCTACTTAAAAAAAATAAAGAATTCTGCTTACAATATTATTTCAATTCTTTATTTCTTTAAAACCTTTTTTTTCCAAGTACAAATACTTAAGAATATCGAGAATATCCCATCTTATCTTGTTAAGAATTCATGAAAAGATCATGATTCAACGTTAGAATCAGGATCGATGTTTAAACATTCCTTGGATCACACACTGTACCCTTAATGAGGTCATCAATGGGAGCTTTGTAGAAACGATAGTAAGCATTGCTTGGGATATCAGCTTCCCAATAGGGCACCCCATGGCCAAAATAATTGATAAACCGCAAATTCCTCTGATTATCAATTGAAATATCAGTCCCAAACTCCAAATCACTGAACAGGGTGGCAACATTGCCCTTCACAAGGGGTAGATTTGTATTCCAGCACTGTAGCGTAGCAGTTACCAAGTGCACAAAGAAGAGAACTTGACTCTCCGAATCATAATTCGTTATTGCTTCCCCATCTTGCCCACCGTAGCCGACGAATGAGAAATCAGGTGAAGTTGGACTGCCCGGAGCTAGGGCTTTATTCCTCAAGACTTGCGTTGAAGTCTTAAAGAGCCCGTAACTTGAACCGGGTGAGTAGAAAACATCCCGGTAGGAATTTGAATTCTCACCAGCAATTATTAGGCCCAATATTCCAAAATCATATGAATCCTCCGGAGGTAGAGGTCCAGGATACAATGATCTCTCAGCTCCTGGCTTGAAGGTGTCATGTTCAAAATACCAGAAGCTCCTCTTGACATTGTCATAGACAACAATTCGATTATCAAAGCAATTTGTTATGTAGACGTAGAATTCTGCACAGTTGCCGTACATATCAATGCCGAAGTATGAGATTCCTGCAGGTCTCTCAACAACACTATCAGGTATTGAGACTCTGAGGGCAGGTGGATAACCGAAGCCTTCATCGCTACATTCGTAGATATCAAAAGCCCAAATTATAGGACGACGAATGAAGATTTCTACATTATCGTAAACCACCGTTCCATGATCGAGGAAGAAGAGGCGGGAGCATTTCTCATTTGCCGAGGTAAAGTAGACCGAAATAAAGTGATAAACATCACGGGTAGGATTCTTAGGGGGTGGTGGTTTATAGGGAGGTTTGTAGGATGGCTTGTAGGATGGTTTGTAAGTTGGAACAGGAGCTGTTGTTGTTGTTGTTGTTGTAATTTTAGGAGGAGGTGCTGGTACCGGAACAGGTCTGCGAATATGTTTTTTTTTTAATTAATTATTAAAAAAAATAATTTTAACTATGAAACTGAGTTTGAGATAACTCACACTTGGACAACGTATTGGCCACCATGATGTCCATGACTGTGGATGGGCTTATGGTGAGTACCATGCTTCTTCCTAACTTCATCGTCATCTTCTTCTTCATTATCCTTCTTCACATCTTCCTCTGCAGCAGGAATTTCTTCCTGAATTTTCGTTTCAGAAAGAACTTCTTCCTCAATTTTCTCACCACTTTTAGCATTTCTCTTTGTATTCACATCAGTAGCATAAATGTTGTAGTCATACGCATCAAGATCATTCACACCAAACCACCCAGGAAGATAATTATCCACATACGTGGGAAAAGCTCTCAAAGGAGGTGAAGAACCATCCTTGTACAGTGCGGGATTTATGTAAGTTATCGTAGCTGGAATACCTCGATGCCATCTTAGAATTGGGAAGAACAAACAATTGGTTGTGTCGTGGTAAGACACTCCAGTTGGGAGAATATTCTTGCTGATGTAGTAATCGTATCCATCAACTTTCGCATAAGCTTTTTAAGTAGATAAAATCACACATTTAAGATCACAAAGAAATTCTCAACAGATTCTTTAAAAATTATTTAACAACTCACGACTGTGGGGTAGATCTTCAAAGACAAATGTCTTCCAACTGTATTGAACTTGCACTTTAGACGATGCAGGAACGCTTGTTGCAATGGGAATGCAAGCAATTGTTGTAACCAAGAGGAACGCAACCAGAGAACCATTCATGGTGGAGTTCTTCGTGGTTCTTCTATCACTGCTTCGCGCGATTTATCTGCAAGTTCTTTTATACAGAGAGAGAAAAGAAAGAAGAGTGCACGAGCCAAGGTTAAAAAATTAAGGAAACGAGTTTATTGACCACCAAAAGTGGCTTTGCATAATCACATACATCTCTGAAATCTTCTTCTAATGAGGTGAAGATTGGGAAATATATAGTAATCTTATAGCGACAAAGAAAGCTAAGAACTTTACGCATTTTGTGCGTATCTTCATTTGAATTCCCTGATAAAAAATTCTGTTTAGGATTTTCGGTTAATTTAAAACCTAAATTGAAACTCCCGCTCAATATGCGTGGACACCTGTTTTTCAAGTGGCTCATTGCTCATAATCTTGAGCCAGTTTTATATTTTATACTGTTAATAAATGGACTTCAGCCAAAATCACAGACAAAGAAAGTCGCCTTTTTAATTCGCGCAAAAGAAATTATTAAATAAAGTGCAATAAAGTAAAAGTTCCTCAGTTTTTTATTTAAAGTGGATCCTGGAAGGAATTTTTGATCCTTCTCTCCAGATGGGCTCTTCTACAGTCTACAATTCATCTAATTTTATATAATCATCACACAGGTTCGTGAACATTTGATCCTTCTCTCCAGATGGGCTCTTCTACAGTCTACAATTCATCTAATTTTATATAATCATCACACAGGTTCGTGAACATTTGGTCCTTCAACACCCTGGAAGAAGACAAGAGGATCTTCACCCAGCGAGATGCCCAGAAAATTGTGTCTCCGCACCTACAAAGGGCAGCTACACAAAGTGAAGGAAGTTATCACCAATTACCAGGAAAATCCCAAACTGTTGGAGGAAAAAGATGCTCAGGTGGAGCTAATGGCCAATAAAATGCTCGCAGGCAGCATAGAAAGAAAATTCAGGAGAATTCAGACAGAAATCATCCACGAAGCACCTCAGGATCATCTAGAGAGTGAAAAAAGGGAGCTGCTGAATTTCTCTCAGGATTGTCGGTGCGCTGAAATGGAGTGTAGCATCCTCCTTGAGACGATTGCTGCAACGTCTTCACATCATCCCACATCATCTCCGGTGAGTGCAGCTGATTCGCAAAATCACAAGGTGTTGCAATTGATCTGCACATTGTCGCAAGAACTTCAATTGAATCGCCAAAAACGCCGTGGAGAATGTGAAAATTTGGAGGACGTCATTTCTGCCCACACGAAGGATATGCGGAGCCTAGTTGAGAATTCCACGAAGGGTGTGCCTAGTGAATCCCCATGCAGCATCATTGCACAAATTTCGAGTGAACAAATGCCCAATTTGGAGTCATCAAAGCTCCCCACAGCCAACGGCATTAATGTTCAATTGCGCGCGCACAGAGAAGCAACCACACTCTGTGACGAGATAAGCTCCAATGGATCTGTGGCCATCCCAACGGTACACAGTGATGAGCATTTATGGGCTTCTCCAAGTGATTTAGCTTTCAATAGTCGCCCATTCATTGATACCAGCGACAAGGTTGCATGGAATGTTCCAGAGATTCACAATGATGGCACGATGAATATCCACATGAGTCCCAAGGAGATTTTACAGCATCAGGAGATTGCATCCCAGCCAGTTACGACTGCCCATGATTCTCTGCAGCTACCTGAGCGGGTGCCTCGGTGTTCTCAATTGACCGTGGAACTTCTTGACCATCAATCAGCGAACTTGTGCAGAGAATTGGACCCTGTGGATGCACAGATCACCCAGGATGTCACCGATCTACTTCACAAGGAGCGTAGTGATCTCCCATGTCATCCAGCAGCGGTAGAGCAACATCAATGTAAGTCAAGCCTAACCGTTTATACTTGCGCAGTATCCAAAGAAATTCAATTAAGAAATTTAGATTGTAGGCAATTCTTGAGCATTCAGATTAAGCAAAGGGTAAATTCAATGCGAAGCCTTCAGCTTAGCCAAAATTGTCGCACTAAATTCAATTCAATTTACAGTGACATTCAAAATATTTGTCATGAATTTTATGAAAATCAATTCAGTTTTTGCCTAAAGAATTTTCAAGCTCAAGAACTCAGGTAGTTGACATTGTAAAAGCCCAAGAGAGTACCACAAAGGCCCTACCTCTTGCTAGTAGCGATTGTCCTCCCACCATTTGTGCTACCCCACGATTTTTTGGAGCCACTGGGGGAGCAAAATCTACAGCTGAACTTGCAACTACAATGGAGAAGAATTTGGGACTTGATTTTTTCATGCCTCGGGGATTGATACTCACAGTAATATCCTACGGAGAATACCTAGCCACTCCCACGCGCCAGTGCCAAAGTTTGGACCCTGAGCATAAAATTTGTGTGATTGAAGGATTAGGACTCACCCAGGCCATTGATGAAGAAACAGCGATGTGTGCGTTGCACCAACACAATCAAAATACTTTCATGGATTTTTCCAGTTGCATTTCTATGCACAAAATTTTTGGAGAACACGTTTTTTGGGATGATGACGTCACCAGCACACGGTTACTCCACACATTTAATTCACACAATTTTTTATTGCCCGTTCTCGCATTCATTCACAACAACAATCCTCGAAACGGGGGAGCGTTCTTTTGGAATTGGATGGAGCATAAATGGGAACGCAAAAAATGGTTAAATGACAAAAATCTCGCCCTACTCCAACAATTTATCCTCAGAGGGCCCATGGAAAATTTATACTTCCCCTCAAAGAAGTTTTTTGCCCCTGAGAAAGTGCCACTGATGCCAATGTTGATGAGTATGGACAATTCCCATTGGAAGTTTGGGAGAATTTCGGCAACACCTGAGAGACCACCTCTCCATCTTGCACATCAGAGAGCTAAGGATGACTATCGCTCAACGGTTCCGCCACAAATTGAAGATTTCTGCGCCAAGGCTTTTTTCGGGACTTCAACTTTGATGAGCTTGAACAACGATGGATTGATGGCATCTGTACATTCAAATGGCAAGCTCTAGCAAATCTACCTCAGCAAATCTCTCTTGTGGCTTATTAGACTTTCGATAGGTCCTAAAATTTATTTGAAATTGTTAAATTCTCTATAATTTTCTGAAATATGAAATTTAGAATTGTTATTTTTCCTTGAATTAGAATATTCACATCAATTGTTATCAACATTTATATTATTTTACACAAATTCACTGAAATTATGTTTATTTTTAAACGCCCCTTGAAAAAGGGGGAGAATGTTTAGGATTTTCGGTTAATTTAAAACCTAAATTGAAACTCCCGCTCAATATGCGTGGACACCTGTTTTTCAAGTGGCTCATTGCTCATAATCTTGAGCCAGTTTTATATTTTATACTGTTAATAAATGGACTTCAGCCAAAATCACAGACAAAGAAAGTCGCCTTTTTAATTCGCGCAAAAGAAATTATTAAATAAAGTGCAATAAAGTAAAAGTTCCTCAGTTTTTTATTTAAAGTGGATCCTGGAAGGAATTTTTGATCCTTCTCTCCAGATGGGCTCTTCTACAGTCTACAATTCATCTAATTTTATATAATCATCACACAGGTTCGTGAACAAATTCAAAGAGCGTCATCAACATTTTTTTTCATGATCTTTATTGCATTTCAAAGCGAAAGGATTAAACATATTTTGGATCACAAGCTGTACCCTTAATGAGGTCATCAATGGAAGCGCTGTAGAGGCGATAGAGAGCATTGCTTGGGATATCTGCTTCCCAATAGGGCACGCCATGGCCGTAATAGAGGAGAAATTGGATATTTCTATTGTCATCAATTAGCATGTCCACCCCATACTCCAAATCACTAAATAGGGTAACAACATTCCCCTCCACAAGGGGTGCATTTATATTCCAACACTGCAGCGTATTTGAGAGCAAATGGATGAAAAAGAGAACATTGGAGTCTGAATCAAATGACGCTATTGACTCACTATCAATTCCCCCATAGCCAAGGAAAGCAAAGTACGGTGATGTTGGACTTCCGGGAGCGAGAGATTTATCCCTGAGAACCTTCGTCGTAGTCCTGAACACACCATAACTTGAACCAGGTGAGTAGTAGATTTCTTTGTAAGAGTTTCCCAGATGCGCTCCACCTGTTATGCTCATTATTCCAAAATTGTACGAATCCTCCGGAGGTAGGGGCCCGGGATAGAGTGATCTCTCGGCTCCTGGCTTAAACGTATCATGGGCAAAGTACCAGAAACTCCTCTTAACATTATCATAGACAACAATTCGATTATCAAAGCAATTAGCAATGTATACAGCAAACTCATTGCAACTGTTGTAATTGTCAACGGTGAAGGCACAGAATCCTGCTGGCCGTTCTACTACGTTATCTGGAATTGTGACTTTGAGTGCTGGTGGATAGCCGAAGCCCTCATCGCTACATTCGTAAATATCAAAGGCCCAAATTATGGGAGGACGAATGAAGATCTCATTATCCGGATACAGCAATGTCCCGTGATCAACAAAGGTCAGGCGATCGCAATCGCTATCAGTGTCGGTGAAGTAAACTGAGACAAAGTGATAAACATCACGGGTTGGATTTTTTGGGGGTGAAGGTGGGGGTTTGTAGGGAGGTTTATACGAAGGCTTGTATGTTGGAGCAGGAGTAGTGGTTGTTGTTGTTGTTGTTGTTGTTTTAATTGGTGAAGGAGGTCTGCAAAATATTATTCAATTTTATTTTACTAAATCATACTTGTGTAGGTGCTCTGATAACTTACACGTGGAATACGTAGGATCCTCCATGATAATGCCCATGGTTGTGACTTGGTTTGTAGTGACTTCCATGCTTCTTCCTAACTTCATCTTCTTCTTCATTAACTTCTTTATTTTCTTCATCGTCCCCTTCCTTTATTATCTTATCCTGATATTTCTTCTCTCCATCATTAGAATTTTTAATCTCTTCAGATTTCTTCTCTTGGTTTTCATCCAGATATTCCTGTTCTTCTCTTTTATCTTCATTAAAATTCGCATCTTCTTTATGAGCTTGTCTCTTCACTTTGGAATCGCTCGGATAGATATTATACTTGTAATCATCCTCCCTGAGATCATTCACACCAAACCATCCCGGAAGATAATTATCCACATAGGTAGGTAATCCTCTTAATGGTGGTGAAGAACCCTTCTGCACACCATTTAAATTTATATAATTTATCGTAGCTGGAATACCAGGATGTAGTCTTTGAATGGGTAGAATTAGGCATCCAGTTTTATCGTGGTAGGATACCGAAGTTGGGAGAACGTTCTTGCTGATGTAGTAATTATTTCCATCAACCTTAGAATATTCTTTTGAAAATAATCAAGAATTAAATCGAAGAAAATCCTATTTCTATCACAAACTTACCACTATGGGGAAGATCTTCATACACAAAAGGCTTCCAACTGTAGAGAATTTGCACTTTAGACGATGTTGGAATACTATTTGCACATTTAAAGCACACGATTGTAAATAAAAAGAGAGCTTTAACACCCAATATACCGCCCTCCATGGTGTGGAGCTCTTGGTATGGTTCTTCTTCAACTGCTTCGCGTGAATTTTCTTAAAGTTCTTTTATATTGAGACAGAGAAAGAAGAAGAATGCACGAGTCAAGGTTACACAAGAAGAAATTGAGGAAACAAGTTTTTTTTCAACGAAAATGTCTCTGCGAGAACTACTCTGTGGAGCTTTTTCTCTTATGTTTTGTGTCTCATTAAACGAATAAAAAATTCTAAATTTTCTTTTATTACTTCGCGAGATTTGTCTGCGAGTTCTTTTACAAAAGAAATCAAAGCGTAGTTCATCAAGAATGGAAAAGAAAACGAGTTTATTGACCACCAAAAATTACTCTGCGCATAATCGGTTATCTTAATATGTGGATTACTTATATCCCAACTCCTTCACGCTGAATAATTTGTTTTGACCGAAAGAAGATTTCAAAATTTTTTTTTCAACAGAATTCAAAGATTTCTTCTATTTTATTAATTAAGTAAAAAATATACCTTTTTTGAAAATTAACAAAAAGAACTCAAATGCGATAAAAGTTCACGGAAAAAGTCTTTAAGTATTCTGTAAAATATTGAAAATTGAACACGTTGCATTTTACAAGCAACAAATCAGCTCATTTCTTCTAGGTCGAGAAGTTTGTAATTAAGAAGTTACCTATAAAGAAAATAATAATGTAAAAAACATATTTTAACGTTTTAATAAAAACTCTTTCAACCAATTAAATCATTTTGTACGAGCATCCAGTAAAGTTTCATCCATTATTTTGTTGGCTAGGCGTGTTAGGCGTGACAATTTTTCTCGTGAATTTTAGACCCACGGGCCTCACGTATCAGAGAGATAATGCAACAAGTGATTGACCTCCACCTCAAGGTGCAACACACAAACTAACAAACCAAACAAATATGACGATCATGACGATTTATTTTTCTTTCTCTTTTTTACAATCCTCTTTATTTTATTAAAAAAGAAATAATTTACTGATCGTAAAAAGAACTTTATAAATTTTAAGACATTTTGCCATAAAAAAAAATATTTCAAATATCTATTTAAAATTGTACAAAGAATTATGAATATACTAACTCCGTATACTTTCCATCCTAGTAACTTTACTAAGAATCTTGAACATTGCTTGGATCACAAGCTGTCCCAGCGATGATGCCGTCAATTGAAACTTTGTAGAGGCGATAGAAAGATTTTTCTTTTCTTCCTGTTTCAAAGTATGGCAATCCGCGTCCATCGTAGAGAAGGAATCGCAAATTTCTTTTAGCATCAATCAAAATATCAGCCCCAAATTCCAAATCACTGAAAAGGGTGACAACACTACCCTCCACAAGGGGTGTATTTGTATTCCAACACTGCAGCGTATTTGAGAGCAGGTGAACAAAGAACAAGACCTGTGTTTTTGTATCATAAGCCATTATCGATTGACTATCCTGTCCTCCATAACCGACGAAGGAAAAGTTAGGAGATGTAGAATCTCCAGGTGCTAGAGATTTATCTCGCAGGATTTTTGTTGAAGTCTTAAAGAGCCCATAACTTGAGCCAGGAGAATAGTAGAGATCTCTATAGGAGTATTTAGTTTCTGCCCCCAAAGCTAAGCCCATAACTCCGAAATTGTAGGAATCTTCTTCAGGTAGGGGTCCATCGACTAATGACCTCTCTGCCCCCGGTTGGAAGGTCTCATGTTCAAAGTACCAGAAGCTCTTTTTCACATTATCATAGACAATGATGGTGTTATCGTAGCAATTCGCCATATACACTGCAAACTCGTTGCAAGTGCCGTAAATATCCACGGCGAAGGTGCTAAATCCTGATGGGGTCTCAACCATATCTGCTGGGATTGTGACTTTGAGCACAGGGGGGTTATCCACACCCTTTGGGTTGCATTCGTAAATATTGAAGGCCCACAGAACTGGAGGACGATTAAAGACTGCTTCACCAAACAGGCGGTATTGTCCGTAGTCGAGGAAGAAGAGACGATCACACCTGTTATCCATGACGCTGTAGTAAACGGAAATGAAGTGATAAACATCTCGTGGGGGAGGTTTTGTTAGCGGTTTGTATGTCGGCTTGTATGTTGATTTTGGGGGAGATTTTGTCGTAGGTTTTGGTTTATATGTTGGCTTGTATGTTGGCTCATACGTTGGCTCGTACGTTGGTTTGTACGTATGCTTCGGAGCTTTGGTTGTTGTCGTCGTCGTTGTAGTCGTAGTTGTTGTTGTAGTTTGAAGAGGTCTGAAAATTTAGTCAAAACCGTTAAGAATCTACAAAAAATTTTATTAGAAAATTTAGAATAAATTACGTACAAATAAACGACATTTCCATGATGATGACTATTACTGTGACTGTAGATTGGTTTGTGATGAATTCCAGGCTTCTTTCTCACTTCGTTGCCATCTTCTTCATTTTCTTTAATTTCGGAATCACCTTTATTCACTTCTTTCTCGTTTATAATCTTGTCTACTTCTTTCTCCATCTTCATTTCTATCATTCCTTCTTTGTTCTTAACATTCTCCGATTCTTTATTGTCTTCTCCATCTTGTTGAGCAACATTTTCATTGTCTTCACTCCCTTTTTCCGCCTCATCCTGCCTTCTAACTGCATCTTCATCATCCTTCATAAATTGTTTCACTTTCACATAATCCGGATAAATATTATTTTTGTAAGCATAATTATCATCGAGATCATTAACACCAAACCATCCGGGAATATAGTTATCCTCATACGTTGGAAAAGCTCTTAGAGGGGGTGAGTAAGTTTGATGATAATCCATGGTACTAACGTAAGTTATCGTAGCTGGAATACCTGGATGTGATCTTGCAATTGCAAAGAACAAACATCCCGTTTTATCGTGGTACGATACAGCAGATGGAACAACATCCTTGCTGATATAGTAATTGTACCCGTTCACCTTTGAATATTCTTCAAAAATAAATCACGAATTTAATATACCTAAGAATAAAACACAACATTTAAGTGAAAACGTTTAAACTCACGACTATGGGGTAGATCTTCAAAGGCAAAAGATTCCCAACTATATAGGGTTGTTACTTGTCCAGAAGATGGAAAAGTATTTGCAAAGTGAATGCACGCAATGGCAAGCAAGAGGAGCACTTTAGCTGCCATGGTCAGAGCTTCTTCACACAAATGTGGCTTTTTTTAGACTAGAAGGGCAACGAGATGAGTTCAATCTTTTATATGGCGGAGCCGAACAGACTAGGAATTTTAAATGAGTTTATTGTCCAGTTATATTTATGAGTAAGGCAAAACTGTGTCTCCAGAAATTATGCCTAATTTAATCATGAGAATCTTTTTCTTCTTATTATTAATTCTTTATTTAAGTCATAAGATCATGAGATTTTGTTAGTTTGTCAAATTTGCATTGCTTAAGAATTCAAAAATTGTTCTTTTGATCAAGCCCTAGGCACTATGTAAAATCAAGTTATGGATACTAGGTTTACTAGATAATTATATTAAGTAGATTTAAACAAGTTATAGTTTCCTCATCTTGGAGACTAAAATATTATTTTTATTCTTTTTTTGTAAATTTTCTGACGAAGAACATCTATAAAAAAAACCCTTCAAACTGTTTAAATTTCTTTATTAGATATTAAATTCATAATAAAACATAATCATGGGGATTACATAAAAATGAAATTTAATATTATTATTTTTATTCTTCTCAAAAAGAAAGCATAAAGTAAGAGCTTCTTTTAGACTTTTCTAACATTGCTGGGGTCACAAGCAGTACCCTTAATAACATAATCAATATTGACGTAGTAGAGCTGATAGAATGGATTGGTAGTTCTGCCTTGGTCGAATAACATCAATCCATCGCCATTGTAGAGCAAGAATCGAAGATTTCTATCACCATCAAGCAACATATCTACTCCAAACTCCAAATCACTGAAGAGAGTAACAACATTGCCATCCTCTAATGGGGCATTCGTATTCCAGCACTGTAGTGTATTAGACAGCAAGTGGATAAAGAATAAGACCTCAGTCTGATCGTCAAAGAGCATAATAGATTGATTCTCAATTCCTCCATATCCAAGGAACGAGAAGGCTGATGATGATGGATCTCCAGGAGCTCCGTACTTGTTCCTAATAACGTCCGTTGTAGTCTTGAAAACTCCATAACTTGATCCTGGTGCATAGTACAGATCCTTGTAGGTGTATGATGTTGTTGCTCCCAAAGCAAGACCCATTACACCGAAATTGTAGGAATCTTGCGGTGGAAGAGAGCCAGTGTAGAGAGATCTCTCAGCTCCAGGTTGGAATGTCTCACTCTGGTAGTACCAGAAGTATCTCTTCACATTATCGTAGACAATGATTGTGTTGTCGTAGCAATTTGCAATGTACACGGCAAATTCATTGCATCCACCATAGATATCAATGGCAGCAGTTGAGAATCCTGTTGGGTCATTGAAAACTTTGTCTGGGATCGTCACCTTCAGTACTGGTGGCTGGTTCAAACCCTTTGCACTGCACTCATTGATGGGGAAAGCCCACAGAACAGGACGACGGGTGTAGATCACCCTACCAAATTGACGCTGTACCCCGTAGTCAACGAAGAAGAGGCGATCGCACTGATTATCCATGTTGGTGTAGTAGACTGCAACGAAGTGATAGAGATCTCGTGATGGTGCCTTTGTTGGCTTGTAAGTTGGTTTGTAGGTTGGTTGATAAGTTGGCTGATAAGTTGGTTTAGTCGGATAAGTGGGTTTTGGCTTATAAGTTGGTTTGTACTCTGGTTCATACTCGTAGTCTGGTTTATAAACAGGCTTGTATGGAGGCTTCGTTGCTGGTGGTGCTGGTACTGGAACTGGTACAGGAGCGGGTGCAGGAACCGGAACCGGGCTGCAGAAAAATTTAATCGTGTTCATTACAAACTTAGCTCGCACTTTTTCACACAATACTTACACATAGACAACATTGGGGCCTTTGTTGTGATGACTACTTCCTGGTTTATTGTAATGACTTCCACCTGGCTTATTGTAGTGACTTCCCCCTGGCTTATGCTTCTTACGAGCTTCTTCATCTTCTTCATCTTCATCTGCGATTTCTTCTTTTTTCCCTTCTTCATTTACAATCTCATCTTGCTTTTCAGCTTCTTTATCGTCGCGCTTTTCTTCAAACTTCTCCTCTGGTTTCTCCTCAGGCTTCACCTCAGGCTTTTCATCACGCTTCTCTTCAGCAATTTCCTCCTTCTTATCTTTGCTCTCCTCAGCCTTTTCCTTCTCTTCCTTTAAAATTTCTTCCTTCTTCGCCTCCTCTTTTGCTGGTTCATCTTCCCTCTTAACTTTATCCACAACCTTTTCTTCCTCACCTTCAACTGTATCCGCTGAACGTCCATCATAACCGGGATAAATGTTGTGCAAATAATCATCATTTTCAAGGGTATTCACCCCAAACCACCCAGGAACGTAATTATCCTCATACGTTGGGAATCCCCGAAGAACTGGAGAAGATCCCTTCGGATAATCGTTTGAATTGAACCACGTAACTGTAGCTGGGATGCCTGGATTCGATCTCAAAATTGGCATAAACATGCATCCAGTCTTAATGTGTAGAGACACAGCGGTGGGAAGATTGTATTTGGGGATGTAGTAATTGTATCCATCCACCTGTGAATATTCTTTAAGAACAATTCACACGATTAGATCACAAAAGAACTTTTTTTATCACTTCACTTCACGCACAAAAGAACACAAAAAAATCTTACCACTATGAGGTAAATCAGCATAAGTAAAAGGACTCCAACTGTAGAGAACTTTCACTTGTCCCGTAGCTGGGATACTATTTGTAATCCCAATGAAACCGAATGCAAACAAGAGGAACACACTGGTTCCCAATAACCGCACCATTGTGAATTTCTTTCTCAGCACAAGAATTGGATGTTGACGACTGAAAGGGCCCCGAGAAGTGCGTGATCTTTTATAGAGAAAACAAACGTACCAGAGAAGCCCGAAAATTAATGTAAATGAGTTTATTGACCACCTGAATTGGCTTATGCATATAATCAAAAGATTTCTTCAGAATCCAGAACTATGCATAAATTGGACAAGGGAACCCGTTTCTCTCTCTAAATTAGGAATATTCACTTTACTTTGTAAATTTTCTGTGTAAAATATTCATTGGATTTCTCTAGAATATTGAGCTTTTATAAGATTTTCTGTTTGAGAGTAATGGAAAAGTTAATTAGAACAGTAACAAAACGTCTAAAGAATTCTTTTAAGTACACAAATTCTCTTTTTATTTTTAAATCTTTCTTAAATAGAATAATCCAGAAGAAATATAGAGAAGAGACTCGCCCATTTTCTTACTGAAAATTTTGCATTAAAAATCAATTTTTGCTGGTCAACAAACCCATTCTCTTATTTTCGATTTCGCGTGTCGTATTAGTTTCATATTTGTTGATGCTATATAAGACCGATGCCAAAACAATCAGCTAGTTTAGTGTGAGAAAAAAACTTCCAGTATTAGGAAGAATTCGTTTTCATCTGAGAAAGCCACAAAATTCTTCATGAAGAATTTTTTGGTAATTCTCCTGCAACATTTGATTGCAATTTTCTGCATTCACGTTGCAAATTGCGTTCCATCTTCAGCAAAAGTGCAAACAGTTTATAGTTGGAAACATTTTGAATTTGACCATCTTCCACATAGTGGTGAGTTTTATGCAAATTCTTCAATTTTAATTAAAATTCTTCTTTAATTAAAAATTTCGTTTATTTTGTGTAGAATATTCTTATGTGGATGGTTTTCATTACTACAACAGGAGTAGTATCTACCCTACTGCTATTTCCTACCATCAACCATCTGGATGTTTCTTCCTCCCAATCCCAAGAAGAGCTCCAGGTGTTCCTGCTACTATAGCATACTTCAACATCAATGAATACCACAACACCTACGCACCTCACCTTCGAGCATTCCCTACCTATGAAGATAACTACGCTCCCGGATGGTTTGGTGTGAATGACATCAATGATAGGGACTACCAGGGGAATATCCATGCAGATGAAGCCGATTATGAAGGAGAAGGGATAAATAGGACAAAGAAAAAGAAGAAAAAGAAGAAGCCCAAGCCCCCGCATCATGGAGTAGAAGAGGAAATTTACGAAAAACCCAACAATGGAGGCAATTATGTAGTTCTTGTGTGAGTTTTCTTCAACAATTTGTCTTTGAAAAGAAATAAATTTTAATTATGAAATACTTTCAGGCCAGCAGAAGTAATTACAATGCTTAAACCTAAACCTCCATATAAGCCACCCCCGTATGAACCTGAATATCAGCCAGATTATGATGGTTCATATAAGCCTCCATACAAACCTAAACCTCCGTATAGACCACCCTATGAACCAGATTACAATCCTGACTATGATTCTTCCTATAAACCACCTTATAAGCCTAATCGTCCTCCTTATGAACCAGATTATGAATCTAACTATAAGCCTAAACCTCCTTACAAACCGCCTAATTATGAACCAGACTATAACCCTGACTACGAATCAAACTACAAGCCTAAGCCTCCTTACAAACCGCCTAATTATGAAACAGATTACGATTCCTCCTACAAGCCTAAGCCACCATATAAGCCTCCAAATTATGAACCAGATTATAAACCAGACTATGATACTTCTTACAAACCTAAACCCCCATATAAACCTCCTAATTCTGAACCTGATTATGAATCTTCTTATAAACCTAAGCCCCCGTATAAGCCGCCTTATTCTGAACCAGATTATAACAGACCTGACCATGAATCTTCCTACAAGCCTCCATACAAACCGCCTAATTACGAACCAATCAACAAACCCGACTACGAATCATCCTACAAGCCTAAACCTCCAAATTACCCCGTAGAACGTCCATCTAGACGTGCCTATCATTTCACATCAATTTACTACACAACCATGAATCTTAAATGCTCACGACTGTTTTTCGTGGATTCTGGGATGCTCCAGTACCCCAAAGGAAATGTATTCAAACATAAACCAATCATTTGGGCATTTGATATCTATGGCTGTGATCAAGAGAGCTTAGATCAACCACCTGCACTCAAAGTTATAATACCAGATCGCGTTTATAAGTCAGCTGCAGGATTTGCCGCCTTCAGCGTTGATGTCTATGGGAATTGCAATGAATTTGCAATCTACATGGCAAATACCAGGGATAATACAATTATTGTCTATGACAATGTAAAACAGGACTTTTGGTACTTTAAACATGAAACATTCAAGCCAGGATCAGAGAGATCCTACCTCCAATACGGACTACCCACGCAGGATCCCTACAATTTGGGAATACTCTCAATTGCTCTGGGCAGAGAAACTAGATATTCCTACCGGGATGTTTTCTACGCTCCTGGATCGAGTTATGGGCTCTTCAAGACTTCAACGAAGATTCTGAAGGATAAATATCTCGCCCCGGGATCTCCTACATCATCAGACTTTTCCTTCATTGGCTACCGTGGACCCAACAATGGTGCCATCATTGGTTATGACGATGCAACAGAAGTACTCTTCTCAGTTCATTTAATGACAAACAAACTAACATGCTGGAATACAAACGCACCGCTCAGTGAGAGAAATGTTGTTACCCTGTTTAGTGATCTACAGTACGGGGTTGATTTCCTAATTGATTCAGAGAGAAATCTCTGGTTTATGTTGCTTGATGCAAACTCTGAAACAATTGGGAATCAAGAATTAATTTATGGTGCCTTCTACAGGCTCTACCGTGTTCCTCTTGACTACATTATTAAGGGAACTGCTTGTGATTCAAGAAGAGTACTATTGTAGGATTTTCTGAAGGATTTAATGGTGGTTATGATCAATAATATAAAATAATACCTACAAATAATGTCAAAAAATTTAGTTAGTTGAAAGCCTCTTAATAATCAATATTTTTATGCAATTTTATATTTTTTTATATTGCTTTGTAATGAATAAATTTGAATTTATGGTTTAATTATGGTTTAATAAAAAACTTACATTTGATTATTTAATAAACATAAATTCCATGAATGAATAAAGACTTTTTTGTCTATAAATCCATTTAATTCGGTTTATCTTTTTTGTGTCCAAATCTTATGCAAATATTTTCTTTTTACATATTTTATCTCTAAGTCCATCAAATGAATAACATTCAAAGTTAATTCTGGAATTCTCAGAATTCTTTCAAGTGATAATTCTTTTCTTTTTTGTATGAAATGCTTTCAAGTGCAAGGTGAGACGTGCTTAAGTGGGAATTAAAACATTTCTCATTGCATAACAAAAACATATTTAGTCCAAAATGTGAAATATTTTTAAAACAATGCAAAATGCAGCTCATATAAAAGCGAGTAAAAGCAGAGAGAATTTATGTGAGGAAGATCAGTTTGGGTTTAGTTTCAGTTGGAGAAACTATCCCGTTTTTTTCTTTATTCATTTTCAACGATTTCTTGTTAAAGAAATAAAATGAAAATCATCGGGAAAGTCTTTTCGATCTTCCTGATCGTATTCTTGTACGGTCAAAGAGCTCAAAGTGTTTCACCCGCTTCAAAGGTTCAAGCAGTGTACAATACAAAAGCTTTTGCCTTCGATGGTCTCTCATGCAGTCGTAAGTTTATCTATAAAATCTTAATGAAAATTGAGAAAATAATTTAATAATTTATTCCTTCTTAATTTTTAAAGCCAATACAATCGTTGGAGGACATCCATACTTGATCACCAACAATGTTCTTCCAACATCAATTTCTCTCCATCAACCAACTGGATGTCTTTTCATTGGAATTCCTAGGACAGCTACAGGAATTCCTGCTACGATTGCTTACGTTAACACCAACAACTACCCCAATAATCCTAATCCACCCCTTCGAGGATTCCCCAGCTATCAAGACAACTACGTCCCCGGATGGTTTGGAATTGATCATTTGCCAAGTGAGGACTTTAACATTTATCCAGGTGCTCCCGCAAGGTATGACCATCACTGATCTTAGACAAACAATCAAGCATGACATTCACAATGCAAATTTATCCACAGAGCCTGGCCAACGCAAGTTACTCCTTATGGACAATTCAGAAATGTCTATCATTTCACATCCGTTCTCTATACCTACACCGATATTCAATGCAACCGAATTTTCTTCATTGACTCCGGTACTCTGGAATATCCCGAAGGAAATGTCGTTGTACGCCGTCCAGTTCTCTGGGCTTTCAATGTCAACGGTTGCAATGATGCAGCACTCAATCAAGCACCAGCCCTTAAGGTCACTGTACCCGATAGTGTGGTGAACGACCCAACAGCTCTTGGTCTTAGATTTGACATTGATGTTTACGGGAACTGCAATGAATTCGCCGTTTACCTTACAAACCACAAAGACAACAGGATTGTTGTGTACGATAACGTCCAAAGGAGTTTCTGGTACTTTGTCCACAACACCTTCAACCCACTTTCGGACCGATCATTCGTCCCTAATTTCCCTGCTCTTCCGGATCCTGCCAATATGGGTGTTTGTGGACTCACCCTTGGTGCACGTACAAGGGGAAACTTCAGGAATCTCTACTATGCTCCAGCATCGAGCTACAGCCTCTTTGGAACGACAACTGAGGTCCTTCGCAATCGTGCTCTGGCTCCAGGCAATCCATCATCACCTAACTTCTCCTACCTCGGCTACCGTGGACCCAACACTCCCGGAGCTGTTATGGTCTACGATGAACAAACTCAAGTTGTCTTCTTCCTCCACGTACTGACCAATAGGCTCAGTTGCTGGAATACAAGACGCCCAGTTAGCCCCAATAACATTGCAACACTTTTCAGCGATCTCACATACGGTGTAGATTTCCTAATTACACCCGACAGAACTCTTTACTTCATGATGAGGAATACAAATGCTAATCCAATTACGAATAGGAGACAAGTTACTTCGTACTTCTACCAAACCTACCGCGTGAACGTTGATGACTTCATCAGTGGCACTGTTTGTGATCCAAGGAATGCTTAAGAATAAGTATTCAAATCTGAGAACTTTCAGATTGTTGAATGATCTTATTTTCCTTTTCAAATAATCTACTAAAAAAAAACTAACCCACCTATGTCAGCCTAACGATCCTAAATTTTCTTCAAGCTGTCATGAAAATTGTCAGGAAAAACGCTTTGAAAAAATACCCAAAAAATTGAAAAATGTAAAAAGAATTATAAAAAAAAAATAAATTGGTCAACAACTGATATATCTATCGATTTTTATTAGGGCTATCTGAAATGATGATCTTAACTTCAATTACCCCAAATATTGAGCAATAATTGTCCAAAAAACAATTAAATCTCTTTTGATACATATTTATTCAATCTTTGGGTAAATAAATTGAGAATGAAAATAATCTAAAATTCATTTTTTGTATAAATAATTTAAAATTGATCAAACACTGTACAAGAACGATTCTGATCAAATAAGTTTGCTAATATTTATTTGATATAGATTTGATCAAAAATTGATCAAACTTCGTCAGAGATTTCTTTAAAAACATTATGCGTATTTTTTTTTAATCTAAAATCAATATTTTTGTCAGCTCTTCAATAATTTTATTAAAGAAAATAAAATAAATTCTCCCTTTTAGTGTCTCATCGAAAAGCTTTTTTTCTATAAAAACTCACTTGAAAACGCCACAGTAAATCGACATTATTTTATTCTGTGAGTCAATAACTCACGTTTTCTTTCCATACCAAGCTCAAAACGTGAGTCGCGACAAAGTTAAACGTTATGTTTTTCAAACTAAATCATATTTTTCTTAACAACAAACATGCAGAAATAATAAAACAGAAAATTAAAATGGATTTCGCGACATTCTGGCTTTCATAGTACTTCATGTTATGTTTTAAATGTTTATTTTTTTTTCATTAAAACAACAAATAATTATTTTTAAAAAAAAATGAGAAATATTTAATAATTCCGCTGAATTTATGTTAAATAAGAAGATTTAAAATGTCTTAAAGACATTTAAATAAATTTTGAGCCATTTAATAAATTCACCTTAAGCTGCACCTTGAGAAGTAAAACGAGTCTAAAAAAAAACATCTAAAATGATAACAGACTACAAGGAAATTCTTATCAGATTGAGCTTAACTAAAAGAAGTTTAGTAGAAGTAAATAAATTTGCATTTTAAGAGAGAATTTTTCAGTAAATTCCTCTGAAAGATAACAAAGATGGTTTATTCTTTGGGGTTCATTCTGATTATCATCTCTTACGTGCCAATTGCAAATGGTATTGTGTCTTCTGCACATGTCTCCACTCTTTACAGTTGGGAATCTTTTAAATTTGAAGATCTTCCCTACACGGGTGAGTTTTATATTAATCATCAAATTTTTACAAAGAATTAATAATTTTTAACGATTAATCTTTCACAGAGGACTCCCAGGTAGATGATGAATATGATTACTACATCAGTGAAAACATTGTTCCCAGCGCTTTTTCTTACCATGATAAAACTGGATGTCTCTTCGTGGCTATTGCAAGATCACATCCCGGAATACCAGCTACGATCACCTATGTTGATACAAAGGAATACCAAAAAGAATATTCTCCACCCCTCAGAGGATTCCCAACGTATGAGGATAATTTCCTTCCTGGATGGTTTGATGTGGATGATCTTGATTCTTATGACTACCTCCATAACATTTATCCAGACTACAGGCCAATTGAGAGATCTAAATTTAGAGGATCCTATCATTTTATCTCGATCTACTACACCGTCATGGACAACAAATGCAACCGCTTGTTCTTCCTTGACTATGGAGAATATCGTCTCTTTGGTGAAGTAGTCTACAACCGTCGACCTGTCCTGTGGGCTTTTCACATTAATGAATGCAGTGAAGAAGGTTTTGGGTATCCACCTGAACTTAAAGTCTCCCTTCCGGATGATTTGGCTGAAACCCCTTCAGGATTTAGCACCTTCGCCCTGGATATTTATGGCAACTGCAATGAATTTGCAGTTTACATGACCAACTGCTATGATAACACCATCATTGTTTACGACAACGTGAAGAAGTCCTTTTGGTACTTTCAACATGAAACCTTCTTTCCCAATGCTGAAGGATTCTTCATTGACAATCC
Organism: Lutzomyia longipalpis; assembly: GCF_024334085.1. Lineage (NCBI taxonomy): Eukaryota > Metazoa > Arthropoda > Insecta > Diptera > Psychodidae > Lutzomyia > Lutzomyia longipalpis. The sequence goes on from NC_074707.1 coordinate 49,825,982, forward strand.
TACTCTCCCTGATAACTATGGCTTTGGAATAATGGGAATAAAATTGGGACGCCCAAATGACTACCCATTCAAGGATGTCTACTACTCCCCTGGCTCAAGCTATGGACTCTTCAAAACATCCACAGCTATCCTTAGAGATTACATCCTCGCACCTGGTGACCCTACTTCGATGGATTTTGAATTCCTCGGCTACGGAGGTTTAGATAGTCAATCAATAATGGCCTACGATGCTGTAACGGAAGTTCTCTTCTTCATCCACCTACTCTCTAATACACTACAGTGCTGGAATACCAATGTATCCCTAAGTGAGAACAACGTCGTCACCCTATTTGGTGATCTAGAATACGGAGCTGATATTGTAATTGATGGTAATCGAAATTTGCAATTCTTACTCTACGATGGACGTGGATTGCCGTATTTTCAAACTAATAAATCTGACAATTCTATCTATCAACTGTACTGTGTTCCTGTTGATGGCATCATTAAGGATACAGCATGTGATCTGTCCAATATTTGAATAAAATTTCTTTATATTTGCTCGTTGTATTTTGTCTTATCTTAAGGAAAAATGTAATAAAAAATTGAATGAGAAAAATAAATTGGAATAGCTTAGAATAATTATAATTTGTTTAATATCAGAGCCGCCTGGTAGATTTATTGATCTTCATAAATAGATAAAAATTTACTAATGAGTGTAAAGATAATATTTTAATTCTTCTGCATTAAAATATACAAATTTTAAAATAAGAAAACGAATCCTTGTCCCGAATATTTTTTATAATGAACTTTGAACTTTATTACAACTGATAATAAAAAAAAAATTTATTGATTTAATTCGTGAGATAGTTTCATTATAAAATTTTCCATTTTCTTCAAATAATTTCTTCCTTTTAAATCGTGAAGCGCATGAATTAGAATCTCACGATTGAAGATCTCACGCTGTCTAAGCCAAAAATGTTACCCTGCCAACAGGCTGCACAGAAACAGCAAAGAAAGAGTGGAAGGAACTTTGCTAAATGCTCGTTTAATAAATTTCTTTTTCAATTAAGGAACAATGAGACGAATCAAATATATTTAGAAAAAAAATGCAAATAGGATTTATTTATGCTCATTCATTTGTCTAATAGAAAATTAATTATTCTTCTAGATTTGTATTGAATTTAAAGAATATATTGAGGTGATTGTTTGCAACAATTATGTACCCGTTAAAAAAAAGAAATTTTGCAATTTTAAAATGCAACGTCTACAAGAAAATTTCACAGAGACAATGCGAAGAGAATATAAATTCCGTTTTGAGGAAATTATCGACAGTTTAGTTCCTCTTGTTGTGTCGACAAAGGTATTCTCTTCTTTTAAATATTCAATTTTTAATTTTTGGAAGAACTTTAGATGATTTAAGTGATATTTAAGTGAAAAGATTTAATTAATTCATTTTTGTGAAATATTAATTTTCGATCAAGTTATTAACTTATTTCTCAGGCACTGTTTTCCTTAAATTCTTAGAGCTTTTTTTTAACATTTTATATTTAATTTATTCTTATAGATTTCGAGAAATATTTTTCCCTTAATTGAGAATAAAATTTTAATTTTAATTTATAAGGAAATTTATATTTAATTCATTTAATAAAGGGGACTTTATTTTATAAAATCTCTTTCCTAATTAATCACAAAAACGAAAGAATAAGCAACATTTCCATGATATTAGGTCTTTATCAATTTTCTTTAAAACCTTACAAAGAGACTTCCCTCTTCATCAAAATATTTTTTTTTTAAATAGAACAATTTCTTTTTAACAATCCTAAAAGCAGGAACCAACATGAAAGGTCTCGTGGTTGTGCTTCCCCTCGTTTTGGGTGCATTCTTTTGCTTCCAAGTAATTCAAAGTGTACACGTTGATACGGTGTACAGCTGGAGTCCATTTGTATTTGAAAATCTACCCCATAAAGGTCAGTTAAATTTTATTAAATTAAAAAGAAAAATAATTCTTCGAAACTTGAGACGTTCCTTTTTGCAGAACAAGCTCTTGTGGATGGACACCATCAGTACTACAACAGCTGCAGCATTCTACCCTACGGTCTCTCCTACAACAGGCCTAAGGAATGTATCTTCTTTGCTATCCCAAGAAGAGCTCACGGGATTCCCGCAACAGTTGCCTTCTTCAATAGAAATCAATATCCTCACGATAAATCCCCACCACTTTGTGGATTCCCCACCTACGTCCATAACTATGTCCCAGGATGGTTTGGTGTGAATGATCTTCCAGCTGATGACTACAAGTACAGCATTTATCCAGGATATACCAAGTAAGACCCTAAAAGAAGCCCCTAATTTTTTTTTGAACAAAATCCTTAAAAGGAAAATATTAAATCCTTCCCAGGACAACACCTTATCGCAAATCTCATCACTTTGTATCCGTCGTGTATACTGTTAAGTCTGCAGACTGTGTACGCCTGTACTTTGTTGATACGGGAACCCTTGAGTACCCAGAAGGAAACATCTGTGTTCGTCCACCAATTCTTTGGGGCTTCAGCATTGAAGGCTGCAGTGAACATGAATTCGACAAACCACCAGCATTCAAAGTCTCCGTGCCTGAGAATGTTTACAAGGACCCAACTGGCTTTGGAGCCTTTGATGTGGACACGTACGGAAATTGCGAAGAATTCGCCATTTACCTACCAAACTACAAAGACAACAAGATTGTGGTTTATGACAATGTTAAGAAGAGCTTCTGGTACTTCCAACACAAAACCTTCAATCCCTTGGCTGAAGCTGGCTACCTCAATGGCTACAATGCTCCTCATGATCATCTCAATCTTGGTGTTCTCAGCGTAATTGTGGGACCTGAGCAGAAGGGTTACTGTGACGTGTACTATGCTCCTGGCTCCAGTTGTGGACTCTTCAAGACCTCCTCTGTGGCTCTGCGGGATTATTCTCAAGCTCCTGGAAGCCCCACCTCACCCGCTTTCAACTTCCTCGGCTACCGTTCACCCGATCACGGTTCTATGCTTCTCTATGACTCCAAAACTAACGTCATCTTCTCCGACTATTGGCTATCCAACAGCCTCACCTGCTGGAACATCAACAAACCCCTCGATGAACACCACGTTGTCACCCTTTACAATGATCTCAAATACGGAGCTGATCTTTCCCTTGATCCCGACAGAAATCTCTGGTTCCTCCTCTTGGCTACCAATGCTAATCCCATCTCTGAGCGACACTGTGTCCATGAATACCTGTACCAACTCTACAAGGTCAATGTGGATCAACTTATTCACGGAACTGCTTGCGATCCTCACTATCATGGATAAACTAACTTTTTCTTTCAACTACTACAGAAACTCAAAATATTTTGCAAATAATTTGGATTTTTTTAAAACTAATTCTTGAATTTGTTCTATATTAATTTTTTCTTGCCTCTTTTCAATTATTTCAATTTTTCTTTAAATTATTTTAATTTTTCTTCAATGAAGTTTTAGGGAAAACTTTCCCTGTATTCCAAATAATTTTTTTTTAATAGAGAAGTTGCAAAATTTAATTCTTGATGTATTTTTTAAAAGCAAATAAATAAAAAATGAGCAATTTATTTGATTTCTTTTATTCAAAAAATTAGGAAGAATTCTTTAATTTTGTGTTAAGGTAGAAAGGAACTAGCTGACGTCACTTTTTCAATACAAAAACAACAATTTTAAAGTCTTTAATCTATCTTTAAACTCAATTAAAAATCTTGAAAAAAGTCCCACAAAAGCCCAAACTCCTAGAGAAACTTTTAGCATAAAAATTAAATAATTTTGCTCTTTTTTTAAAAAAAAAAAGAGAATCTAAAAAGAACGTTTAATTCTTTAAATTTCTAGCACGTTGCAAATTTATGGATTCTAAACCCAAAATTTTAATATTAAATCTACACCAGCATCCTTCTTTGAATTGCAAATATATCTTCTTTGAGCAGAACTTTCTAAAAATATACTCCAAGAACATTCTGAATGCAATAAATTTCATGCAACACAACAAGTGTGAAAGTCAAAGACCCAATTCGGAAGATCCCGCACCAAATTTGGCAAAGAATGTCCATCAGGAACAGGTTTCCTTTTGCCAAATATTTATCTGACTGAGTTAATTTCTTCGTGGTCAATAAACTCATTTACTTTTTAAAGTTCTTCTCTGCGCTGCATTTTTCTTTCCGCCTATAAAAATCACTGCAGGCACAATCTTTCTTTTAGTGCACCCCCGAATAATCTGGCGAACGGACCCCACAAAATGGGAAGTTTTTTGCTTGAAATTCTTTGTGTTCTTGCAGCAGTGCAAGTTGTTAGAAGTCATCCACCCCCAAGTGTTCAAGTTTTCTTCAATTGGAAGACTTTTACCTTCGATAGTCTTCCTCATAGTCGTGAGTTTTCTTTTCTTTTTATTGATGTGAAAAATTTAGAAGTTTTGTGAACTGATCAAGTTTTTTTTTTTTTTGAAGAATTCTCGGAAGTTGTTCCTGGACATAAATACTACGACGGTAGCAGCATCATTCCAACGGCTATTTCATTCGATATCACCAGTCAGTGCTTCCTATTTTCAATTGCCCGAAGGGAGATAGGAATCCCAGCTACAGTTGCCTACATCAATGAGAAGAAATATGGCAACTTAAAGTCTCCACCAATGCGTGGATTCCCCACATATGAAGACAATTACGTGCCAGGGTGGTTTGGGGTTAATGACCTAGCGGATGATGACTACAAGCATAACATTTACCCAGATTATCACGCTGTAAGTAGGAATCAGGATCAAGACGATCAAGGTGCCAGTGAACCAGTTTTAGGTGAAGATAATGATCAAGATTCAAGGAAGCATCACAATAGACCCAATAATCCCAGCTATGGTCAGAACTACTATCCCAACTATCCTAGTTATGGAAATCAAGGAAATTACGGAAGCCAAGGAAATTATGGAGGAAGCCATGGGAGCCAAGGAAACTATGGAGGAAGCCAAGGAAATTATGGAGGAAATTACGGAGGTCAAGGAAATTATGGAGGCAGCCACGGAAGTCAGGGAAACTACGGAAGTCAGGGAAATTATGGAAATCAGGGAAATTATGGAGGAAGCCACGATAATCAAGGGAACTATGGAGGAAACTACGGGAATCAAGGCAACTATGGAGGAAGCCACGGAAGTCAGGGAAATTACGGAAGTCAAGGAAATTATGGAGGGAGTCATGGAAATCAAGGAAATTATGGAAGTCAAGGAAATTATGGGGGAAGCCACGGTAATCAGGGAAACTATGGAGGAAGTCACGGAAGTCAAGGAAATTATGGGGGAGGCCACGATAATCAAGGAAACTATGGAAATCAAGGAAATTATGGAGGAAACTACGGAAGTCAGGGAAATTATGGAGGAAGTCACGGAAATTATGCTGTAAAGAGGAGTCTTGGTCAAGTGGAGGCTGCCAATAAATCAATTGGAATTGAAGAGGATGATGAAGATACCAGGAAGCATCACAATAGGCCCAGTAAACCTAATAAACCTAGCTATGGTCATGGGGATCAACAGAATTACTATCCCAACTATCCTAGTTACGGACCGAACTATCCCAATTACGGCAATGACCACGGAAATCAAGGAAATTATGGAGGAAGCCATGGGAATCAAGGCAACTACGGAGGAAGCCATGGAAGTCAAGGAAACTACGGGAATCAAGGAAACTATGGAAGCCAAGGAAACTATGGAAGCCAAGGAAACTATGGAGGAAGCCATGGAAGTCAGGGGAATTATGGAAGTCAAGGAAGCCACGGAAGCCATGGAAGTCATAACAAACAACCTGAAGTGGTCTACATGTGAGTATTTTAATTAATTTTTAATTAGTTTAAAGTGTAAAAAAATCTTAACATAGAATAATCATTCAATGAAATGAAATTAAATCAGAATTCCTTCTTAAATCCTTGTTACAGACCCATTCCTGCTGCTCCGCAAAAGCCTCCACCGACTACGGAAAGACCTACATACAAGCCAACGTACAAACCTACATATAAGCCTACATATAAACCAACTTACAAGCCGCCATACCAACCGGAGTACGAAGAAGAGGAGGAATATGAGCCTGTCTATAAGCCATCTTACAAGCCAACTTATAAACCAACCCCAGCTCCGACGACGCAGAAACCCACCTACAAACCCACCTATCAGCCATCAGTTCCTGCACGAAAATCCTATCATTTTGTTTCAGTTCAATACAACCTCCTTGAGACACAGTGCAGACGCTTCTTCTTCGTTGATTCCGGAACTCTTGCCTATCCGAAGAAGAACATCTACATCCGTCGTCCTGTTCTCTGGGCTTTCGATATTACGGGATGTGATGCAGCGAGCTTGAGTAATCCACCTTGTCTCAAAGTCACCTTCCCAGATCACATTACAAACGATCCAACGGGGATCTATGGGATCGCAATCGATGTTTACGGGAGCTGCAATGAATTCGCCGTTTACATTGCAAACTACCTTGATAACAGCATAACTGTGTATGACAATAAGAAGAAATACTTCTGGTTCTTCCAAGATTCCACATTCAATCCTGGCGCTGAGATTCCCTATTTGAACTGGATTCCACCACAGGATAACTTCAACTACGGCGTGATGTCCTTAACACTGGGAATTCAGGAGGAAAATAGCTACAGATATGCTTACTACGCTCCTGGATCAAGTTATGGACTCTTCAAGGTTTCCACGGAGATTCTCCGAAACAAATATCTAGCTCCTGGAAATACTTCATCTTCTGAATTTTCCTATGTTGGCTATCGCGGGAAGAATAGCATGGCAATCATGACGTATGATGAAGTAACCCAGGTGGCTCTATTTGTTTCCCTGCTCAACAATAAACTAACCTGCTGGAATACCAACCTACCCTGTACGGCAGACAATGTAATTACCTTGTATGAAGATCAAACGTACGGAATGGACGTATTTATCGATGCAAAGAGGAATGTCTGGTTTATGCTTTTATGCGCTGATGCTGAAACAATAGGAGATCGTTCACTTCTCACCAGCTACTACTACCGCCTCTACACCATCCCTATGGATGTTCTTATCGCTGGAACTGCGTGCGATCCCAGCTATCGAAATTAAATGAATTTATTAAATGAAAAAACGTCCTACAAAGGACTTTAAATTATTACTTAACAGCCCTTTTTTATAGAAAGATTTGCTTGAAATAAAGATTTCTTTTGCTACAAAAAAATCCCAGTTTTTGCACAACTTTCCCTTTTCGTTGGAGTATGATCAAATTGTTGATCTTCTCGATCTTCTTTGCAAATCTTCACTCGCAAATTTCACTTTTACCTGAAGAAGATCAATTAATGATCATCTTCAAAATTCAATCTAAAAAGATTTTTATTTAAGAGTGAAAGTAAAGAATAAATAAAAAGCCTTTTAAAAGGACATGGATTTCTTTTATTGTTTTTTTTTTGTAAGGTAGTAAAACAGTGGGAAATCGTCAATCACTGAAGCTTCCTTTGGATGCTTCCGCTCAAAACTCAAAAAAATCAGTGGATAAAATCTTCACTATTCTTGTAAACATTCCTCTCAGCTTCATCAAATTCCTCAACTATAGCACTGGAATCTTCACACAGAGTCCCCCGGATGGCATCACTCACTGAGAGGCGGAAAAGTCTGGCATTGACTTCTTTGGTGTCCATTTCGGAAACGCGGAATTTGAGGGGTTTATTAGCAAGAATCCAAAGATCTCCCCTTGAGTCAATCTACGGAGAAAGATTTAATTTTATATTTTTAAATAAATTTTCTTCAAAAGAAACTTTACCATAAGATCCAATCCCTCCACATCTGTTGCATTGAAATTTGTTACTCCAATGTGATCAGGTGTGAGAGGTCGGCGTACATTCCAGCATCGGATACTCTGCTCTTGGGCATCAGCGTAGAAAATAATTCCATTTTTGGGATCAAAAACATGACGATAGGCCTGAAGTTGCTGCCCACGGTAACCAATGAGTTTGAAATCTTCCGGATGGAAGTTTGCTGGTGCCCGGGATTCTTCCTTCAGCACCTGCGTTGACACTGCAAACTGCCCTGTGCCCGAGAGTGGGATGTAGTAGGCAGCACGATAGCCTGATGTATCCCTCCAGCCGAGTGTGAGTGATGTTACACCCTCCTCAATGACGTATTGTCGATCTCCCGCCACAATTGCACTTTCGCGCACAACAGGATCAAAGGAGTAGTGTCCACGGAAGGCCCACGTCTTCCCCGCCCGGTAGTCATGCACGACAATCTGATGCCCCACTGAATCTGGGATGTATGCGTAAACATCATCGCATGTGCCATTCTTTGCAAAATCCAATGCAATGTCCGATAGTCCCGAAATATCCCCAATTTGATCATCACTAAATTCAATCCTCTTGAGCACCTTGAAGGCATCCTTGGAGCAAGATTTCTCAGGGAGTTTCACAACCCACAGTGATGGACGTTGCACGACAATTATCTGATCAGGATACCAAATTACCCCCGTATCCAGGAACCACAATCTATTGCACTTATCATCTACAATTGGTGTGCTCACGGAGATGATGGGTTTTGTGGTGTCTGCATCTGTTGCTGCAGCTCTACGTGCCCTGGACACCGTCTCAATGGAAGTCATCTCTTTGGCTTCACTGAAAAATCCCTCCTTGAGTGCATTCACCCGTGCATTGGGAATGGGAAAAATCTTCGGGCTACTCCCCTTCTTCCAATCCTTCGCACAGAATGCCCCCACAGTTGCAGGGATCCCAGGTTGCCTCCGTGGAATTGTTACAATCATCGTGCCACTCTTTGCATGATACCCAATGCCCGTAATGTGATTCCCACTTGCAGCATACACCGGATATCCCCCAACTGTTCCCGCCTTTTCAGCATCCACAACATCCACGGATTTCCACGAATAGATCTGCTGTGTCTCACTGCCCAAGCAAAAGGCAGCAAAGTGGAGGATAAGCCATCCAAGGAGTGACCTCATGGTGCACAGGGCAACACTCACATTAAACAAAACACTTTTACCACTGGGGAATGCACAAAACTAAAGAGCTCCACTCTCACTGCGAGCTCTTTTATAACACCGCGACGCCATCAATTTCTCCTCTCCATCATACAACTCTTGGAGTGAAACTCCCCGCAGATTCTGGTTCATTGACATCGCTCGCGCGCGCAATCTTTTTGCCATACAAACACACCAAATCGCATTCGCTTTTTCAAAATCTCCTCACTCGTCTTCCCAACAATAGAGCATTCATACTAGACTAATAATATGGGGGCTTTGGTAGCTTCTGAAATTTAATTTATCTCCAAATGAAAGATTTCAGAGAGGCGAAGAGAATGTTTCTAGCAAAAAGGAGCTTCAGGGAGCTTTGAGGCTAAAGACGAATTGTAAAGAAGCTTTTACGTTTTTTTTTTCTATATTTTTTGTAGATTAAATAGTTTTAATTAAGAGATACTTAGATCATTTAGAGTTTGTTTCAATTTCCTAATTGAATTGTTAATGATCTATAAAAGAAGTAAAGATGATGCGTCAGTCGTCGTTTAACTAGAAAAGGAAACTTCTAGATGGGAAAAAAAGTTTAGAAGCTTTAGTGAGCTTTTTCAAAAAAATTGTTTTTCACAAGAACAGAAATTTAGTGAAATGTCTTATCAAATTCATTGAAATTCTTAGCTTAATGTTTAGCCACCATCTGTAAGTTTCCTTTTCTAGCGATAGTTTTTTTTTCTAATATTTTTACTAATTTTAAGAATTTTAATCGCTTGAGTAAATAAAAGTTCAATCATGACTGAATCAATCAGATTGATCATCGTTTTATCAATAATTTATAAATCAATTGAGTTTGTCAATCGATTGATCAATTATTGGTCAATCTCAAGTCGATTCTAATTGCTCAATAATTAATCATCTATGCGAACCAACATTTATTCAATATTGATACTATCAATATTGAGTTAACTTTATCTCAATTATAGATCATGGATTTGACAACTGTTGATCAACTATTCTTCATTTTATTTATCCAGTTAGTTGGTCAATTTATGCTCAATTATTGATCAATCAATATTGAGTCAATTTTAACTCAATCAATATTGATCATGGATTGATCAACTGTTGATCAACTTTTATCAAATAATGCCCAATCCTCGGTCAATCACGCAATTTACGGACAATCATCCGTCAATCATCGGTCAATTACACAATTCATGAATAATCATTAGTCAATCACATAATTTATGTCCTGTTTGTCATTGATTTTATCTATTAGCTTATTTATTTATTTATTTTTTATACTTATTTATGTAGTCTTGAAAGAATAAAATAAATGACTTTAAACAATTAATCTGGAAAAGTTTTGTGATTGTAGATATAATATTTCAATAAAATGCAAACTTTTTAGAAAGATTTTTAAATATAAATACTCTTTAAAAATATTAATGTAGAACTTCTGCATTCAAAAAATTAATATTTTTACACCCAAGGATGGTACTTACCTGAATTTCTTGTTGATTCTTAGCGATCTTGAAGATTTCAAACGAATTGAAGATCCTGAAGAACAAGATGAATCTTGAAGTTCACTAAAAATTCCCAAAATCCATTGAAGCAAACTCGTAGACTAAATCGCTGCAGAAACGACGAAACTCCTCCAATTCCTTCTAAATCTCCTTTAAACAAGTTTTAGGCCGAAGAAACCTATAGCTCCCACTGAATTTTTTTCTTTCGAGACTGAAAAGCAAAAATGTAGAAGAGAAATCTTTCATAAATTCCGGGAAATTTTCATTTTCTCCTCTTCTTTCAACCCATCGCTGTTGATCACAATCAACGGATGATTATATTTTGTGTGCAGCAGCCAGAAACAAAAAAATGGCAGGGAGAGTTTTACTTCCAATTTCTTTTTGTATATGAACTCACCTCTTACATGATAAATTGATGCGGTTTATCCATTTGTGAGTATTTCATGCATTGCAAACTCATAGAGATCTCCCATGAGGGAGGTGAATGCTTTATAGGACGCGTACCTATGCCCTCCGGCTCATGTCAATGTGGATGGATTAAGATCACACGAAGCCCAGAAGCGATGTGATCTCAAAAGATCTCCTTTTTTTTTCTTTGTAGATTCAAATGGAAAATTCCCACCGGCTGCCCTCTCTCCGGACCAGTCAACGTTGTTTGATTTCATCATCCCTTTTTCGAGAACTTACTCTCTCGCAGGCGCTCTGTAGTAAAGTCCATATGAAAATCCACCAATCCCTTCTTCATCAGCAGCACCACAATGCGCGTCCACAACTGCACGGCAATTGCTTCTGGTAATGAAGGAGTTGAAGATCTTTGCGCAAGATACGAGATGTTTTTACGTGCACAAAACGACGGGTTACGAGTAATCCTCTCAGTCAGACCATTTGTTTCAATTTGCCGCTAATTAATTGGATTGGTTGCGGTGGTACGCGCGCTGGTAAACATCCGTGGAGTGAGTGTTTGGAAATGATTCTGTGTGCATGAGTTGAATGATGAGGTGAATAGATGGTGTTGTGATTTCGTAACAAACCAGCTTTGTGCGCGCGCGGTAGTTGCACTCGTTATCGAAGCCACTGGACCCTCTCAATCGCGCCAATGTGTGATCCTCCATATACACTACCCTCAAAAAGTTTCCGGGCAAGGCTAAAATGGGATATTTCAAATGGCTATATCTCGGGCTGTGGTAAACCGATTTTCAAAAATTTATTTTAGCTGTGTTTCTTTCAGACACAGCTTTTGTGTACCGAGCAAAATCGAAAGTCGTCAGATCGGGCTCAAACTTGGGATGAGCACGAATTAGGGTCCCCACATTCCAAAAAACGTATGCGCCAAAATTTTTTTTTGCGGTAAACGCCAAAGTTTAAAAGTCGACTGGAAGACGTCAGATTATGACGTCAAATTTTATCCCCCACCGCGTCCTCCATTTTGAATAACCTCAAAATTTTGTTTTCGCTATAACTCAGCCCCTGTAATATCTAAAAAAACTGAAATTTTTATATGTTGTAGGGGACATCAATACCTTTCCAACGATACCTCATTTTCGAAAATCGGTCGAGCCGTTTAGTCAATATGGCCGACACAATTTTTCATCGAAAATCGACTATAACTCGAAAACGGCTTGACCGATTTTGATCAACCCGGGCTCAAATGAAAGATCTCAACAAACCCTACAACTCTCTCGAACATCCGAAGTTTCAAAAGTGACCGCTAGGGGACCAAAAATCAAAAACAAAATTTTCGATGAGTTTTCAATGAATATCTCGAAAACGCCATTATCGATTTGCTTCATTTTTTGATATATTATAGCTTACTACAACATCTATTTATAAAAAAAATTATGTCGCCATGTTTTTAACATGTCATATCTCGGGTTCTACAAGTCCGATTTTGTTCAACTCAAGCGCAAATGAAAGGTTTCGTGAAACCCTACAAATGTCTAAAACATTGCAACTTCGAGAAATGAACGCGAGAGGCGCTAAAGTCAAAATCAAAATTTTCGAAAACGAACTCGAATTTTTCGAAAATGCCATTATCGATTTACTTCATTTTTTAATATGTTATAATTGAGGTTAAGACCTTTCCAACGATAGCTCACAATCGAAAATCTATGAGGCCGTTCCCGAGATATGGCGTTTTAAAGATTTCTTGGGGGATGACTTTTCAACTTTTCCCGACTTTGCGCGTATTGAAATTAATTTGCTTTATAGTTTGCTCTCACAAAATTGGTACACTGAGAGAAACACAGCTCTCGTAAGCTTGGTCAGCTTACCAGTACATTTTTTTCACAATTTCTTGACTTTGACCTCTCGCATCTCGGTTGCTAGTGCACCGATTTTGATGAATAGAGTATCTTTGGAAAGATAATTTAATTCCTTCAGGCTTCAATTAATAGCTTATCATGTCCCCTAACTATAGTCTATAGTCCCTAACCATTTAAAATTTGTGTAATCGTAAAAAAAATGCTTTTTTAGGTTTACCAAAATGGCTGCCAAGACATAACGGGTTGACCGATTTTCAAAAATTTACCAGTTTTGGAAAGGTTAGAAAACCTTTTCAAAAAAAAATAAAGTTTTGAAAAACGGTTGACCACAGCCGGAATTATAGCAACTTGAAATTTGCCTTCAAAAATACCCCATTTTTGCTTGCCCAGAAACTTTTTGAGGGTAGTGTAGATTTAAAGCTGAAAGATTTATGAGAGAAATTTTTTTACGTGTCTTTTATGCATAAAGTTGATCCAAATATTAATTTTCAAATGAAATAAAATAAAAACAAAACTAAATAAATGTCACGTCGAAGTCTGCTGCAATAAAATCCATTCAAATTGAAATATTTCTTTCATTTTTTTCATCTTGTATATTTTATACATTAAATATTTTTATTCAAATATGACTTGAGAATAAAAAGAAAAAAGTTTTTTTTGTTTTTTAATAAAATACCATTCACAATGAATTTAAAATTAAGTTAAGTTTTTGCATTGCGACGGCAATTTTAGCGCCTTTTCTTCTTCATCATCATCATTGTGAAAAAAAAACCTTTGAATTTTTGCTGCAGTATTTCGTCGGGACTTTGTACATTATTTCCTTTCTCCTTCAATCCTCTATGAATTTCTTCTTATTATTTCTTTTTGCATTTAACATTTCCACATGCATTGCAATATATTTTTTTTTAGCAAGATTAAAAAACTTCTATAAATTGAGAAAAAAAACATCGCGAATTTAACGAATATTGTTTCTTTTTTGAAAGCTTTAGCCAAAAATAATTACTTAAAATCAATTTCCTTCCATTAGGGGTAATTTTCTTGTGTGTGTTGTGTATTGTCGACGGTGTCTTTTTGCGTAGTGCCCCCATAATGGCGCAATGTGCCTCCGCCCTGAATTTTTTTCATTTACTTAATAAACATTAATAATTGACTCTCGGCCCTTGCCTACGCCAACCCATTTTACAGGGATCTTGAGATCACTCTCAATATATCGTACGTAATCTTGTGCATTCTTAGGCAGCTGGCTGAATTCTCGCACATTCTCCGTACATGTCTCCCATCCTGGCAATGTGGCGTACTCAACTTCCACATTTGCAAGATCTGTAATAGATCCAGGGAAGTGTTCAAGGAGTTTCCCATTGAGTTTGTACCTAAAGAAGGAATGAAAAAAGATCAAGAAATTAGCAAAAAAAAATCCTATTTTCTTGCAAAAAATATATTTTCCTCACCCAATTGCGACCTTAATCTCCTTGAATGTGTCAAGAATGTCGAGTTTTGTCAAGCACAGATGCGTGTACCCATTCACAATTGCTGTGTAACGCAGGAGGACCAAATCCAACCATCCACAGCGCCTTTTCCGTTTTGTTGTTACACCAATTTCAGCCCCACGACTCTGTAGGATGTCACCAAATTCCTACAAAAATTAACAAAAATTGAAGAATTTCATAATTTTTTTTTACAGCTCAAACTCACATTTAACTGCTCAGCTGGGAATGGACCATCACCCACGCGTGTTGTGTACGCTTTGACGACCCCAATGACATCCCCAATCACCTGAGGTGGAAGCCCAAGTCCCGTAAGGACACCACCGATACTACAATTGCTACTCGTCACATAAGGGTACGTGCCAAAATCAATGTCCAACATTGCTGCATTTGCCCCCTCAACGAGCACCTTCTTCCCCTCTTTAATGGCTTTGTGCATGAAGAAGACCGTATCACCCACAAGTGGACGAAGCTTCTCGGCAAATTCCTTATAACGCACCAGTTCACTCTTTACATCAACATTCAAATCAGGGAACATTCGCTGATACAGCGAGATGCAACTCTGTAGCTTCTCGCTGAAGAGCTCAAAATCCCCCAAAAGATCCCCAACACGTATACCATTGCGTGTTGCCTTGCTGGAGTACGTTGGACCAATTCCCTTCTTTGTTGTCCCCAGAGATTTTCCACCCTTCTCCGCCTCTTGCAACCCATCAACTTGCTGATGGAAATCAAAGACAAGATGTGCACGATCTGACACAATCAAACGCTTCTCCCAATTTGTCAAACCCTTTGCCTCATTTTTCTTCAGCTCCTCAAATAAGCCCGGCAAGTGGATGACAACGCCATTACCTTAAAAGAGAACAGAGAGAGAGAGAGAAAAAAAAATGAAAATGAAAGTTGTAAGAAATTTGTCACAAGACACACATAGGTACACTATTTAATTACCGATTATTTCCCTCTCTGTTACAATGTTTTAATAATAAAATATCTTTCCCAGGGACAATTTCTTTATTATTACGACATGCAATTGCCCCCCTTCCTTGTCCATTAGAAAGAGAGAGAGAGAGAGAGCACAACATTGTGTCACGAATTTAATCCAAAAATAGCTAATAATATTTCTATAATAAATTGTGCAGAATAATAAGAATTTAATACACAAAAGGATTAAATTCTTTATAGCTTCCTACACCACTTCTTTACATTAAAGTTTCCTCATTTTCCACCAAACCTCCAAGAATTTATTAAACTTCGAAGGTCTCTTTTTTTGCATTATTAAATTAATCCACCTCCATATGCGGAGGAAGAAATAATATATTTTTCAGCTAAAATACCGTGCGCCTTTCTCAACCCATTCTTCCTCAATCGAAAATTTATTTAAAGACAACAATGAGGAAGAAAAAAAAATGTCAAAGCATTTTCACATCATAAGTTTGTTTCATCGATAATTTTCTCATTCATTTCCCACAACTTTATTTCTACTTATTTAAATTTATGCATTTTGGGCGTCTTTTTTTTATTTAGAGGAAGGAAGGACATTGAGGCTCAATTAAAGAAATTATCAATGTTCTTTTGTTGCTTTTTCTTGTTAGCTAAAAATAAATATGAAAGAAAATTATTGGTGGAGAATAATAAATGAGCTTTTGATATAAAATAATAATCAAAGAAAGGACATTATGTACAATTCACAAGCAAGTCAATGGAAGTTCGTAGTTTATTAATTTTGTATAACTATCACAGATATAAATAAATTCCTGTGAAAGATTACAAAATATTTTAATCAATTTTCAATAGTTTTCACTCTGCGAAAAGACACAAAAAAAAAGCTTGAAAAATGCAAACCACACCCCTATTTTATCTCATTTAAAATTTATGCGTTATTGCTTCAATCAATTTCTCGATTACTATTTTTCTATTTATGAATGAAAATGATAATCAATAAAGCTTTGATGCATATTCTTCTTCTTTTACATTAAATCTCTGGCAAAACTTTTCCATGTTTTCTAATTTTAATTCAGAAGAAAATTTAAAAGTTTTTTAAAGCTCATTTAAATGGTTTATTTAGCTTTGCAATACTCTTTGTTGTATCTGCCAAAGATATTTGAAACAATTAAATATTTGTAAGAGAAGTGAATTTCCGACGTACAGAGACAACAATAATTTTCCGTGTTTTCCGTCGGTTAAAAGGAAACGCCTATATTTAATAATTTTTTGTACGTCATAATACAATATTTTCAGACATTAAAATAGATATTTAATTATGACTATTTTAAACGTTTCAATTTGTTCTTTAATTTTACTCCAAAGAATTGTGAATTAAAGTAAATTTCATAACTAAAAATAACTTGTGCTTAATAATTTAAGATAATTTTCTTCTTGACTTTTGGATCAATGCCACTCATACTGATTTTTTATCAATTCTTTCTCATTTCTAAGGCATCACTAAGGGGATTTCCCTTCTTAAAAACTCCTGTAATCTCTCCTAATCAAAACATCCGGAAGTAGAGTATCAGTTTCATATTCCTTAATAGTTCTAATCTCAACATAAATATTTCTCTTCAAGAAAATATAAAATAAATATTTTTTCTTTCAAAGGGGAGTCCCCAAAGGGAATACCCTGGAGAAAAAAAATCTTGTCAGAATAATTATTCTGTAAACAGGAATTAAGAAGAAAATCTAGGACGGACAATCACACATGAAATTTGAGCTGTGTCTGCAATAAAATCTCTGTGCTAATGGGGGTCTATTTACACTTTATCATCAACACACGGAGGAGGAGGAGGATGTGCGAAAAACAGCAAAATAATCACAAATTATCAAGCAGCTAAAGCTCTTAATCACTCCAACATCTCTTCATAAGTTTGTCTCTCCCCTATCCGCACTCATTACCCCCTCTTTTGGCGGACGGATGTTGGCGGCTTTGCTCTATGTGTGGAATAATTTTGTCATCTTGAGATTATCTTCTTCGTCTCTATATCAACTTAATATGGACACAGATGCGACTGATAAGAATGTAAAAGAAAAAATAATAATAAAAGACAGCAATAAAGCGCCACAGAAAATTGATAATGTTCAAGCAATGCAGCAGCTTTTTATCACATCGCTCACGAGGTTTGAACAGCTCTTTTTTTTACACACCTCCATCGCATGAGACTGCGACAGTTTTGTAAGATAATGTTGTCGTCTATTTTATCAGCTTTTATAATGAACATTTTTACGCCTCTTTTTTATGTGTGTAAAAGCTCCCCTCTTGTGATATTTTTCATAAAATATTGCGTGATGGCACATTAAATTGGAATTTCTTCTCGCAATTTTCTTATGCATTTGTGCAATATCTTTCAACAAATTTGTTCTTTTGAACATTCAACAAAATGTGGCAAAAATATTTTACTTCAAGTCATTCAGCAAGAATTCACACAACAGTTGTGAAAACAATAAAATGTTTATGATTTAAGGGAGAAATTTTTGAAAATTATTTATTGTCTCAATCCGCTTATCTTTCACTAAACATTCTGTTTTATTTTTATCATCATCAAACGTGTGTATAAGAATTATATATATTTTCATTCCTATACTATTTGAGCTTTTCGTGATTTATTGCTTACTTTTGGTAAATATTTTTAGGAAAATTTTATTGTTCGTGTTAAAATTGGTATTTTGTACTTTGAACTTGAATATAGTGGAGTAAGCTAGAATACAATACACCCAAGGATACACTGATAGAAAAAAAAGACACAATAAAACAAACTTGAATTCTTCAGAAAATAAATCTAATAAACTATTCTCAACCATCAGTAATTTTATTTTCATTGAATTTAGGAATAAATTCCCCTAAAAAATTCTTTCAAGATTTGTTCCCATAACTTCTTAGCAAGTCTCTTCTGTGAGGCTATAAGAGACTGATGAGTCATTTAATCAGCAAAAAGAAGAAAAAAATAATTGATTTTAATTGCTTATATGTGGATTTATTGCTAATGAAGCGCATTAATTTAAATTTTTGCTTGATTGGCAAATCTATTGGGTCATGGTTTCAATTTTCTTTTTTCCACAAGTAATTCCCCCCAATTCTCACAAAAAAATAATTTGCTGAATAGCAAAGAAGAGAAGTTCTTGTTATTGTGCCTAATGGAAGGCAAAGGTTTATATACAAAGACTTTTTTTTAGTAGGTAAAAAAAGTATTTTATCACTTACAAAGATCAAGGACAAATTGTGATGAGAAAGAAAATTTAATTACAATTTTTAATGCCCTCTCAAGATTAAAATTGTTTGTGTATATTAAGATAAAAATTAGTTGAGTCATTTTATGGAAAACTATAAAGTATTGAAATTTAAAAGAAAAAAAAACACTGAAAAAATATTACATAATCGGGATTCGAACTCGCTTTATTTGGATGTCTGAGAGTGATAAAGACAGCGATTTAACTATCTCGTCTAACTATTAAAGAATTTCAATGGAAGTTATTACCTATTTCGACGGCCATTTTGAATTATTTTCATTGTACTTTCTTTAATATTTCAGGATCTAAAATAAGTACAACTCTGAAATTTTTATATGTTTTATAGAAAAGAAAGAACTTTGATTTTATCCTAAAAAAATCTTTTTAATTAAATTTTCTTATTCAGTTACTTCTGTCAGCTTATTTTTACCCTAATTGCGGCCACTGCTGTCTCAGCGTTCGGCAGCAATCTCTACCAAGACAAAATTCTGCATAAGTTCTTTCTATCATAGCTTATTTGCAAAAATTACAATGTTCTCAATAAACAGCACCCCCTAAAGAATTGAAAAATTGAACTTTTTGATTTCTTAGCTCTCTCTCTCTCCCTCCCTTTGGAGTTTGTTTACAAAGATACCTTCTCTGGCTTATTTTTCGTTCAACCACAGCTCTAAGAGTAAAAAAATAAATAAATTTATCTACTTTTAAGCGCATCTATTTCAATACACTCTGCTCTTGACCTTCCCTTCTCACCAATTTAGTTTCAACCTAAATAAAATAAACTTAATTTTCTCACAGTGTAACAATACATGGCTCTATTTTAAACTAACCGCCTGTACATTGTATGACTTTCCACACGTTCGCGCGATACGACACCACATGTAATAATCATCATATAGAAAAGTAAAAGCGACATTTCCTTATCGCGGAATGAGAGTAAATTATAAATCTCTATATGTCTCTCTCTGTACACACACAATATTTCGTAATCGATAAGTGCTGATACGGCAGAATTTCTTCTTCCTGACTTATTGCAAAAAAAATTGATTAAATAATAATTTTTACTCACCAATTACAGACACGCATTTCTCATTGATAATTCCACTGGGGAGTAGATGGAAGTCATATTCTGTGCCATTAACACACACTGTGTGACCCGCATTGTTGCCTCCCTAGAAAGAAAAATTTTCAAACGAAAGAGAGGAAAATTTATCAGTTTGCTTTTAAATTAATTTTTTTTTGCATTTTATTCAATCACATATCTGTGCTCCTCTCAATTTACAATAAAAAAAAGTCTGGCCTCAATACAATATAAACTCGTTGGGCGTTCGAGAGTCACATTGACGGTCAACGTCTTTGACATTGAACTTGAGTGGCTCACGAGGGTGGATTGTAGGTGCGCATTCTTGGCTTGATCTCCACCACCACAGACTTTCTTACAAAGAAAAGAATATATTTGAGAATTTCTCTCTGTGAGGGCTTCTCTGCTAAATGTTGCAAATTTATACAAACAAATGCCCAACCCCGTGGAGTTTTTTTTTCTTTTATTTTGTGATCCTTGAAAAATTGTGGGTGGGATTTGTTATTTTCTCTTGTTTATTTCGCTTTCTTCGAATGGGGAACCCAACGTCTGTCTCTCTACGTGTGTGTCTGTTTCGTAACATGAACATCAAATTTTGGCAAAGTGCCAATTTTTTTTAATAATTTGGCCAGGGACACAGCCTGGGAGCTTCACAGATTTTTTTCCCTGCACGCCC
This sequence comes from Lutzomyia longipalpis, assembly GCF_024334085.1. Lineage (NCBI taxonomy): Eukaryota > Metazoa > Arthropoda > Insecta > Diptera > Psychodidae > Lutzomyia > Lutzomyia longipalpis. The sequence goes on from NC_074707.1 coordinate 49,846,202, forward strand.
CCACCCCACAAGGCCGTCCCCTCCTCCTCCGTTAGAAGCAACAGTTCAACAAGAAAATAAATTTAAAAAAAAACGGCGTCAAGCTCAGCAGATAAAATTAAATGCAAAAAGCACGGGGATCGTGTAAAGATGAATTTAGTTGGATTTTTCTTTTTTCTTAAATTCTAAATAATTTTTTTTAAGTAAATGTTTTATAGGAAATTGCGTGGAAATTATTGTACAGAGAAAAAGACCTTCCAGCTGTTCCAGCTGTGTTAAGTATTATTTATTTTTTATGTGGTTCAGTGTGTGTGCATAATAGATTTTGCGCGAAAAATTGATGGAAACAAAAGGGCAAATAGATGGAGAAAAAATTTACCTATACTAAATAATTTAAATAAATTGGAGAATTTTTTAAAACTAACTCTTATTTTCTTTAAATGTCAAAAATTATGAAAATTTCATAAGAACTATTCAAAAAAATTATAAATTGAGTCACTGATAGCCGAGAGGTTAAAATTGCTTCTCTTTGATTTCTTCTAACTATTCCAATGAAGTGGGATCGAATCTCGTCCTTGTTTGATTTTTTTCTTTCAGAACTTTGATTTTTTTTACACAAAATTCTCCCCAAAAGATCTCAATCTAAGTTCCTGTAGCTTTAAAAAAATCCTACAAATTCTGTGCTAAAGTAGATAAAGATTAAAGAATTAAAAGTTATTAGTTCTCGATATGAAATCCAATCAAAAGGATTTTCTGAGATTCTTTTTAAAGAAAACCGAGAATTTCAAAAAATTCAGAACAAATAAAATTTATAAATTATCTACAAACCTTTAAGAAAAAAAAGAAAAAAACACTCCAGTGTAACACTCTTTAGTGCAATAGGTTCAAACACGATCATTTCTTTCTAAAGTCATGGGTTCGAATCCCGCGAAAAATCTTTTTTTTTTTACAGAGAAAATCTTTTTATGCACAATTTAAAGCTTTTAAATTTTGCTTCAAATACTTCTCAAAAGCAAATGAAAAGAAAAAAACTAAAAGCAAAGCAATAAAATTCACCAGCTGTTTGCCCCTTTAATATTTTCAGTGAAGCAAAGTAAGAGACGAGCCCAAAAGCGCGCGCGAGGAACAAACAGATCACATGAATGGACTTTAAAAAAAGATGAGCAACAAAAAAAGCGATTAGCGTAATTCGCTTACGTAAAACGAGTCAGAGAGAATGATTTTTTTCACACAGAAAAAAATAGTAGAACTTCTCTCTATCCCATCTATGTTATGTTTTTGGCCTCAACCTCCCGTTTTTTTTTTTGGGAAATCCATTTTTGGGCAATAAATGTGTCTCTAATTTTTTTTTAATTCTTGCTGTGAGGAGCCCCACAAAATGATGTCACGGGAATAAATTCAGAGTAAAAGAAAGAAATATTTCTTTTTCACAGCTGAAAGAAAAAGAGATTTCTTGCTATTAGATAACGTTGTGTGATACGAGAGGGGAGGGCTTGAGGAACGATTTATCTCACCCGGAAAAATCATAAAGAAAACTTTCAACATCCAGGAAGCCCCCAAAATGTCCAGGAATGCGCCAGAGATGGGTGTGTGTACGTACAAAAAGAAGGATCTCTTGAATGCCTCCCTTCAGAGTTTCTTCTAATTGATAAGAAAAGTTATTTTTTCATTTAATTTAATTTTTAAAAAAATTTCCAAGACAAGTGAGGAAAGAAATTTTCTTTGAGACTGTTCTATGGAGGCCAGACAGTGAAGAAATCATAGGAGTCACATGATTTGCGTGAAAATCATTTGTTTTGAGATTTGCAAATTTTCTCACGCGCACATGAAGACAACTCACCTGGCACCGTGACACGATGTCCATGTCCGTGGCCAGCATATCGACGACCTTTCCTTTGCCCTCATCACCCCATTGAGCTCCCAGGACAACGGTGACGCCCTTCCTTGCATGCTTGTCATCCCCATTCAATAAAACCTGCCCACTTGCCATTTTTTGCAAATTTTTCTTCACCTTCCGCGCTTTTTCAACGTCTCCAACCAAACGGCTCTCCCTGTGATTTTGTAGCCTCGCCCCAAATTAATCTTCTGCACCAGGCACCTCACCAAACAATCCCCGAACTTTTTTGCACCACCGACAACCACTGCGATTGACGACAAACAACTAAATTATTGTGAAATAAAATTTTCACACCGCACCGGAAAATTGTCTTCTGTCAAAGAACCACCTCGTGTGTTTAGCCCCGCGTGAAGTTTGCCGCAAGACGAAAAAGAAATGTCAAGAAAACGTCAAATAAAACGTCGCGATTTTGTGGAAAATCCTGAATTTCCCCAAAAATGTATTTAATTTTGTGAAAACTTGTTTGAAATTTTGATGATGAAATTTCCACCCAATTTCAATGAACCCCCTCCTGGGTACATAAGATTCCCACCCATTAACGTCCCTCCACCAAGTGTTGCTAGCAGATTTCCCGGAAGTTTTCATCCTACTGCACCCCCGCCGGGATATTGTGAATTTCAGCCTCAGTCTGCATTTCCTCCACCTCCTGTCCAGGCTGTGGGACAATACACAGCCCCTCCGCCTCCTCCTCCACCACCTCCAGCTCCAGCTCCTGCCGTTTTGGCAAATCAACCGGCTAATTATTCTCCTGGAAGTTCTCATCAACAAGTCTCAAATCCTCTTCCAAGGACTTCCCGGAGTTCCTCACGTTCTAGTCCACCATCATCCCGTCGGAGGGATTCAGAGAGGCGAAAGTATTCAGAGAGAAGTACCAGAAGCTCCTCATATTCATCAAGCCGCCGATCTGCATCGAGAAGTCGTGACTACGATAGACGTTCGAGGAATCGTTCGAGAGAATCCCGAGATGATCGTGGAAGGAAGCAGCAGCACGAGGAGAAACGACGTGAGTCACGAGAACGCCGTAGCCACAGTCACGGCGGCAGGGCTGTGGAACCAAAGAAAAAGGAAACCGAAAGGGAAATTCTCCTGGCCAAATGGCGAAAGAATTACTGCGAAACATCCGAAGATATTGCCCGGAAGCTCGCAGAGCTTGCCGATGACAAAGAGAAGGAACACTGGATACGCTCATCCCCAGCTGATATCTACTACAAACGCATCTCGGAGACTGTTGTGGAAGCAACCCCAAGGCTGGACGCACTGTGTTCCCTTTTTGAGGTGGAATTGGTTCAGAGAGCAGCAAAGGTCAAGGAAACTCAAACCCCGTACAATCCGCCACCGAGGAAGCGCAAAACTCACTTTTGTCGGCACAAATCTGAGAAGTGCTCTTCATCGGATTCCTCAGATGAAGATCTTGAGCTTCAGGAGGATTGCACGATGGAGGAATTATCGCGGAAAATTAATCATCCCTACCGCCTGCATACGGATTTGTGGTACAACGATCCGGGAGAGATGAATGATGGGCCCCTGTGTCGATGCTCAGCTAAATCCCGACGCATTGGTATCCGTCATGGGATCTATCCGGGTGAGAATGGCTTCCCCAAATGCCTGCCAAACTCGAATAATGCCGACAAGCTCTATCACTATCGCATCACCATCTCCCCACCTACGAATTTCCTCACAAAAACCCCAACAATCATCAAATACGATCAGCATGAATTCCTCTTTGAGGGCTTCTCCCTCCTTTCGCACGTTCCCATTGGGGAGCTGCCCACGTGCAAGGTGATTCGCTTCAACATTGAATACACTGTGCTGTACATTGAGGAGAAGATCCCGGAGAATTTCACAATCAAGGAACTCGATCTCTTCTACACGTACCTCTTTACGGAACTCCTAGAATTGGTTGATTTTAATCTTCTACCCAACACCACGGCAACGGATGTTTGTCCCTTCTTTCACTTCCTCCCGCGTTTTGTGCGTGATCTATCGGACAATGGGAAGGAAGTTCTGGCCATGAGTGAGGTCCTCCGATACCTCTTGGACAACTCAGGACCCCTCGTGGATAGACGCACCCTGGCCGATATGATGCACATCAATCAGAACATCTGGCAGGACTATGTGGATGACATTAAGGGAATGATTGTCGTTAATCCCGGCATGAAGCCGTGTTCTGTACGTGTTGATCAGCTCGATAGGAATGTGTCGGATTTGCCGGAATGCAAAGATGCCGATGGCACTGTCCATCCGGTAATTGTTCACTTTGGCATTCGTCCGCCACAGTTGAGCTATGCCGGGAATCCAGAGTACCAGAAGGCATGGCGAGAATACGTCAAGTATCGCCATCTCATTGCCAATATGTCCAAACCAACGTACGACGACAAACGCCGTCTTGAGGCTAAGGAAGCCAAACTTCAAGAGATGCGGATGCTGGGGCGCATGAAGAGGAACATAACAATAGCTGTGAGTTCCAAGAACTTCCGTCGAACTGGGATTATGTGTGATATTGTTCAGGTAAAAAGTTCTCTGAATTATTTCAGAGCAGGCAGTGGACTGTAGTTTCCAAAATCAATTTATTTCCCGGATAAATGTCGTGGTTACAATGGCGGACGTCGGGGGGAACCGATTCTTTATATTTTCCTCTTGTCCCTCAAAATCCCTCTATTTTCTCGAATAATTCCTCCTGGGCGATCTTTGTCGGCTTCTAACTCGCGTTAATTGATGTCTTCCGCTTCTCGACGATAAATTTTTCTTCAATAAATTCCCAATTTACTTTCGCCTCCTCACAAAATGTCCTACTTGAATAAAAAAAAAACTTCTAAAAATTTCCCGCTAGGATCGCTCAGGTCATTTTTTGCTACATATTTCATTTTAAATTCAAATTATAACCGTTATCATTTCTAATAATTTCCTCTTCAATTTTATTTTTACAAAGAATTTCCTTTTCTTTCAGCACGCAATGCTCATTCCCGTCTTGACGTGCCATTTACGCTTCCATCGTGCTCTGGATGTTCTTGAGGAGAACATTGAGTACAAATTCACCAATCGATACCTCCTCCAGCTAGCCCTGACGCACCCGTCGTACAAGGAGAACTTCGGAACAAATCCCGATCATGCCCGGAATAGTCTCACAAATTGTGGTATTCGGCAACCGGAATACGGTGACCGGAAGATCCACTACATGAACACCCGGAAGCGCGGGATAAATACACTCATCAACATCATGTCGCGATTCGGGAAGGAATACGAAACAGCCAGCAACATTACGCACAATGAGAGGCTAGAATTCCTCGGGGATGCCGTAGTGGAGTTTCTCAGCACAATTCACCTCTTCTTCATGTTCCCTGACCTCGAAGAAGGTGGTCTGGCCACCTACAGAGCTGCCATTGTGCAGAATCAACACCTAGCTGTTCTTGCAAAGGTAAAAAATCAGCAATTTTAATTGTTTGATGTGCTTCCCGGAAAGTGCCATAAGTGGTTGGAATTTATGCAGTCATCCTGCTCATTGCATCAGGATGTTTCTAAAGGATCTTCGGAATTTCCTTTTGAACACCCGGCTGATCTTTGATTTCATTTTTATGTCAAAATCGGAACTTCCAAACATCTTGACTCAAAAATAAAATCAAGGATCTGCCGGGTGTTGAAAAGGAAGTTCCTAAGATCCATTAGAAACTCCCTGATGCAATATGCAGGATGACTGCACAAATTCCAGCCACTTATGGCACTTTCCGGGAAGCACATTCAACTTCAAGCTGCTGGTTTTCTTCCCAGAAAAGAAACTAAAGAATTCCTCTCTTTACAGAAACTCCATTTGGAGGAATTTATGCTGTACGCTCATGGATCTGACCTCTGTCATGAACTGGAACTCCGTCATGCCATGGCAAATTGCTTTGAAGCCCTCATGGGGGCCCTCCTGCTCGATGGTGGCATTGAAGTGGCTGACAAAGTTTTCGCTTCGGCACTCTTTTTGGAATCAGACGACCTCAAGAAAGTGTGGGAGAAGAACCCTCCACATCCGCTGCAAGAACAAGAGCCCCTTGGTGATCGTCAGTGGATCGAATCGTATCAAATGCTGCAGAATTTAACAAAATTCGAAGATTCAATTGGTGTGAAATTCCAGCACATTCGTCTCCTGGCCAGGGCGTTCACAGACAGAAGTATTGGCTTCACCCACCTCACCCTTGGCTCAAATCAACGTCTCGAATTCCTCGGGGATACCGTACTGCAGCTCATTTGCTCTGAATACCTCTACAGGTACTTCCCGGAACATCACGAGGGGCATCTCTCACTCCTACGCAGCTCCCTCGTTAACAATCGCACCCAAGCCGTTGTCTGTGATGATCTCGGTATGACACAATACGCTGTCTACTCAAACCCCAAAGCGGAACTTAAGACAAAAGATCGAGCAGATCTTCTTGAATCTTTCCTCGGGGCACTCTACGTGGACCGGGGGCTGGAGTATTGTCAAACCTTCTGTCAAGTTTGCCTCTTCCCACGACTGAATGTCTTCATCATGAATCAAGATTGGAATGATCCCAAATCAAAGCTTCAACAGTGCTGCCTCACCCTACGCTCAATGGATGGCGGGGAGCCCGATATCCCGGTATACAAAGTCATAGAATCCATTGGACCAACAAACACACGCGTCTACACGGTGGCTGTTTATTTCCGTGAGAAACGTCTAGCTTGTGCAACGGGACACAGCATCCAACAGGCAGAGATGAATGCAGCAAAGAAGGCCCTAGAAAATTCCCATGATCTCTTCCCGCAGCTCGATCATCAAAAGCGCGTCATTGCGAGAAGTGTGAAGCGACAGAAGGGCTCGTCTGTGGATGTAAAACGCAAGGATGGCCATTCAGACAGGGCGAGAAGCTCAAAAGACAATCTCTTTGATGACTCAAACCTCCCCAAACAGTACAGAGCGAGAGAAGATATTTCCAGTGAGGAAGATTTCTCAGAGAGTGATTCCAGCAGTAGTGGAGCCACCTCAAGTGGTGGGAGTGAAAAGTCCGGAAAGAGAATCAGACCAAAGAAGAGGAAACGATCTCCAGCAGGGAATGAGGCAAATAAGGGGAATTCAGAAGAGAATCTCCAGGATATCCTTAGCTCTGTTTCCGACGAGGAGATTCCTGACGAAAAGACAACCTACGAGGAAGGAGCTGAGATCTACAAAGTCACAGGCACGGAGGATTTATCATCTGATCTTGAATCCGGAGAATTAGCTTGACAGGCTCGATAGAAGCCCTGTAAATCTGATGCTTTGAATATTTCAATAAAGACTTTAAATTGGAAGATCTACTTTTTCTTATTGGGAACTAGACTAGTTAGGAATTCTAGTCAAGTTATAGCGAGAAAGCTTAATAAAATCCTAGGCTATTTTAACTAGGAATCCTAGATAAAATAGCTAGACTGGGATAATAAATTTCTGGCAACAAGTTTAAAAGTAAAACCGAAAAGGTTGTTAAACGAATAAAAGACGATCAGGAACAGTTGGAAAGATTTTTCTAGAGATCAGAACTAAACTAGAATTTTCTTTAGGAATAAACATTACAATTAAAGAATTTGCAAAGATATTTAATAATTCCAGATTTAAATACCTTAAAGAAGTTCTTGAAATCAAAGGCGACATTGTGCCCTTCAGCAGGCGGGTAGAAAAAGTCGGAGCTACCTCTTCCCTCCCAGCGACGACCCGATTTCTTAGTTTCCTTAAATAGTCCTGAAAATTTAAATGAAAAAATATTTTTCTAATCCGAATGATTTATTCAGTCAAAAGAAAGTTTATGAATCAGTTTTGGAGTCTGAGGAGTAGAAAAAAAGTCCTAGAAATCTTCAGAGATTTTTCTATTAATAAAAAGTATTTAAAAATTAAGAAAATTAAATACAAAACTAATCTTAAACAGATTAAGCTTAAAATTAATCCTAAACAGATTAATCTTTAATTTTAAGCTTAAACAGATTAAGCTTAAAATTAATCCTAAACAGATTAATCCTTAAATTAATCTCAAACAGATTAATCCTTAAATTAATCTCAAACAGATTAATCCTTAAATTAATCTCAAACAGATTAACCTTAAAATTAATCCTAAACAGATTAATCTTTAATTTTAAGCTTAAACAGATTAAGCTTAAAATTAATCCTAAACAGATTAAGCCTAAAATTAATCTTAAACAGAATAATCCTTAAATAGATTAATTTTTATTTAATTTTCCTAATTTTTAAATTCTTTTCTTCAGTAGAAAAATCTCAAAAGACTTTGAAGACTTTTTCTCCTCATCAGAGCCTCCGAAAATTAATCAAGAATTAATCAATTAATTAGCAGAACTTTCAAAATCATTCCCTAACCATGATTTTCTGCTTCTAACCAGCCCCACATTGCCCCACTCCCACCTATCCTCCTACTTATACAATAAACGCGCACACGCACGTTCAAAGAAGACGAACATAAAAATTCGTTGCGATAAGACTATAAATTCAGTTGTTTGATCATATAATTAATATTTTGAGAATTTTAATCACAATCTCCTCTCCAAAATGCCCCTCCAGCTACTGATTAGGAAGGCCAATAATATTTTGGTCACCGCAACCAGGCAGAACACATCGCTCCTCATCCACAGAACACTGTCTCAAGGTAAAGTGGATCAGATATAAATTCTTAAGAAAAAAAAGTCTTAATTGCCGTTTAATTAATCAGCAAAATTTTACTTTTTTTGCAGGAAAAATGAGTGGAAATCGCGTAAAGGTGGCTGAAGCTAAACGCTTCGTGAGGGATTGTTTCCTGGCAGCTCAGGTACGTGCTGAGAATGCCCAGGCAATGGCTGACCTGCTGATTGAAGCTGACTATCGGGGGCACTTCAGTCACGGGATGAATCGTCTTGGTTTGAATGATCAAATTTCCAAGAGGAAATGTGGAAATTAATTTAACTGGGATGATCAATATTTTTGCAGAGATGTACATAAATGATTTGGACAAGAAGACAACGGATGGGAATGTGGATCCGGTGGTATTGAAGGAAACTCCTGCAACAGCCTGGATTGATGGACGTCACGGCCTAGGGGTTGTTGTGGGGAATTTCTCCATGGATTTGGCCATAAAGAAAGCAAAGGAAGTTGGTGTGGGATGGACTTGTGCCAAAGGTAAGACATGTCAGGGATTCCTTCAGCCCCCCAAGCCTGACCTAAAAGATCTTCTTTTCTCTTCAAGGATCAAATCATTATGGAATTGCTGGGTGGTACACGTTGAGAGCAATGAAGGAAGGCCTCATTGGACTCTCAATGACCAACACATCACCCTTTATGAGCCCTACACGGAGTAAGGAAGCAGCCCTGGGTACTAATCCCCTTTCATTTGGAGCTCCTGCAAGCAATGGGGACAGTTTTCTGCTGGACATGGCTACAACGGCTGTAGCTGTGGGAAAGATTGAAATGCAAATAAGGAAGGATGAGCCAATCCCCCGAGGATGGGCACAAGATCCTTCCGGACAAACGACAACAGATGCCAATCTTGCCTTCAATTCTGGCTGCCTTATGCCCTTGGGTGGGGAGGAATTAACTTCCGGGTATAAAGGATACGGGTTGGGAGCAATGGTGGAGATTATGTGTGGAATAATGAGTGGAGCAAACTACGCCAGCAATATCCGGAAATGGTCGCACGCGGGATCAGAAGAACTCGCCAATCTTGGCCAATGCTTCATTGCAATCGATCCAAATTGCTTCGCTCCGGGATTTGCTGATCGTCTTGGAGATCTCAACAACTTACTTCGTGCTGTTCCCCCTGCTGACCCTGAGAAACCCGTCCTGGTGGCTGGGGACCCCGAAGCAGCCCATATGGCCAAAGTGGACAATGATGGTGGTATAAATTATCACGAGAATCAGCTAAAATCCTGTCAAAATCTCGCAAAACGACTCAACGTAGCCCCATTGGAGCTTGCACCAAAATAACCCGCAAAATGTTTTTTTAAATAAATTGTAATTTATCCAAAGACTTACTTCCGGCTCTTTCGCAATGAGAATCCCTGCCCTTGGAACATTTGGAAATCATCCTGATCATCTTTAGCCTCCCCATTGCCTTTGTCCGGTCGTACGGAACGATCAAATCTGAGCAGCCCATACGGATGATCATAGTCGGGTATGCCACGTGTGTAGGCTTTCTTCAGCAGCACCGGATCCACACTATCGGGCTTCTTTTGCTTCCCATCGAGACGATTCCCCTCTCCCGAGAACGCCACAAAGCCCTGCATGTCAGCCAGGTGCTCAATCATGTCATCCTTCATGGGTTCATCGTCATTATTCTCCGCTTGGGGCTCCGTGTAGCCAACTGGTGGGGCAAATTCCACATTCATATCGCACTCAATGATGGTCACAGCATTCCCCGGACGTGTCTCCAGGACACACAGCTCATAGATTTTGGAGTTATACTTAATTGCAATGAGATCCCCCGTTGTCAGGCAGGCAAAATTCCGCAAATTATTCTCCAGCACTGCTTTGGGGTTTGTTATGTCAAGGAAATCCGGGCTCTGTGGTTCGAACTTTGAGAAAGTCGCCACGGGCAGTGAAACACTCTCAATTTGTATCATTTCACCCTCTTCCAGGAGGAGATTTCGCATCATCCAGTACGGCAAGTACGTCTTCCCTTCGTCAGCTACGAATTCCAGCACTCCCGCATGTGTCATGCGATTCTTCTTGTTGTTTGTCAACTTGAACAACATTGGGTACTCCACATTGAGCCTTGTCAGCTGATCCAGAGCTGATGAGGGCATAATTACTGAGGGAAGAGAAATTATTTGAGGTTATGTATCATGCAAATAATTTTCCTTTGTTCCACTTTCAAGGAAAGTTGAAAGAAAACTCACTTTTTCCACCCTTCTCAACGTCATGCCTCTCATTCCCGGGTAGCATGGATACGGAATAGCAATTGTAGTGATTATTGAAGGGACGATTGAGATCCGGGAACATCATATTCAAGCCCCCAAATTGAAACTACAGCAATCCGGGAAAGAAACAAAAAAAATCAACTCCAACTGTGAGAAAAATAATCACAAAAATACAAACCATTTTGCCAAATTTAGCACAAATTCCTTGCAGTGAGACGCCAAAATTCTTTTACAAAAAAAGATTTGCAATAAAAAATGCTATTTTTACAATGACTTGAAAATTTTCTGCTTTTTCTTCTCTTTGTTTTGCTTTTGTTCTGCATGACAGCTGTCAAAATCAGCTGATTGGACGCTCGCATGTTTTGCAAGACGACGAATGTCGATGAGAAAAGAGAATGGAAAAGAAGATTAGAAAGGTGCAAAAAGGGGGACTGAAAGCGAGTTTAGTGGACACCTCCTGACCATGAGTGGGTTCAGTTGTGATTTCCACCTTCATTGTGAAAAGTCTGAAAAGTCTTTCGGTGAGATTTTGTGAATTTTTTGGAGAGAAAAAAACCCACAAACAAGATGCTGAAGAGAGGGGCTCTGGATGAATTTTGTGATATGCTGGATACCTATGGGGGGCGCGACAAGGTAATTTCATCCACCAACCCACAAATTCCGTTCACGTGCAATGAGGAAAAACAATCCTCATGGCAAATTCATGGGAGAATATTACTTTCCTTCAAACATTCTTCGACATCAAGTTCTGAATTTTTCATGTTATTCCCTCCTCCTTTGCCCGCCCCCGCACATGCTTCTTTCAATTTCTTTTCTCTACCGACACCCCCTCCTCCCCATGGGGATGATTTATTGACCATAATCCTTCATGTCACACGGTCAAGAATATCTCTCTGCTGGCACCCAAAACATATCTCTCTTGAACTTTTGTGGCGATTTTTTTGCTGATTTACGCGAACGCGCCTTTTATCGGCTCCCGCTTTTGATAATGAGGGGGGCTTACACAAAAAAAAATAACAAATCACATTCCTTCAAAAATTACAAATTAACCTTGAGAAATTCCTCTCTCTCTTCCACCCTTTAATCTTCATTAAATTATCATCAGCAAAATTACCAAAGAATTCCCTCTTAAGCTTTATAAAATCAATTTCTTGCGGAGTTTCCTTGAGAAACCCATTCACGAAAATTCATTTCCTGCTCCAAAAACGAGTTTTTCGATCTTTATGAATATTTAAAAAATGTCAACAACTCTTTCCCCGCGTGTAGGTCATCAGAACACTGTGCTACACAACGAAGCTAGCATGTGGACTGTACCAGGAATCCGATCCGGATTTCTCAAAGAGATTGGGCATCTTCAGTGGACGAATGAGCGCTACGAGGGCAACATTGCGTCTCCTCGATGATTGGCCAATGTTCCAGCAAACCCTGCGCTATGGACTGGGGCACAAGGAACCAGACAAGACGATGGCTGTGATGGGTGTTCTTGCCAATATTGTGGATAACATCTACTATCCCGTTGAGAAGGTTTGCTGGCTGGCAGAGCATAGAATTATCAGCGTAAAGGAACCAAGTAAATGGGATACAGCTAGCTCAATTTGCTGGGTGCTCTCTATATTCCTCAATCTTCTCAGGTAAGCATCTAAGGTGTGGGAATTTTGTAATCTATTTAATGCCCTAATTATTCCCCCAACTTTCTACGCTTAAAATCTTATATTTATTTTAAGGAATTGTAGATTAAAAGAAACCCAAAATTTTCAAAGTTTAAAAAGAATTGAAAATATCATTCTTCTGAATTTTTATTATATAGAGCAGACCGGGGGTAATAGAGTCAGACAAGTGGTTAAAAAACGTTCAAAATATTTTATTTTTCAGAGAGATAAAGCAAAGTTAAATAAGTTATTCATTAGAAAATTTCTTGCTGTTCATATCGTTGGAAAATAAGACAATTTGAACTTTTCCAGCTGTACCAAAGCCCCTCTTCTAACTTTACTTTAGCCAGCATAGTCTTCCCTAAATATAGGAGAACTTAGCCAATTTGGACCACTTATTGTCTCAATCTTCAGGATTTTATCAGGACACTAAGAGGTCGAAATTGGGCCATGTTCACCTAGATTTAGGGAAGACTATGTTAACTAAAAAAAAAATTCAGAAGAAGGTTTTGGTAGAGCTGGAAAAGCTCAATTTGCCATATTTTCCAACCGGATGTAAAGAAGGAAAATTCCTAAATGAATAACTTATTTAACTTTGCTTTATCTCTTTGAAAAATAAAATATTTTGAACGTTTTTTAAGCCCTTGGCTGTCTTTATTGCCCCTGGTCTTCCCTAACTAATAAAAATGCAGAATAATGATTTATATTAAAATTTTCGATTTATTTTTTAAACATGGAAAATGAAGAAAATTTCAAACAAGGTTTAAATTAATCACAAATCTGAAGAAAGTGATTAAGACTGAGATTATCAGTAGTAAAACCCTTTAAGCTTCAAACACTTATTGCTTAAATTTTTCCATGAAAAAAAACGGAGAGAAATCAGCATGTTGTCTCCCTCGAACTCACATAAACGTTAGAAAGTACGAAAGTTATATCACGCAAGAAGCAAAATATCAAACGCTTGAAACATTAAGGTTGTGATAAGAAAAACTTTGAAGATTTAGATTAGAATTTGAATTAATTTATGCGGAAACTTTGTAATTGAGCGTCAGAATATTATTCATCGTTGAAGGAAAATATAAGAATTAAGAAGAGAAATAAGTCAGCATCTGAATAAAAAATTAAACAGAAAAATAAACAATTATTCGTCTAAACAGAAAAAAAATGAGTAATTTGAACTAAAAATAAAGAATTATTAAGGTTCTGAGAAAATTATCTGTAGTCGAATATATTTCTTTTATAAATTTAAGCTTAAAAAACATTAAATTTAACATTTAAATCTGAACTATAAATTTAAAAAAAAAATCATCAAGCGAATCTAACAAATTCTTATTCTTTTCTTTAGAATGATGAATCTTGCGTATTTTATATTAATTATTTTCCAAGTATTTAAAATTATTTCTGAATATCTTATTATGTTATTTTCTTTTTCATTCTACAAGATTTTAATTCAGTTCAATTTAATTAATAACTTTAATTATTTTTACTGCTTTTAACAAGGTTTTTAATGGACTTTTATGGCTTTAAAAAAACTAATGATTTTTTCCCTTTAATATTTGAAACGTTTTTTATTCATGTAATATCGCCTTAATTAATTAGAATCAATCAAGTAAATGGATCATACAAAAACGTGGAAATATTTAATAAATTAAATTAAAAAGCTTCAAGGCTGTTATGTGCCTTTAATCTCTAAACTTATGAGTTTTAATTCATTACTAGAATTTTTGCTATTCAGCTTTTTATTAAAGACTATTTTTACTTAAGGTTTTAATGGGTACAAATAACTCGAATTAATTAACTTTTATTTAATAAAACGTTTTTTGTTAATTTAGAAAAGATTTTAGGGCAGAGAATAACGTATTTGGTACAATTTTAAACTTATTCCTCAATTAAGAAATTATCTAAATTATAAATTCTTTTCATTGATTGTTTAGCCTAGTATTTTGCTGATAAATCAGAACTTTTAATAAACCAAAAAACTAATAAATCAGTCCTTAATATCCTTCGTAAGGTCTCCTGTGGTAATTCAGTATACTGTCTTAATCTTAATCTTTTTTTCGTTTAAACCAAGGGATGTTTATCTGGCGAAAATTTAGACTTATATTTAAATTTCCTTTACGAATAATCCGAATATTTCTGAAGACTAGAATAATTTTGTCCAAAAACAATTTCCAAAATAATTTAAAAATTTTTCTTGTAGAATCCTGAGAAATGTAACCCTTATGGAGCAATACAGCAAAACCCTTGCCAAGGCACCCAATGATAGCAACAGGTAAGAAAATGTACTAATTAGGGATCTTCTGTGAAAAACCCCCCTTTTTTTGCCCATAAAGAGGGATTAGAAAATAATTCTGTGAAAAAATAAATATTTATTTTACAGAGAAGAGAGACGAAAGTTGCTTTGGAAGCAACAGCAGGAGATGCTGTCAATTGTAAGGCTGAGTTTGGACCTAACCCAAGCCGTGAGCACCCTACCGGGTGGCTATTTGTGGGGTGGGAAGTTGTCAACCCTACAGATTGGTGTCATAGGAACTGTTTCGTCCTTCATCGGGCTATACCAATATTTTGCGAAAAAACATGGACCAGCGTAGATTTATTTTACTTTTTTCTTTCTTTTCGATGGGGTGGCTTGGGGGTGGGATTCTACACTCCAGCAAACAACTGGCACACACACACAAAAATGGATTTTAATCCAAAACTTAAGGGGACGCAGTGAGGTCATGAACGCACTCGTTTCCTTTTAGCCATTGTAGTTTTTCATTGTAATGTAATGTAATAAAAATTATTTTATCGTGTACAAGGAAGAAATTCTAAAAGAAGACTTTAAAATTTTTTTCTAATGTGGTTGTAAAGAATATTTTGTTAAAAAGAAGAAAACAGATTGTTATACAAAACAAAGCAATAAAGTATTATTATTACTGAAAAGAGCTTTTTGAGAATGAAGACGGAGAGAAAGAGCGAGAAGGAGAAAAAGGTGCTAACAAGTGGAATCGTCCAGTCAATGGTGGATCCCACGAGGGGGTGGAGGAGGTTTGGGGGCTCTCTGTGTGTGCTGAAGGGAAGAATGGAAAATTGATGGTAATTCTGCGCATGCGATTTTCCAACATTTGAGGAAACTATCATTCGGAGTTTTTTTTCCTTTTCAGTGCAACACAATAATTCCACCAAGTTTCAGGCTTTTTTCCTCCATCTCAGTGAGAAGAATAATTTTATTCTTCTCTCTGTGGGAAAAGCCCATTTAATTTGTGATTGAGGAAAATCAGTTAAATTGTGTTGGAAAGTCTGTGAAAATCTGTTTTGTCGCGAAGAATTGTAGCCACGTAAAAAAAATAATTCAACAAAGCATCAAATAATGAAGGAAAATCCCTGTAAAGTGCGGGATTTCCCACAGCCCAAGATAGCAAAGTGAAAAATCTCCCTTCAGAGAGAAGAAGAAATTCCCCGAAAAAAAAATTAAGAAGTCCTGGTCAGGAAAATGGGTTACTTGAGTGATCTTCGGGATCAATATCTCAATGGTAAGTAAGAAGGATACCCCCCTGAAAAAGAAAAGAAAAATTCCGTCTGTGTGTTTTTCTTTTGGGGAAAACCCTCCGTACAAGAATTGGAAAACCCACCCACACCCCCTTCTCCCCTTGGACACCTCAATCATCTACCCAAAGTGGGACAAAAAAACGCACTTGAGGGTGAAAAAAAAATGAGTGGAAACGACACATATATCGTAAAAATTTCATGAGCACGAAATGCGACTCAATTAATATACACAACGCTGGGGGAGAATGTTTCTTTTCACCCCCAACGGTGCCACCCTCCCCCTCACGCATGTGTCCTCTTTTTTTTCCATGCTCCCCTTTTGGCTTTTGATATAAAATGTTGTAACACATTACATATATTTTATTCATAAACTTTTGCTCAACAATGCTAATTGTTTTTCCTTCTCCATCCAATAATTTTCTTTCCTTCATTTTGAGAAAATTCGCGACATTACCTATATACAAAAAAGCTCTTAGGAAAGGAAGAATATTGTTCTTTAAGCTCAATTTAGCCCATTTTGTATGAATTTTCTGTGAAAGATTTAATTTGAAAAGAAAAGTGAATGGAGTAAGAATAAAAAGATTTATTTTGGAGCAATTTTCTACGTTCCCTTTGTGATTAAATAAATAATTTTGAGTCATTTTAATTAATTAAAAAAGCTGAGAAATCAATAAGAAAATTCTGAATGAAAATTTTAGGGGAAAAACGGTTCAATCTGACACTTTAATGTTTTAAAATGATTTTTTGGTAAAATATTAATAGAAAAAAAATCCAATTCAAGGAGTGAATTCTGATACAATTCTTTTCTTTTCTAACGATTCCTCAGTTGTAATTTCTTTTGGTATTCTGGGAAAAATCTTAAAAATTGTTGACATTTTATTTTTAATCAGATTTTTAAATGAAAATAATTTTTTCAGATCTCTATAAAGATTTTTCTGAACAAATTCTTTGTTTTTCTTCTCCAGAACGAGAATAGAACGATTTCAAAATACCCATCTGTCAAAATCTTACAAAACCTTTTAAGTTGTTAGAATAGAAAAGACAATATTTTTATCAGAATCAACCCATAATTTTTTTCTTTCAATTAATAATACTTGAAAGCATTAAAAGCCTTTCAAAAAATGTTCCCTAAATGAAATTTATTCATTTTTTAAGATTGTTCATTTAGGTTTATTTTGAGCCATCTCTCCGAATAAAAAAAAAAGATACCATTAAAAATTGCAAAGCTTCAGGAAAAGCTCAAAAAAAAGCATTTGTTTGTTAAAAATCCAGGAGACAGAGGTTCAAAGGGAAACTTTTTTAGCTTTTTAGTAGGCAATTCTCTGTAAAATTATTCTACATATTAAGATTTCTCCCTTATATTCAAGGAAAAGAATAAAAATTCTTCTCTTCAATATAAGTTAATTTCCCCTTGAAGCTTTTAAGAAACAAGAAAATTAGTGAAAAGTAAAAATTAATTGAATGCTTTGCAAATCTCTCAATTAATTTATGTAACTTACCTATTGAATAATTAATTTTCAAATCTCCTAAATAAAATTCCTGGGAATTCTTAATTATTTTATTTGAATTTTCTTTTATTAAGGGAATATTTTCCCTTGAAAATTACATTTAATGAATTTTCTACTTGAAAATAAAATCGTTTCTACGTAATTCTCGTCAATTTCATTGCGATGGAGACGCCTGGTGGGTACCTGGCGCCTCCATTTCATTTCAAAATTACGCAAAAAAGCTCAATATTATAAATACTTCAAGAAATTAAATAAAATAAATTATTCATTTCTATAATTTTATTTAAAAAAAAATGCTTTTTACAAAAGAGATTTTTCTTTGAAAAATTTTCCAGGCACAGCAATAGCTCTGCTGGTGCTACTAATCATCATCTTGCTGTACCTCTTCAGGAAGCAATGCCTACGCACGTCCCCCCACAAGAGTTGGACGCGCAATTTGCTCAAGACTAAGAATCTCCTGCGGCGAAGTAAGTCCTATATTCCCCCAAACGAATTATTTCCACAACATCCCCCTCCTACACTCAAGGGAACCTCTTTGATATTCATTCCTCAGTTTTCCTCAACACAGTTAACCGCAGCCTGTACGACGAGGGTATCCAGTCGGAATCCGAAGAAGCAATCCTCACGCGCTTCATTCCCGTTCCCAGTGATCCACCGCCAAAGTATGCCCACGTGCCACCGCCAAATGTGTCCAGTTTGATGTACCAGGAAGCCCTGCGTGGCAATGTTGCTCTGCATTCGGTGATTATTGCCGGGAAGGATCCCCTGGAGGTGGCTGAGCGTGGTCGCGTTGGGATTGCCAGCAGTGAGTGCAGCTCCAATAGCTCTGGGGATACACTACCGGAGAATAGTGTGGTGTACTTGACGGAAGAGCGGCGGGAGCTGCACCCAGCGGATGTGCCTTTCACGCGGGAATTCCAACAGCAACGTGATCGTGAGCGTCGGAAGCACCGTCGGCATTCAGACGGCACCGAAAGGCGCTCCTCCAAATCGCATCGCTACAAGAAGCGTCTGCAGGACATTACGGATGTGGATGAGATCACAAGTGCCGATCCGCCGTACTTATTTGTCTCCCCGTCGCGTGAGCAACTCCTCGAGGAGACCACATCACAGTGCAACGAATCCCTCAAATCTCCCTCCTCCATTGGCACCGCTAGTAAGTTGGATCCCACCGAGAAGTTTGCACCCTCCACAACAGCCAGCTATGGCAGCGTGGAGATTGCCCTCCTGTACGATGCACCCATGAGAAAAATGACTGTACACGTGCTTCAGGCACGAGATATCCCATTGCGGGGTCCAGGG
Source organism: Lutzomyia longipalpis (assembly GCF_024334085.1). Lineage (NCBI taxonomy): Eukaryota > Metazoa > Arthropoda > Insecta > Diptera > Psychodidae > Lutzomyia > Lutzomyia longipalpis. The sequence continues at coordinate 49,864,933 of NC_074707.1, forward strand.
CAGGTGACCTACACACAAATACGCCTCCTCATCCTGCCCAGTAAGAAGCAGAAGCACAAGACGAAGATTCGCACGGGGGAAAATCCCCAATTTATGGAGAGTTTCCTCCTGCATCGTGTGAATCCGGAGGAAGTTAACTCAATGGGGCTGCGAATTCGCGTGTATAGCTGTGCACGGATGCGCAGGGAGCACCTAATTGGGGAATCAATTGTGAAATTTGGGTCCATTGATCTCGAATATGAGGCAAATATGTGGCTGACGCTTGAGCCGAAAACTCATGTTAATCTCTCGGGATCAAATAGTGATCTCATCTCCCTGGCACGATCTGATAGTATCAGTTCGACGGCATCTGTGAAACACGGTGGAGTTCCTGAATTACTCCTGGGATTGGCCTACAATGGGACAACTGGGAGACTCACAACTGAGGTAAAATGCTCCCTGCATGAAAAATTCTTTTTCTTTTTGACAAAGAAAATTAACAACAAAAAAATCTCCTTGTAGATCATCAAGGGCATCCACTTCCGGCAGATGATGGTCAACAAGACCCTCGACACGTACGTGAAGCTCTGCCTTGTGAATAGTATCGGGCAGGAGATGAGTCGTACAAAATCCTCAATTCGTCGGGCTCAGCTGAATCCCCTCTTCAAGGAGACCTTCCACTTCCAAATTGCCCTTTTCCAGCTCAACGACGTCACCCTCATGGTGTCCGTGTACTCAAAGCGCAACATGAAGCGCAATGAGATGATCGGCTGGTTCAGTTTGGGACTCAACTCATCCGGACCCGATGAGATGAATCATTGGAATGATATGCGTGAGACCACAAATGGGGAGCTCGTCGTACGTTGGCATGTTTTATTGCAAAATTAATCGATTAATGGGGTTTCCTCCCCTAAAATTTGGGGAGACCATTAACAACAAAAAAAGAGAAAATTTGTAGTTCTTAAGGCACACACAACAACAAATTATCTTTCTCAACTCACACGGTTGATAAAAAAAAAAGAATTGGAACAATACTTTTATCAGAGTGGGCAAAATGGGGATTTTTCGAATGAATCTAGAACTTATCTAGATTTTCTTTATAGAATTTAGTAGGGAAAAGAAAATGTTTGAAGATATCGTGTTGTGAGATTCAAAATGGCGAATTTTTCTTTTAGAAATTTCTTTCTTTAATTCAATTTAAGGATTTGATTAAATAACATTCAACCATTCCCCTAAAAATGAATTATGATGGAACTTTATTAAAATTTCTATTTTCGTAGGCAGTCAGAACTTCTGACTGAAAGGGTTGTAAACTTTCAATTAAAAATGCGTTACGGGGATAATTACTTTGCGATTTATAAATGACTTTCGGATTACTCGATTACATTTCAATTACCCGATTACATTTCGATTGCTCGATTACATTTTTAATTATGGAATTACATTTCAATTACTTGTTAGTTTCAAGCTTAAGGACTCAGGATCGTAAGAAAAATTAAAAGGAAGAATCTGAGAAAATATTCTTTTCTTCCATTCAAAGCTTAAAATGTTTTATTCTGTAAATGCTCTCACAGAAGACATTTCGGAATCAAAAAGTCTTGTTTGGCCTCTTCTACGTACTCTTAACGTACTTCCAACTTAGAAAAATAAAAAAAAAAATCATTTAAATTCGAGAAAATTAAATATTTCACGTTTGGGTCAGTGTATGACCCAATAGACGCGAAAGGGTTAAGTCGTTCGAGGATTTTTTAAGGAAGGCAAAATTGGTAAAATTGTCTCAGTCAGAACTAATTCCTAAAGAAACCAGAATTTCTTAGCTCAGAACTATAAGTTCCCAGCTGTTCAAAAATTCTCAGAAGGAACCTATACTGATCAGGAATAACTCCTTATCAATTTATAATGACTTTTTCCCAACCAATGTAGACCCCTTTTTAACTCAGAATCAAGAAGAATGAAAAGAAAAACGATGAAAAAAGAAGATTGAAGAAAAGATGAAGGAAAACTCTTTAAAATTCTTTTTCAAAATTTAATTTTTTATCACATAATACAAAACTTATTAAATTAATCCAAAAAAAGAGAATATTAACAAAATTTTAAAAATAATAATTCGGTCTTAGTGGTTTACTATGCACTCTTCTTATTTCACGTGTCAATACTTCAGTACCATTATCTTTAATTACGCTTATATACAAATGAGATAGCAGATCGTTGCGATAGGAAAGCCACACCGTATCCAATTTAGGTTGATCTTTACAAAAATTCATCACTTGTGTACCAGTAAAATGCGGTGTAGCCAAAACTGCCATAAAAACAAGTTGATGGCAAAATTCGGAAAATTCTCTCTCACAATCATAATCAATGCATAAGTCGGGAAAACGTACCGTTTTAAGGTTTTTCGATGTCGTCATGAGGGGATAGAGGCATCTTTTGGTAACTCTTGGGCATCCCATAATGCACACAAAGTCCAATTGTGGTTTATCAGTGAGCAACTCAATGATGGTGGAATCACGCAGACCGGAATGATTCAAAAGCCAAACTTTCTTAAGTTTCCGCGAAGCTTTTTTGAGTAGATCATCAAGGGGGTTTTCCCTCAAAAAGCGCTTCTGTTGTTCACATTTACTTGCGCCGTTGATGGACAATTTCCTCAATCCCGAAAACATTTTAACTGCAATTTCTTCATATTCACTTCCGCAGCTGCTGAGCGCCATTAAATCCCTCCATGATAGGTACGGTGCTAAGTACGTCACCAAAATATCCTCCACGGGAAGATCGAAGAAAGTTGTTGATGGTAATTGTTGTGCTGAAGCCGCCATTCTCTTCCTCTGATCCGTTCTATTTGTTCACTTTCACTTCCAAGTTTATAAAAATGTTTCAAAAAAAACTTTTTTTTTTGCTTCACCACAACGCACCACAACTTTCTCCGAGAAAGGTCTAAGCAGAAATGTCCTTCTGAGTGCGTTCTACTTGGTAGACGACCCGTAAAAATTGGGCAAGACCGTTTAAAGCAATCCCAAATGCCCCCAACCTTGGTTACTTTTCAGGGATTATACCTCCTTTGCATATTAGTCCAAGACAAGATTTATGAGCATAAAGTAACTTCTTTTCCCGAAGAAATTAGGAGGACACAACCAAAGAGTTGACAAAGGTCCTTTTTAACCGAGCCAAGCAAACGATCTCTCATTAAATTCTCGTTTGTATGAACGGCCAAACACTATTGACAATTTTTAAAAGTTAATTTTAATGTATTTATCAGAGTGAGACACCCCTCAAAAGTTCTTAATCGAAAGAACATAAAATTCTCTATTTAGTGGAGTCAGAATTTTTAAAATTGAAGCATTTTCTTAGGTGTCTCAACTGTTGAAAGCTATAAGATCGATGACTATCTTGGAAAATTGTATCTGTGTTAACTCTTTGGCTGGACACAACCCTTAGAAATTACCTCTAAAATTCGCAAGAAGAATATCCTTCAAGTTATTATTCTTTCTTCGAACGAACATAGATTTTACTTAAAAATTTGCAACCCTTAAAGAAATATTTTTTCGTCTGAAGAACTTACAGACACGTGCTGAAATAATTAAAGGAAATGTCCTGAAAACAAAATTCTCTTAAAAGCTATAATTATTTTCTGTTCAGATCTTATCTTCAGTTTAACGTAACGATTTTCTTGAAGAGTACTTATTAATGATTTATTTTTAGTATTTTTTAATGTTAAAGCAACAATAAATCTTTTATCTTTTTATTTAAAACGGTAAATAATTAAGTAATTAATAATTAAATAATTCGTCTATTTTGACTGAATTAACCCTTGGAGGACCGAGGTTTCTTACCTCAAAACTTTGACCTTACGATAAAATAGATCAACTTATAAACACGCATCTATCAAAACACCAAAACTTTTAAGTTAGAAAAGAAAAGAAAATTTTTTTTATCACAATCCACCACAATTTTTTTATCACAATTGTTAAAATTTTCTTACAAAAAAAAAGGATTTTTTTCATTTCACCTTAAACAATTAGAAAAACTTCTAATCCTACTTTTAACCTTTCAAGAAGACATTTGAGTTGTTTTGAACATGAAAAATATTTCAAATTCAACGATGAAAAGGACGCACATCAGCCATTTTGAATCTCTTACAGAATAAAAATTTTTAGGTTAGAGAGAAAAAAAGCACAAAATTGTTGGAAATTAGAGAAGTGAAATTATGCAATTTGGGCCCACTCTGATATAAAACCCTTTTGACTTTGTATAGAAATTTTTGTAGAATATTTGCCTCCCGAAAGTGGAGAGAAATTGGTCAATTTTTTGGTAAAAAAAATTTTAATGAAGAAGCGAAAGTAAATTGAAAAATTTTTGCTGCTTTTCACGATGCCGAAAAGCAAAGAAATATCTCGTTAAAAGAAGAATCTTTAAAAGCAAGAATAAAAAAATATTCTATCGGTGAAGAGTAAAGAAACTTTTTATTACATTATAGTGAAAAAATACATCTTTTTTTTTCAATAAAAGTAAAAATGAAAAGAAAATCTCATATCCTCTCTCTCTCTCATTCAAATAAATCGCCAAGATAGTGTTATAATATTGTGAATATTCTCAATGGAATATTTTTGAGAGAACAAAAAAAAAGAATAAATTCACTTTAAAAGAGAAATTCATTTCTCTTTGTATTCTCTTGATAGATTTTTTCGTGGAAAAATAATGAGAATGGAAAAAAAAGATTTAAATTAAATAGTGTAATGAAAACAAAAAAATGTTAAAAGTAAAAATATTTGTAAATTTACTTCCACACACTTCTTAATGAGAATTCCTCCTCCTCCAAGAAATCTTCTTTAACCTCTCTTTATATCTTTCATTTTAATTCTTTCTTTTCATTTCATTTTGTAAATTCTTTTTTAAAAAAGTTCTCTTTTCTATTTCTTGAAAATTTTATTTATTAGATTTTTCTTTTGAGGAAAATCTTTTAATTTTTTACATAAATCTTTTTCAAACCCACATTTTTTTTTTACTTTTTTTAAATCACAATATTTTTTTATTTTTTTGAATCCTGCTCATTTCAAAAATTCTTTCAACTCCTTTTACAACTTCCATTTTTTATTGCAAAAAAAAACTTTTCTCAATAAAAAAGAAGAAAAAAACAATTATAAAGAAAAATTGAGTTTTTTTCTCTCCTTGACAATTTTGTTTTTCCTACCAAACCCTGTAATATTTTTTTTAATACAATGAAACTTATTTTTTAGCTACAAATTTCAAAAAATCAAAAGAAAAAAATATTTTTGTAGCTTTTCATGAGATTTTTTCTCTTCTCAATAATGTAAACTCATGATTTTTTCCCAATTGGCCAAGTTTTGCGCTGCAAAATTCTCCATTGAGCAACTTTCTCTCTCTAAATCTCTTTTAAAAAATAATAATAATAATATAATACTTATAAACTTAAACATTAGAACTATATATGATTTTATATAGTATAATATTTTCTTTTTTTTTTGGTTGAATTATTGTTGTTTGTGTAGAGTAAATTAGGGAAATTGGGGAAAGGGTGAGAAAATTAAAAAAAAAATTGATGGGTGGTGCAGAAATTCAGTTTCTGTGAGTTTTTTTTTCCCCGAGGAACAAACCAATAATCTTTTTTTTTTCTTTTTTGAATCACACGATAAACATAAAGAAGACGCAAAAAAAAGGAAAAAAAACTTAATTTAGCGATGGAAGCCTCCATACATATTTGTTCCAATCATTGGGCCAATCCCAACGAGTGTTTGGGATTTGGAATTGCGGCTCATTGGCTTGTGATTCCGATAGAGTGGGTGTTCAAGGTAGTGCCACTTTTTCCAGCAGGAAAGGCAGTAGTATTTGAAGCATGAGATCTCACGGCAAAAATACGGTCCATGCTGAACTTCGCACAATGAACAGAGATGATCCTCAAGGTAGGGATCACACTGAATCTTCTTCTTGAATTTCGGCGTTTTAATCTCAATGAAAGCCGCCCGGACTGCCTCAACATACGACGCTGTGTTGTCAAAGGTCACCCTACCCGCACCCATGGGGTACTTGTGCTTATCCGTATCAATTGCCGCATAGAGAACACCCCCAAAGAGTTCATCCATTATCTTGGCAAGACCCTCAGCTGTTAGCTTCCCATGCAATGCCCCCACAAAGACCGTTGTCATGGGATCCAAAATCTGCGACGATGGCTTCATGTACGTGGAATCAGCCACAATCCACGGAATCACCTCAGCATCCTTCCCCTTTGGCAGCAAACGGTAAAAGTACTTCCGCTCACCATCTACCTCGCGTACATCACAGCTCTCCAGTAGCTGCCGCACTTGCTCCTCATAGTCAAATATCAAATAGGCACAGCCTCGTGGACGTGATGTACGATTATCCTTGCCAGGCCACTCAATGCGCACCGAGCCCAATTGCCGGAACATCCCCATGATGGCATCCTCACTCATTTCCCACGGAATCCCACCCACAAAAACCTTCGTGGAGTACGTGACGCTGCTGTGATTGCGTACTGGTAGTTTCCCGTACCACGTGCACACACTACCGCCCGTTGCAAGGGATTGACGGTGACTCTTTGCCATGTAATCCAGCAGCGGATCATTGCTCACATTGTGCCCATTTGGCGTTAGTTGCTGCAAGTTCCTTAGCTGTGAAACCGAAGGGTTTTTTACATTGATCTTATATCTATTTTATCTTTATTCCATTTTCTTTATAGGGGAGGATGACCTATTTTGGACCTTATTGGAATTTTTCTTCAATACAATTATATTTTAGGATATTAAGAAGATTTTTTATAAGATATTTTAGCTGTGTTTCTTTCAGACACAGCTTTTGTGTACCGAGCAAAATCGAAAGTCGTCAGATCCGGCTCAAACTTGGGATGAGCACGAATTAGGGTCCCCACATTCCAAAACACGTATGCGCCAAAAATTTTTTTTCCGGCCGACCGTCTGGCCGTCCGTCCGGAGTATAACGCTAAATTGCAAGAGAACGGTAGTAGATAGAGACTTGCGGTAAACGGCAAAGTTTAAATATCGACTGGAAGACGTCCAATTATGACGTCAAATTTCACCCCCACACCCCTCCGTCCGCCATTTTGAATAACCTCAAAATTTTGTTTTGCCTATATCTCAGCCCCTGTAATAGCTAAAAATCTGAAATTTTGATATGTTGTAGGGGCCATCAAGAGCTTTCCAACTATACCTCATTTTCGAAAATCGGTCAAGCCGTTTAGCCAATATGGCTGCCACAATTTTTCATCGAAAATCGACCATAACTCGAAAACGGCTTGACCGATTTTGATCAACCCGGACTCAAATGAAAGCTCTCAACAAACCCTACAACTCTCTAGAACATACGAAGTTTTAAAAGTGACCGCTAGGGGGCCAAAAATCAAAAACAAAATTTTCGATTAGTTTTCGATGAATATCTCGAAAACGGCGACATACTTTTTTTTTTCATTTTTTGATATGTTATAGCTGACCATATTATCTAGCTCCATGCCAAAAATGAAGAAAATCTATGGATCCGTTCTCGAGATATAGCCTTCCAAAGTTAGCATGTCATATCTCGGGTTCTACAAGTCCGATCTTGATCAACTCAAGCGCAAATGAAAGGTTTCGTGAAACCCTACAAATGTCTAGAACATTGCAACTTCGAGAAATGACCGCAGGAGGCGCTAAAATCGAAAACAAAGTTTTCGAAAATTTCGAACTCGAATTTTTCGAAAATGGCGACATATTTTTTTTTTCATTTTTCGATATGTTATAGCTGACTTCAAGACCTTTCAAACAAAAAAAAATTTATGAAAATCTATGGATCCGTTCTCGAGATATGGCCTTCCAAACATTTCTTAGGGTATGACTTTTCAACTTTTCCCGACTTTGCGCGTATTTAAATTAATTTGCGTTCTAGTTTGCTCTCACAAAATTAGTACACTGAAAGAAACACAGCTCTCGTAAACTTGGTCAGCTTACCAGTACATTTTTAATTAAATGTTTTTTTTTCTAATACTTTATTTATAAAGATTTCGTAAAAGAAATTATTAATATTTTTGTTAAATCTTAAAAACAAAATAATTTAGTTATGGGTCAGCGGGGAAAATTTTTTTCGACGGGCAACAATTTATTACACGTCGCGTAAAAAAAACCTGACGCATTAACGTTTTAAACATTTCTTTTTATTTCAATTAAAACGATTTCTTACTAATAAAAATAATCTAAATGCTCTTCCCTATTTTTACGAATAAATAAGACTTTCATAACATACTCAAAGCACTCATAAAATTAAACAATAAAATAAAATAAAATCTCACCTGATAGAGAAGTCCCAAATTAGCCAGCGGGCTATTCAGAGCATTCTGCTGTTGCTGCAACTGTAGCAAGCTGAGTGCATTTAGGGCATTCTGGGACTCACGCAGAGCTGCCAATTGAGGATTCCTTGTGACACTCTACCGAGAGAAAGACACAGAAATTGGGGAAAAATTCTGATAAAGAGAAATCTTCCAAATGAAACTCACCATAAGTTCAATGAGATTCTCCAGTGTGGGTCCTGGGGTATCGCTGACTGGTGAATTGGAACCACCACTGCTGAGGTTTGAGAAGAAATTATCCTTCTGCTGATTGAAGGATGGAAAGTAGAATGGATTCCTTGGCACAGCCGTGGGAGATGAGGGAGTTTCCAGGCTCATTGAACGTTGGAGCATTGGATCAGAGCCCCTGAAGAGGTGTGCCAGCTGAAGGGGATCATTGGATAGGTCTCCCCCACTGAGGGAGGGCTGAAGGCTCGTTGGGGTAACTGGAAGTGATCCTCCGGACATTGGTGACTCATACAGGGAACTCCTAAACGGTTGAAGTGCCTTCGGTTGAAGAATGATGAATCCGGAAGGGATTGTGCATCTACAGGAGAGAAAAAGAGGCTGCGTGATGACTCCTGCGTGCTTGTCCGGACAGTTGAAAGTACTCACCTTCACCTCCAGTTGAGAAGCTTGAATTCATGAGATCCTGCTCGATTAGGGAATTAATCGAAGCCTTCAGCATGTTGTCTGATCCTGAGAAGCTCGTTGGGCTGAGATTTTCATCAAGAAAATCATAAGAGTTCCACTGATGGGAGGAAATTGATCAAAATCAATGCCTTTTCTGGGAATTTCAAGACACGTGCTGGGAGTTTTTGGGGTTATTTCTGAGTCACTGGGAAGGGAATTCTTCTGCTTTCTCAAGCATAACCCAAGAATAATCCCTTTTCTACAATTTAAAACTACAAATAATGTGGAAATCTTAGAGAAATGCATGAAAATCCTCAAAGAAAAGATTTTTTCACATCATGGCAACCGGAAGTTTTCTTTTATTGAGAATTTTCTTCTCTTTTTCTTCGCGAAAATTGACCTTTCTCAGCTCTTACTTGACCAAAATTACCCAAGGATTAATCTTCAGCAAAGGAACAAGAAATACAGAAAGGATTTTGCAGAGAAAACTGCAAAATTTCCGGTAAAAAACTCACCTGCTGCAACGACGCCATTCAACACGTTTTTCCTTCCTTTGCGTGATTTTTCACTTTTTCCAGCTCGTGGAGGCTTTCTCGCAGTGATTTCTCTCAGCCAGGAGATTAAAATTCACCAGGATGTTTTACAATTCACTTTTTACACCACAATAAACCTGGATTTTCAATGAGAATAGATTAATAAATGATTTTCACTGACCTCCTCGATCCAAAGAGCAGCGGCTAATGCGATCGCGATGCGCCGAACGCGAAAAAGTCGATCATCGCGCCATCTGCGCCGTTTATACCATAACCTCACATTTTTCTTTAGATCCAAAACAGAGAAAACTCAAAAAGTAATTTTTTAATAATTATTTTTTATTGAGAAAATGTTTTTTATGCACTTTACAGTTCAAAATCCATTCTCTACACATTTAAATATTCAATTTTGTCCTGTCTGAGCGGACTCAGGCTCATCAATGCTTCTTGGAATTTCATGTACGACACCATTTTGATCATTCGTGGAAATTGGGGCGCTTTCAGGGCTTTCAGGGAGCTGCAAAGAAAGGAAAATTTATTAGCAAGGGTGAGATAAAAGTTGAAATGTATAAGAATGTTTGAATTTTTCAATTTTTTGAGAACTTTAGGAAAGTTTTTTGGCAACAAGAAAGGCTAGAAAGAATTCGTTGAGATTTATGAAAGGACGCCATTAGTCCGCCATTTTAATTTTTGGCTAATTTTAATTTTAGATAATTTTTAAGCTAAAAATGACTCAATAAATGGCTTAAAAGAACCAAAAATTAATCAGAGTGGCATAAAAAATTAAGATAACTTCGATAAATGGAAAAAAAATTAAAAGTTAGGTTATTTTGAAAGGAATTCTTTAGACTTACATTCACTGCATTTGCTTCTACTGCTTCTGTAGTGTTTTCAGGAGCTTCCTTTGGCGCTTCTGATGCCATTTCCTCGACAGCTGCAGAGTCTTGAGCAACTGCAGCGGGTTCCTCATTAGCAGCGGATTCCTCATTAGCCGCAGATTCTTCATCAGCAGCACCTTCTTGGTCCTCTTCACCATTTTCTGAACTTCCATTGACCCCATTCTCCTCCTGGGCAGTGCTAACATCACGCTGTAGTGTCCTCGTTGGGCTAACTCTCTCAGTCTTAATCCTAACAGGAACAAAGGGTGTTCTAAAGTCACTCTTCTCAATACTTCTTACACCAGTAATCACAGGAACAGGCGCTTGTTGTTGTGGAACAGCTTCAGGGGCTGCTTCCGTTTGTTCCTCATTTCCCTCCTTCTCCTGCCCTTGATCATCTCGCTCTGCAGCGTGACTATTTTGTCCCTCTCCACGAGTTTCCTTCTCCTGTTGCTTCTTCTTCTCCTGCTGCAGCTTCTGGATGAGTGCTGAGGGGATCTTAAAGACACGCTTCTTGGCTACTTTTTGAATCTTTGCCGGTGGTTTTGGGGGTAGATGCTTATCATAGGCGGGATCAATGGGTTCAGGCTTTACAATCACATCGGGCTTCTCTTGTTTTATTCGCACCCCTCGCGGTAGAGGCGGTACCGGTGGAGGCTCCTCTGGCGGTGCTTCTTCCTCCTCTTCCGGATCTTCGTCTTGCTGAGTCTCTTCTTCTGGATATTCCTGCTGTGGAGGCTCCTCTGACGCGTCAATTCGCTCCTTCTTGATATTCTTCGCAGCTAATCGCACCATCTTCTCATACCCACTATCTACAGGCTCCTGCTTCACCCTGATTGACGGTCTAGCAGCAACAGGGGCTGCAACACGAGGCGCCAACTCTTTTGCCACCTCAGTGGGATCCTTTGGTTCCTGCTTTATCCTCCTCGCCAGCTGTGCATAGGGATTCTTCAGCGTTACACGTTTTAGTACCTTTGGTGCCTTCGGCTTCGGTTTTGGCGGTTGAATGTCATCATAGGAGGTGTGCAGGCTTGCACCTTCAACATTAATTTGCGACTCCTCAATCTCCAGCGTTGAATCAGGCTCCGTCTTTATCACTGTCTCCGTACGCGGCGTACTTGTCACCGTGGCAAACTTCTTCTTGTGAATCTTTATCTTGAGTGGCTTCACTTTGGGCACCGGCGCTCCCAGATGCTCCGCCTTCAAGCTATCTGCATCATCTGACACATCAGGTGTTGGCGTATTGGACGTCCCTTTGCCCTTGCAGACAAAAATATGCCTAAAGAGGCGATCCTTGCGCTGGATGAATCTATCGCATTTAGGACAATTTGTATTGGACTTGATGAAGCATCCGTGCCAGTTGTAGAGATTGAATGTTGCAAACTCCTGACCACACATTGTGCAATTTGTATTGGGGACTGTATTCGTGAATATATGATTCTCCGGGCAGAACTTCTGGGAGTGCCTGAAATAAAAAAAAATCAAATAAATCGAGTTTTCCATGAGAGAATTTTGAGGTTAGAAAGAAGGAATCAAGCGAGGAATCAAGTTAGCCATAATGGTGGATTTTGAGGTTAGAACACAAATAGCTTCCGGATGGGAACTTACATCGTGAAGCCGGCGAGTTTATCAAATGTCCGGAGGCATTTGAAGCATCTAAATGGAATTCTGGCATTTTTATGCCAATTCTGATGATCCCGGTAGTCAGTTACATTCTCAAAGGGTACCCCACACGGACTGCAGCCATATTCATACGTCTTGGGCGTATGGACCTGCATCATGTGCACGGAGTAGATGTCCTTCTCGATGGGTTCAATACAAATTGGGCATTTAACGAGAACTGGCGGCCGTGGGGGCTTCTCCACGCGTGCCTTCTTCGGTTGCGGCTTCTCTGGTTCCTTCTCCACAATGGGGCGCTTCATCACCACAGGCAGGGCCGGTGAGAATTGAACCTTCTTCTTGAGCTTCGGTTTGACGGCCGGAGCGGCGGATTTGGGCTGTGAAATTGATGCAATTGGTGGCAGAGGGAGAATGTTTGTGAGCTTAACCACAGCAGGCCGCAGGAGGGGCTTAATGTCCACCATTGGAGGCTTCGGTGGCGCTGCTGCTGGTGGTGGATCCTTGGGCTCCTGCTTCAGATTCACGATCTTCGCGGCACGCATTAGTTTTGTCTTCCTCGTGGCTTGTGCCACCTTCCCGCTCTTTGTGGGCTTCACCACCTTTCCAGGAGCTTTCTTCTTTGCAACCTTCGGTGGACGCCCCCGCGTGTCCCGCATTGTCTTTGACTCTGATATTATCGGAGGCTGCAAGATGGTCTTTGATGGAGCATCTCGCCTTTCGACGTTATTGACCACAGGAGGCTGTGGCGGAAGCTGAAAGGAAAAGAAAAGAAGGTTATGTTTGTTTTCTTTGATGTCTCCTTTCTCTCCCTCCTTACCGGAGGCTGTGCTTTGGATTTGGGCTTCTCACGTGGTAGCCCGAGTAAATCTCTTGTTTGTACATTCGTGGCTGTGCACATCTCCCGGAATTCGTAGAAATCATTGATTTTATCGCTGCACAGAGTACAAATCTTCTGTGGCATCCGATCTTTCTTCGTCACCTGGAAACATGAGGCAAAAAAACAATCAATTTCTGCAGGGTCTCTCCCAGGCAGCCCCCATAATTACCTCAATACCGCAACAAACTTGAATTTTCGTCGAAAGCGGCACATCGTCCTCGCAGAAAACATCCTCATCCCGCAAAATGAAGACTTTATTGGGATTATCCATCCCACACAGGCGACACACATTCCGCAAGCTCGACTTGGGCTTGTCGATGATCTTCAGTGTGAACCTCTCCATTGTTTCCGGGCACTTTTTCACACCACATCAAGCGCAAAAACTGAAAATTTCCCACAAATTCTTGCGGAAAATTTTTCTATTAACAATTTGTGTCGGCAACTTTTTGACAACTAACACCGTCGCCCTAATCATTGACTACTCTATCCTCTGTGACAAAGCAACGATCGCGTTGAAATCCACGCGAGATGTCTCTTCGATCGTTACAGCGTGGTTGGATTGTTTTGATTTCTTTTCCTGCAAAAAAAGTTCTTTTTCACCTTTTTCACACAAATTAAGTACAAAATATTCAAAAGAAAAGTGCAAAAAGTCTCCCTGAAATAGAATCTATTCAAAAAGGTACGAAGCAATTGAAATTATTTGTAAAATTGTAAATTTTTCCGAAACATTCTCACTACCCCCGATTCATAACCTAACTTTTCTTTGCAGGAGTGCTCCAGGTGATTCCCAAAAATGGGTAAAAAGGCGAAAAAACGCGGAATAGCTGATGCGGTGTACACGAAAAAAGCCGCTCCGGTGGCAAAGAAAGCCAATCCATTTGAAAATCACGTGAATAGGACAAAATATGCCGTGCTAAATCGCAAAACAAATCATGAACGAGGGATTCCGGGTGTGGCGAGACAGAGGGCATTTGATAAGCGAAAAGCCACCCTTGGGGTGGAATTAATGAAGCAAAATAAGAGCAATAGTTTCCGGGATAGACGAATTGGTGGCCCAGAGGGTGGAGATGAGGCAATGAGGGCGAGATTTGTGGCGGAAATGAAGAGTCTGTATGGGCAGAAGAGTGGGCAATCGAAGCGAAAGAGGTTGTTTAATCTCAACGAAGAGGACACCCTGACGCACAAGGGGCAGACAATTGAGAGTATTGAGAAAGGGGATGATGCCCCATCGGATAGGGATGAGGATTCCGAAGAGGAAGGTGCGTTGGATGCAAAGTACACAGAATTGGCGCATTTTGGCGGAGGAGGAGAAGCTGGTGGGGTTAAATTGGGTGGAAAGGAAGCTCTGGAGGAGATGATTGCAGAGACAAAGCGACGAAAAGCAGAGATTGCCCGTGAGAAGGATGCCGTGCAGACAATGACGGAGAAATTGGACAGAGATTGGCGAGATTTGATCCCATTGATTGGGAAATTAAGCCGTGGGGATCAGGATGAGAGAGCAAAGCCCGATGCTTACGATCGGACGATGAGGGAGATGATTTTTGAAGCACGCGGCGAGCCAACTGATAAACTCAAATCCTTGGCGGAGATTGAGAAGGAAGAGCGTGAGAAGAGGGAGAAGTTGGAGAGGGCACGCCTGGCTAGGATGCAAGCAGCAACGAAGAAGGATAAAATTCCAAATCATCGTTCTGTGGATGATCTCGATGATGGTTATACGACTATTGCAGCTCATGAGGAGGCTCCGGAAGGCCTGGAAGCGCTGGAAGCTCCAGAAGAGCTGCAGAAGAAACTTCCTGGGGAGGAAGATGATTCAGAGGAGTCTTCCAGCGATGATGAAAGTGCTGAGGAGATTGAAAAAATCCTCCCAAAGCTAAATCAGGAATTTTCATTTGACTTCCCGCAGTCTTATGAGGATTTCCTGGAACTCCTCGCGGGGGATGATGAGGGAGAACGTTTGACTGCCCTTGTGGCCAACAGTCATCCCCATTTGCAGCCAGAGAACAAGGAGAAAACTCCAATTCTCTTCTCCTTCCTCCTTCAGCGCATCAATGATGCCTTCTCAGAGATCTCACGAACTTCCGCAAAGATTTCCTGGAAGATTCTCAGTCAGATCACACCGCATCTCTATGATTTACTCCATTTGAATCAATTGGAATGTGTTCAGCTCTTTCAGGCTGTTCTACGGGAGAAGCAGGAAGAATTCCGCGCGCGGAAGAGTGTCTTCCCGGGCATGGATACCCTGATCTTCCTCAAGCTCATTCCTCTTCTCTTCTCCACATCTGACTTCCGGCATAGCGTTGCCACGCCGGCTTTCATCTTTATCAGTCAAATTCTCACGCATTGTGAATTCCAACGACGGACGGACTTTGCACGAGCTCTCCTGCTCATCTCAACCATCCTGGAATTTACAAATCTCTCAAAACGTTTCCTGCCAGCTGTCACGGTGTGCTTAACGCAAATTCTGGCACTTTGTATCCCCCGACGGGCTGTGGAAGTGATCAAACTCATCCCACCGTTCAAGAAGGAAATGCGAATGAGTCTGGTGCTGGACGAAGAGCCACCAAAAGTCCCCGAAAGGGAACTAAAAATGACTTCTGAAGATCTTATTGAGACAAAAGTAACACAATCCTTCCGCGTAAGGCTCCTCCATGTCACTCTGGGGCTCTGTAGGTGCTTCCTGGAGCAACAGATGGCAAGTCCAGGTGCCAAGTACACAGCTGACGACATTGAGGGGCACCTGGAGCGAATCCCACTGGAAAAGTATCCGGAAGAGACGCAGAAATTGGCCCAAATGGTCAAGGATCAAATTAAGGGCATTGCCGAGCGCCCCATGAACTTCCTCGTGCCACCCAAGAAGCTCTCAGCTGTACCCCAATTGCGTCAAATTGATCCCAAAATCAACGATACCACCTTCACAGATAGGCGCAGGAAGCAAGTTCAGGACGCCAAGGCCATCCAGGATAGCCTCAGGCACAAAGTGAAGCGTGAGACAAAGAGTGCCCTCCGGGAGATTCGTCGTGATGCCGAATTCATCGGAAAGATGCGCCTTAAGCGACAAATGCAGCTCGACCGGGAGCGCAGGGAGAAGGTTAAGAGAATCTTTGCCGAAGCATCAGATCAGCAGGCTGAACTCAATGCCATGGACCGTAGCAATAAAAGGCGGAAGCGATGATTTTTTTTATTCTTGTTCTTTATTTCTCCAGACTTTGAATAAAAAGTTTGACAAAAAAAATCTCTTCTAAAATCTATTTTTTCTTTCTTTTCTTTTACTTTCATGCCGCGCGCCTCGATTGTACTTTTGCCGTGATTTTTATGGAGGCTGGGCGGGGTGTGTGCCCCACTAATAAATGAAAATTCTTCATTTTCTACACTTTTTTCTTCTTCATTTTACTTCCTAAAGAGTATTGCGTAATTTTTCTTTCATTTTTGCATTTTAAACTAACAAAATAAATGTTAAATTATATCGCCTAAAAAATGTGTGGTGTGTGAGGAAAATATGACTAAAGAGAGATGAAGAAATATAAAAGGAAATGGGCAAGGAGATAATAAAGAAAGTTAAGTACACAAAAGGGAGGAAGGAAGGATTTCAAGGGGATTGTAGGGAAAGCAAGGGCAGCAATGGAGAAAACTCAAAGTAAGTAATTCGTTTGAGATTCGATTTTCGCGATTTTCTAGTGAAAAAAAAAAGAATAATTTTAACACTTGGAGGACAAAACTGGTAATTGCGGCCAATTAAACTTTTTTTAATCGTCATAGGATAAAATCTATCTAACTTATCTTGATAATAGAACTCCAATTACTACAAGTTTGTTGAAAGAAAATGTGGAAAAACCTTTTCTTTATGATAAAAAATTAAGCTCAAAGTTTGAGATTAGAAATTCATGTCCTCTGCTCTGAATGTTAAATTGTATTTGAAACTTCTAAAAGGATATTTGAAGCAAGCCTGATCTTAGATGGTTCAAGCCTGAACACAGTCTATTACAGTTTTTACTTAAAATATGCCCTCAAGTTACTACTAAGGCTTTTAAGATCCCTTTCAGAAACTAGTTGATTAATTTAGCCCCATGGAGTCATTTTCTACAAAAGGCATTTTTACAAGTTAGGAAGAATAGAGTATCTGAGATAAATCCTCAATTTGGGAACGTTCTTTAGTTAGATAATAAATTCAAAAATTTCATACAAAATTAGGAACAAAAATAAAATTATTTCTTCAGAAAAAAATTGTTAGAATTCATAACCTCAAAAATATGTTATTAGAATTGTTTTAATTTTTTTTTAAATTAAATGTTGTAAAATTAATTTTTATTTGTCAGGCTTTTTCGGTGTTTTCACGACTTCTTTCTCTGTGCTTTACAATGCAACAAAAATCTTCTCCTCAAACTTGATTCACTTCACCCCATTCTCCCCTAAACTTAACCCTTCTGTGAAGGAGCCCTAATGAGATTCTAAATTAGAATTTCTAACGTTTTTTTCAAAGGAGTTTAATCACTCTTATCCATTCTTCATTCGAGGAATTGGGGCACAATTAGTTAAAAAATAAATAAATAAGAGATCTCCCAAAAATGCTAGAAATTGCGTAATTATCTTCTCACGTTTTTTTTGTCTCTTTAAATGTCCTGTAACGCGAGAAAACGGCTTTTTTGGACGATTTCATATTCTCTTTTGATCCTTTATGAGATATCTGACTCTTTCCTAAATATTTCTTTGTAATTGAACGAGGAATTTTTCTTCGTTTTAATTCTCATTGAGTTTTCTCTCACACTGTGCTCTCTTCTTTTTGAACTTTTCACCACAGTTTCCCCTAAAAAAAAAAGGCTATTTTTTCTTCAAGAGTATAACAATAAAACGATCGTAACGTCTAATTAGGCTACATTAGATAGATCAATGAGATTCTTAGAGAATAGAATAATTATAATGTGGGGAAAAGAAGACAACATGATGAGTTTTTTTACACATTACAATTTTTTAGACACAAATTAATCATTTTATTCTTTTTTAAACTTAAATTAAATTTATCAAGAAAATATCATTATTTTTTTCTTCACTTTGCCGCACTTTTTAAGTAAATTGCTCTTTGCAATTCTTTTTTTTCTTATTCATTTTTTTCTTAGAATTCGTGAGATTCGCTAAATGCAGTGATTTTTTCTTCTTCTCTTGTTGTCGTGAATTTGCCCGCGTTTTTTTCTTTTATTTCCCTTGCATTATGCCGGTCTTCCTCCACGACAAAATTCCCCCATAAATGGCACTAAAATCTATAAAATTTTAATTATTAAAAACTAATTAATTTTCTATTTAGTTATTTTTTCATTTTTTTTTTTAATATTATCTCCCATTTAATAAACTTTTTTATTTTTATTATTTAAACTGTTTGTATAGATGTTTAATTGTTAAAAAAATCATTTACTATTCTGGCACTATTTCATTTTGTGAAAAAAAAAAATACTAAAATTTGAGAAAAAAGAATTAAAACTTTAGAGGAATTTGAAAAACATTAAAGGTGATGAAGGAGGGAGAAATTAATAATAATTTTTTAATAAATCTATATCAGAAATAAACGTGAAAATTGCACATAGAATTTAAATAATTAGTGAAAAAAATTTTAATTCTAATTTTATTCTAATTCCAGATCTATGTTTTTTTTTATTTTACAATTTTTTTTAATAGTTTTTTTTTTCAAGAGCTCCAAACACTTTTTTTTATAATGTAAAAAAAATCAAGGCACAATATTCCTTAAAAATACTTGTTTTTTTTATTCAATAATTGAAATTTTTCTTTTTGAATTATTTACAAGAAAAAAAATGTTAGAAATATATTTCTTTAACCACTATACAAGTTTTTTATATATTCAATAAAAAACGTTTTATTTTTTTTTAGTTATTGCTTGTGAATTAATCATTAATAAATCAACGTTTTCTTGTGATTTTTCTTTTCAAAAAAAATCTTCAAGGATAAAGATCGACTTTTTCCTTATTCTCTCAATTTTGTGCTTAATTAAAATTAATTATAAATGAAAAAAGATTTCTCATTTAAACAAAAAAAAATTAATAATTGACAATATAGGGAAGAAAAATTAAAAAAAAAAAGATTAACATTTTGAGAAAAGTGTTTAAGAAATTGCACATAATTGCTCTTAATAATTTTTTTCTCTTTCTCCCTACAAAATCCTCCAATATAAAGACTTCTCATTAATATATAAATAATTAATATTAATAATATATTTTTTAAAAATTGTAAATATTCGTGATTGTATTTCTCTTCTAGTAATAAATTCTTATTTGTTTGCAAATTTCTTTCTTTCGGTGTAAAACAAAAAATATTTTGATTAGAGCCACAATTATTCAGATTAGAATTTTATACAAAAAAATATATAAAGAAAAAAATCTACTTACGATTTCCAAATAAAAATAAATTGAAAAAATATTTTCTGAAAATTCCAGCTTAACTAATTTTTTGATTTCACTTTTTTTTAAACTTTAATTTTTGTAAATATTTTTTTTTTAGAGATATCAAAATGTGTCCGTTGATCCATCCAGGAAGTCCAGGAATTTCCACATTGTCTCTCACTTTGCTATTATTCCATTCCATTTCTTTTCTTTCTTTTTTTTCATTTAACACCACACCAAAAAGCTCCTGAAATTCCTTTAACTTTTAGCAATGATTGATTTTTTTGTGCGTCGCGCGATTATGATGATGAAGATGATTTTTGCTGATTCAACAGATGCTGAGACATTTTTTCTTTCATTTCTGAGACACTACACACGAGAATCTAAACAAGAAGGTGTGTGGTAGTAGTTGGTAGTAGGCTGGATGGAGATTAGCACACGTTCAACAAAACTTTTTAATAGCAGACACTTTTGAGGCCTTTCGTTCAATGTTTTTTTCTTTTTTTTTTTGGTAGTAGGTACAACGCTCACACTCCCATTCTTGCTTTCTTGCCTTTCGGTTTGAAATCTTCGTTCGTACAACACCAGAGAGACCGAAAAAGTTGCACCAGAGACAGGTTGTTTGTTAGCATTTTTAACCATTATTTTTTGTGTTTGTTTTTTAGAGAGATTTTTTTTTGGTCGCGTCAATGGGTATAAAAAGAGAAAAAAAAGAAAAAGATAAACAGACATGTTAGTAAAAAAAAATATGGTAGAGAAATAATTTTTTTCTTTGTTCAATCATTTTGATAATAATTTTTCAATAACACCATGCACTAAAGGATTTTTATTTCTTTATTATTATTATTTTTTTTTTAAATATTTCTTGTCTTTTTATTAAAGTAATTTCTTCCATTTAATGGTTTAACCAGGAGGAATTAAAAAATAAGGACTCTTCACAACATATTCCTTAATTGGTTAACAGTTGATTCTATTATGGTTACGTATTTACGATAATCTTTGATTTAGGATATTTTAGAAGGCAAAATCAGAAATTTTATTTAAATGTTTTGATTTTTTTATTTGTTTAGTCAGAAAATAAAATTTTTTAAAGTTTACTCATCAACCTTAAAGGAAGTAAAGATTTTAATTAAAACTAATTAATTTTTAGCACCTATAGCTAGACAATTTCTTTTGAAAAAAAAAATGTCTGAGGTGGTTCAAAGACTCCGCTTAATTCCTCAGAGGTTGATTTTTTTTTCAATTTAGGTTTTTTCCATTTCAATTAGAATTCAAATAAAAATCTTTAGATAGTATTATAAGGAAAAAATATTTTTATTTCCTATTAAAACTGAACCGAATTCTATAAGATTTTCGCTGTTTGAGGAAAGATATCAAAGGTTTTGATTTCTTGCCAAAGCCACTTTCCTAATGAAGTTCCTTCTTGAATGAATATTTCAAATCAAAAGTGTTAGACTAATTTATTCTGAGACTCTAAAAATATTTAAGAACTTAAATTCTGTGCCAATTTTTCAGGGAAATCAAATTATTAACTCTCCTTAAATTCTTTGTTTTAATAACCTCTTTAAAACGATTTAAAATGTTCAAAAATTCAATTTTATATGATAATCAATAAGAAAAAGTCTTCAATTGTCGAATTCATGATCAGAATTTAGTTATCAAACCTATGTAGGTATTTTTTATAAATGTTAGAACTTTTTTTTTGAAACTATAGAACCAATGATAGAACATCACAAAATGAATTGATGACGAATATGGACTAAAAATCATGTTACATGGTGTTACTGAATAAATTATAAAATTATTATCAAAATTTGTGGAAATTTCTTTGATTTATTAATGAAAAACATTTTTCCAACAATTCCAAAAATATGTTTAAAAGAAATCAAAAGGTTTTATCTCTTAACATATCAGAGAAACTTCCACATAATCACAATATTTCATTACCCTCATTATCCTTTTGCCATGATTTTCTCAACACAAAGTTAAACAAAAATTGAATAGGTGTATCAATATATATTTTTAAAAAGAAATTAGAAATGATAAAAGCATAAAATGATTCCAAGGAATGTGATAATGGTGTTAAACAAAATGTTTAATCACAGTCAAATAGAAAAAAAAAGATTGGGGAGAAGACATAGCAAAAAGGCAAAAAGAGAATGAATTATTGTGAAAACTAAAACATTATATAAGTAAAATTATATACATTATCATAAATATAAAAATATATAGGCAACAATGTTATTGATAAATAAACAAAAAAAACAAAGTAAGAATATTTCCCATATCCAACTAATAGGTAAAAATAATTTGATAATTAAGATAAAATTAACAAAATCTCGATTAAAGAGGTGAAAAATATTTAATTTTTTTTTTAATAATAATAAATAATATTAATAAGTTTTTGTGTTAACTTGGCCTTTGGTTAGTTGATTGCGAATAATTTATTTGAAAATAGTAGAGATCATTAATCAACTATTACAAAAATTATTTGATTGATTTTTAATGTGATTTGTGATAAACATTTTTCAAAAATGCTTTTGGTTTATTTTTTTTAATAGATAAACATAATATTAATAAATTGAGAGAAGACATACAAGAAAAAACAAATTGAGAGATGAATTTTGTTGTTGTTGTAGTAATTAAATTTAAAAAAAAAAAACAATTTGGATTTTAGATTAAACAAATTTCCAAAAATTATTTCTTGCAATTTGATATTTATTTATAAATATATAAATATTTTTAGTTTTTAGAGAGGTGCCATGAAGTGTTAGCATAATATTTGTCAAGTAAATATTTATTTTGGATTAAAAAATAAATTATTTATAAAATATTATATTAATTAATTTGATAAGAGAATTGCTACAGAAATGTGATTATTTATATAAGTTTATTTTTATATTAATTTGTAGAATTATTTGTTGATTAAAAAAAAGTTAATCATAGTTGTTGCCTGACAATTGAGGTTTATTTATAAATATATATAAAAAAATGTATTAATCAAAATAGAGAAGAACCAAAATAAATAAAGGACATAACGAAACATTTTTTTTTTTCTGTGGATAAATCATCTTTATTGCTTCCTTACATTTCGGTTTGGATAAATTGAGAAAAAAAATCTTTAAAAAATTATCTAAATCTTTATCATTTCTTGCATTTTCTTTATCTTTTGTTTTTCCTTTTTTTATCTTTAAATTGAACTTTCAACAAACAACAAAAAAGACTTTCATGTTGCACCACTTGTAAAGTTTTTGTTTTCCTTTACTTTTCATTCATTATTCATTTCTAACTTTCTTTGCTCTTTGCTCATTTTTTTTTCATTTAATTTTTTTTATATCAATAATCATTTATATCTCTACAGATAGTATACAAATTATACATAATAGTATAAATATATTTTTAATATAAAATATTTCATCTTCCACAAAGGCACAAGTCAACGACAATAGTACTTTTTTTGATTTTTTTATCGTTTTTTTTTCTTTAATATTCTTATTTGTTTCATCTCCTTCATTTGCATTTTCTATCAGCATTCTTTTCTTTTATGTTTGTTCTTAAGTAAACGGCCTGTGTGTACAGTTTCTTCATTTAATCACAACAACAACTCAGAACATTGAGCCAACAAAAATTCTGAGAAATCAAAAAAGTGCTAAAAAATGCAAATGATGCGAGATATTTTACAATCAATTGCTTTGTTGCAAAAAAATAAAACGAAGAAGTTTAAATCTTTAAAAAATACTTTTTCAAAAAAATCTTCACTTAAAGTACAATGAAAAAATAAATTCTGGAAAAGAATTTTTCAATTCTTATGCATTATTTGTGTACTTTTTCTTTCACTTAAAAGAGACGATTTTATTTTGAAATGATGAGAGATATTTTTTTTTATTATTAATTATTAAGGGATGATTTTGATGGATTTTTCCATCATATTGGTAACATTTAATGTATAAATTGTTGTTTTTGCGCTTTGACCTATTTGACGATCAAATAATTGGCGATTTTAGAGAAGAAAAAAAAAGAATAGAAAGATACTTGAACCGGGGACATTTAGCTTGAGAAGAACGTGCTCTATCCATTAAGCCCTCAACAAATAAGAAAAAAGGGAAAGTAAGAAATTTTTTAAGAGGTTCTCAGGCTATTTAATTAATTCTAAACACATCTATTTCAATAATGTTGCATTATAGAGATAAGAAATTAAGAAAATCAATAGATCAAGAGACAAAAAAATTGGCCACAATGAGAACCTCTTTGCCAACAAAAATCTCTTTTCTCATTAAATTTGCATCTCTCCTAATTTTCCTCTTAAACCATTCCCATATTTTTCTTCCATAAAAAAAATTCTACACGAGTTTGAACTTTATTTTCAGTTAAAGAATTTTTATGGCGGCGATGGAAAAAAAGGTGATGGCTTAAAATAGAAATCAACTCACTCAAAATAGCACGAATTTTTCTCTCTTTCGTGGAAATCTCACAAAAAAGTGTCTCGCTTGATGCCATTTATCCCCAAACATGCACTTTTTCATCTACTCTACCCAAATAGCTCGTTCGGCACCCTTCCCTTCATTCCTCATATAATTCTACATTTAAAAGATTTACAAAAAAAATCTCTCATCATTTGAAAATTAAAAAAAAATCGTCAATTATGATGGCATTTTGCAAGTATTTTTTTTTCTTTTTAAAACCATATAGTCTAAGACGAACTATTTGCAATTTTCTTTACTAAATATATTTTACACATCTACTTGTTTATAGTGTAAAAAAAATTTAAACAACTAATTGTTCTATTTACAACGAAATAAAATAAAATTAAAAAAAATCCTAAATAGAGGAAAAAATCAATAAAATAGTAAGTAAAAGAAGTGAACTAACCTTTTTTCAGAGAGTTTGGGGCAGTTTTCTTGCATTTTTGTGAATTTTTCTCATCTCAATTTTATTGTTTGTTTTTCATTTCGCGCGCGCAAAGGTTTTTTTCTTTTGTGTGTGAGAGATTTGCATGAGATTTTGCGTTTTGTGTCTTTAAGAAAGTGCCCCAGCTCTTTGATAGGGATGCTCACGTGGCGGAAAATGCCTCCTTGGCTGCTTAAGGCCGCCTACTACAAGAAAAGAAAAAGAGCAAATATACCACATGGGTTTAAAAATATTTTTTCGACACATTTTTTTTCTTCTTTGAAACATTCTCAAATTTTTCTTATTTGTTTCTTCCTTCATTTCATATTTTCTTTTGCTCAAATCTACAATTTTTTTGTAACTAATATAAAATATTTCCTAGAGGAAAAAATATGGGGTAAAAGTATGTAAGATATATAATAAGGTATATAGGTACCTAGAATAAAAGGATAGGCTACTATTGAACAAATAAAAATATAGGTAGGTAAGAAGAAAAATAAAATTGGAATTCAAAAAAAAAAATACATAAGAACAATTTTTTAAAAATAATATTGGGAGGTCCATTGTTGGTAAATCGCGTTTGGTTTTCTTCTATAAATGTTTTAATATTTTTCTTAACTATTTTTAAGGATATATTTAAGGGGAACGAGTAGTAAAATGTTTTTTATTAAGAATAGAAATTACACTCGATGCCCAATAGAATGAATTCAATTAGGATTTATTTTTAAAGCATTTTCTTTATAGCTTTTGACGTATTTTTTCGTTGAGTATTCCATTTCAAAAATAAAATATTCTTAGCATCAAGAACTTTGAAAAAATATTCATTAAATAAAATCCCAATTAATTCGTTCTAATGAGCATCGAGCAATAATTCAATTGAATGTGCTATTAATCGTAGAAAATAAATTTGTTCATTTTATTATTTAACTATTTATATTGGTCCCTTGTCACAAAAAAAACCTCGAAGAAAAAAAAACTTTATGGCATTCTGTGAACAATTTGTTTTCTATTTATTTATTTATTTATAAATACTGTTTTAACCTTAAACGCGAATTTATACCAAAAATGGCAATGTTCATTTGTATTGCAAAGTAGCTGAATAAAGCTGATTTTACTGTAGTAATAAAAACTCTGAAAACATTGTTTAGCCCTCTATAACGTACATTTGTTCGTTATAAAGAACAAACGTTTGTTTTTTTTTCAGGAATTTTTGTGAGACTTTTAAGCTACTACCACGCAAAAACAGCTTAAGAAAATAATAAAAAAATCGCACTGATAAAAAAAATTGAGAATTAAATTAAAAAAAATAAAATTTGAAATAATAAAAAAACGACATTGACTAGTACATGGACGGACTATCAAATAATCCTTTCAGTTTTAAACTTCTATTCACAAAGGGTTGAATTATTTTAAAGAAATCTTTGCAAAAAATATAGCACCAAAAAATAAATCTGATTTATTTTTTTTTACAAAATTTAAGAACTGAAAAATTATATACTGGGAGGTGTTTTAAGTATAAGAAAATTAAGAAGAAAAATAAGCTTGAATTTGCCAATAATAGTCTATAGTGAGAGAGCTAATTTTTCTTAAAAGTTTTTTGTTGAAAAAACTTCAAATAAAGAAGAATAGAGGGATAAATAAGAAATAAATTTCAACCTTCACCTAATAGTCTAATTTATCCTTATAAAAAATTCCATAAGATTCCTAAACATTTTAAAATGGCTCACTGATTCTATATAGAATATGGATCCTTTCTTTTATTCTATATTAAAAGACCTCACTTTCCCTCAATCGTGGGAAAGAGAGATCTTTATTTAACCATTTCTGACTAACTTCAAACTCAATGGATTCATTTTGTTCTTTCATAGTATTTATAATTTTATCCCTAACATTATCCTAGAAAGAAAATATTTACAAAATATTCCTAAAACGTCGTTTTAAACTAAAAGAAAAAATTACTTTAAGTATTTTTTGACTTGTTTTTGCTTTTTTTTTTACTCGACGCTAATTTTAATATTTTTTTCTTTATAGCTAAGGTATTTTTTCTTTCATTTCTATATACTTTGTAAATAATATTTTTTTCATTTTACTTTTATAATATATGGCTTTTATGGCATTTCTTTTTTTTTGTTTTCAACCTTCTACTAAAATAAATTTCTTTGTTTATCGTGTGTAGCTTCACATTCTTGTCCTTTACTTCTACATTTCCTTTCACAAAATTGCCTTTTTTTCTTATTTTATTTCTGTTTTGAAAAGAAATTCTTTCTCACACACACATCAGTTGCAAAAATAAAAAGATCTTTAAAAAAAAAACATGATTATACTGACGCAAAAAATGAGTATTTTTACTGGGAAAACACAGAATTATGATAAAACTATGGAGAAAATTAATATAAAAAATATATAATATATATAATAAAGAATATAGAGAATAAAATAATAAAAAAAGAATTGATAGACAAATAAAATTTAAGTCACAAAAGTGCAATTCTGTGTTGTAAAAAAAACTTTTAAAAACATCTTTTTCATTCTTTATCTTTCGACATAAAAAAGAATTCCTTTGAATGTGTTGAATCTTCACTCTTTTTATAAAAAAAAAATATACAGAATTATGGTTTTTTTTTTGTATTTGTGTTTTTTTTTATATCGAAGAATAAATTTAAAACACGGAGCCAGCATGCAAAAAACGACCAACTGCAAAAATATTGTAGAATGTAAGGAGAAAAAATGCGTTAAACATAAATAACAAAAAAGAAATAGATAATAAACAATAATAAATATAACCATAGAAATTAAGAAAATACACTCAGAAATCATTTTTCTTAACATCTGCATGAGCAATTAACGGATTCTCCATTATACTGTGCTAACCCTTTCAGTCTGATCTATAATTTTATCTTTTTAACCCTTTCGCATCCATTAGGTCTTACGCTAACCTATATTTGAAAAAAATTATTTTCTCGAATTTTAAATAATTTAATTATTTTTTCAAGTTGGAAATACGTTTCTATGTTTGAAAGAGTTAATCCAATTAAAATCAACCTAATGACTGATTCTAAGGCTGAAATCCTTAAAAAAAACATTTTAACGAGTACAAGAATGTTTTATGAGCCTTCTTAAGAAATCATTAAGTCAATTGATTGTTTTGAGTATCCTGAAGGGGTTAAGCTTTCAAAGAAAAATAAATTCTCACGATGGCCAATAGTTTTGTGAAATTCTTCGTTATATTTATTGTCACCTGTCAAAGATAATTTTGCAGGTGTTGCTCTTCGCGGTTGACATCTTCAATTGGAATAAAAATAATAAATATCTTATATATTTTGTCCTCTGCCAAAAATAATCTTCTTACATGACAAATTCTGTGTAAAATATTTTTCATCTACGAAATATAAATTTTAGAACTTTAATTATAAATAAAATGGAATTAATTTCTCTTAATATAATATTTTCTTTTTATTTTATATAAATTGGTTTCATTCAATTTATCACAGTTATATGTAATTCTCTTCTTTTTTTTTTTACTTTTGCATTAACAGTTTGGTGTAATGATTAAAGACGCATTGCTTATTGTAAAGTCTCAAAGGTTCAAATCCAATGTTGATTGAGATTTTTTTCCAGAGTATTTATTCTTGTTTTGTTTTTATTATCCATCAGTGCTTGATAAAGATATATTCTTACAATAAAACAACAGAGAGAAAAAATGAATTTAGAAACTATTGTGGTTCCATACCAAATATGACGCAAGGCCGGCTGTTGCATAGTAACCGATATACTTCTGTGGAGATGATTCTGGCTCTGTGCAACAGAACGAAAATTTCAATTATTTCTTCTGTTCCCGATTTTTTTTTATAAAAAAAATTATTAGAATAATAAAAACAAAATTAATTGAGTTTCTTCTTATCAAGCAATGTTAGATGGAGACGTCTGATGTGAGATTGAGGACCTCGCTTTTTTTTCACTATAAATGACAATTAAAGAATCGCAAGGAAATATATATAAATTGAATTTCAATGCTATTTTGCAGAGTTCATTCATTTACTTATTTTTCTGAGTGTATTTTATATTGAAAAAAAAATTATGTTTATTAAAAAAATCATTAGGTTTGTGTTGAATAATACATAAATAGTAAATTTGTAAATTAAAAACAATAATTAGTAACAACTTGTGATATGCTGAATTAGTATTGTGGATTGCACTGAATTGGGTGTTAATTCCCTAATTTGTGTGAATTAGAAATTAACACAGTTTTCTTTTCTTTTTTTTATATTTGGTTAAAAGACTACACATTTTTATCATTCCTTCGTCACTCTCTCTGCGCGCATAAAGGCCAAAAAATAATAATAATAATAAAAAATATGCAATGTATATTATTTGGCATTATTATGTATCTTTGTGAAAAAAAGAGAATAAAAAAAAAGAAGACGAAAAAAGTGGAAAAGAAATGCGCTATTTTCAGTTGTAAATTAATTCCTCCCACACTTTCTACGGTAAATCTCTTCATTCGGAACTCTTCTTCTCTTTTGCTTCCTCTTCTTTACTTTTATAAAAACAAATAAGTTATTGGCCATACGTATAAAACACGGCGTATGATGCACTCTTTCCACCCATCTAAATATATATTTATGTAGGTAAAATATTATTTAGTAGAGAGACAGTGAAGAAGAGGAGAATACTGGTAAATGTTGTTAGAGAAAAGACATGTTGTTTGGCACTTTTTTTTGTTTTCTTCTTTTAACATCACCACCACCACCAGCCGCAGCAAAATTTTTCTTTCCTTTGAGAATATTCCTCATAAATGCAACGCAAACAGGATGAAAAGACGCGTAACAAGATGAAAATTCTCTTCGACTCTTCTTTACAAACAAATACTGTGAGGTACTGTTGTTCAAATCACTTTCAGCGCGGGATTATTTTTCTTTTTGGCTAAATGCATTTTCATCCTGTGCACACAACATTCTCAATGGAAATTAATTATAACGTAATTATTTGATGTGTCAACTTTGAATGTGAGAAAATTAAGTTTCGTGTCAAGGAAAGTTATCTTTGAGAGACATTTTAAACCATATAGCTGCAACATTTTATATGATTTTCTCTACTTATTCTTTTCTTTTCTTTTTTTTTTGTGTGTCAAAATTCATTTGCAGGGTAAATGTGTATGAGGTCATAGAGAATATTATGTGTGTGTGTGTGTGTGTGTGTTAAAATATTATTCGGTGCATGTAGTTCACTGAAAATAATTGGTTACGTAGCAAAAAAAAAGAAGTTTTTCTTTTGGGATTAAAAATAAAATATATAAAAATAAAATATTATCGTGCAAATAACCCACCACTGTGATCGGCGTATTCCGTGAGGAGTGGATTCCCAGCAGCTAGGGCGTAGTTTGTGTAGTCCCCATAGGGTGTGGCATAGATTAAGCCAGGATGATCAATTGTTGGGGGTGCAGACCCAGACAGGATACTCGCAGCTGTCGTGGGTACTGACATCCTCGGCGAGAGGATCAATGGGGCGCCCAAGGGGGTGGCCGGTGTTCGGAGCTGTTGGGCCGTAAGACCCGGCATGGCTGGTGATAGAAGACGCGTTTCAGCAGCACTCGCAGCCAGACGACGCCATTCTTCTTCAGCAGCTTTGAATATAAAAATAACTCTCATTTAAGTTGGGAACTTTTACTTAAACAATTATTGAGTAAAACTTTAAAAATATTCTTGCAAATGATAAGAAATTTTTAACGTTTCCTTAGATGTTAGAAATTTTGTCAGATTTTTTTTTATGATGAAAGTTAGGAAAATTGAACGATTGAAAATACTTTAATGTTGGGAAGTTAACAAAATTTTAGGAAAATTCATAGAAAGGAAAATCTTCAAATTACCTGCAACTGTTGTCTTGGCACTGGAGTCTCTGTATGTGCCATTAATGATGGCAAGTTCCATCAATTGACGCTTCTTGAGCTCATCCTCGCCTTCGGCTTGCTACATTTCCGACGAGATAAACATATAAATTGTAAGTAAAACTCAATTAGAATAAATCAAATGACGATCCTCGTTCATTGTTAATGATCAAGAAAAATCATTTTGAATGGAAATTACAAATTATTCTTTTCATCATAATTAGTATAAAATATTTGCAAAGCCTAAAAAGAACTTTTGAAATTAAATACTTGAGTTTTTTCTTTAATATTTAATCATATAGCTGAATTCGCTTAATCGCCTCTTGAATGATTAATAAATAATGTGAATGATCCATTAAAACGAAGATATTTTTCATGCTACTATATCTCTCATCACAACAAATGTTAAGTGATCTTGCAATCATTTGATCAGGACAGCTGATCAAACATAGAGAAGATCAAGCGATCAATAACCTTAAAAGAATTTATTATTAATCTTATTTCTCGGACACAATTATCAAAAAAAAAATTAGAGAAAATATATTTTAATATTCTTTAATACTTAATGAAAAGTTTTTTATCTTAATGAAAAGAGATCAAAAAAATTTTCACATTAGAAGTCTTTAATGAAGTAATCATGATCATTGTACGATCAATAGACTTATTCACTTCATTTCTCTTTCTTTCGTGATCATAATTTTATTTATATCAAATTTCATAACATTCAACACTTTTAACATTATGCTTTAACTTCCATGTTAATTTAAAATTTTCCTGACGATCATTCAAAACTATCGTAATATTTTGACAGAAGAAAAACCTAATTATATCATTATTTCTTACGAATTCTGCCCAGAAATTCTCATGAAATTTAACATAAAAACTTCCCAAAAAAATCTAAATAATTTATAAATAATTCTGCAATGATTTTTTAAACAAATTTCAATGCAAAAAGAGTTCAAAAAAATGAGGGTGCCTGCCAAAGTACGTAGCATTTGAGTGTTCTCTCTCGAAGGCAATATAGCTCCTCCACTCTATACAGTGAATGAATGTTGAAACATCCGGATGGATAAAATGGAATTTATAAATAAACTTCAATAATTAAATTAAATGAATTGGAACCAAGTGGAATTTCCACCGTATGGGCCATTTTCCTTCTCCCCAAAAAGCATTAGAATTTGAGAGCGCAATGTGCAAAATCAAAACCTCATTTGAAAGTCTTTTATTGCTGCACAATTTATCGTTAATAATATAAACAACTTTTGCTCTTTCTCTCTCTCTCTCTTGAGACCTCCAAAAAATCCAATTGAGGAGCTCTTGTAGTTTTTTTTTCTTGGCACTAAAATTGTCGCGTCATTGAACTAAATTTTGCAAAATATAATAAAATATCTATTTGGAATATAGCGTGGAAGTTTGTATAATATAAATTTTTTTAACTGTATTTGGACACGGTGGGATATATCAAGAGCATTGGTTGAATATTGAAATTTCTCATTTGGTTTTTGCATATTCTATATAACCCAACATATATATACTTTAAAATTTATTTTATTGATGAAAATGTTGCAAAAAGCTGCCAAAAATAACCAACTTACTGGCACTAAGAGTTTTTCAACTTCCTCAACTGCTCGTTGCAATTTAATTTTGGCACGATTTTCCGAATCTTCCACGGTAATCAAGACGTGCAAGTCATCGGAGAGATGTTCCCAATTCGGTTTTCCACGGTTTGCATCCTCCTGCAAAATTAAATATTCATACAAAATGCTTTAAAAAAAATTGTTAAAAGATCAAAAATATAAAAATTTATTACGTTACAAAGAATTCAAAGAGAAATAATAAAAAGCGAAAACACCGTTTAATTCCTCCTTCTGGTCTTCCTTTTACTCTCTTTATATTTTCTTTCTCTTCATTCTTTTAGCCCATTTCCTCTTCTTTTTTTTCACCAGGTTTCTTCGCTCATTTTATTTCTCTTTTATTTCAACAAGCAAAAAAGATTAACAGTGCGTGAAAATGAATGAGTTTAAATATCAACAAAAATCTTTAAACTCTTTTTTTTTTGCTTCTTTTGCTGATCTCACTTTATTTTTCTTCTTCTTGCAACCACGGATGACGCTCCACGGCGTCGTCTGTGTGTGTATGTGTCTCTTTTGCGCCCCAGAAAGTGGGCCACATAAACACACCACTCTCGTATAAATTTAATATTAAAATCCCTCTCAAAAAGCTGCGCTGAGATGCTTTTGAATATGCAACAGCGATCTCTTTTCACTTCCATTTGGTGATCATTTTCTGTTTTTTTTTCATCAATTCTCCTTCGTGCACCAGATAAAATCCATGGACATCAACAAATCCTCCGCATTGGCAGAGAAAAAAAAGCTTTGCCAACACAGTGTGAATTTTATTTAATTAACAAAATGAGGAATAAAAAAAAAAGACAAATAGAGATCACCAAAATAAACTTCCTGGCGCCCATGAAGGTGCGGAAAAGCTCAAAGATACAAATAAATGAGAAGAAGAAGACTTTCCAACATTACATACAAAAATCTCTTTCCTCTCTATCCGGTCGTTAAGGGAATCATATTAGCTAAGAAACCACGCACATCTCTCTCTCCTCTAAAACTCCAACCATGTGTCTATCTGCAGAAATTTTTCACACAAATTTGTGACTCATTTACAAGACAAATCCTCACTAACAATATTCTCTTCTTCCTCCTCACTCTGTTCTGTCTCTCTGTACGTGAAGTCATCTCTCTGAAGGCATCAAGATGCGAGAAAAATGAGTCAAGATGCTGCCTGCCGCTTTTTTTCGCCTCTCTGAATTTTCATAAACAAACACCATGCGGCCCGCGGGAGATGTATCAAATGTGGGTGAAAGAGTCAAAAGATTCTCTTTTACATTCACTCTTTCTCTATCACAAAGTTCTCCATCTCATTCCATATTGTAGAAACTTTGTGAAAAATTTTATAAATAGAATTTCCTCCTTCACACAGACCAAACAGCACCACCAAAGCGATGATAATTTCATAGGTATATATACATTTCTCCTGTTTCTAACTCAAAACTGTATGCGTGCGAGATCATCCCGACCAAACTCACCAGACTCTGCACACAGAAATCTCATTAAGAAGCTGCGTAAAGTTGAATGACCCATAGATAAGAGATTAAATTACATTTCGACTCATTTGTTGGAAAGTCTGCAAAATCATTAGAGTGCTCGACTTTCACTTGAAATGTCTCTGGTTCGAGTGAAGGTCAATGTAGTTTTTTTTATTAGTTCTGTCTTTTAGATGTGATTCTTTCGAAGAAATTCTACTCTCAAATTTTGATTTTTTTTGTTTGAAAATCCATAAAGAATATAAATTTTATATAGGTACGTTGTTTTGAAAAAGTCTTTATAATTAATCGTGGTGTGTTCAATCAATGGTAATGATTCTGATGGGGGAAACACGGAAAGGACCTCAATCTACTTTCTCGCTTTACTTTATTGACGACAAAATTTACAATAAATTGGCAATGATCCTTTAAAAAAATCCGCACTGATCACTACTCGAACTGATGATCATTTAAATGAAAGTCAAGCACTCTACCCATTATGCAAAATATTTCATCAATTTAATTAGAAACAATTTAATACTTTAAAATTATTTCATTAAATATTCTAATGAGAATAAAATCCAAGATATTCTCAACTCTGTTTCCTTACACTAACGCAATCACATCTGTAGAATCACACAGTTAAATGAAGGAGACAGGGCACACGATCTCGATTACGATTATAATGTGAAATAGACACCGTTTGAGTTTATTGCTCATAGGTATACGAAGTGAAGGCGGGTGTAAGAAAATCATCTCCTTCGCACTCACATTTCCTCACAGGAGAGTTAAGAGCATATGTTTTCTCTATGCGATGCTATTTTTGTTCTAATACACACCCGTGTTGAATTTAAATCGCACCATAACCAACATTTTATACCCAAAGTTCTCTCAGCAAAGTTATAGAGAAAATCTTCTTGTATATGCGTCAACCCTTTACCCTGATGTTTAACATTAAATTCCATTTAGTTGAAAGTTGAATAAACCTTTTATCTACTCACCTTCTTCTTATCCCTCATTGATCCTTTTCCTCTGACCATAATTTTGCATCCTGTCTCCTGTTCCAACTGCTTTGCTGTCATGCCACGTGGTCCCAAAATTCGGCCCACAAAATTGAACTGCAACAAAAATGAAAACAATTCATTAGAATTTGTTAAAACATTTTTATTTTAAATAAATTTTTCAATGTTTCTTTGCAAATTCTGAAAGTTGAAAGATGTGGGAATTTTCTCTAATAACTCCAAACTTCTTTAAAGAGCAATGTTGCATTCTAAGTCACTTCTCAAAGATGATTTTCTCAGTATTCTTCCACATAGCTTAATAATTTTTATAATTACAGGAAATTCATTGCTTTTGACGTTTTTTCGACTTTAACTTAATTCCCCGAAAGGGTTTATTTTTATTTCATTTTGAAAGTCACTTTCCGTCTATCCAACAGTACTCTTCTTTCACACAATCACCACTGAGATATCTCCATGTTGATAGTTGAATCACTCTACATTGAATTCATTCAAATTTTACCTTTCAATGATGATTTTAAATGCAAAGTAATTTGATTGAGATCTCACAGCATTTTTTTTTGAATGGCAGAAGACTTCAAAACTTTTCCATGTGATGAATTGAAGAGTGAGAAGAGATTGAGAAGAAGAAAAAATGTAGGTAGGTACGTTGTATCCATTAGAGGAGATTTTGAATTTCCCACAAAAAGGTGTTTATTTGTGCTGCATTCGAGTGAATAATTGAATTATCTCATTGTTATGTGTGGATCATTGCTGCAAAAGGTATTTATGGGATGGAGAGAGAGGAAAAAAAATACAGTGGAAGTGTAATTATGTCGCTTAGTGTGCTATATTTATTCAAATGAGTTGCTGCACACGTTGAGAGAGAAAAGAGATGATGTTAAAATGTGTAAATGAGGGAGGAGATGGAAGAATAAAAGTGTGTCACATCAGGGACATTACTATACTTCTTTCTATCTCTGTATACTTACAACAAAAACAAAAAGAATAAACTTTTAATGCTTTTTGTATAGTTTAACCTATAAATTACACATAAAAATAGGTGGTAGGTGTTGTACATAATTAAAAAAAACTATTTTAGCAATGAGCTTCTCTTTTGTGTTTATTCAGGGAACCCTTTTGCATTTCCTTCGTACTGCAAAGGGGTTTTTAATTTCTATTTTTTGTTGTACAATTTTTTTTAAATTTTGTTTTGATTTTCAAGTATTTTACGATTGTTTTTCTTATTGTTCTTTGATATTTGAGAAAAAAATTGGAGAAACTATCTTCACTGTTTAGGTAATTAGGAACATAGTTCATGATGGAGGCGCCTGGTAGTCAAGCCTACTTCCACAGCGAAATGGGGGCCCTTGGTTAATTAATTTTAATAGCCCAAACATATTTTTTAATTATAAAAAATAAATATTTTCTTCACTTAAAAATATTCCATTTGACTTGTCTTTCTTTGAACCTAATTTTTCCGCACTGCAGCAAATATCTTTATTTGCATTTTTCGCAGTTTGAAGAGAGATCTTTTGGAAGACTTTGAATGGTAAATTGCAAAACTAGGTTCTTCTGTGTTTTTCTTTTTCTCTTTCAAATACACACGAGTGACACAAATACACCATGTGGCGCGCATAATGTTTTAAAATAATTGTTAGTTAATAAACAACAAAAAAGAGCCCCCATCTAACTTCTATAGAGGTGTTGCCTTTTTATTATTTAATGAATGAATTACGCGCAATCTTTGAGCTCCATTCATTCTCCCCACGTAACGATCTTGTCCTCCTCCTCCGTGCTACCTTTACAATCACCTACCTCACTCTCTTCTACCTCTTCATCATCTTTAATCACTATTTTTTTTCTCTTCCAACAAACTCCACTTCATTTGAATACATGTGTGGCTTTTCAATGCAATAACCACGCACAGGCCATTTTTTTATCTCTCTCTCTCTCTCACTCTCGGCTTATATACCTTTGTCTGTTGGTGATTTTTTCTTTATTATATTAGCACCAAATAGAGGTGGGCGCGTACAGGTTGAAAAATACCACGGAAGGTCATTGAAAAAAAATAATAAAATAAAATGCGACACATTTTGTGACAAGGAGTTGCACTTTTCCACGCACAAGTTGCGGAAATATGTGTTTTGCCATCATTTCTGCACCTTGCCCATCCCACATGACATCCCATTCATCTTAGCCGAGTGTGATCCCGTGTGCAAGATCCAGCGGCTGTTTGCAACACCCACGTGCTAATCTCAATGAAAAATGTCAGCATTATAGGTTGATATTGTTGGTGGAAAAATCATTAAAGGTGAGTCTTTTTAATCATTCCTGTGGCTTCTTTGAGTGCAACCTCTCCCGGCTAAAGTGCGTCATTTGTGGAACAATGCATTCAACTATAGGTATACTTACATTATATTTTCAATTTAAATCCACCCACTGGCATTGCAGTGAAAATCACCTGACCCCCGCCCATTTTCTCACATCATCTATCCATGCAATTTTCCTCTAATGTTGCTTATATATGCATTTTATGTCATTAAATACTTTTTTTAGAGTCTTTCATCAACACCGCACGAACGATCGCAATCTTTGTTTAGATTTTTAGCACAAAGAGTTGGTAAAGAAAAAAATTGTTGTAATGATTTTCTTTTAAAGGAAATTCTATTTAAAATGTTTTATACTGCTGTATTAGCCACAGAAGCGATTCTAGAGTAAAAAAATATTGTGAAGCTTAATTTTTGACATTTCATCAGTCTTTTTTATGCTATATATACTGTGTTCTAATTAATCTTGCATTATGGCTCCACCCTCCAACTCACCGCTACCCAATTGCTTTGCTTTAATTAAATTAATTAAAATTAAAATTCAGCCTGAAAGCTGAGATAGAAATTCTGTTAGAATTCAGAAAAAAAATATTCTACACCTATCAATTTACGTATTCTTATGTCGTAATAAACTTAATCATTTAAATAAAATCATTTCAGAAGTTTTACATAGAAATCTCTAAGCAAATGAGCTTAAAAAAATGTTTCAAAATATTGCCAAAGACGTGCCTTATCTTCGCACAACATTTTAATTTTAGCATAATATTCTTGTACACAAAAAAGAAACACATTGGAATCTCTTGAGTAACAACATTTTTTAACGATCGTGTAAAAAGCTCTCCTCTATCTCACCACATTCAGGTGCATTGTTCACACGTGAGAGAGGTAGGTGTATAGATAAATAAGACATAACATAAGTATTTTAGTTTTGGGGTGTGTTTTTTGGGAAGATGAGATGTTTTTCACATGAAAAACACGTCATTTTTGTCAATATTGATGAGATTTATCAAGTCAACAGCACTCTCGAACATTTCAAGTGTGATCATCTCTCGATCTTGAGACTTTGCACCCACGACGGGGAAGTAAGAAAAAAAAACATTAACACATAATCACCACCACTAAAACATAATTCAATCGAATATAATCAATCACACACACATGAATGGCACAAGAATAGCAATTAAGTTATTAAATAAAATATATTAGATGAATTGTTCAATAATTGATTTCTTCTCATCATTAATCGTAAAGTTGTGTGATTATTTCAATAAATCTCTCTTTTAGAGGAGCAACAGCAATACAATGCTCATTGCTTGAAGCATAAGAGGAGGAGGTGGAGGCATGTTTCATTTACAATTTGAAATGATCAAACAACACCGATGATCAACAATTTAAAAGCATGTCAACATAAAACAAATCATTGTCCCTCCTCTCATTAACATGCAACATATTCCTTTTTTATCCAATTGCCAAGCACATTCTGCTGCGTTATACAGTGGAGGGCATTTAATAATATAAAACATCCACTTATTGCTATACACAGAGTGGTCATAAATGGAAATGATCTCCGTCTGGATTGTGCGTATGTGATTATACATTATGGAAACATTGTAAAAAAGAGTTGTGGAAGGAGTTTCTCAATGATGGGGAGCAAAATTAAGTATAAAAGACCATCATTTATTATTGCGACCATTGGAAATAATTAGAATATTTTCTCTCTATATTATATACAATGAATAGTTCATTAAATTATTATTAACTCGCCGCCATCGTCGCCGACGTACTCTATGGATTTCTTTTACATTTTTCCCAGCACGATACAACCACAAACTTCAATCAAACT
Source organism: Lutzomyia longipalpis (assembly GCF_024334085.1). Taxonomy (NCBI): domain Eukaryota; kingdom Metazoa; phylum Arthropoda; class Insecta; order Diptera; family Psychodidae; genus Lutzomyia; species Lutzomyia longipalpis. The sequence goes on from NC_074707.1 coordinate 49,903,213, forward strand.
TGGTGGGTTTATTACCTATACCCATGGAATCCCCCTTTTGCCAAAGATTAACCACAAAAGACCACTCTCATGGAATCTCTGTTAGAATTTTCTTCTGTGATTAGTCGTCGTAAAAAAACTACTTATCTGAGAGAGAAATATTAATAAATAATTAAGAAAAAATTAGCATAAGCGTAATTAAAAATATTTTCAAGACAATGTTTAAAAAAAACAGTTTTCGAAGTTTTTTATCTAACGTTGGACTTTTCTATTCTAATGTTTGACATTTATTTTATAAAGTTTGACGTTTCTGTCATAATTGCTGACATTTGAGAGAATAAATCAAATCAAAATATTATTTTCTTAAGTTTGGCGCTCCTTTTTCAACGTTTGATTTGTAATAATTTTTCACATTTTTCTAACTTTGAAGTTTCTGTACTAATTTTTGACATTTCTTTTCTTACGTTTGACGTTTCTGTTTTAATTTTTGAAATCATTATCTAAATTTAATGTTTCTATTCTAATTTTTAATCTTTTTTTTAAACTAATTCTTCACAATTCTTTTTAAACATTTGATCTGCTCTAATTCTGACATTTCTTTTCTAATGTTTCACGTTTCTATTCTTACGTCCAATATTTACAATCTACTAGGATTAAATCGTATGGGAAAAAATGATTTAAATAGGAAAAAAAGATTAATTCTCAATGGGACAACTCAATAATTAACCCTTTGAGCTTAGAAATATTTTTACTTTTACAACATTTTTATAAGTCCTCAATAACTAAATAATAAACGTTTTGTGCGATCTTTTGTGTGTAGGCGATCGTGCCTTTTGCATCACAACTACTTTTTCATCACAAGCTAATAATTCAAAAATTATGCTTTTCTTTTTCTTTCAATATCCCCAACAGCTATATCAGATACTTTTTCGCAAATGCATCTTCATCATTATTTTTTAACACTTTGTCGATGATTGAGAGATCGTGTTGCAATTGAAGATCACTTTAACCCTTTGGATCATTTCTCTTTCAACGCTAAAGTTATTTAATAATCTTCTCATCTGCGTATTTTACAGCAATTTTTCCATTCTTTACTTTTTGTGATTTATGTTGGATGAAAGAAAACATTAGACATAAAGTGATCGCAAAAGTGAAGATCAACGATCACTTTGTAAGACCGCCTTTGATCGCTTTGTATTGTACTTTAGAGACCCTAATCCTAATCTCAATTTCGGGAAATTATTAAGCCTCTAAGCTTCTTTACAAAATGAACCCTATTTTATGTACATTTATTATTTCAATTTTCTCATATTTCACGAGATTTTCTCTCCATCGATCAATTTATGTGAAATAAAAACAACGTGAGAGGTCACAAATGTCTTTAGGGAAATTCCCAAACAGACATAGAGAGAGAGGGAAGAATGCAACACACATAATGAAATAGAATTGCACGAGAAAACTCTGATCTAAACTTTGTAGGTATATGAGAGGATGAGGAATGATTGAGGACGCGTCATAAAATGCAAATTAAAAGAATAATAAAAGTCTCATTGAGGTTCTCTTTCTGTCTCATATCACACAGCACATTATTTGCTTTTTATTTTTCTAAATAAACTGCAAAATGTCTCAATTGTGTCTATCGATGTGTACTGAATGATAATTTGATCGTGGCTTTACGCTTTATAATTATATTTTTTCGTCTTTCATTTCCATCAAAATAATTGATGGAAAATTGCCAACTTATAAATGTTTGTTCAATCGGAAATAGTGGCGGGGTGTGGCTTTTTTTTCCTCTTCAATCTCTCACAGAAGTTATATATTATATAAACATAACACAACCACACAAGATCTCCAATCACACCTCTTCTCCCCCACACGAACTTCTCCCTTTTGGCGCAATTTTATTATTTTAATTTATATGCAACACAACACAACTCTATTACAGATTCTGAATTGATACATTATGTACAAAATGGACAAAATGCAAAAAATATATGTATATAGATAGTTCTCAAAGTGATATTAGATACACCATCACACATTAATAAAAGAGCAAAATGCATATATAATATAAAATTGCAAATAATAAGTTACAATTTCATATTATTAGTCAACAAATAATTGTGGAATATGGGTCGGTATATCGCTTGGAGATCACACCAATGATCGTTTGCTTTAGATACTTTACATTTTCATCGAGGATCTAATTTCCATGGAATAATAAACAACATCTCAACAATCACTTTTTTTTCATACATACACTACTCTCATTCCCTCCCAACCCATGCTGAAAAAACAGTGGTGGTCAATTAAATAGATTCAGTGTATTATGTGTGAAGTAAAAGTTTAAATTGAAGATTAATTTCTTCGTACATTTAAAAGTAAATTTAATAAGGTTGAGAATTTTTTTTTCTTTAACAATTCCAGTGAGAAAAAATAGGGAATCTCATAAAATTAGCCTTACTTAACACATGAAGGACAAAACTGGCCACCGTGGCCAATTTGACTATTAAAACCATCATAAAAATAATAATATTGCACATTTTGTAATTTCAGTACTAAAAGTATTGAAGATTTTTTATTACTTTATGCCTCTATGCTAATTCAAAAAGAGATGTAATTTTTCTTTAAATTCTTAAACCGTAAAATATAAATAAATTTTTTCACACTTATACTGAAGTAAACAAAAAAAATCAAGAAAGACGTTCTTGAAAAATTCCAATGCAAAAATTACGAAATTTCCAAGTCTCTTAAGTATTACCTTGACAGTGCTTTTAATTTCTTGCAAATTCAAATATTGCTCCATTTCATTGTCCCCCACTGTGTTTGTTTGCACTCCAAACGTTCACCACACACGCCAAATAGACGCGAAATCCTATTTCATCGCAAAAGATTAAGCAAGAAGACACCACAATAAAAACTCGCATTCATAAAACAGCCAATTTTTTCTTCATCTTTTTCATTCTCCACACACAATTCTTTTGGGGGGCGACTTTCGGCGAAGAAGAAGGAGATGAGATGTGAAAAAAAAAGATCATAAATTGAGAAGAAAATCAATTGGTATTGTTGTCTTTTCTTCTGCTTCTGGGGAGCCCGAAGAAAAAAAAATCAAACGCGATATAAGAAGCACCTCCTTCCTCAAATAAACCGCACACAATATCACACACAGGCACACAAGAAAATGCTCGTAAAGAAGGCGATTGTCATATTTGCTGTCTGAATTTATCACAGTGCCAACATTGTGTGCTACTTGAAGGTGCTATATACAAATTTTCTTCAGTTGATATTAATGATAAAGCGAACAAGTGTAGAGGATGACACCACGAAAGACACGCTAAGCTGTATTTCAAGCTCTGAGTTGGAAACTATTGTTGAGAAAATTAGTTTTTTGGTTCACAAAGAAGAAACTTTTCAATTAAAAACTTTTGAGATTTAATTAAAAAGCCTTTTAATAAGTTTTTGAGAAAGAACTGAAAGGAATCAATGAGAGAATTTAACAATATTAGTTCATTGAGTACTTTAATCTCTCATCTAGATATTACTCAACTCAAATCAGAGGCTCAAACAGAAGTGCAAATAGTGGATAGAAAAGAAATTCTGTAAGATAACACGTTTCCAACGACATGGCTCTTAATACCAAACATTACATAAACATCGAGAAAAATCCTGTTTCACAGAAAAACCTCACGACTCTCTCAAAGTGGAGACAAATTGGGTACTATATAGGAGATACTTCCACAGAAACTCGAAAGAGTGAATAATCTTGTGGAATTTGACGCGGACGAGAAGTAAAGAAAAAAAACCTGCATAAATCGTATTAAATTTCCCCCTCAATTCGCCATATGAAAATCTTTTCTTCAGTGTGTACTTCCTCTATGATCGTGGAAAATCCTCGACCTGTGTTGCTCTGAAAGATCACACATTTCAAGGTTTTCCCACCCATATGGGGTGGAGGAATGTGCGTTGTACATAGTATGTGAAGAATAAGAATAAAAAAAAAATAAAATTTTTGTGGGTTAAATACAACACAATCATTTGCAATTAGTTGAGTCGTTAATATTAATTAGCGGGAGAGAATTAATATTCATCGGATACAATTGAGAGATTGGCATTGTCTTTATGGGTGTTATACGTTTAGAATATCGGATAATTTATATTTTATTTTATCTCACCAATCATGACTAACTTACAATTTCCACGAAGCCCCTCACAAACTAATATCATCCGTGAAAAATTTTGTGTCTGATCCAATTAACTTGGAATTGTTTGGGTGAGAACCATTGAGTCTATATTCTCCACTCTACATAATACTTCTCTTACTATTAAGCCCAAGTTTATCATGTTAACGAGTTAATTCTCTGAAATTGATTGAAGAATGAGAGAGAAAAAAAGTTAATCACTGAGAATGATCGATATATTTGCCATTGACGCAGAGACATCGAGATGAAAAGTTGATTTTTCCATTGAGAAAAGTCATCCCAGAGTATAAAATGCAATCCCCCCATTCCGTCTTTCCCTTCTGCCCACCAAATTAGAACAGAAACTAGCATTTGAGTTGGATAAAATGCTCGTAAACTCGTTCAAAATGTTCTTGAGAACGCAAAAGAAGCAAAAGTTTAACAGAAACTCTTCCAACAACACTGATAAAAATCCAAATCAATCAACTAAAAAGAGTTTTAAAAGATCTTTAATATTTCTTTTAAACTAAATTTTTTTTAAGATAGTAAATAAAAGAATGTTTCCTTGCGTCTTAATTCTTTGATTAAATTATTTAGAAGTGTTAAGAACCTTTCTACAATTTAATGCCCTGATAAAAGCTCTCCCAGCCCGAAAGCTCCGTAATTATCTTCCAGATCTCTATCGATTAAGATCAATATTTTTATCAATACCTTCGTCTTGTTTCTCAGCGACGTTTTGATTTGATTTAATGACAAGAAAATCAAGAACATTCCTTCATTTATTCATTCAAAATCTGCTCAGATAAATGCAAAAAAAAAACTGAGAGAGTAAAGCTCCCACTTAAATAATCACTAAAAAAGCATTTTTAAATAAATAAAAAAATAATAATTCTACATTCCTCAGTAGGGGAGACCGGGGTAAAAATAGTCAATTTGCATAAATCCTTATCTGCAGGATTCCTCAAGGGCAAGAAAATTTCCTCGATACGTCATTCTTATAGGAAATTTCCTGGCCTACAACTTTGTCTCAGACCACTTTTCTCTATCTCCACGGGAAATATGAGTTTTCGAGCTTTTCCTAAACCCTTCCGCTTCTGACTATTTTTAAACGCGGCGGGTAAATATAGTCACCAGTAGGCTAAATAAAGTCGGCCGAATTTTCCGACATTTCCAATGATTTTCCACCTGAGAGATTGATAGTAGTTGATAGCTAAACTTCTCACCTTTTGATCCGCGACAAGGAATTTCACTTTTATACGCACTAAAACAGAGAATTTTGCGATTTTCTCAAACACGCCATTTTGCAACAAATGAATAGAAAATATGCCAAAAATTTCGATCTCCCATATGATTTACATGGGATGACTAGATCTACCCCAAGGGGTATGTTTTGATTCAAAAAATTATAGAGAAAAATCATTAAAAGTTATTGAAAAATACACCTTGGCAACGTTTTCTGCACTAACCCAGCTAGTGAGAAAAAATATCAGATTGGAAAATTGCTGAAGGAAAACTTCGGAAAACGCGTTTTTCTCAATACGCAAAAGTTTGGGAAATGGGCCAAAAATCTATTTTCATTTTTAACTCCTAAAGTACTGATCGCATAACCTCCAAATTACTGTCAAAAATTATAGGTTGGTAGGGCTTTCCACCAGAATTTTTTCCGATTTTTCCGATTAATAACTTCGGAGAAATTGGCATTTGAAAATTCGAAAATGACTATTTTTACCCCGGTCTCCCCTAATTTCTTAAAGAATTTTTCAATAACTCCACAAAGCACATAAAGTGACACAAACGAATCATTTGATCAACTTATTGTTTATATACATAGCATTTGACTCAATCTATGGCTATTTTCTTCATACATGGCCATTTTTCCATAGCAAAGCTGTTTTATTTATTACGTAAAATCGCATTCCTTTTGTACACACAACATGACTCGTTTATTGTTAACTTGGCTCTTTTTTTTCCCATATTATACTGGACGTGTGCTAAGTGCGCGATTTAAGTCACACACACATTACATGTGAGAGGGTGAGAGAGGATGGGAGAGGCCATACCATGCCACAAGATTGCAAGAAGATGAAGCTTCAAACAAAAAAAAGAAAAGAGTGTGCTTACATGTAAAACGTCCATACTTAATAGACATAACTAGTGAAAAATGATGAAATTGAACAAATAGACGGTCACCGAACGTTATTTAATTTAGAGAAATTACGCGCTAGTCACACAAATTCATTCTCTCTGCTGGAGATTCCTCATAGCAGACGCAATTTTTTTTTCTCTCGAGTACATTTTCAATGAGACAATACCCCAAAAATGATGGAGCACGAATGGAACGAAAAAAGCAACTAATTCTTCATCTTCATCATAGAAAGAAATTCTTTCTTAATGAAGGAAGACGTCGCGCGACAAAAGCTATTGTTTAAAAAGACGCAAAAGGACACAAGATGAGTGTCATATAGTTTAATTAGTTAGATGTGGAAGATGAAGAAACATATAGGAGGAAGAGCGGAAAAAGTGGAAACACGCGCCAAAAATTTCTCCATCTTTTCAGCATATTGCTTATGAGATGAAAAGTCTTTTTTTTATCTTCTATTTTGGAGACTTTTGCATTATAAAATTGTCATCTCTTTGCCTATAATTTGGTATATGTGGCAAGGAGTTGATATAAAAAAAATCACTCTTGCACGAAGAAAACAAATCACTTTGTGCCTTCATGGCGCCCTATAAAATACATTATGTTGTGCTCCTTGTGCTTTCAATTTTGTCTCATGCCACTCAAGAAGTTTACACTGTTGTCCCGCACTACAGCCTCTTCATGCCGCTTATGATATGTTTTATGCTAAAAGTACTTAACATTGATGGCAAAAAATATATTTTTTCAATGTTAAATTGCTCCTAGAATATTGTTTTAAAAATTCCTAGAATAGTCTATATTATTCTTTTAGCATTTCTATTAAATTCTTTATGACGTTTCAAAGGTAATTCTCTGGTTCATCAGGTCTAAAATTTAGCATTCTTGCCTCAACTTCTTCAAAATGTTATCAGAACAAAAGAATTCTTAAAGAAAAGCCCCATCAAAATTCCAGATAAATCTTTGTTTATAATTAAAGCTTTATCAGCTATAACTTAGCACTTGGAGGACAAAACTTGTACTCATTTAATTAATTTATTTTGAACAATTCTACATTTCAATTCAATTACTTCAGATTCCTCAATAGAAAATTTGGAAAAACAATTTCTTTTTGAGAGAAAATTTAGATCAAAGTTTGATGTTAGAGTTTTTGGTCGTCCATGTACAGCGAGACTCAACTGTACGTCAAGCAAAGCAAAAAAAGTGAGGATATATTTTCCTCTTTCTCTCTCTTCATCAAAATCAACTGAGAAAAGAATCATAAAAGTGGCATTAATTTATGATATGGAAGAACATAAATTAGAAATTTTTCATATAAAAGAATTTTTTAATGAAAAATATCCCACAAATCGCCGTACGCTCGCACATACAAACATTTCTTCGTGTTTCGCCCGCCAAATGTGTCACGAAATGTTCTGAAAAATGACTCAAAATGTTGATGATAGTGGAGTTGTGAACTTTTTTTCTTCTTCCTACTCTCTCTCTCACTCACTTCTGTTGACTCCTTCACCTCACAAGTAGCCGGAAAATTGCCAAGAAAAAAACAAGTATTTCCCCCCATGTCGCTGATCTTTCTCCACGCATACAGACTGGTCACGATCACGCATCATGGGAGCGTCCGAAACTCCCCATTTCCGGACACTAATCGCTCGCAAGTCTTCAAGTTTTTTTTTGTGCTTTGCTCTCAAATTCATCTCTTCATTTCTCGATCATCAATCTCACGAAATGTTTCAACATTAACGCATACACCGCACAATTTGAGAAGACTGTTTGATCATCAAATTCCTCAAATATCATTTTAATACACAATCTCCTCCTTGTTGCTTATCTCTCCTCTCTCATGATGAAGAGAAAAAATGTACTGGTAAGCTGACCAAGCTTACGGGAGCTGTGTTTCTTTCAGTGTACCAATTTTGTGAGAGCAAACTAGAACGCAAATTAATTTAAATACGCGCAAAGTCGGGAAAAGTAGAAAAGTCATACCCTAAGAAATCTTTAGAAGGCTATATCTCGAGAACGGATCCATAGATTTTCATAAATTTTTTTTTGTTTTAAAGGTCTCGAAGTCAGCTATAACATATCGAAAACTGAAAAAAATTTATGTCGCCATTTTCGAAAAATTCGAGTTCGAAATTTTCGAAAACTTTGTTTTCGATTTTAGCGCCTCTTGCGGTCATTTTTCGAAGTTGCAATGTTCTAGACATTTGTAGGGTTTCTCGAAACCTTTCATTTGCGCTTGAGTTGATCAAGATCGGACTTGTAGAACCCGAGATATGACATGCCAACTTTGGAAGGCTATATCTCGAGAACGGATCCATAGATTTTCTTCATTTTTGGCATGAAGCTAGATAATATGGTCAGCTACAACATATGAAAAAATGAAAAAAATTTATGTCGTCGTTTTCGAGATATTCATCGAAAACTAATCGAAAATTTTGTTTTTGATTTTTGGCCCCCTAGCGGTCACTTTTGAAACTTCGGATGTTCTAGAGAGTTGTAGGGTTTGTTGAGATCTTTCATTTGACCCCGGGTTGATCAAAATCGGTCAAGCCGTTTTCGAGTTATGGTCGATTTTCGATGAAAAATTGTGGCGGCCATATTGACTAAACGGCTTGACCGATTTTCGAAAATGAGGTATCGTTGGAAAGCTCTTGATGGCCCCTACAACATATCAAAATTTCAGACCTCTACCTATAATAGGGGCTGAGATATAGCGAAAACAAAATTTTGAGGTTATCCAAAATGGCGGACGGAGGGGTGGGGGGGGTGGATTTGACTTCATAATCGGATTTCTTCAGGTCGATATTTAAACTTTGCCGTTTATCGCAAGTCTCTATCTATCACCGTTCTCTTGCAATTTAAGTTTATAATCCGGCCGGCCGGCCGGCCGGCCGGAAAAAAAATTTTTTTGGCGCATACGTTTTTTGGAATGTGGGGACCCTAATTCGTGCTCATACCAAGTTTGAGCCCGATCTGACGACTTTCGATTTTGCTCGGTACACAAAAGCTGTGTCTGAAAGAAACACAGCTAAAATCTTCATCTTCGTCCCTCAAATTTATGTGATTCATCTCCCCAACAACTGAGAGAACCTCATCTCCTTTGCAAAAGATGAATTTGGGATTTAACCTAAACATTTTAATCTTCCGATAAATCCATGTCATTCTCACCCTGTGGGTGTTGGCCCCCTCATTTAATCCATCTCTCTTTTATATATACATGAAAATACTGCATGAAGTGCCAACACTTCTGAGCGGGAGAAAAGACACAAACAAAAACCAGATGCAGCAATGGAGGAGATTTTTCACACCACACACAACTCAACTTTATAATGTTTGCAAAGAAACTCCAAACAAGACATTGCCCATGTTTGAAATTAAAAGCAAAAAATTTTATTTAAATGCCCCAATGCACACACCAATACGCATTTAACTCAAATCAATATTCAATTTTTCTTTTAATAATTTTCCATCTTCCATTCAAATACATTGTATTACAAACGCAAATCAACGTCAAATTCAGACAATCCTCCCCACCCCTTTTCATTTAAATTAAAATTCTTTTCTCTCTCTCACAGACATGAAAATGTGTGTTGAGATGTTGAATTTTTCTTCCAAAAGAAGTGCGTGTGATGTTAAAGAAAAAAAAAGAAAATTTTAATGTATTTTCCTTCCCGGCATTACATTCTTTTTTATTATTGTTGAGAGAAAGAGATTTTTTTATATACATACATACATCGTCTGCTCTTTAGTGGAAGGATTCTCATTTGCATGGAATTTAATTTTAATGAAGAATTTTTTTCTTGAGATAAACATGCATTGAAAACTATTATTTTGGGATAGTTTAGTTAAAGATCTAGGATCGATAGTACATTTAGGTCATACAATGGAAAAACAAAGAATTGTCTAGAGATTTTATTCTCAGGTTGTTAGTCTAATAAACGGACAATTAGTTTTCAAAATTGGTTTTCTAAAGATAAATCTAAATTCTAGAAGATCTAGAATTTTTTTTAAATGAATTTAATGATTATTTTTTAAGTTTTTCTAACCAAAATATCGTGAAATGTAAGAAAATCGTATCTTTCCTAAGTTGGGAATATCAGCAATATAACCGTATTAGGGAATGTATTCTCTTCCAAATAAAAACGGAACATATTTTAGTTAAAGATTTTTAAAAATGAAACATGAATAAGAATAACTTTCTGTCCAAGAATTTTAAGAACTGTAAGCCTTCGGCGAAAGTCTTTAAGTCAGTCTGTCTAATATCAAGATCCTGACAGTTTTCTAGTCATAAGTCAAAAAGAAATGTTGTTTTCTAACCAAGAATTCCTAGATTTTATGCACGTTCATTCACCTTAAAAGTTCTTGGATAGTTATTGTGGCATCCCCCTATGCAGGGCGCCACATTATTAAATTTTATTCTTCATAAAATCCTTAGAAAAATTAAGAAAATTAATGATTTTCTTCAAAAATTTGACCAAAAATTCCTTTTAAACGTTATTCATTTAGACTCAATCACACTCATTCTGTGAAAATTCCATCATTCATATCTTCCCGATTGGTTTAATAGAAACACGAAATTGATAAGATTTCAATTGAAATTCCCATGAGAGTTATAAATTTCCCTCGAACTGATAAAAAATCTATCCAATAAAAATGGAAAGTTTACAAAAAAAAAACTGAGGCGTGACAGATGAGAATCCATGCACATGACTTTATCTCTGTGTGTATGCTTTCTTGCAAGAAAACAGTGTGTATAATGAGAAAACCGTATGGTTTCTATTTCAGTCAATATCTCAAAATAGCATTTAAACAGATTTAACACAACCACACATACGAAATACAACATCCTAAAAGAAAATTTCCTCCCTGACTCATTTTATTACAATTTATATAAATTAATTCCCGTATGAATTTTCTTTTTCTTTTTTCATCGATAGACTTTCAGATTTTGCAAATCTTTCAGGAGTTTTCTTAGAAATAAAATAGGTAAATTAAAAAAAAAACTTACATCTGGATGTTCTTTGACTGGCACATAGACTTTTTCATTGAGGGTCATTGGTGGTCCATCGGCTTCCGGAAGTTCTAGTGGTTCCTTCTTCACGCCATTAATTTGAAACAGCGACGCTCTGACTTTTGCAATTTCTGCAACAATACAAACATTTATCACAATTTTAGCTTATTTTTTTTCTTCTTCTTCAAAGAACCAACAACATTCAATTGCACATTGTTTGAAAATTTCATGGAAAATACGCAAATAAAATCCACAAAAGAATTCTTTTTTTCTTAAAATTCTTTTTCCTTGCTTTGAGTAAATTTTTAGTGTTTTTTTTTTGTTGTAAACTCCCACACACTGTGATGGTTTTTCCTCGGCTTTAGATGGGGAATTGTGTCTCTCAAGTTACCTTCTTAATAGTTATATAAATTATATAAGTATAAGAGAATGAAAAACACCACAATGTTTGCTCTCTTTGTATATACAAAAAAAAAAACGTTTTGGTTTTTGGTCTCTCCGCATTCCCTGCCCCGCACATCTCCCCTTGGTACTCGCGAGAACTTTAAGGCCATGGAGAAAATTTAAATTATATTTGAAGCTTTAAAAAGCAATAATATGAGCTCATTGTGTACACAGCGACAACTCTACAAAAATCACGAATACGTCATTTTTTCTTGCTATTTTTCTCGTGCTTTTTTTTTGTTTTCGTACTCCTCCTTCCTCCGGGGTTTTGTAAGACATAGATGCGCCATTTATGCTTATAAAGTATTCAAGTCACCATTAGATTAGGCAGAATGACCAACTAGTCATTTGCTTTTCATCAACATGAAGCATATTGCTGCACATTTGCCAAGGAGGGAATTTGTCGTGAATTAATTTAACACGCATTGATGGGACGTTGAACGTCGTCGTCGTCGTAGCACAAGAAGTGGATGGATGTCGCCTCATCGACAGAGCCACATGGAGGTGAAAGAAAAATATACAGCAGCAGCACAATTTTGGCCAAAGTAACTTCACATATATGGCGAGAAAGTGGTTTATAAAGCCACTTTAATTTTTACTGTTTTACACAATTGTGATTTGAGGATGGGAGACTTGAGAGAGAAGAATTTATGAGATCGACCTAAAGTAAATACAAAAAAAGTTAATGAAAAAAAATCTTTGCGCCTTCAAGTATTATCTTCATTATAAAAATCCCCCGAAAAACCTTTTCTTGCACAAAAACAAAGCTTCACTCGCGCACAATTGCGGCGGGAAGAGACTCCCAAAAGAAGTCATCTGTGATCTTCACAAATTGAGGTTTCTTGTCTTGAGTTTTTTTCCACCTCCTTCTTCAACAACACCAAATCACGCAAAAGATGTCCGAGAAAAAAATTTCAATGGAAATTTATTAAGAAACAATAATAAATTTCTTCAAGAACCTCCGAGAGTGAAAGATCCTAATGAATATCATTAGTCTAAAAATTAAAAGAAAAAAAGTAGTTTGTGAAATGTCTGTAAAAGTAGTTCACTTTTTTGCTATCTCAAATGTTTTTTTTTCTCTTCAACATTTAATTCTAACAAGATTTTCTTTAGAAAAAAAATGGTTCTGATTGAAAAAAAAAATCTATAAAAAAAATCTAATAAATCTCAAGTCTCCTTATGTCCCAAATTCCCCAAAAAACCACCAGGAACTAAAAATTCCAGATTAAGAAAAACCTCACAAAAACAAAATTAATCTCTTTATCAATTTTCATATGAGAAATCAATTAAAAATTAAATAACAATTTCGCACAAATTTCAATCAACCTTCACAAATTATTTTCCACCATTTCTGGTGTAAAAGAGAAGAAGAAAAAACACCTGTGAGATACAGGGAGCTCTAAAAAAAAGTAGGAAAATAGAAACCAGACCCAATTCCATTGTTTCCACCACATGGACTTGGCGAAATTGCCACACATCTTGAGAATTTTATTATGATGACTGACAGAGGAAGGTGCAAAAAACTATTTGCTGCATGGAGGAGGAACAAGAAAAAAAATCAACCAAACAATACCTCTAAAGATTTTCTCGCAAAATATTATTCGAATTGGTCAGACAATGCAAGAAGATGATGGATAAACTCCCCTCGATGATCTCTTAATTTGCCACGACCGTCTTTTGCGGTGGCAAATTAAAATGACTTGTCTTTCTAATTCATTTCTCTCTCACTCTCTTTGAAAAATCTCCCATAAAGGTGGAATTTCACATCAACTGAAGAATAATTCACATTTTACACTCAAATCTTTCAGTGTAAAATGCATCAAAAGTGGGCAGAAGAATTTCTAAAGCATCAAAATTCCATCCCAAACATACATTACATAGTATTCTAAATGATGAGAGAGACCCCCGAAATGGAGAATAGACAGAGAGACGTTATAACATAAATAGTTTGATAAGGTTGAGTGATTTCTCATTAATTCAACCTTCTCACACACAAATCTATCACAATGGGGATTAGACAATGAAGACACACCTTTATGGGCATAGATTTCACTTAATAACAATTTTTTCCTCCACATTTCATTTCCCTTCCCTGCACAATCATTTGATTTTTGTGTCAATCTCTATATTTATTTTCTCATATATATATATTTTTTTATTCCAAGGATATCCCCTTCCCCCTCTCTGTCTTTGTATATGGTAATAAGGTCCTCATTGCGTGCAATTTTTACTTTTTCTTTCAATTTCTTTTCCACGAGAAGTGCAACAAGAGCATTTTTATGGGTTATGAAGTGATCACGAAAGTGTATAAAAAATTACAATTTTATACGTTTTATGTCTGCTTTGAATGGTAAAAAATACATAATTTTATGTCAATCAAATGGCTGAAAAAAGAATTCGCGTAAGACACGTGAAATTCCCGCAAGAATTTCGACTTTGTTTAACTCATTAAAGAAAATAGAAGAAAAAAAATCCATAGAAATCCATTAGAAAGGTAATTCAGCCCCCTAGCCCGGATACAATTGATTGAAACTAATGCGACGTAAAAAAATCACTTCAATATGTTAATATTAATTTCTGTTGTAAAGTTTTGCTGAAAGATCTTCTGTAATATACATAAATTATGATATTATTAAACATATAAGAAAAACTTGTATAAAAAATGTGAAATTTGATACTTTTGCTACATATATGGAGAAAAAATAAAAACAAGCTGTGATTTAAATTAATCAATCTTGATATTGGTATTCCCTAAAAGTTACGAGACTTTCATTTTTCTTCGTAATATTTTGAATAATAAAAAAAAAGAATTTAAAATGAAAAAGGAAAAATAATTAAATTATTTTTTTCATTATTTTATTAGGTCTTTTTCTTTTTTTTTATCCATATTCTTCTATTGATTAAATATTTCTGTTAATTTAGATTATATTGAACATTTGGCGCTAGTACCGTTATCCTATACTCAAACCTAAAATATTTTTATTTTGATATTTCATTGAGAATTTAATTTGTTTCTCTTGTTTTATTTTTGTTATTCAAAGGTCAATATATTTTTTTCCTTCTTTCATTTCTTTATTTATATGTTTTTTTTTTCTTAAAGATTGAGCTTTGAATATTTGGCGCTGTCTTTATTATTATACAAAAATCCAAAATATTTTTTCTTTGATATTTAATTATCAAAAAATAATTTATTTTTATTCTTTTTTTGACGTTCGAAGATCAATATCATTTCTATCCTTCTTTGTCCAAATGTTTTTCCTCAAACTTAAACTTTGAATATTTGGCGCTAGTGTCTCTATTCAATACACCAACCAAAAATTACACATTTGCTTTAATTTTCAATTGAAAGACTGTTTTGTAATTTATTTAATCGCTTTCCTCATAAAAAATTAACTATTTTTCCTTTCAGGTATGTTTTCTCAAGTTACAGTATTAAAGAAATTTTTAAGATCATTAAAAAAACAAAGGGTATGTGTCCCTACTAATTGTTTTACAGTCACCAACTGCATGATAAATTTTTTTTCATGACTTTTCCGTTTCTCACAAAATAGATTTAGACAACACCAAACCCCCCTCAAATCACAAATAGACGCACTCATCCAATAAAATACGATTTTATCACTAATTCCGACCATATGGAAGGAAATGAATGAAAGAAAAAAGTCTCTAAGGAGAAAAAGAAAAGCATAAAAGAAATTTCAATATCGCGCGAGTGGGAAGATAAAATGATTGAAAATCTTTTTAAACATCTCTCCTAACATCCATATTACATTATTCTTCACTCTCAGAGTCAGCCAGCAGTCCTCACCCTGCTATTCAACCCACCCAAAATGTGACATGTAAATTTTTTTAAATTACAAATGGATTTAGTTCAATATACTCCATACTGTTTGATGGACGGAAAAAAGTGCCATTGAATGAAAATGTAAGCGGCAAGAGTCAATGGAAAATTAATTTTATTGATGTTTTTTTTTATGTATAGTTGTTTTATTCCGTCCATTTGAAACAAAATTCTGTGAGACATTTTCAGAGGGATTTTTTTCTCTTTTAAATTTCTTAAAACAAACCCAACTGAACAATTATTCTGTGTGAGAGAGAGAAAATCGAGTTGAATGGGGGGCGCACGTTGAATGTATTAAGTAAAGTAAAGTAAAAAAAAACCGTAGAGACTTGTGGGAGTCTATTTTTGGAGGCGCGAATGAATTTTCTTCATCTTCAACAAACAACCAACTCATGAAATTCTTGTTCATTTTAAAACATCTCGTTGGTATATTTAAACTTTTAGGTAATTTTCTTTCATTACTTCTTTTTTCTTCTCTTTTCTTCTTCTCTCAAGCACCCAAAAAACCAAATCTTAAGCTCCCAACGGTGTGTACTAAAAAACCCCTTACTTGTTAACCCTTTGCCACCTATTTTTGGAAGGTGGAAACGTCCAAAAAAAAAAAGTTTGTGCTTTATTTAGTCCACGACAAGCTATGAGTTTTTTTTTGTGAAAAGATCATGGGCGTGCAAATTGTGATAGAGATCTCCACTGACATTAATGACACGATCGCGCTTGATCGTAAGTTCTGATGGAATGTACATATAAAAAGGTCAAGAAATCAATTGGTAGTTAATTGTTTTGCATCCCATTAATTACTGCCTATTAATCAATGGGTGGGTGTGATGGATAAAAAGCACCTCTTTTGTGTAGCGACGACGATTTAGTTAATATGAAATATTTATCTCCCCCCCCCGCCTCCCCTAAATGTGCGCACAAAGAGGCGTCGAAAGAATATAAATGTATTTCCATTTTAGCTCTATAAATTGAGAAAAAGCAATGAAGTAATCCTATTAATTTTACCCACTTTATGCACCTCTTCCATCATGATTATCTGCGTGGTATCGAAATGGGTGAAAGTGATTTTGCACAACAACATTACTCACACCTCTCATCGACACTCTTCCCCACATTGCAGATGGTAAACAAATTAGCATAGATGCCAAGAAAATAAGAATAAAAAAAATAGAGAAAAAATATTTATAACAAATGTAGAGAGGAATATATTTTCTTTTAGAAAAAAAAAGTATTTTTGCAAGAAAAATTAATTACTTTTTTGGAGGGCCTAATAAAAGTACACTGCTCCCTCAAAAATCATTCAATAGTTCAGTCTGATTTTTCTGAAAATATTTTCTAAAGATTTCAGGAAATAAGGCAAAATTTTTTTTTTCAAAAATTCATATTTTTTTATTGAAATTTTGATCCTGGAATTGAATACAAACTTTCCAGCAATGAAATTTTGATTTTCATGAACTGTTTAAATTTGTTTTTACAAATTCATTAAGGCTTTATTTGTTTAACAATAAAATTGCATATATATTTCATTGAATTTTAGTTTTTGTAGTTCAATATAATTTTTCTAAGAAATGAAATTTTGAAAATTTCAATACCAGTAGCTTAGAAAACATTTTCCAGATATAAATTGTAATAAAAATTTCTTTATTTCAACACAGAATGTACAATTTTCAATGAATATTCATGTGTTTAGTTCAATAGAATTTTTCCGGATATGAAATTTTGAAAATTTTCAATCCAAAAATTCAGGAAAGTGTACTGTACGTGAAATTTTGAGAAATTGTAATGACCAATCGCTACTTTAACAAACAGATGTTGCTCTTCATTACCCTTAGCACCCAAATTATGCAAAAAACCCAAAAAAGTAATGAAATTTTTCTAGAACTTCCGAAAAGAAAGGAAATAATATTTTTCCCAGTAATCTATAACTTTCAATAATTCCTTTAACCCCTTTAGCTTAATTTCTTTTCAAAATTTTCTTTTCATCGGTATAATATTTCTTTTACCAAGAGTATAAACTCATTTGATGATTCTATCGCCTCATAAATCCCCTTGAAATCCATGTAGGGGAAGTGAAAATCCTTCACATAAAGCTATTCTCTCCACACATAGAGCATTTAATTGTTTATTGTTCTACATCTGTGGATGATTTGTCTTCCATTTATGTTCCTATCGTGAAACCCATTTATGTCATTCCATATATAAAGTCAATCATAACGCGTCCAGTTATTAGAGTTGGTATACCACAACGCGGATGGGTCAGTCTATGCGTTGTAATTTAATTTGTGAGTAGTATAGTAGGCAAAGACGATTTTCTTGTAAATTTTTTTAATTTGACAGATTAAAATGCTTATATCTTAAGTTCTATTAGACCTACAGAAATTTCGTGATTAGTTATGGAAAGGTATTGAAATAAGCCATAATCTGACATATATTTAGAAACATTTCAAGGTCACCTCCAGAACACAAAATGGCGGTTTATTGTTTTACAAAAACAGTTTTTGGCATTTTTTGTCCGGAAGAAATGGTTTTAGAGGTTTCTGATATTCTAGAAAGTTGTAGAGTTTTGCAAAAACCTTTAAGTTGATACTAAGATGGGCAAAATCGGACAAGCGGTTCAAGAGATATGGCATTTAGAACTTTTCAAATTCAAGAATTATTCAAATGGCTATATCTTCTAAACGGCGACATAGATTTTCTTCATTTTCGGACTGGTGATAGATATTGAGTCAGGCTATAACATATCAAAATTTAAAGGAAAACGATAACAGATGTTCGGAGATATTGCCCCTTAAAGTTAGGCAATTTTTGTTTTTGATTTTAGCGCCTCTTGCGGTCATTTTTGGAACTTGGAATGTTCTAGACAGTTGTAGGGCTTCTTGATACCTTTCATTTGATACCAAGATGGTCAAAATCGGTCAAGCCGTTCTCGAGTTATATCGAAAAAACACTTTTTGCTTTAGACCGCCATATTTGCTAAACGGCTTGACCGATTTTCAAGTATGATTTGTTGATGAAAACGTCTCACTAAGCCCTACAACATACTAAAATTTCAGATCTCTAGCTATAAGGGAAGTGGTTGACGGTGTTTCAAAATGGCGGATGGCGGCCATCTTGGATTTTGAAAATGCGAAAAAATGAAAATTTACACCCACATTTCTATAGAAAACTTCAAACCGGAAGTCTCTATCTGTTACCGTTCTTGAGCTATAAGGCAAAGTTTGGCGCACCGGCCGGATCAAAAATTTTCCACCACCATTTTCGTAATGTAGGATGTCTAAAACGTGCTCATACCAAGTTTGAGCCCGATCTGAGGTGGTCGGTTTTTCCGACGATTACAATACTTGGTATGCCACGATTGTGGTATACCAACTAATTGAAAAATAGAACATTTTGCGATTGAAAAAAAAAGACTTAAGAGAGAGAGACGAGGAAAAAAACTAATTGATCGTGAAAAATTGCGCAAGAAATCATGAGATGGAGGAGGTGCTGACAAAAAAATTGGCACAAATTTCCTATTTTGTCTACAAAATTGCCTCTCTTACCGCCTCCACTATTAATTTTTCTCATCACATCGACTTCATCTTATTACATATTATTTTTTGTTATTGTTGCTTGCTTTTAATCTTTGGTTGATCTTCTCATTGAACTAAAAGGAAAATTCATTTCAATTCACATTATGAATCAATATTGCGGAAGATTTGACCCCAAAAATGGACTCTGTGTGTATATGGCTCCAAAAGGGAGCAAAGAAAAGTTGCATATTTTGTCATTTATGAAGAATTGTGTATGGAGCAGTGAAGAAAAAAAAAGCTTTACTCACGACATTCATTCATTGAGATGCTGCCCAAGTCACTCAAATTCACATGAAACTCCTTTGCGTCACACAATTCCAACTTGTTTTGAGTGTACGAATCACAAAATCAAACACCCGATTGCATTTTGGCTCCATTTGAACCCCTAAAGCTCAAAAGTTTTGAAGAATTTATCCTTTAGCAGACGTTTCATCCCCAAAGTGATACATTGGCGTGAATAATTGTTCCAAATTTAGTGGGAAATTGGGGAAAATTCAATGAAAATCCATCAGATGGGGAATTTGTGAAAATTTTTGTGTATAAATTGACTGGCGGTGTATTTAATTCCAATATGCGCCTTTATGTATTTCACTCACCCATTCACAAGCTCACTCCTCTATCTCTCAGCCAGCAATCTTATGTACAATGTTAGGTAGATATATATATAAAAAAAGCTCTCTCTCTCTCTCTCTCTTGGCTGGTAGAGACTTCTCAAGAGTGCGTCTCTTATAAAACTCTCACGGCAGTCATTTTTATTGGGTTACACACGCTTTATTGTTGTTTTTATTATTTTTTATCTCTCTCCCTCAAATTATATGAAAAATCTCCCTTTTTCTCTCACTCCAACCAACAATGCAATTAACTTTTTCGTCCCACAAAATTCTTTATTCTTTTTATTTTGTCTCTAAATTCCACAAAATTTCATTTAAATTCCAATTTCTTCTTCACCCTGTTACTATAAAACAAAAATAAAAAAACGAATAATATGGAATTTATTAATTGATTTTAAGTCATAAATATTGTCTTTGAAACTCAATTTGACCACCAAATTTAATGTGTCGCCATTGGGAAAAAAATTGCTTTTGGGATCAAACAAATTAATTATTAAATCAGTCACACACACATATTTAAAACATTAATTTTTTTTTCATCTAAAATCCATTTCCATAATAATAAAATTTATGTAAGAGGCAAAATCCATTAATATCTCCCACTCTCTTCTTCTCTTTGCGGGTTGATCACAGAAGCACCCAAATGAAGGTGATCGGCGATAATTGCAGAGAGACAGATAAAAAATAAAATCTAGCTTTTTTTTTAAACTGTCTTATGTGGCAAATTCTCATCGCAACCATTTGATGTGTGATCGCGACATTTTGCGACTGTGAATTTTGTTGTTTATATTGAAAAATGAAGATGTAAACTATCAAAATATTGAGTTAGTCCGCGGGATCGTTTGTTTTGCTAAAGAAAATTCAATGAAGCTTAATATTTTCCTGTAAAATTTACATTTTCTCTTCAATTTATTTTTTGGAAGCAGAATATTGTTGGAAAAAGGATTTTCATTCCTGTATTCGAACCCTTGTACTTTAGGTTAGAAATCCACCTTCTTAACCATTGCACTAAAAGACTAGACATTCAGAACCTATATGCTACCTACAATTTTTCTTTAAAATAGAAATTCAAATGGGTTTAATACATTTTTAGGAAATCAATTGTCAATCTTTCTGATCAACCCCTCCATTTGTATACAAAAAAATATTTCCTCATCAATTTTTTGTTGTTGCCCGCATTGGTCAATTATGTGTAAATGTTTTAGCATTCAAATGGTTATTTCACGATCAGTTATTATAGCCCGGAATACATTTTATGCTCATGACGATCGCATAATTCAGCAATTCTTATCAAAAACACACACATGGTGTTGAAATGTCTACATTAAAATATAAATTTTTGAAAGAAAAAAAAATTTGTTGGCACATTGCATACCATGGGGAACATATGTAACGCACTCTTGTATTGATCACAATTTCCTCTCTTTCTCTCTCCTTTATTTTTCTTTCTATACTCTGTGAGATTTTCCGCAAAATTCATCAAAATACACACAACCATGTCCAATCAATCATCTTCATTGCAAACATGGTACGTCCATCAATGTTTCTTCCATATCGCGTCATGTACATCGCGATCGAGTGATCGGTTTTTTGAACACGGAAGATGAATTTTGCAATGGAGAATTTCTCTGTGTTACCACAGAATCACTAATTAGCTTGTTCAACAATCTGCGAGATTGCATTTTATGCACTTTTTATCATTAATACTACATAAATGTTGTATGTATGCCATATGTGAGCCTCCAAGGTGTGTTCCCATCTCATTACAAATTTCAATCACAATTTTTGCCAGCATGATCTCTCTTCCATGCTTGCCAATCTCCTCTGCTAATCGCATTATTTAACATTTTGTCCAATCTCGCGCTCTCTCTCAGTTGTCTCTGTGCGCGCACATTCCTCTTCGACACACGCTCTACAAAATCCTCAATCAACCCCCTCCCTCTGCTGCTATTTGCAACACAGGTGTGATCATACCAATTTGTATGGCCCTCTCTCTCTCGGAGGTTTGAAATATTTTCCATCCAACCACCCAAATAAGTACCTGTTCAACTTCCCACATATGTAAATTTATTGTATACACATTTTTTTTTCTCTTTAAACTTCTTTTGCACAATAAGATATCTCTCATGGTATTATTTCTTCTTTTCATTCATTTTTTTTCAACCTTTTTACTTTTCTGTCGCCTCTATATTCACAACAACATACTGGCCATCCCCTCTTCAGCGGGTACACACTTGAGTGACTACATGGGAGTCTCACACAGCAGTGGTGTGATGAAACCCAAGACAATTCTTTGGTGGAGGTACAAATCACCATCAAGCCTACATCAAATATCGAAATTTAGACACAGAGGGAGAGAGAGAGAGAGAGACTTGAGGAGAGTTTATGTGTGGAAAAAGACGAAAAACAAATGACTTTTAATGTACAAAATAGGCAATGAAACATCCCACGCGATTAACATTGACGTCACACTCCTTTAATACATCTCATCCGCGAAGCTATTTCACCATTCTCGCAATTTTTCACCTCTCTTTCTTTTTACCTTAATGATCTTGTTTTTCCTTCATTTTCATTTTCAATCACGAGAAAATTAATAAAATGTTTTGCGATTGAGGGAGATTGGCAGAGAAAAATCGAAAGAGATCACTATGAGATAATCTTTTGAAAAGAATAAGAATTAAGGAGAATTTTTTTTTACAATAATAAATCTTCTAAAGATCGCTTCAAAATGGATGGAAGATCATTAAAAGAAATTAAAAGAAAATTATGAAAGATCTGAAATCAATTAAAAAGAAAAGTCAATCATAACGCGTCCAGTTATAAGAGTTGGTGTCCCACAACGTGTAGAAGTTTGTTTATGCGTTGTAATACTATTTGTGAACAATATTAGTAGGCAAAGTTGATTTTTTAGTGAAATTCAGCAATTTGATGCATAAAAATTGTCATATCTCTTGTTCTATAACACCTACAGAAATTTCATGACTAGTTTTGGAAAGGTCTTGAAATAAGCTATAATTTGACATATATCTCAATAATTTTCAAGGTCACCTCCAGAACACAAAATGGCGGATTTTTGTTTCACCAAAACAGTTTTTCGCATTTTTCGTCCTGAAGGAATGGTTCTAGAGGTTTCTGATGTTCTAGAAAGTTGTAGATAATTGCAAAACCTTTAATTTGATACAAAGTTGAGTCAAATCGGACAAGCGGTTCAAGAGATATGGTTCTTAGAACTTTTCAAATGCAAGAATTATTCAAATGGCCATATCTTCTAAACGGCGACATAGATTTTCTTCATTTTCGGACTGGTGACAGATATTGAGTCAGGCTACAACATATCAAAATTTAAAGGAAATCTATAACAGATGTTGGGAGATATTGCCTCTTAAAGTTAGGCAATTTTTGTTTTTGATTTTAGCGCCTCTTGCGGATGTTTTTGGAACTTGGAATGTTCTATACAGTTGTAGGGCTTCTTGAAACCTTTCATTTGATACCAAGATGATCAAAATCGGTCAAGCCGTTCTCGAGTTGTATCGAAAAAACACTTTTTGCTTAAGGCCGCCATATTTGCTAAACCGCTTGACCGATTGTCAAGTATGAATTGTTGATGAAAACGTCTCTCTGAGCTCTACAACATACTAAAATTTCAGACCTCTAGCTATAAGGGAAGTGATTGATAGTATTTCAAAATGGCGGACGGCGGCCATCTTGGATTTTGAAAATGCGAAAAAATGAAATTTTACACCCATATTTCTATAGAAAACTTCAAACCGGAAGTCTCTATCTCTTACCGTTCGAAAGTTATAAGGCAAAGTTTAGGCGACCGGCCGGCAGGCCGGCAGGCCGGCCGGCAGGCCGGCCGGATCAAAAATTTTCCACCACCATTTTCGTAATGTGGGATGTCTAAAACGTGCTCATACCAAGTTTGAACCCGATCTGAGGTGGCCGGTTTTTCCGACGATTACAATACTTGGTGTTGGCCACGAAGTGGAACACCAACTAATTATTTAAAGACTCCAGAAATTAAGGCAATGATCACTGAAAATATTGAGAGATCGAAGATCATTAAAAAAAATGTTCAAAATCTATAAAATGAAATTTTAATAAAAAAATAAGAAAAAGATCACCGGAATAATATTTTTAAATGTTTTTTTTTATATTTTCAGAATCTCAAAAGAATTTCCTAGAAAAAATAATAAAATAATTTTGCTGAAAAAAACAAGTAAGGGCAATCGAAACCACGGAATGTGAGAGAAATGAAATTCTCAGAAATTATTTCCATTAAAGTTATTGAGAAGATCGCTCAGGATAAGAATTCTCTTTGCCCCAAGATCGTCCAGTGATCACCAAGATAATCACAAAGAAATGAAGAGTTATTTCAGAAAATTGAATTAAATTAACCAAAAGCTGACCCAGAGTGTATAAAACCAAAGAAATTCTCGAGACGATCGCTAGCGATCGTAAGAATAAAATGGAAGAATGGTCAAGATCGCAAAATGTAGCCATCAGAAAGCAAAGCAAAATTAGACTTATATTCTGTTTTACATCACATATCATCCACTTCCTCGCGAATGAATATCATTTCAGTTGAATCTCTTCCTCATCAAGAAATCTCCGAGAAGAAATTGCAAATTGAAGATCACTGAATGATCAGTTTTGCAAAGAGAGAATTGAAAATTCTCTTTCTCTCTCAACTTTTTTAATATAAGTATAGTATTTTGTGCCTTCCACAATGAAAAACTTCATCTTTTCCATTAACTGGGTGGAGTCTGTAACGACGATGATGTGATGCTTCTAATTTTAATTACACACCATCATTCACAAAATTATTTAATTGATGAAAAATGATGCAGTTGAGGTTTTTTTTTTTCATTGGGAAGGGCATTTCCATGACTCTCTCTCTCATCTATTTTATTCTATGAGAGAATAATTTTCCAATTCTAATTCAGAACATGAGGTTTATTTTTTTTTCATCTCATCCACCATGGAGAATTCTTTGTGTTCCATACGGGGAGCCCACACACAGAATTCTCTTCGTCAATGACGACGTTGATTCTAAACTGAAGTCATGTGAAACGAGTGAAAATTTGTCATGCAGAACATTTAAATTTTCTCTGTATAAAGCAAGGCCCTTACCCCGCCCGACATTCAAATGAGATGCAACAAATCCACAAAATGCTTTTGAATCTAAAATAAAAATCTACACCCATTCACGAGATTGTGAGGCGAGCAAAGGGATAAAAAAAGATCATTCGTTTTAGAGAATTCTTTTTTCTCATATAGCTAAATAGAATAAATCACTCCCTCCCTAGAAGAGAAGTTTTCTTATTCTTTTTTTTTTTTTGCTAAGAATCTCTTTAAAACCACGAACTCTCCCGTGATCGACTTGTGTCTAAATTTCACGCACATTAATTACATGATTTTGTGGAATTGCTTTGGGACAAAAAAGTCTCTCTGTTTTGGCCCCGTGTGATTAATTAATTGATCCCACCTCCCACTGAGGTTGTGATCGTGTTGGTTTTATTCTTGTAGAGAGACTCAGTCTCCTTAAACTGTATTTTTTTTCGCCAACCCAACAGACTGTTTGGAATGTCTTTTATGCTGTTAATATGCTCTGTGTTATGGATTGTTGCTCTCTTCCCCTCTCGCAACTCTCCTGCCGTAAGATCACACACCATTAGCATAAAATATGTTGAATATTTAGATCTGTCAGTCCTCCCATGAGACACCCCCGGTTCCTCCGCGCGTGATCTGTCGCGACAAGCCTGAAGAGGCTGCATTCTTGTGTTTTCATCTGAACCTCCGGAAAGGTACACGCGCGCATGAGGTGATCCAAAAGGTTTTCACTTTGCAAACAAACTTTAAAGTGTACAAAAAAAACGCGTGGAGTTAATCACCCACGCGTCCTATTTGCGACATCTTATTCCTCCTATTTCGTCTGCTTTATATTTTATTGATCGTATCTGTGACTAATTACACCGCAAATTGAAAGTATTTTGTTAAATATTTCATTTCTAAATTAATTTACTCTTTTAAAAACAAATCTGCAGTTAAAGATGCTTATTGAGAGTCAAAAAAGAAATCCAACGTGATCAACTATTAATGTCTCAATTGATCAAGCAGAGTGATCGCGACTTAAGAGTGCTGTGTTGAGGGAATTAATGATTGAACAAATTGATCGTGATCATGTTAATTTTCAGTGATATTTCTTCGCGAAATAGCCATTGTTTTATCAAATATGTTTCTTTCCCCTCTTGCACCTCTGAATCTCTCTCTCTCTCTCTCTGTGTATTTGAATGTGTAACGACTACAACTGGAGATCGCATCATTGTCATTCTAGCTTATTGAGGCCAAATGAGCAGCAGAGAGCAAAACACACACGACGCGATATCACACTAAAATTAGATTTTTGTGTGAAATTTATCTTTTTTTTAGCAAGTCAAGCAGGATTCCATCAACACAAATCTCTGCGGCCTCAAACTTTGTCAAAACCAACTTACCAACTAACTAAATAATATGGAACTGCGTCGTTGTGATCTTCCTGATCTTTCCCTCCTCTTCATCCAACTGATAAAATAATCAATTTGGCATTTTATTGCACACTGGCAAGCTCGCGGGGCTCTCTATGGGGTACTCTGATTGTGTGCATCTGGGCCATTATTGTGCAATGCCATTATCATTAGGAAAAATAAAAATGAAGATCACTTCGTAAAAAAGGCAGCGGAAAGTTTTTCTTTTTTATTTTCCAACAAAGAACTACTTTTGCTAATAAATTTTCATTAGTTTTGCTTGCTGCTGCACTTTGTCTGGCAATGCAACAAAACAGTTGCTAAATTAAAAGCGAATTGTATAAGAAAAATGTAAAAAAAAAATAATAATAATAAAAAACAATCCACACGAGTGCGCCCGAGAGCGAAAAGTTCATTGGATATCGAAAGAATTTTATTCTCTCTCGTTGGTCTTTTTTATAGTTTTGTACCTACAACATTATTTTTCCTCCATCTCTCACCCATAGAGTTGGTGTATAGGTACCTTTTTCTGCCACACATTACACACATTACTCTACGTACGTACCCTTTACTACACCCTTCTTTCCCCCCTGAGGACCCCTTTGCCCTTACCACCCTCCCAACATAATCTCGCGCAACAAAGCCATTGCTCTTTCTATGCTCGCCAATATTCTAGCTTATATGTAGAACTCTACTCTCCTCCTCGACTCTTAGCCTTCCCAATAAATGGAGGAATTCCAATTCAGTCCATTTGGGTCTCTCTCTCTCTCACACACAGAGTTCCCCTCAGCCTCCCCGCGTCGCACAACTTGCTGGGGATCATTACAAACAACAAACGTGCCCAATGATCCAACCAGTCCGTGCCAACAAACCAACACACCATCACCAAACCATGGAGAAAATTCTCCTCCAGCATCTGTTGGATATGTATGCTTGTTGTTGATAATGTTTCGATTTATGCTACGTTTTATAACTACAACCATCGATACCCATATAGTATGTTGCTGTTGTTGTTGTACCAATATATATGTACAATTTCATCCAACACACATAATGCGCCCATTGCCTAAAGGGGCTAATCATCCACTGAGATCAGTGACCTATTTATTTTTTAATAAGAACACATGTTTCATTCAATGTATGAAACATTAACGTTAATATTTCATCAGTTATTTATTTTAAAGTATTTTTTATGTTACATTTTAAAGAAAGACCGAAAATACAATTGTATCGTAATTGTTTCAATTTTTAGCAGGGGGGCAATAACTATGGCCTAAGGTGAACCATGAACGCAAGATTTGCGATCTTTATATGGAGTGATCGCAAGATCGCAAGTGTGAGCGCAAAAATGTATGGAGTGATCGCAAGATCGCAAGTGTGAGCGCAAAAATGTATGGAGTGATCGCAAGATCGCAAGTGTGAGCGCAAAAATGTATGGAGTGATCGCAAGATCGCAAGATCGCAAGATTGAGCGCAAGCAACTGAACCATGAACGCAATAGTTATTGCCCCCCTGATTTTTAGCAAATATTCCCTGATTTTTATAAACTGATTTTAATAAAAAATTGTATTTCCTTTGATTAATTTAATTTGATTTTAAAAATCTTGCACAAATTTCTTTGCGATCATCATGGAAAAACTTTTACGGACTTTTTTACAAAAAATTAGAAGAATCGATTCTTCTGATAAAATTTCATTGTACTTAACTTCTTGGCAACCGATTTTTATAAATTGGAAAAATCCGGTGAACTCTTCCTCTGTTCTCTTTCACTCTGAACTTTTAAAATCAGCCAAAAGTTCGATTTTTAACAGATGATTAAGTAGATCCTTAAAAATACTATTTTTTCTTTAATTGGGTGTTAAAAATCTACCCTTGATCCGATTTTGATCATTTCGAAAGTTTTGAAAAGGCAATGAATGCAAATTTTGGTGGAAAATAAATTCTTTTACGATATTTTTTTTTTACATAATTGTGATCTTTCGAGATAAAATATAATTTTAAATGCTTATGTATTTGCCTTTCAGTTGAAAGTATGCTTCTCCTAAACGGCTAGACCGATTGTGATAAATTCAAATGTGAACTCTAATCTAATTTTATTAGAATCAGAGTAAAGTATCGTTGCAGTTTTCGCAAAAGGAACATTTTTAACTCAATTTGCTCGCTTAAATTAATTCTTTCATTTGAAAAAAAAATCTAGATCTTCTAGACATGATTTTTCTTCGCATGATAAACCCCTTTTTTCTGTATTTTATTTAAACCTTTTAAAATATATATTGTCAAATGCGCGAGACGGTCAGTGGGAGCTGAATGAAAAACCCACAAGAATCTTCACAACAAGTTCTAAACCAGTTGAATGTGTTTCTCATGCCCCCTGGTATTAGCATTTTTTACAATATTTTTGTATTAAATTTTATTAATCAAAAAAAAATTAATTCAGAATTCTCTCTCCAAAAAAAAATGTGGGAGCTTCTTCTTGTACGGCATCGAAAAAAAATCTCTCAACGAAACCATTAATAAAATTTTTCTTTCTGTACAAAAATCTTCTCACTCTCAGACTCATTACGTGAATTGCTGTCTCTCTCGTGTTTTATTTTTAAGGTAAATTAATATTATAAGAATTATAGAGTTCAAGTGAAAGAAGAATAAAAAAAAATGTAATTTTCTCGTGATCTCTGTTGTATTTTCTTTGCCACCAACATTTACATCGTTGTTGTGATCAATTGCATTCACAAAATCCCCCCATCTACCACATACAAAAGTGAATGCTTTTGAATTAAAAAATAAAAAAAAAACATACACACTTGACTCTTTTGCACAGTAATTATTTATTTTATAGTAGGGGAGACCGGGGTAAAAATAGTCAATTTGCGTAAATCCTTATCTGCAGGATTCCCCAAGGGCAAGAAAATGTCCTCGATAGGTCATTCTTATAGGAAATTTCCTGGCCTACAACTTTGTCTCAGACCACTTTTCTCTATCTCCACGGGAAATATGAGTTTTCGAGCTTTTCCTAAACCCTTCCGCTTCTGACTTTTTTTAGACGCGGCGGGTAAATATAGTCACCAGTTGGCTAAATAAAGTCGGTCGAATTTTCCGACATTTCCAATGATTTTCCACCTGAGAGATTGATAGTAGTTGATAGCTAAACTTCTCACCTTTTGATTCACGACAAGGAATTTCACTTTTATACACACTAAAACAGAGAATTTTGCGATTTTCTCAAACACGCCATTTTGCAACAAATGAATAGAAAATATGCCAAAAATTTCGATCTCCCATATGATTTACATGGGATGACTAGATCTACCCCAAGGGGTATGTTTTGATTCAAAAAATTGTAGAGAAAAATCATTAAAAGTTAATGAAAAATACACCTTGGCAACGTTTTCTGAAGTAACCCAGTTAGTGAGAAAAATTATCAGATTAGAAAATTGCTGAAGGAAAACTTCGGAAAACGCGTTTTTCTCAATACGCAAAAGTTTGGGAAATGGGCCAAAAATCTATTTTCATTTTTAACTCCTAAAGTACTGATCGGATAACCTCCAAATTACTGTCAAAAATTATAGGTTGGTAGGGCTTTGCACCCTAATTTTTTCCGATTTTTCCGATTTCTATTTTGGGAGAAATTGGCATTTGAAAATTCCAAAATGACTATTTTTACCCCGGTCTCCCCTACATACAGTACATAATACCGATTGAGGTTAACTCCTTCCATAAGTTAGTTGTATTACATTCGATCGCATCACTTTTTTTTCGCAGAGTGCGCTCTGTGTGTGTCTATTTTCCAATTTAAATTCTCAATGCACGCAAAAATAGAGATCAACTGATTGCAGATTTTTTTTTTTGCTTCTTCTCCTAAAGCTAAAGAAAATTGAAGAAGGGCCCCACGGAGAGAGCGAAAAGGGGGATGAATGGCAGGACAGAAAGATCATGAGATTGCATCGATCATCTGGGTGAAAATGCATTGGAGATTACTCATCTCATGTGAAGATCAAGCTGCGATCGCATAGGCAAGTGATCTCTATGTGATTTCTATGCAATCTCTTGCAATTCTGCTTGAGGTTGCATACAACAACATAAGAAAAAAATGTGATCAGCATTTTACATTAAACTCATTGCCAATTGCTCTTCTTGTACACGCGGAAAGAGAGATGTCAAAGAGAGCACTTCTTTCTTTCTTTCGTTTTTTCTTTTTCAATCATCTTTTCCCATTGAAGATCACATGAGAAATTCCTCTGTGCAGGAAATTACTGACGGATGGGCAGACGGCGATGTTGGCGAAGACTGCGCGAGCCATTGAAACAAGTTTAGGGCTCACATAAAGTGAAATTTTTCTGAAGTTGTGTAAAACGCATTTAAGCGTCTCATATGGTCCATCTGATCTTTCAAACCCTCCTACAGGACCTCCGTCAAGGACAAAATTCCCAAAAGAATGATCTTCTGCAAAGTTTGACCAAAAAACTTTAGGAAATGCAGGCAAAGGGCAATAAATAGAAGGTCTGTGCGTCACATGGGCAACCTCATACCCTCCTCTAACTAATGATGATGGTTTGGTGAACTCTAAATCACAAAAATACATGTCTCTCTCTTTCACTCTGCCCTCCTGTCTCTTACACCGAAAAAAAGAGGCATGACGACGCTCAAAATAGCTCTACAGATTGTGGAAAAAAATGCTGGTAGACTTAAATTCATGGAGGCCCATCGGCCCCCTATAGTATGTTCGCGTGCAATCACCCTTCACAATTGAAAATGCATTTAAGGGCAGTTGAGAATCCTCTCCTAATAATAAGGAAAAAAATCCCGAAGGGTGAATTATCCTGAAATCAATTGACTCTCTTCCTCCTTGATCATTTGCTTGTGGTTAAACGATTTTTTTTTGTTTTCTCAAGAGCGAAAGAAAGGAGAAAAATGTGGCAGCATAACGGTGTGGACAAAAAATGTGCCAAATTTACTGGTCAATTCCCCGGCATATCCGTGAGTTAACAAACTGACTGTGAGAGAGCAAGTACGTACAATGCCTTGCCCTAATTCTTTGTACACACTGATTTTTGAGACGATATTTAACGTCCAAATGACGCCAGGAAGAGAAGAACAATCAAAAAATCATTGAGCTGCCGATGGGACTAAGAAAAATCTACCTGGATACTAAAAACTTTTAAATTTTACACTGAAAGTGAATTTTTGAGTACAAATTAAAGCGAATTTTAAGTAGTTAAGGGAAATACTTAAAATACTTCGTTTATTCATAATTTAAAAGAACAAAATTAGTCATTTTACAGATTGATATATTCCTTAAAAAAATAATTTAATCTTATATTAGAAAAAATAAGCAGAATTTAATTTTGGAATAACTTGTAAAGAATTTCTAGATTTCATTTTCTTTTTTTTGTGAAACTCAGAGCCAAAAGAATTAAATTTTATCACAAAAATCTTTGAAATCAGTTAATATTGATTTCGAGAATAAACATTGAGTAAAGTTTAAAAAGTTTCATGGAGCAATTGGTTAAATGACGGGAATACCTTATTGAGTGCCTTGAGTTGGAATCCCATAAAAAATTCAAATATTTTAACAATTTTTTTCGGCTATTTTCGCTCAATCAGAGCTAAAACACTGAGAAAGTCGTCCAAAGAAGCTTAAATGAATTTAGATGGATCTAAAATTTTATTTCTCTTGCATTTGTGTTTCGAAAATTCGTTGAACGACGTTTTGAGAGCTTTTATACCCTTCTTCAGACCCTCAATACTTCATTATTAATAATTTTCGTATCAATTTTGTGATTTTTGTAGCTCATTTTAAAATTTTAATATCAAATGTTTTGTATTCACTTCAAGATTTCAATTTTAATTAAGTTTTTGATACAATTCTCATAAAACTGGCTTTAAAAAAACATTTTAATCATTTTTTTTTATGGAAAGTTTATAACTTTTTCCGACACAGCAAATCTTTTCATTGGAAAAATTAAATTCTTTAATTTTTAAAACAATGATGAATCAAAATTATTAATCAAGACGTCGCTGGAGCGCTAGAAAAGTAGCAAAACAGCTCTACTTCCTCTCAAATGTTAGATTTTCACGAGCTAAATTTTAATTGATCCAGCCCTCAAAATAATCCCCAATTCATCATACAAATTCTTCAAACTTTCCGTTCTTTTGCTCAAAATTTGTACAGCAAATCAGGAGAAAAATTCCTAAAGTATTGCTTCCCATGGATTTTTCACACAACTGCGCGCAACTTTCTTTGCCTTTTGGGCTCTGTGTTTTCATGTGTGGATTTCTATGCGTACAACAATAATCTTGATCAATGCGCAGAAGAACAAAGAATTTACGGGAAGAGAGAAAAGATCACTTACCTTCATCCAGGAGTCGTTCCACGTGATTGAAGACATTGGGGAAGGCAGCAAGTTGCTTTCTGTCTTTGAGCAGCTGTGCCAAGTAATCAGCTATACTCTGCGTACTTTGCTGCGTGTTGTTGTTATCAGCACTCATTGTGTCGATTTTTCTTCTCTTTAGCTGGGCGATTTTGCCTGATTTTGCTTCCTTATGCCACACAAATTGAGAAATCTTCGCCTGGTACGCGTCTACTGTGTGTGTGAGATTTTCTGCCACTCTCAGGCGTTCCGGAGAGGCATTAACTGCAACTTTCTCGTGACAAAAATTCCCGGACGTCGTGCACTTGTCGCAGACACTTCAGCAGAGACTTTAAAACTTCTTCGTCTTCTCTTTTCTGTGTCGCGCCTTTCTCTGCCTGGCCCAGAAGATTTCTCGGGAAGAGACTTTTTTTTTCAGCTGGCTATGTGTGCGTGTGATGTTGTGTGACCAAATGGATGTTTGCGGGGAAGGAAAACGACCTCAGTTTTCACGGAAAATTCTCAGGTTCACAATGAATCTCCACCAGCTCCTTTGTGTGCCCAACACTGTCAGTGTTCCTTGGAGATTGCCTTGAAGGTTTTGTGTGAAAAATCATCCGGAAAAGATGATCCTCATCTGTCAGATTCTGCGCGACACCTCACGCTAAGATTTTTCTCTCCTATTGCTCGCTTTTTACCAGCATACAAAAAAACCTCGCCCACTTCCAAAGCACTTCTTCACACAATTTACTACGCACAAAAATCCCTTTTCCCAACGCTTTTCCAAACCCAAATTGATGAGATTTTTTTTCTCTTTTGTGTGTAATCCCAAAGGAAGGCGTGATGTTGCGACAAAATCTCTTTTGTGTGTGGAGGAATTTTTAGTGGTTATATGACAAAAAAAACCTGTTGCACTCTTTCTTCTGCGATCTACACTTGCGAAGAGTCACGGAGAAACTGATCGAAAATGATCGGAAAGTCTCTAAACTCGCCCCGATGAAGTACATGAAACGCGATGAACGTTGTGCGGGGCACGAGGGGTGGATCGTTCTCTGTGAGGGGGCGCCACTGTACACGATCACTCACGATCACTTGCCGAAGCAGAGCCGATGTTTGATGCAATTGAATGTTTCGTTGATGT
Organism: Lutzomyia longipalpis; assembly: GCF_024334085.1. NCBI lineage: Eukaryota > Metazoa > Arthropoda > Insecta > Diptera > Psychodidae > Lutzomyia > Lutzomyia longipalpis. The sequence continues at coordinate 49,936,977 of NC_074707.1, forward strand.
TTCGTTCAGATTGCCCGCCAATCCGCACGCGCGCGCGCCTTCTTCAATGAAATTTTCTTTATCACTTTTGTGATAAGAAATCGAAGGAAATTATTGGTGATTGCACTCACCTTCCCGTGTCAATCAGCCAATGGTGCTGTCCCTGAGACACCTACCCAATCACACTGCTTGCCATTTGCTGACAAACCCACACAAAGCGATAATTTTCATTCATCTTTCCGGGAAATGTTCATTTTTTATTCATTTTGCCCAGGTGCTGCATCCCATGAACTCTCACTATCTCCCAACGAAGCCAGCAAAAGATTCAGCAGAAATCCTCCCGTGGGGCCCACCGTACCCCATTCCACGTGGGCGCCGTTGCGTTTGAAAAGCAATATTGGCTCCAATGGAATATCAATTAGAATTGCGTTGGCGCGAGACGCAGAAAAACTCATAATTAAAGATAAAAAATAACCAGCAACTATTTTTCTCCTTCCAAAGATGATGAAAAAAAGCCAATGAAGCCCGTGGAGGCGTTTTCACCAAAAAGGGCATCTTTTACAGCGTCAACTTTCCATAAAGAATCAAAGAGCAAAATGTTTTTTTCATTTCTTTTGGTGATCTCTCCACAACAAAAAAGGAGCTTCAAAAAATATTTTCAAGCTCTTTTTGATGGAGTGTGGGAGCTCTCGTTGTCATTATTTGCTAATTAAGGCGCGAACTCCTCTCTTGCGGGAGGGGAGGTTGACAAAAAAGGCCCGGCGATGGGATCATTCTGAGATTCGCTTCAAGTTGCTAAAATTTATTCTCATCGCACTGTGAGGATCAACAACAACAATCATTCCCGCCAAATCATCCACGACGAATCTTTGATACTCCACCAGCTGCTGTAGGTTTATACACCTTCTTCGTCTTCTTCTTCCCCTCATTCATTGCCCTCATACCACCATAGCCACCGCCACCGGTACGCTTCTCTGGACGCTGCCTCTTCGTGCTGATGTCTACACAGAATCCCCAAAAAAAAAAAGAAAAAAAAATAACATTACTTATCTCGCATGATTCACGGCATCCAAATTCATCGGATAATGTCTTTTTGAATGAAATTTATACACACACAACAAGAGATATTTCCTTGTTTTTTCCCATTCTTCCACAACAAGAAATTACCAATTTTCGTATAACCAACATGCTGATATTGTGCGTGGGAAAAGCCACCAATACGTGCCGCAATCTCAACCCATTTCCATACACGGTTAATTGATTAATTTATTGGATTGACAATAAAATGCTAGAAAAATGCGTTTCATATTTTTTGTGGGAAAAAAAAAGAACTACAAAAAATGCCTTAAATGGGATTTGAACTTGTGACCTTTGAAGATGGAATTTTTATGTGAAAAAAAATCTAAACTAGAGGGCATTACGTATTAAACACGATAATGTACGAAGGAAGAACGAAGGTTATTTGCGTGATAAGAAAGAAAAATTTGGATGAAATTCTTTAGTTGAACAAGTTTAAGATTTATTAAGAATGACTTAAGTTTTCATAAAATTTCTTAACACTTTTTAAGAAAAAAACTTAAGAATTTCTAAGAAAAATTTAAGCTTCTTAAGTTTTTTTAAGCAGAACTTAAATTTTCTTCAGTCAGGTTGAATCAAGCGGTAAAAATCATAAAAAAAATATGCATATTGCTCAATTTACTTAAAAAATTGAAGGATTTGTTTTAAGAAAACTTAAGAATATTAAATTTTTCTTAAAAAATTTTAAGAAATCTTATGAAAACTTAAGTCTTTCATAAAAAATCTTAAGTATGTCTGACTAATGAATTTCATCCTATCTATTACCTAGTTAATTTACTCAAGAAGTATTCGAAGGGTTCTAAGTGATCTAGCTTTGTTAAAACCAAGAAATAAGAACGTTTAAGAAGTTTAAACTTTAAGAAGATTATTTTAAGAATTTTTATCTTTTATTTTAGGATTCAATGTTGCATAGATTTAGTTTTCTTCATTCGGTTACAGAATTGCTTTCCTTTCAATAGTTTTTTTAATAAGGTTTTTTTTATATTCAGCGAAACGTTTATTGAGTTCTTTTTTTCTTTTTTTTAAGAACAATCTTTAATAAGAAATAAAATTTAAAAAAAAACTTCAAAATCAAGGAAATTAATAAATTGTATAAAACGTTCATAAAACAAAACGTCGCTGGTCAATGAGATTTATTTTCCAAGACACAAACCAAATAAATAATAAATCGGTGGGGGATAATTAGCAATCCAGAGACATCTAGTGCTTATTTTTTCCAAAAGATCTTTTAATAAATGTTGTTTAATTTTTAAAGGTTATTTCTAGTTTTTTCCTCTCATTTTTAGATTTTTTAAAATAATTCTTTGAATTTATCATTATTTTTGGGAAAACAATTAGACACATGAAAAAATATTAAAGTTTCTACAACTACCGCCATCTGTTACTTAAAACGTTTAGTAAACCATAACAAGCATATTATTCCTTTTAACTCAATAAAATTCCCAATAAAAAAACTAAACAGATCTTAATGATTTAATTAATCATGAACAAAATAATAAATCCCCAATCAATAATAACAAAAATCCACACCCACAACATTTAAAATTTCTCTCCAATAATAAAAGTCAAATAAATTAGCAAAAATGATTCATAACTGCTAAATAATCATTTTTCCCTCAACTCTCTTGACAAAAATTCCATAAAAGTTTTGAGAAATAAGCAGAGAATTTAGCACTTTGCTAATATTTCTTCACCATATGGCGCATTTTGTTTATTTTATGCGACTCTTATGGTTAAATCTCATTTTGCAGAGTAAAAAAGAAAGAAGAGAAAGAATTAAGAAATATTTTACTCACTTAAATCCACAAAAGGAGGTGTTAGGAAACCAAAACTCTTTGCAACGCCTTTCAGGTCCAGCGTTGTGACATCAAACACCGTCTTCAGTTGGTGCGCATCGTAAGCCCTCACGTAAGCCTTGAAAGCCTCCTTACCCGCTTGATTGAGGTGATAATTCTTCCCCATTAAATGTTCCAGCTGCAAAAGAATTTTTATTCTCAATCAAAATTTTCATTTTTGGTGAAATTATAGCAATTTGGGATTATTCAGGATGCTAAAACCCCGTGAAAGCCCATCAGATGGTCTCCATGGGGCGGCGAGAAAGAGAGAGGCGCGCATGTACGTGAAATGAGTTAAGCACGTGGATGACGACATCGCTCTTCGCCACAAACGCCCCCAGAATTGCCATGAAAAGCTCGCGCGTGAAAAAAAAAAAGTCCGAGTCGTGGCAAGAAGTCGCCGACAAGTTGAGCCACCTCCGCATTTTCTTCTTTACTGCACCGCAACAGAGCTCTGATTCACAGAAATCTTTTTGCTTTTTCTTCTGGCTGTGTGTGTGTGGAAAAACATCTGGTCAAGTGAATTTGGAGAGAAACGATCTCTTGAAATGAATGGAAAAATCTCTGGGAGTTTGCGCATCTTCCCATCGCCCTGGGGCCACAACGACGACAACGTTGCAGGTGCTCTGGCAGGGAGGTGGGCTCTTGCCTAAGTCAGGCGTGTGCGTCTATTTTAGACATTTTAGTACACACAAAGTAATCCGTCAAACGGAAGACACCAGAATTGGGTGACTCTATCCGGTCGGCTGCAGAAGATACACAAACACCTTCTTCGACCCGTCTCTTTGGGCTCTGTGCCAGCAAAAACATTGCCAGCCGCCAGCAAGGCTCACAATTTGTCGTTAATGTGGTGTACACGGCATTGGCAAAAGGCGTAGAGAAAATCAATAAAAAGTTTTTCTTTCAATTAGATCACCTTTGAGCAGGTTAACATTTTGGGTAAATCTTCGAAAAATATTATATTTCCTGAGCAGAATATTATGGGAATTTTTTAAGAGAAAAAAGATCAAAAAATTGTCAAAATCTGACAATAGGAAGCAAAGATATTCCAAAAAGTTGGTGGAAATTAGAAAAATCAAGATGGTGTTTTTTCCTTTTCTACCCCTTTTGAATTTTAACGTAAAAGCACAGAGAAAATTCGAAAAATGACGCTTTAGTTGAGTTAAAAAACTTCAGATTCATTTTAGGAAGGTTTACTGATTTTTAATTCTAAATTCCTGATTTTTATTTAAAATTCTTGATAGAATAAAATCTTTTACTCTTAAAATTAACTTTAAAAAAAAATGAATGCGTCCTCAATGTTAATAAGTTAACCTCAAATTAAAACTCAACGAAAGCGTCATAATTTTTAAATTTTCTTCGTTAAACAACGCCATTTTGAAAACATTCAATAACAACAACAACAACACACAGCCATTTGTCCCATTACTGGGGTTGGCTTCTCACACACAAATTTTGGCTTTGATTTTTAATGACCGGCTGCCGACCTGACGTCAACCTCAGAGAGGCATTTTTGTTGCATTGTGACTTTGTGTTAGGAATATTCCTCATTCATAAGTTTTTATCACAAGCAACGGTGCAGAGCAGTCAATATTAGTTCAAGAGTTGCCTCTCGTTGTAATATTGCACTGGTGGGAACGAGTGGGGCATTCCTGACCGAATGAGATCTTTTTTCATATCTGCATTACAGCCAATCGAACACCACCGAGCCTCGAACCCGCCGACCCTCCCAGGGACAGAGCAAACGGACACTGGGACCGTCTGCTTTGCCACTGCTCTACTGGGCCGACTGTAACAACAGTCAATAAATAAATTTCAATAAATTGAAAACATTCAATAAATAAATCAAACTAACCTGCATTTGCACATCAGCAAGCTTATTCCAGGAGAAATCAAACTCATTTAGGGGGACTTTTGCCTCCTTCAGGTAGTTCAGGAAGAGCATCTCCTCTGGTCTCAGCAGCAGTACTGCATGCCCTGAACTCCCAAGGCCACGAGCTGTTCTGCCAACACGGTGAATGTACTCCTTGGGATCATCTGGAGGGTCGTACTGCATAATCCAATCAACAGCTGGAATATCCAGCCCCCGGGCAGCTACATTTGTGCACAGCAGCACCCCCTGATCGGCATTGCAAAACTGGAAGAAGGTCGCTGTGCGCTTGGCCTGTTTCTGCTTCCCATGGATGGCGCTCACGGGCAAGTCGATGTAGTTGAAGAGATCATGATGGAAGCGTACGGACATGCATGAACTGAAGAACACCATGACCTTCTTCTTGCGATTCTTCTTTAAGAATGTGAACAGCATGAGGAATCTCTTCTCCGACGGACACACCACGTAGCCCTGCGTGAGTCCCGACACCGTGGCGACTTCCTTCTCATCATCCACCCCCACATAGACGGGCTTCCCCTTTAGTGCCAGCTTGTACACGGCGTCCGTCTTCTCAGTCTGCGTGGCTGAGAAGAGCATCGTCTGCCGACGTTTGGGGAGCAACTCAATAATCTGCTTCAGTTCAATTTCAAAACCAATCTCCAGGATTCTGTCCACTTCGTCAATTATCAGGCAAGAGAGGTTCTTGTAGAGGAAATCCGGAGTATTCTGCAGGTGATCCAGAAGCCTTCCGGGTGTTGCGACAATTATATTGATACCCATTGACAGCTTCTCTGCCTCAACCTTGCGATTGGCGCCACCCATGAGGATGCCATAAGTCTGCGAATGATGTGCCATGATCTCCTGCAGAACACCATAAATCTGAATGGCGAGCTCCCGCGTTGGGGTAATTATAATCGCCCCAACTCCATTGCGTGGCTTAAAATTCAGCTTCTGTATCAGCTCAACAGCTGGAATGAGGAATGCCAGTGTCTTCCCCGAACCCGTCTTGGCAGATCCAATGAGATGACGTCCCAGAAGCAGTGGCGGAATGGATTTTGCCTGAATCTCAGTCATCTTTGTGAATCCCATCCCCTTGATTGCATCCAGTGTGCCCTGTGAGACGTATTTCTTCAGTGATGAGAAATTTGTGTCCTCCAGAATGATTTCTGGTTGTTCCTCTTTTGCTGCATTGGATGTTTCACCCTCATCCACGGAATCTTCATCTTTTTTCTGTTTCTTTTTCTTCTTCTCTTCTTGTGGCGTTTCTTGACTTTCTCCAGCTTCCTCTGCATCTACTGAAAGAGAAAAAATTCCAATTACAACTGAGATAACTTAGAACAAATCTCCCGGGAAGGGAAAACATTCAGAACGCATAATAAAATTTCATTCCGGGAACTCAACTTTCGCAAGGAATTCCTCTCAAATTCGCCTTTGAATCATCATAATTTTATTACAGGAAATAAATAGAAGCATCCTTACCCTCACTCTCAGCACTCTCTGCTTTCCTCTTTTTGCTCTTCTTTCCTGATTTTGTGGGAATCTCCGGAGGGTTCTCTGTGTGAAAACAAAACCACGTGAAAATTTGAGGTTATGTTCATCGAGGGAGGAGAACTAAAAAGCAATTCTTTGGACTTTTGTTTACCTTCTTCTTGAAAATCCACTGTTGGCTGCTTCTTCTTCCCCTTCTTCACCTTTGGAGTGACTTCCACCTCCTGTTGGGGCTCTGGGAGAGAGGAAAGAGGTTTATCTCCCTGACCAGAGAATCGTTATTGAATTTCTTACCTTCCTCACTGTCTTCAGCAGTATTTTGTTGCTTCTTCCTGAATTCCTTGAACTTCTCCTCTCTACGACGAATCTTCCTCTTCAGCAGACGCTCCTTGAAAGTCATTTTAGCCAGGAAACTCCAGAAATGATCACAAAACGCGGATTTCGCTCAAACACTGCCTCAACAAACCAAATAATTTTTCTTCTTCTTAACGCCGGTGTCTTGGACGTCTCGGACAAGAAATGCGGGAAATTTAAAATGTAACCAAAAAACTAATTTTTCTTTTTAAAAATTACTTTTAATATATTAAAATCTAATTTTAAAAATTTATATACACATTCAATAGAATATACAGGGTGTTAATGATAATGTGTTGCATCGAAAAAGAAAAATTTTCTTTTCTATACAATTTTTTTTAGCAAATCGCATTGAATAAAATTAAAAACTCGCTCATTTTTTTCATTTTTTTTTAAATACATCCTCATTCCTCTTCTAAAAAAAAATCCTCCTTGCCTAAATAATAAATTACATTACAATTAAGACATAATATTGATTGATTTTTTCTTTTAATAATATAATGTAGAATAATTATTATTTTATAATAGAAACTTTTACAATAAAACTTTCTTTTTTTTTTGCTTCCGGCAAAATAATTTCGTTCGACTAAACTTTCCGGAAGTTTTCATTTTTTCCAACATTCAAAAAACTATTTTTTTTTATTTATATTGAAGAGAATTAATTCATAGATTTTCTCAGTTTTTCATTAAATAAAATAATTTGTTCATTCACTTTTCTTTTATATAATATGTAATAAAAATCATCCCTTGTTTTCCTCGGCAGTTTTCCAACAAAGAAAAATATTATTCTCTATTTTCCCCCCTCATCAAAGGCACACGAATCATTTATCTTCTTATCACGTTTCCCAATAAAGATTTTTTCCTCTTCTTCCTTTCGCTCCCTCCCATAAAAATTCCTTAAATAGAATAATTAATTTAAAAAAAATGAAATTACTAAACGTTCACTACAAAATTAAAAAAAAAAAGATTTCTAAAGAGAAAGTTTGAAAAAAAAGTAGCACCAATTCCGATTTTTTATGTTCATCCTTTTCTTATCGCAAAGAAAAAGAATCCCATCCCAAAATTATTTTGTAATTAAAAAAAATTATATAAAGAAGTTTTCAGTCCCTTCCCACGAAATAGAAGGTCATTTGTCATACGTAGACGGGTCCTAGGTCATCATTCCCATCAACGGCAATTTTGGTGTTGTTATCATCAAAGAATCTCCGGAAGGTGAACTCAAAGAACCCATGGAAGGGCTTCCCGGTGTCCGAGAACTCATCACTCCGTCCCGAATCGAGGGAACTATTCCGCAGCTTCCCCGGGTCGACTGGATCGAAGTTCGACGTGTCCGTGGGATGCTCAATCTTCGGAATATACGGGGCAGGTTGCTCACGGAGATTTTTGCTGAAATCAATCGACTTGAAGAACGGATGTGCCTTCACTTCATCCGCATTTTTGCCCAATCTCCGATCGGGCGATGAACACAGCTTCAGGATCATGTCGGCAGATTCACGTGAAAGTTTCGCCTGTGGTGGGATATGCAGTGTTGTCTCCCAGTTAATAACCTTTACAGAAAGAAGGAAAAAACAAATGTTTAAAACTTTTAATCTCATCTCACAGAGCTTCCTTTCTCTCTCTCTCACCTTGTGCTGCGTCTCACCGGGCGTATTAGCCAGGAAAGGTGGCTGCCCAACGAGCATTTCATACAGAATAACACCAACACTCCACCAGTCACACAGTTGAGTATATCCGCTCCTTTCCAGTACTTCCGGGGCGATGTAATTTGGTGTACCGACTAGGGAATGTGCTAAGCCACGCTGATGGGCTCGTTGTCGTCTACAAAAACCCCCAAAATACAAAGAATTCTTATTCACAAAGAATCCTCATTAATAAGAAAAAATCATTAAACTCACCGTTCAAGCACAGAAGGTCTCGTTACTTCTCCATTATCATCCCATGGCTCCATTGAGTCCTGTCTAGCGTGTTCTCCTGATGAATTGAGAAACAATTTTTGTTCAGAAAATTATTATTTTTGATCAGGAGAACTTTTTATTTAAATCAGGAAAAACAGAGAAATTAATTTTTGTTTTTTTTTTAAATTTAAATAAAGAGAAAAGAAATTGTCAAGAAAAATTAATTAAGGGCATTCTTCTATTTTTTTTAATTCAAATAAACTTTGCAGTAAAGCTCCACCAAAAATATTGTCTAGTTTGAAGCAGGGACGTAGTCAGGGAGTATCGGAATATTTAAACATCTTCAGCAGACACTTCAGATTTTTCTTTAGATGAAAGGAAATTTTCTAAGCGAGAAAAAAAATCAGAAACGTCAAAGTTTGTAAAATAAAATGTCAAACGAGAGAAAATAAATTTGTCAGACGCTAAAACAAACGTCAAATGCAGTAAAAGAAGTGTCAGACGCTAAAATGAACGTCAAATATATCATAAAAGAGATTTCAAGCGTTGAAAAGATAGTCAAATGCAAGAAAAGAGACTTCTAATGTTGAAACAAACGTCTAACGTTAGAAAAACAACATATGATGATAAAACAAACATTAAACGTGAGAAAAAAATCATCAGACGTTGTAACAAACGTCAAATGCAATAAAAGAGGTTTCCAACGTTGACACGAACGTTTAACGTTAGGAAATCAACGACCCATTAACGATTAATGAAAAACAAATATTAAACGTAAGAAAAAAGTCGTCAGATGCTAAAAAAAACGGCAAACTTAATAGAAGAAGTGTTAAACGTCAAAACAAATGTCAAATATTTAATAAGAAATGTCAAACGTCTTTTAATTACAACTAAAACCGTCTTGCTGACGATTCAATAAATACGAAGAAGAATTAAAAGTTCTGATTGGTTGATAAACTCAAACTGAATGTTCATTGGTCAAATCACCTCCAAGTTTTTTTTTAACTTGAAGTTTAAATGCAAAGTTGATTTGAATAGACTACTAATCAAAAATTCAACAAACTTTTCATTTTTTGAATATTTTTTAAAAAAATTCGTGAAGTTTGAAATTCCCCTCCTTTTAAATCTTTCTTCAACTCTTTGCATTCTCTACGACATTTCGAGGATATTTACCCCCTTCTGCAGGTATTTAACAAAAATAAATAAATTTGACAAACTTACCATTTTTCTGATAATACTTGGAGTCATGCGTCCACCGGAATCCTGTGCACAATCCAAAATCTGTTAATTTTATATGTCCATCCCTATCGATGAGAATATTGTCTGGTTTTATGTCCCTGTGTGAAGAAGATCAAGAACTTTAACACCTGCTCTTCCAATTAACAAAATCCTCCTTGACAAATTTACCTGTGAATGAATCCCATTTTGTGGACACTCTCCACGGCGCACGTGAGCTCAGCAATGTAGAAACGTGCCAGGGGTTCCTCGAAGATCTCCTTTTTGATCAGCAACGACATCAAGTCACCACCTAGAAGGAATTTTTATTTAGAATTCTTCTTGAATTCCTTGCAAATTCTCCACGACTTACCTGGAATATAGTCCATGACAAAGTAGAGATTATCCTCATCCTGAAAGCTGTAGTAGAGCTTCACGACCCAATCGTTGTCAGCCTCAGCTAGGATATCCCTTTCTGCCTTTACGTGCGCCACTTGATTCCTCTTGAGTACATCCGCCTTCCGCAGGGTCTTCATGGCGTACAGATGATTCGTTGCATCAATTTTCCGCACCAGACTCACCTCACCAAAAGCCCCAACACCAATATCCTTAATCTTGAGGAACATTGACTTATCCATCTTTGCCCTCTTCAACCGGATATAGTTGGATTCCTTCTGGCACAGCATCTTCCGCATTTGAGTCTGACTCTGCGTCGTTAGGCCCATTTTCAGCATCTCACGCTCAAGTTGATTCCGCCTATAGAGGCGTGCCTTGTAGGATTTCAGCACATTCTCAATGTGTTGCTCCATGAAGAATTTAAAAGCTTGCGGTGAGTAGTGCCGTATCCGGAATTCCTTCCTCTCAGCCTCCTTCTCCTTGGAAACATTCTTTCGCACAGGAATCGGGCTGTGGTGCTTGATCTTCTTGCACGGGCCACTCTCACCTGCACCACGTGTCGATGCAGTACCCGCTGTGGGGGCAGCACCACCCTTCTTCTCAATCCCATTAACTTTAGCCACACTACTCGATGCCGTGGGCGGGAGTGGGGGTGTTGTGGTGAGATTCCCATTCTTGAGACTCGTCGGGGATTCTCCGGGGGAATTTCCATTCGTCGTACGTGCATTTGTGGCATTGGAGTTCGTATAGGGCGGAGGTGGTGGCATATTGCGGGATTGTTGCCCCGCCAGCAGGGCTTGCATGGTGCTGGCATACGATGGGGGCTCCGTCGTGGGGACAACGGGTTGCGGTGTAACGTTCCCATTGACAACTGCGGGTGGTGTTGAGGGTGCCGACACGGGTGGCTTGGACGTCGGGACGGGTGATGGGGTCGTGGCCTGAGATTTCTGATGAATACTGGACGCATACGAGGGTGGTGCCACCGTTGTAGCAATGCATGGCGTTGTAGGAGCCGCTGGGGCAATTGCCGTCTGCAGGACGGGCTTTTGCACCTGCGTTGACTTCACCGATTGCATGATAATCGGTGGTTGGGTCTTCGTTTGACGAGCACCCCATGCGGGTAGGGGGATGGGTCGGGCCATAGCAGCCGGGTGTGGAGGCGTCACTGCCGCCTTCAATGAAAAATCATTCCGGACATGATTTTTTTTTATTCAATTAAATGTTTTCCAAGTTTCCGGAAACATTGAAAAGTGTCCGGGAATATTAAAAAAAAATTTCAAGGGGCAATAATGAGAAACCAGAAGCTTTGAAAAGGATTCCAGGTTACTTGAAAAACTCTTAAGAACACTGGAAGACATTCAGGAGCATTAAAGTTCCATTGGGAAGCCTTGAAAGCTTATAAGGATCATTTTAAAAAAATTTGTGACGCATTAGAAGCTTTCTGGCGCTTTATTAAGCTTCCAGAAGCATTGAAAAGCATCCGGGAGTATTGAAAAAAATCGTATGAGCAATAAAGAGAATCCAGCAGCTTTGAAAAGCTTCCAGAATACTTGAAAAGCTTTTGGGAGCACTGAAAAACTTTCAAAGGGGCCTTCAAAACCAATACAAAACTTTGTGAGAATTCAAACCTTTTCAAAAACATTTTAAAGCTTCAAGGAGTCTTGAAAAGCCTTCAGGAAGGAGTAAAAAGAATCCAGAAGCTTTGAAAAGCTTCTAAGAAAATTGAATAACTTTCAGGAGCATTAAAAAATATTTTGTGAGCATTAGAAAGCTTCTTGGAGCACAAATAAGCTTCCAGAAGCATTAAAAACTTTCCATGTATATAAAGTAAAATATTCCTGGGGCTTTAAAAAGTGTCCAAAAGCAATAAAAAGCTTCCAGGATCATTGAAAAACTCCTAGGAACATTGACTTAATGGCTAGACTTCAAGGAACCTTAAAAAGCTTCAACGGGCGTTGAAAAACTTTCAGAAATATTGAAAAGCAAACAGAAGAACTAAAAAACTTCCAGAAGCATTCAAACATTTCCAGGGACATTTAAAAGCTTCTGGAAGCAATGAAAAAGTTTCCAGGAGCACTAACAGGCTTCAATGAGGATTAAAAAGCTACTTGGAAACCCTCAAAATCTACCCGAAGCATTCAAATCTTTTCCTGTAACATTTAAAAGCTTCCAAGAGCTTTGGAAAATTTCTAGGAGTTTTTAATAGATTCTGTTACAATTGAAGATTTATTTATTTGCCACAATTGAATTTTGTACAGCGGTGGCCGGGGCGGTGTGGCTGGAGATGTTTTCTCCGTCGCTGACGGTAGCCAAAAGAGGCAGAGTTTTCGCTGCCAGAGCCCAAGAGCTCTTTCTTTCTCCTCATTTAGGCGCTCTCAGCGCCTCTCGTTGGGAATAGCCAACAATTCTGAGAGAATTAAAGAGCTTCCAAAAGCAAAAAAAACTTCCAGGGGCATTAAAAAAAATTTAAAAAAATCTTCCAGAATTCCCAAAAAAAAAATCCCAAAAAATAATCTCATATAATCACAAATACAAGAAATCACATTAGAATAAATTATTTTGAGCATTTTTCAGCTTTCTTTTCAACTTCCGGAAGTCAAAAAACCCAATAAAATGGAAGAAATCAAGAAAAATCTTTACCTGAGAGACAGTGATGGGACTAGGAGATCCCGCCGATGTGGCCGAATAAATACCAGAGCTGGGGCTTTTGCGATAATCCGTCGTCGTGCTGGACTGCGTTGGGCTCTGACGACTCTGGATGGATGCTGTGTAGCTGGGTGGTGGTGGAGGTGCCCCAGCTGAAATGATGGGATACGGTGGTGGTGGCTCTCCGGAATTCCCACCACTCTGATACAGGCTCAACGCTTGCATCTGCTGCGACAGTTGCTGCTGCGCCTGTGGCCCATTTTGCACAATCATCGGCTGTCGCGGATGTGTCCCAACCGCACTCACGGGTGACGTTCCACGTGCCGGACTCTGCGATGGGAGTGGCACAGAACGCGCTGTGGGGTTCGTCGCGGGGCTCATACGCTTAAAGAGCTGCTGGAAATTCGTCACAGGCACCGGGGGTGGCGTCGGCGGTGTCGACGAGCACCGCGGCGGCGGCAATGGGGGTGCATCACTGAAACTCGATGGACACGGCGACGGGGAGTACTGCCCGGTGCTGGCACGACTTGGGATAATTTGCTGATGCGAATGGGGGCTATCGGACCGGGAACTTCCTGCCCCTGAATCGAGAGCTGGACTATTGCGATTGTACTGCAATGCCTGACTGAGCTCACGCTCAATGCTGTGCTTTCGCATGAGCTTCGTGGCCAGGGCTGCTGGCACCTTGGACGGTGGTGGTGCACTGTGGCCATTAATTGGTGATTCGGGGGATGATGTGGGTTTTGTTGCGGCAAAAAGGAGCCCATCGGGACGTCCTGAGGCCTGTTTTAACGCATTTACTGCTTGATCCTGCAAGCAATTGATTCAATAAACTTAATTTAGAAAATTTCTATTTATTGATTTTTTTTAAATTTTTTTTTACAATAAATCTCCTAAAAACCCAGCTAAAAGATAAATGAGCGCAACTTTATAATTTTCCAGCGACGTTTTAGGGTTTTTTTTTTAATTGACAGAAACCTTCAATAAAAAATAATTTAAATATTTTTCCACTTATTTTTCCTCCATCAAGATCAATTTAATTAATTCTTTAAATCCATCCCCTTCTACTTTTCATAATTTAATCCCCCATCAATTGATCATAAAATGTTGGAAGCTTTCAAAGAAGAAAAATACGGCAGGTAAGCATAAGATCGCTTCTCGCGCGTCCTTCACGCATGTTTTGTTCTCCGGTGAAGTTTCCTTGGGCGGATGGTGTGAAGAATGTTGCATTCTCTGAATTCTTCACATCCACACCTCGCCTGTTTGTGTCCCCCCAGCTAGCCTCTTGTGGCTGTGGCTCCTGTGGCTGCTACGGGGATCCACAGTAGCGCCACCAGACAGTCCCAATTCGTGGCTCTTTCAGTTTTTGCCGTGACCGAAATTGGCGGCCACAGGGGACCCACGAATGGTTGCAAATTGTGACCATGCAGAATTCAATGAATCTTGAAAATCGTATTTCACGTATTTAACACCAATTTAATGTAACAGAAACTTTATAATTTCAAATAGAGATTACTTAAAAATCGATATCAATCGGAAAAGTATAGAATTTTAAGAGAATTAAACATTTTTGTAAAAACGGCCACGAGAGGGTCCCAGAGCAGCCACAGCGGGGACGAGACGTTTACAATTTATGTGGAATATTAGCAGTTTTTTAGCTTTTTCTTGAAAATAAAATATCTGGGCATCTTTAGTATGTTGATAACAACTGATAAATATCATTTTATTTAAAATATAAAGAAAAAAATTTTTTTTTAATCAGCCACAAATGTATAGTCACAGGGGGTCCCCTTTTTTTTGGTTCGTGGCCGCCCTGTGGCTCCTACTTTGGGAAATTTCCCAAAATAATTTTTTGAGCCACCACCGCGGCGCTAGTTATGTTGAGATATTTCTGTGTGAAAGAGAAGCACGTAAACGTCATATTCCTATACTCTTCTTACACATTAGAGAAGATTACTTGGTGACAGACCCAAAACGCATTAGGGAGACAAGGATAGAAAAGTGAAAGAAATATATATCCGCAAGCGGTGCGCGACCCACGTGGACGGCCACTACGCGGTCACCACACGGCCACAGCGATCCTAAGAAGTGCATGACGTCACAGCGATGCTTCTCACTCACAAGATCAATGATTCTCCGGGAGATCAATGCCAAATGAGTTTAAAATAAAAATATTAGAAATAAAATATTTTTATATTTTTGAATAAAAATATGCTTTTACATTAATTTAAATAATTAAAAATTATCCGAAGATACTTTATTAAATTTTTCGCGTTTTTAATTCCATTTTATCAATGCTCTCACTAATTACTAATTATATTTTTTGTGATCGTTCAAACCAAAAATCATAGTTATTCATTTTTTTGTCAGAAAATAAATTATTTTTAAAAAATATAAACCACTATATCGATATTTGAGTACGTTCAAGAGAGAAAATAATGTTTTACCGCACCTGCTAAATATCACGTTAAACAGAATTTTCAATCTTAATCTTAGGTATGAATTTAGGTAAAAATTTTGACACAAATATTACTGTAAGTATTTTCCTTTAGTTGAGACAATTGCAGGTAATAAATGGGTTTTTTATGGTATTGTACTGCCGAAAGGCTTAGTAAGGAAAACTAAAAGATAATGCTCCAGGTAGCAATTCGAGCAGCACTTGGGCATCAATGCATATGTTAATATTGGAAATACCCAAATGTTTTGCAAAAAAACTCTTAAACTTTCCAGTAAAATATAAGAATTCATTTTGTTTGCAGGAAATTCATATTATTTAAAGTCTCGAAAACAGCGTATTTTCAGTTTTTAGTCTTTGCAATAGCTATCTATTTTACATAAGCCTGCGAGAATAATGTTGGTAATGGTTCCCTATTAAGCCCATATGAAGCACGTGGAAAAATATCATTACAAATAATCTCATTTTCTTTATAATCCTGGACATTTATTGGCATAAAACAATGTCAGGACCCTTCAAAAAGGGTTTAGTTTAGGTTTTGATCAATTTTTTGCAATTTTATTATTTTACCCCAAAAATCATCAATTTTAATTCATTTAATTAATAAAATTACATTAAGGACCCGCATTTTGAGATTATTCATTAAATTTCAAGACGTAAAGTGGATATCGCATTTATTTCTGAATGGTTGATACCCCGAAAATCTGATTACAAAGTTATGATAATTCTTTGACATATTATTGTATATTTCATGAGAGAATATACCATCGCCATGCCCTCTATGTATGTTGTAGAAATATATTTTGAAAGAATATTTTTGGGATATTTTTGTGGGAAATTTTTTTGGATGCTTGCGCCGTAGCCACGAGCCATCCACAGAGGGGACGTCACAGTGACCGGTCACGATTTATTCCCCATTTGTATGTCACCTGACCGTGTGGTGGCTGTCTGGTGGCGCCACAGGGGCCACCCATGACCGCCACGGACCGCGTGGTGGCTGCTGAAGGTGTGCTGGGCCCCGTAGGCATTGATCATCATCTCTCTTATGCTATTTGTTGGCTATTAAGATGTATTTTTTCCACCTTCTTTTGCTCCATTTTATCACAAATGAATTCTTCCACATACCACCCCTACCCTTCGTCTTACGCGTGTGCATGATCCTCTCCCCTTCCTCCCTCGCCTTGCAATTGCTGTATTTGGTCGCTGCGTGGTGTGTTGTCAAGTAAAGGAAGACAACTTCCAAATACAAAAAAAGAATCCATGAGAGACGCACTCTCTCTCTCGCACGGTAATTGCGCCTCTTTGAGATGCCTTTTAGTGCAATCTCACACCGATTTGAAAAATAAAAAGAAAACAAATTGCTCCCCCTAAAAACAAGGCAAAGAAGAAGAACCTTCTTCTGCACCACCAGACAACGTCCACATAGGAATCTTTCGCGCGCTCTTTTTCCCCTTTTTCGTTATTTTTGTTGTTGTTGTTATTCGTGATGCCTCCTTCTTTTTTTTTAAAAGTCATTTGCTGGAGTTTCCAACATATACACTACCCTCAAAAAATTTCCGGACATACAAAAATTGCGTTTTTTTAGGTAAGTTTCAAGATGTCCCATTTTTTGATCAGAAAATTTTGCCAATATATTCCGTTTGGAGCAGAAAATTTTTCAATTTGAAGAGGAATGTTTCATTTTGTCAGAAAAATCTGCCATTTTGATCAGGAAAATATGATATTCGATAAGTTTGATAAGCTATATGTCAGGATAATTAGCAATTGAACAGTGAAACGGGTTCATGATCTGAAGAATATTCCGTTTTGGTCATGAAAAACAAGAAACAAATCAGGAAAATAAAACTTTGGGCACGAAAATATGACAAAATGATCATGTAAATATGCTGTCACTGTTCAGTTCTTATTTAACCTGATTTATAGCTTATTATCCTGATCAAATGTCATATTTTCCTGATCAATATGACAGATTTTTTTTTTTGACAAAATGGAACATTCCTCTTCGAAATGAAACATTTTTCTAACCAAAACGGAATATTCTTCTGATTAAAAACAGAATTTTCTGATCAAAAGATTCGATCTAATTTCAAAGTGCATTCATTTGAATCTGAGTTGTTCAAATCGGTCAACCACAGGCTAAGATACAGCCAAAAGTATATTTTTTCACTATGGTTCACTACAATTGCTGCCACGACCGAACCGCTTGACCGATTTTCAAAAATTTATCAGATTTGAAAAGATAATTAAATTACCTTTCCAACAATAGTCTATCTGTCAAAATCGGTGCACTAGCAGCCGAGATGCTAGAGGTCAAAGTGAAAAATTGTAAAATTTTGAAAAAAGTATCTTCCATCTAGGTTTACTAAAATGGCTGCCAAGAAATAACGAGTTAACCGATTTTCAAAAATTTAACAGTTTTGCAAAGGTGAGAAATGTACCTTTCTAAAATTAATAAATTTTTGAAAATTGGTTTACCACAGCCGCAGATCTAGCTACGTGAAATTTGCCTTCAAAAATACCCCATTTTTGCTTGCCCGGAAACCTTTTGAGAGTAGTGTATATATACATATATCCTAGGTATATATGTACATTGGGATGCAACCAGTTTTTCATAGTTAGTATATATACCTACATATGTATGTTGTTTATGTAGGTAGGTAGGTATGTTTGGATGGAAGCACACCGCGCGAGAATTCCTCCAGCAATCCTCGCGCGTCATCCCATTTGGGATCGTCGTCCATTGGATTTTTCTTTTCTTCTTCTTCTCCTTCTCACTCTCTTGCAATTCACAAGAGAATCTCTTTCTTCTTCCTTCACCCCTTCTCATTCACATTGCTTCACCGCCCCCCATTCCCTGCAATCTTCTACTTCTCGTGACTTTTTATACCAACATTACATATTTTCCACTATATTTCACCTTGATTCTTTTTTATCATCTCGCTTTCTTGTTTCTCCTTCTTGTTCTTTTTTATTTTATTTTTATCTTCTCTCCTTCGACTATTTTTGTTGTGTGCATTTTTATTTTATTTTATTTTATTACAAAAATTCTTTACGCTTTGCCTCTCCATTTGTATACGTATATGTGGTGTGTTCCTCCTTGGATCAGCCACATTTTTGTGGTGCTCTGATGCTTTTTTTTTTTGCGTTGCTGCTGCTGCTTCTCTTTTCGCGCGTGAAGAATTGCAAGATCACACGGGGGGGACACACATTGGACATTATAAACATGTTGTGTGTGAAGGACGCAATGCTGGCTGGCTTTATATGTAGTTCTTGTGGGCCATCATGCAAGAAAATAAGGGATTGACCGCTTCTCTATATTTATTTGTTGTGTTGTTCTCTCTTTTAAATACTTTGCGCGCCAAAAAAACTCCATAAGATGATCGTCCTTTTGAATGACGCGACGATCATTCTTTGCCCACAAAATCTTCATCCCACGATTTCTTTAATCTTTATATCACAAATGAAGGATCAAAGAAAAAAAAAACATTTCTTACTATAGAAAGATTTGCAAGATCGCACGATCACCATGTGAAGAAAATCATTATCTATTTGAACTTTCTTGTTTTATTCCGCACCAATCTCCTTTTTTTTGCGTTTATGTTGTTCCTCTTTCGTGTCACATCTCACCGTTTACCATGTCTCCCCTCTGTGATAATGGCTGGCTGGCTTAGCTGCAGTACCACCATTAAGCAATGAGAAAAGTCCCCCCTTTTAGCCCCATTTAGCGCAATATTTTTCCCTTTTATTTTTGCAAACTAAACACGGCGCCCCCTTCCCGCGAGATCGTTGATGTCGTGCGAGCTTCCATGTGTCGCATGTAAAGCATATTATTATATCTGTAAATATTATAGGTAGTTGTCAAGGTAGAGAGAAGTTGATAGTCCATGGCGCCATTTCACATTCCATACCAACAAACAACAACACTAAAAGTCAGTCTCTCCTCTCTTACATGAGATCCAACTCTAAAGCACAAGAGCTGCACATTGCGCGCACACACCATAAGACCCAAAGAAGGTACCACTCAGCATTGAATATTAGGAGGAGCTTTTGGCAAAAGAAAAACTAATTCTCATCTTCTTTAAGAATATTGTTTTAGTGCGAATTTTCGATTGAAATTGATCTTGATCATTTAAGTGTCCAAATATTCAATTTTCGTATTTGATTTAAGAAATATTTTGAATCTGAACCCTTAAAAATTATTTAAAATAGAATTTACTACTTACAAAAACAAAACAAATTTACAAATCTTCATAATAGCGAAAGAACTTCGTAAAAAAAACGACCGTAATTGTCAAAATTAAATTAATAAAATTACAAACTAAAAAAAAAAAAGAATAAATAACCTCCCATCTGCCGAAGTATTTTCTTTCAGTTATTCAAAATATTACATTGCGATCGTCATTGATCTTCATCTTGATCGTCTTGATCGCGATCTTGGCTGTTGAATTTTTTTTCTCTTAATTTTTTTTTCTTTTCAATATGATCCCGTTTGCGATAAACATGCGATCTTCGCACCCCAATGCACATTGATCGCTTGAATATCGTGTCAAAGAGCAAACACGTAGTCACGCAGAATTGAAATTGAATAAAAAACAACATCAACAAATTGATCCTTTTCGTGATGATCGCAATAAACTTACCTCACTGTAGCCGGCATTAATTAAATTAGTAAGTTGTTGACACATGAGAATTTCTCTCTCTCGTTCGGCCAAATTTTGATGATTTGTCACCTGTTGCTGGCCCAATTGTGGTGTAGTTGATCCATCTGTTGTCATCTGTGTTGTGTGCATTATAGATTGTGCGTGAGGCATGAGAAAAGAAAGTCATAATATGAGAAAAAGCAGATCAAGAACATAATCAACATCAATATAAACACATATATTTCTCAATGTATTTGAGATGGGTTTTGCAGTTGAGCACAGAAGAAGGAGGATTGAAGCACCAGCAACAAAAAATGATCGTATACGATCGCGATCTTCATATGATCTCTCAATGTCAATTGATTACATTTTATCTTCGTCTTATTGATACTTTGAAATGAGACTTGAGGGATATAATGGCTTTTAATCTGTGGAAAGAATCTCTGTTCGCTTTTTTTTCCCTATACTACCTACCTACCTATATGTATATTATTCCTCTTACATCTTCCTTCGCTTCTCCTCCACTATCATATCTTTTTCTTCTTCAGCATTTTTTTTTTCGTTGTTGTATACCTGGTCTCTGAAACACCTTTTACAGTAGCAAGAAATGTGCAATTATTTAAATTTCTCTCTCTCTCTCTCACTTCTCTCTATACATTAATGATACTGATCTTTGAGATTACATTTACCCGCATGAGAGAGATATTCTTTCATAAATTCACATTTGCAGTGAGATTCACATTTCTTATTTCTTCTTAGCCTTTTTTTCATACTCTCTTATCTTTAAAGTTAGGTACGTACAAGCAGAAAATTCCAAGACAGTATTTTTTCTTTTAAGATGAGAAATTCTGCAAAAGATCCGTCAATATGGATTGATCGATCATGTTTAACCTGCTGGCCGCCAAGACCTTGGAGCTTCCTTAGAGCGCCAAGGTGGGGTCGTTGAACGACCCCAAGAAGGAAGTCGATTTTCTCATAAACTATAAAACCGGGAACTGTCGGGTTACTACCTTTAGACTCCTTATATAGTCCTCTTGCCCCTTGCATCACAAATTCGCCACCCGGAAACACGCTGAAGAAGATATTAGGGAAAAACATTTTTCACTCATTTTTCACACTTTCTTCCTGAGAAATTTGCCACGAAGTTGACCGCAACTGCTATTTTTTTTCACTACTTCCCCACATTCCCATCACTTCCCGCACCGTGATAAATGGCAATATTTCTCGAATATTCTTTATTGTTTTGCACATTTATATGCCTCTAATTATGTTTTATGTTGTTTATGTTACTTATTCGCGATAATTCTGACACTGAGATGGTAAAGTGAGAAAGTAAACACAACCCTTCAACCCCCTTCAACCATATGATTTATGATGTGACTAACTTCATTCTAAGAAATTTTCCGCAGCATGGCCGTTACACCAATTTTTGAATTCCCTTCTTCTACATTTTCCTTAATAACTTTTCTTGTGGTGGACGGATTGAGCTGAAATTTTTACACAACCTCCTCAGATAACCAAGGAACTTATTTCCAAAAGATGGGAACGCTAACTTTTATATTTATTAAGTTATAGCACGAAATATAGGGCTGGGGTCGTTCAACGACCCCGCTTGGCGGCCTAGAGGTTAAGAGAATTTGTTGGATAGATTGCTAGAAATTTTGACTTCTCTAGACACACTAAACTTTGACTTTGAGAAACCTTTAAACGGATTAAAGAACCTTGAAGAACTTAATATTATTTTTTTTAGTCCGACTATTACTTAATTAAAAATTCGAAGAAAATCTTCTGGTTATGAAATGGTTAACAACAATCTCACTTGGTAAATGAAATCTTTACCAATTTGGTTTTACTTTTCTGCTATCATTCATTATTCCATCAAAATGTTTTACATAAGTTAACGGTGGGATTTCCTAACTTATTTTCTTATTAAAACATTAATAATGATAATATTATAAGATCAATGGTTTATCGTTATGTATATTGATTTATTAAACGAGAGGATTTCCCAGAAGTTATCTTCTTACCAAAACAATTCCTTTATGAAAGTGAACTACATTTGCATTGATAAGACATTCTTGTGGGTATAAATTCACGTAGAAATGAAAAGAAATTTTCAGTAATTCTTGATCGGTGATCTTATTTAGTCCATTTATTTAGTGAAATTTCATCAATACATACAAAATGTTAAAAATTGCAGTGTCTGTTATCCTCTGTCTTGGGATATTTATTGCATCGATCAATGCAGGTAAGATTCAAATCTTACAAGAAACAAAAATCTTTTTTTTTTTTAAGATTTAAGATTAATTCAATTACTTTCCATTTTCTTTAGATTGCAAATTGGATCTAAAAAGGAATCTTCCATCGGAAAAGATTCCCATTTATTTGATAAAACAGAACAATGATGATTTTTCTTTATTTGTCCCTGATGGACGTGAAACTACTTTTTACACAAATGAACGTCTTTATGCCTACTGTCCTGATATGCGAGCTAATCATGGGATAAGAGAAATCATTTGTGATGCACAAGGAAACTTTCCAATTAAATCCGTACAATGCAATGAGGAAATTCAACCTGAACTGTTGCAACTTCCAAAGACTTGCTATGAGAATTTTGGCAATGTCTGGAAGCTAGGGTTCTATATTCCCAGCAATGCTATATCATATAGTAAAACATTCTCAACTATGGTTAGCGTATGCTACCATCTTGATCTCTTTGAGACACTCTACACTTATCACACAATTAATGGCAAAGCTATTCAATGTAAGAACAATCATCTTAAAGATTTCTTTTTTCTTAAGACTTCTAATTCTAATATAATAATTTTATATCTGATATTTTTCAGACTCCATGAATCGTGTTAATCAACGTTTTTCAGGTGCAGGTATCCCAACGACTAATCTAACACCGAGAGTATCGAATTTAGACACAATCTATACACAACGGTATCAAAAGGATTTCTTCAAGACGCTCTACGGACAAAATCAGAACTATGTAACGGATAAAATCTACCTAACACGTGGCCATATGGCTCCAGCTGGAGACTTCATTTTCCACCCTCAGAAAAGGAGCACATTTTACCTTGCAAATGCTGCACCGCAGTTTAATACCGTAAATGCAGGTAATTGGGAAATCGTTGAAGATCTAACGCGAATTTTAGCTGCTAAACAAAATCGTCAAATTGGAGTCTTAACGGGAGTCCTTGAAGTACTAAAGCTGAAGAATCTCAACACAAATCTCGATGTTGTAGCAAGTTTATCTGATAAGAATCGTTTTCACGTGCCAAAGTACTACTTTAGAATACTTCTTGATGATACAACAAAATCTTCAATTGTTTTTGTCACACAAAACAACCCCTATTCAACTACACCAACTACCGTCTGTACCAACGTATGCAATGAAGCAGGATTCAGATATAGTCAATTTACGGACTACAATAAGGGCTACACAATTTGTTGTAAATTTG
This sequence comes from Lutzomyia longipalpis, assembly GCF_024334085.1. Taxonomy (NCBI): domain Eukaryota; kingdom Metazoa; phylum Arthropoda; class Insecta; order Diptera; family Psychodidae; genus Lutzomyia; species Lutzomyia longipalpis. The sequence continues at coordinate 49,960,294 of NC_074707.1, forward strand.
ATGAATTTGTTAAAAGTATTTATTTTGTTGAACCGAAAAAATTCAAAACTCAATCATTCCCAAATCTTATTACAAATGTTTAAAGTTTCTTTTTTTTTAATTTATAATGCCTTACTAATTCTTATGCTTTGTAGTTAAAGAGGTTTAGTCTTGCATATATTTAACGATAAGTTTACCAGAATAATAAAGGTGTAACAGGTTCTTAAATAAAGACAGAAAACTCAATTTATTAATTTTTTCTTCAAATGCTTCTCTAATCCTTTAAATTTCCTAATTGTGTATTAATTTAGGTTCTGTGGCATTATTTTCAATATACTAATTTGAATATTTTAAATGTTTTTTTTTTGCTTACCTGCGATCCATTGTTGATATGGACAAATTTGCATAAATCTTTCCTTATTTGCTCCAGTGCATTCGTCGTGTACTCCGACAGTCGCGCCGATGACGGTGTCTTTCCGCCGGATGAATTCATTCCTAATGTTGAAGTTTGTCATATCACAAAAAGAAAAATTTATCCTTTGGATTTTTCTTCTTTTACTTCACCCACAACACAATTTAATTAAAAAAAATATCTCTTTTTTTCCTCCTTTTTCACTTAATAAATTGTTTAATTGGAGGACACACCACAAAAATTGTTTAGATAGCGAAATATTTTAAAACAACAACATTGAAAAAAAAACCTGTCCACTAATCACTGGGAGTTTTAGTTTAATTAAATTAATTGCAAGAGAAATATTCGAAATATTTCTCTCTCTGTCGTTTCCTTATCAAATTCCACGCATTACTCTTCAAAGGCACTTTTTACTCCCGCTCTTTCAATGCCAAATACCGCATAAATTCCACAGAGAGTAAGAGAGGAGAGAAAAAATATAAGACAGGCACTTTTTTTTGTTACTTCTTCACAGACAGAATCCTTTTCTTCGAGAGTTTGATCACCGAAGAGACCTCAAGTTGATCGTCTTCTTCATTCTTCGGAACTGCAATAGAGGAGAAGACGAAAAATGTGGTCAAAAGCAAAAAACACATAACACAGTGAAAGAAAAAAATAAACTAAAAAGGGGAAAAAATAGTGGAGAGACATTAGTAAAATTGTTTTTTAATGGAATTCCTGCACCTGTCCTTCTCTTCTTTTTTTTTCTCCACACACACACACTCCACCCTATATATTTTTTATTGCTCCTCTGTCTCTGTGTTTTCATCATTTCTTCTCTTCCTTAATAACCAATAAACCAATTATAATGCTCTCTTTTTGCTCGTGTTGCATTCTTCTATGTAGCTCTATACCAAAAACCACATAGTTTCAACCAAAAATTCTTTTAAAGCCCTTTCGGGGTTGAGGGAATTTTTCTATATAACCATTTCCTCCCCACAAAATTTCATCTTCTTCCTCTCATTTTTTATGAGTGTTTCTTCCTAAAAATTTGTCTTCAGAAAACTCTTTTGAAGGTTATTAAAATTGCATTTCAAGCTGAAAATTTCTTATAATCAAAGGCTTTTGAATTATTTATTTTTGTGTCTGATAATCAATAAAAAATAAATGATCAAAAAACATTTCCTTGATTGATTTTTGTTAATATCTCCTTATATCTATTCATCAAGAAAACTAGTGCTGTGGGCAGAATCACATGCCATCAATGCAAAAGTCTCGAGTTCGAATCCAATGCAAAAAAAAAATTTTTCCACCCTCTATTGCTTCGAAGTAATTTCGTTTTTGCTAAATTTCTTCATTTTGGGAACTAAAAGCAAATTTTCTTGCTTAAAACACAAGAACACCGACCTCTTAAGCCCACAAAATCACACTCTTCTTATCACACAGTACCAAATTCCTTCAATGTTATGTTCAAATCACAATGTTTCACTCCATTTCCCTATATGATTTACATTACTCTCTAAACCTCTCAAGACTCTCAATTACAATTTATGACACAACAGGAGGAACAAAAAAACGTGTCTTACCTCCAAAAAAAATGGTACAGTGTCATAAATAAAAATTTCTTACCCTTCATAAGAAGGAGAAAAAAGGTTCCAAGTTTGTCGCTCTTTTATCAAACCACGCGCGATAACTTTTTTTCCTTCTCTTTGTAGACTCTGTTTATACGCCATTCGGCGAATTCCACAGACAAAAAATCACGCGAGAATTCGGGTCTCTTCCATTACAATATTATGTGTATATTGGCAAGCGCGAATGTAAACAAAAATACACACAGAGATTAGATTTTCTTGCGAAATTCGACTTTATTATAATAGATGAGAAAATTCCAGTGAATTTTTTTTGCCCGTCTTGCCCACTTTACGATCAATTTGAAAATATTTATTATTTAAGAAAAAAAATTGCTTCGTAATTCAATCAGTAACAATTAAAAAATTAACACATAGCTCTGTGGAATTTTTTCTGTGTGATGAATACGTCATTGTAGTAAAATATTGGTGCAATGAGAAGAGAAGGAAAATACACTCATAAAAATAATTGAGCTCTATTGTCATTCACATTCCCTTTCAATCATTCCTTCCCCACTCAATATGCGAATTTTTGACAGATATCCTCTTTTTTGCATGTCCATTTGACGTGTGCGAAAGAGACACATATATGGGATTTTCTTGCGCAGAAAAGAGACAGCATAGGTGGATTAAAGAGAGGCATGAAAACTAGTGATCTGAGAGTGAGATAATGTGAGAAAATTTGCCTTTGAGGATCGTGTGTTTGGTACTCTCTCTCTCTCTCTCTTTGGCTGTTTGCGATCATGTAGTGAGGCTAAGGTGAAGATCTTTCCATATACTTACAAAAAAAAGTCTCGTGCGCACATTTTGTCTCTCTCTCTCTCTCTTTATTTGGGATGAATCTCTTTTGTGTTTGGTATTTTATCTCTCACGCATTTGGCATTCCAAGAGGAATTTTCAACAAAAAAAAAAAGAAAATCTCCCCTATACCCATCTTGCTCAAACCACCGCATGCACTTATTAAGAAAATCCCTCGATCCACCTCATTCTAGTACGATCACATCGTCCATCTCACTTCTACACTACTCTCGCCATTCTTTTCTATTTAATTCAAAAATGTGACTATACTCCCCCCCCCACCCCTACACCTCCGTCTTTCAACGAAAACTTAACCCACACACAAATCCACACTCTCATCAATTTTATACGCAAATAAATATAATATAAATTCCATAGCAGTGGAAAAAAGAAAAAAAAGAAGGTCTTCCTCTTCTTTTTTATTTTTTTTTAATATTGTATTTACAACACCCTCTCCCATCTCACTCGCACACCGTCAAATTCTTTTGATTCTCGTGAATTTTTTTGTTGTATATTCTTCACTTAACTATTTCGCTCCTTTTGAAAGATTTATTGAAATATTTTCGGTGTGAAAAGAGCATATTTTTTCCTCTTCTTCTTCGATATTTCTTCATGACTCCCCTCATCCGTGAGTCATTTTGAAAATAAAAACAGATACCACGAGAGAGGCGATAAGCTAATCAATAATGTTTTTTTTGTTCTTCATGTAGTAAGGTTAGAAAGAAATTCCACAAACTTGTTCGGTTTTTTTAAAGAACCGTGAGAGCTAACTTTTATTTCAATTCATTGAATTTTTGACATTCTGTGAAATTTAAATTTAAAGATAAATAACTTGTAAATAAATAAGAAGAAGAATTTGCATTGTAAAGAAGAGTCCTGATTGGCTGATTGATTCAGAGAAAGAATTATCATTGGCTATCCTTGGGCGGCGTGGCGTCCTTGCAAGGTTAATTTGAAGAGGTTTTCCAAGAATTTGTGGCAATTGTAAGATTTTTTAAAGAAAATTCTAGTTAGAATTCTAAATTATTATAGGTAAGTTCGCTAAGTTCTTAAACCACCTTTTTCAGTTTCTAAAATTCCTTGAGATCATTTTTAAAGCTATCAGAAGACTTTTAATGTTTTTTTTTAAGGATGTCTAATTTTCTAGCTAAAAAAAATCTAGGACTCCATTTTTTGTTAAAAAAAATCCCTCAAAATTTTGAAGTTAAAAATCTTTTGAAACTCATTGCAGAGGCTTTTACCCTCTACATATTATTTTTGTATTTAAAAATCTTAGAACTTTTTTAAAAAAATTAAAAGAATATCTGAAACTTTAAATATTTAATGATTTCATGAAAATTGTTTTTTTTAAATCTAGGAAAGTTTGTTTAGAGGTGTAAATATTCCAAACCATTATTCTTTAGAATAACAATTCCATTAAAGAATTTTTTCAAGGTCCAAAATTCCTAAAGATTTTTTTAAGAAAGAAAATTCTGAAACTAAAGAATTTAAAGGTTAAAAAATCCCAGAACTCCTTTAACAACTTCTTGAACTTTTGATACTTCTTAGAAAACTTAGAAAATTTCTCAAAATTCTCTTAAATGTTAGAAAATACCTGAAAGTCTTTTTTGAAGTTAGAAAGCTCCTGAGATTAATTTTTAAGATCAAAAAAAGAAGCCTTATGCCTCATGTTTTATAGGCTAAAAAGAAAGAAATTCTTGAGCCTCATTTTCTAAATTATTAAATTCCTTAAACTCATTTTTCATATTACCAAATGATCATCGTTAAACACATTTTTGCACCTCCCCCATTATTCTTGCACGTCTTCTTACATTGTTTTTCCTTCTAATGCGTGCGTGAAAACCCCCCCCATACAGGCACTCTCTCTCCGCACGTTCGTGTGTGGTGCTGACATATGGCAAACACATGGTTTTGTTGAAATATTCGATGGAATTCTATGCACGCGAGAGAGAGCACCGCACAAGGAAAGAAATAAAAGAAAAAAACGACATTTCATTTTCAATTGAGGAAAATTCAAATGTGATGAAATGCGTATAGAGAGTGATTCACACGACTATGTCAGACCATATAGCTAAAACACGGTGTGTTGGAATTTCACGGTGATTTCCCATTGAGAGAAAACTCGCTGGAAAAGTGTTGCTGTTTTTTTTTTTTTTGATTATTATTTAATAGCAAAAGAAATTTTTTGTGCCCAATAGAGCACAGACAGAAGAGAGAGAAAAAAAATCACAGTGCGGGAGTGAGATGGGAGGACGTACAACATAAAATATGTGTGCGTGAAATATTTTAGGAATTAATATTTGCCTTTTGCCTCATTCGCGCCCCAAAGTCCCCCACATTGGGGCAAGAGAGACAATACACTCGCTGTGAGAGAGAAATTTTTAACATATTTCTCATACATTGTCATGAAATTCTTTTTTTTTTTCTTATTTCAGCAAAGATCTCGCGATTCCTTTCCGCGCACTGAACTTTTTTTCCTCACAGTGCAAAAGAATTTTTCCAACTACACACCGTCGATGAAGATTTTTCTTTCGTGAAAATTCAACAATAAAAAAATGTTTCAGCAGGAAAATCTACAAGACAATTTTTCTTTTTGACTTTGAAAGTATGTTATGTAGGTTCAGAAGAAATATGTGAGAAAAATTCGTTTTTCTTGCGATTTTGCCAAAAATTCTCAAGGAATTCTCTCGTACTGACTTTTCATTTTTTTGCACTGACACAAAAGAAATTCTTCGTTTTTTAATTTATTTATTTTTTGAGTTTTAGATTTTTTTGTTAATTAAAAACAAAAAAAAATATTTTTAAAGTCTTTTTTAGTTAATATTGTTAATTTAAATGTAAATTTTCATTTCAATTTTAATTAAATTAAAGTACATTAATTAGAAAAAAATGGGGCAAAAAGAATCATTATTTTTGTTGCTTTTTAAAGTTAAAATGAAATGAAGTAAAATTTAAAAATGAATTAATTATTATTATTATGAGTTTAGATTCTTCAGAATAGCCTCAAATATTAAGAAAAGAAAAAAATGTTTTAGGAAGCCTTTAAACTAGAAGTGATTCTTTTAACCCCATTGATTCCAACGAATACCAAATTAATCGGAAAAATAAAATGAGAATCCAAAAATAGCAAAAACTTTAAATTTTTGGATCTCTTTAAGATTTTTAAACGTTTAAACGGGTTCCCAACAATCATATAACGTCTTCCAACACCTTTTTACCCCACTGCTCTTAAATTATTTAAGAAATGAATAAAACAGAATACTGAAAGAGCCAGAGACCAAAATTCTACGTTCTTTTCATTGTTCTTTAATATTTGAAGCATTTCAACGTATTTTTCAAAGCATTAAGGGCCTTAAAAATAATAATGAACCATTTTACCCCTTCGTGTTTAAATCATTTTTTTTTTAATTTTTACTGAAAACATAAAGTCCAAAAACGATAACTATTTTACATGTTAGAATATTTTTTTTACAATAAAAATGAATTAACAGAGACATCTATATTTACTTCGCTAAAGAAGGACGTGAAGACTGAGAACAAAGGATCCTGGGGGAAGTTGTTCCGTACTACCACGTCTTGACATTTAATTGGTTAATATTTTTACAATTTTAAATCACTTCCACAAATTCAATTCAAATCTCAAAAGCAACTTATACTTTTCTATCGCAAATATTTTGTTTTCATCTCAAACGAAGAAGTGAAAAAAATCTTTATCTCCCGGTCAGTGAGACTGATGAATCATAAAAATTCTTTTTTAGCTGTTAGAGCTCGTAAAATTTTTGACACTTCCTCATATTCCAATTGATTGCAATTCTGCGGTCGTGCATTATACGAGAGAAGGAGGAAAGAAGGAGGAAAGAAGAAATAAAGAAGAAGATTTTGAGATGATCCATCGTTGTGCAAAAAGAAAAAAAATGTACGACCAAGTGAGAAAAATTCCTCATTTTTTCTTCTTCTTCTTCTTCTTAATGATTTATGAGACGAGCATTAAATGAAACAAGAAAATACATTCAATCCCCTCAAGATGGACAATGTAGCACGAAAATTTAAACATTACCCCGGTGTGGACCTCAATTTCGTGCACAGATAGACAAAAGGACGTCGTGATTTGCAAAATTTGTTGCGGAGGATAACACAAAATTGCGCATCCAAAGACAATGTAAATAAACATAAACGGGTGGCAAATTCCAAACAAAAATTTAAATCATTTTTTTTCTCCTCTTCATCGTGTGATAAATAAATAAATATTGAAAATTAATATCTGGATGATATCGCGTTTTTTTTCTCTCCTTCTCTCTCTTCAAAGGAATTTTTCACGCAATTATCATTCGGCGGTGTGTGTGTAAATATTTTAGAGGAATTTCACGTAGCACATTGTTTTTGGTATATTCATTTCTCATTGAAAAAATATTTTTCAGACATTTTTTTCTTCGTGTTTACCCCCATATATTGTGTGTGCGATAATTTGTGCAAATTTTTCGTGTACTCACGAGTTTGCAAAAAAATAAAGAAGAAAGAAGGTTGTCTGTTGAAGGAATTTTATTATTTTTTTTATTTTGGTTTCTTTTAAATCAGGATGAATTTTGTGATTTTTCTTAATATTATTTTGAGTAGATTTTAAAAAAGGAAAAAATTAGAATATTATTGGGGACCTTTCATGGGTGCATCACGAAAGCCCTCTAATACTTCTATTTGTTTTTTTCTCTATTTGTTTGAAACAAAAGAATAAAAATTGTAGTTTTTGTAAAAAGAAAATACATATTGGTTCAAAAGAAACATTTTTTCAATTAAAATTTGATCAAAAAAAATTTAAGACTGCCAACGATTTAATTTAATTAAATTCTTAACCTCTTAAAATTCTAATTCTAATTTAAGGAAATCAATTAGATTTTTTTGTTATTAAATTTCGTGCTAATTCGAAATTCTCAAAATTTCGTTATTTTTTGAATAATAATGATTGAACGAAGTTATGTGAAGAGATGACGTCATGTACGACGCCATGTTGAATTTTTTCTGCTCCTAAGTCATCAATTTCAAAGTATTAATAATTTTTTCTCAAGTTATATTGCACCGATTTTGATCAAATAAACTTCAAATGAATGAAGATTCTTTGAAGGATTTTTTAAGAAATAAAAAAAAATCACAGTTGGAATAAGATGGGTTAAACTGAGACTTTTTTTACGAAAATATTTTTTCTAGTTATTAAAATGAAAGAATTTCTTTTATTAGACTCTCATTAGAAGTATTGTTCTATGAAGATTTTTTTTTATTAAAAAAAATCTTGCAAAAAATAATGGAAGCTGCATTTGAAGCAGTCTCCCCTACAAACGAATTAAAGTAAAAATGATTAAATTGATACTTAATAAAAGAATTCCTTTTAATCTTGAAGAAAAATCCTCAAAGAACTAAAGGCTTAACCATCACGTTCTTTGGTTTTTAAGGACATAAAAAACAATAAAAAAATGATCAGAAATCAATTAATTTATTTAACCAAAAAACCACTAAAGATAATTTATTAAATAAACAACCCAAATAAATAAATTCATGTTTATTTCGACGGTCAAAAAAACAAGAATTTCTTCATTTTGTTCTTGATCCTTTTGGCATGGAATTTTGCTATTTAGAATTTTAAATTCTTTCGCGTTGAACATCACAGGAAATAGCCACGAAACTCCTCAATATTCTGGCAAATTCGCATTAATTTCCAACAAATGAATTTCACAGGAAAAAATCATTCAACGGCTGAATCATCTAAATTGACAATTATTCAATTAATTTCCATCATCAAAATCAAAGAAGAATCTTCACAAATATTCTTGCTGAATCTAACTGACCTCTAACTATTTAATTGTACTAGTAGGGAGGCCCTTTTCTTCCCTTCTTCGGCAGGAGGAAAAGGACTCCCTCACGCACATTTTTGGAGCATCTTTGTGGAGGAATTTAAAGCTCTTTGGCATTTCCACGCGTTTTTTTTGTTGATCTTTTCTGCATCTTTTTTTTCCTCAACGTGTGTTGTTAATCGGACGATTAAAGAGGCAACACACACACAGACTCTACCCGATGCGTTGGGGCTCGTTTTTTTCTTATCCAAATCTACAAGAGGAGAAGCACTCCAAAAAAAGAAGAGAAGTGACGAAAAAAAAAAGAGAATGGTACAGAAAATCATCTTATAGGCTGGTTGTGTATGGATAAAAATTGCAAAATGCTGCTCCTGGCACATTCCACACGGTGCGCGCGTATGGCCAAGAGATGAGAGAGAGATGAGGTTGAGGAGAAAAATTCCTCCGCAGCAAAACGAAGGAAATCAGCACGGACTGAAAGGCAACTAACCTTGTCTTCGTGTCAATGTGGGGACTTCTTGGAAAATCCACGCGTGTCAGCATGGGGAAAATGCACCTCCCTGGCGTCTCAGCGTACAAGCACAGCCAGCACAGCCAGCGAGAGATCTTCCAACAAGGAGTTTTAATAATTATTTCTAAAATTAGGCACACACTGTGCAAAAATTTCGCCTTGTTGATAAAAATCTCGCACTCTCTCTCGGCAAAAATCTTCCTGTGAGCTGCGTCGCGGTGCCCTCGCACAGGGAATCCCGACTGTGGGGATTTTTGTGGGTTTAAAAGAGCTCTGACACAATGTCCGGGAGGCTTCTTCGCTGCTTATCCGGAAACGTCACGAAGAAGGTTAAGCGAAGAATTCCAAATGGTGGTCACACTTTTTCTTCTCCTCCGTTCAATCACTTTCCAAATGCACTCTCCAGCACACTTCCAACTCCCGGGGATTCCTTCAATTTCAAAGGAGGCACAATCAATTTACACACTGTGGCCAGTAAGCCCTTCTCCGGGGGAAAAGAACGGAGCACTCACGGAAAAATTTTCCCTTCACGGGGGCGACTTGCGCTGTCAAAAATCACTTTTCCTCCGCATTTTTGCACACAACCACCGACAATTTGCACAAAAAGACCCTCACAATCGCTAATCCACAAGCTCCACAAGCCGCACTACACTGCCCCACGGGTGGCGGAGGCGCCCCAATTGCTTGCGAGACCAGGGAAATTCCTGGGTGAAGAAAAATTTTATTGAGAAACTTTTGTGGGTCTCCCTCTCTCTTTCGCTCTTGAAAAAATAATCACTCCGGGAGCCACTTTGTGCACTTTCCAGCAATGTACGGCACTTTGGGGCGTTCGTGGGGGCCCTTGTGTGGCACTTGGGGTACACTGAATGCAATTTTGAGGCACTTTTTGGCGAAAAATGCAACAACAACAAAGAAAGAATTTCAACTCTCTAAAAAATATTTCGTGCACATGGAGAAATTCCACTGGAGACTCTCACGATGTTTTCAAGGAATTTTCTTCCAATGCAACCATCAGCATTGTCACAAATGGTACAATTTTCTTCGAGCACCCCTATGGGACACTCTAATGCATGGTTAATGGAATGAAAATTCTAATGAGGAATTGAAATCTTTTTTTGGTCCTTTTGGTCCTTGAATGAATGTTTTTGAAACTTTGTTTTTGAATAAATTCCATGGTGAGGATCAATTTGTGTTAAAAAGGTTTTCTTTGACTTGTTTTCCCGTTAGAATGAAGAAAAATTCCAATAAGAATAATCTTCAGATTTTCCCGCCTTATTTTCTTTTGTGATTTTTCTCATTTTTCTCTTCCTACGTGCTACTGGCTCATCGAAGAATGCCTTCATTCAATCATTTGCATTATAAAAGAATTAATTAATTCATGATTATTCCTAGATTTAGCATAAAAAAATAATTTTTCCAAAGAAAATCTTATTGGAATTTTATTGGAAATTCATATGCAACTTTTAGCGTTTTATTTTCCCCAGTACAGACATTCTTGACATTTGACATTTGTATGACAGAAAACAAGTATGGCGGAAGGTAAAAATTATTTTTCTCATACAACAATTTCCCCCAAATTCCGCTAAAAGTGTGCGAAAAGTGTGAATTTTCCCCATTTTCCCGGTGAATTTCCAAGTGAGGGTGATGCAGATGAGATTGGTGTGGAATTTACGTGGTAATTGTCGTGGGAAATGGGTGAAAAGCGATGAAAATTGTGGGCTTTCCCAAACCCCCGCCAGTACACAAAAGTGGATCAATTGGATTAATTTCTTTCTTTCTGTGAGCCCTCAATGGGTGGTTTGGGGGTGCAAACAACCCCCACAAGGCAGCTAAAAACACTGAAGAATGCATTGAGGATGAAATTCCAGGGGAAATTCACTTTTTAACTGCATTGGGGTGAAAGAGAAAGTAACCCTTTTGGAGTTTTCTTTTTTTGAAGGGAGTTTTCCGGACAGATGGGGCTTCCAATTGGACTGACCAATTAGCTGGGATTATTTGCAAATTAGCCAGGAGAATGGGGTCATTTGCCCAGAACCCACAAATTCCATATTTATTGACACCCTTTGTTGACGCTAATGAGGAATTTTATGCGTTTATTGCTTTACGATGGGCCCTTCGGGGAAGACAAATTGCTTTGCGGTCAGGAAGCGTGTTGTCCCACCTTCTGTCCTTCACTCCACTGCTCAGCTCTCTCTGTGTGTGGTCAATCAATTCTACACGGAATTTATGTCCATTTTGCAGAACGTCCTGGAAACTGAAGAAAGTCCAGAAGAAGAGGAGAATGGCAAGTTCAGTAAAAAGCGCCGGTAGTGTATCCGCGAAGGGTGTACAGCTTCAGCGTCAAATTCACTGTCATTCCCAGCCACAGGATCAAGCCCCAACATGGGTGCGTCTCATAACACCGCCACAGGGAGACATTGCATACGTGAGGTAAGCCACACTTTTCATTTTCTTCACTTACGCAATCCCCAAGAGAATCCTCTGCTCTTGTCCCTTTAACAAGCAAAAGCGAAAGACATTTTCTCAGAAGAATGCGCCCCTTTCTACCTGCTGCTGAATGATTTACAGATGTTTCATTCCTTTGTTTGTGGGCCCCTCAAGGGAGCCGAGTTTAAGGCATAAATCTCACAAGGAAGTCAGCCAGCAGGGCCTCTTTTCTTTTCTTTTCTCTCTCTTGGCAAAAGGACCTTTTAATCTCTTACCCAAAAGTCGTCCAAAAGCGAGAGCTCAAAGACAAAAAAAAACTTTCAGATGAGGGTTGAAAGTTTTGGGATTTTCACTCAATTTATTTGTTGATTAATCAAAATTTGAAACAATACAGTGTGTTAAGAAGGAGGAGGTGAAGTTTAGCAAGAGGATTAGCAGCTTATAATTGGATTAGGGGACTTGAGAACATTTCCAATAAGTTGCTAATTTTGCTGGCAAAAAAAATTCTTAATTCTCATTGATTTTTAGTTTGAGGAAAATTCCAATAAGAATTTAGTATGAAAAAATGGCTTTTTAGTGAAGATTTAATTGATTTTAAAAGGTGCCTCAGTCAGGGGGTTTATGTAGTTTGGTTAATTTTCATTCTATATGTAGCACCCGACTCACTATCCAGGGAATATTAACCTAGCTCATAGAGTGAGTACCTTTAGATTGGCGGTAACTGTAACGACTGCCCTTCCCTCGGCAACGGCTTATGCCCCCAGGTTACAAACCCTCAAATAGGTGAGAGAGAGTACGAGAATCCTCAAGAGAATATAGGAGAGCACTGAGAGAGTAATTATATGAGAGTAGTAAAGAGGGGATGATGAGAGTAGTGTTAGTCGGAGCTCAGCCTTGTGCGGGTATGGCTGCGCAGTGAAAGTGCTCTGTAGGTTTTAGTTGAGGACTACGAGGGTGGAGGTTACTGGGGGAGATGACCAAAGCCCTGTGGCGCCCCCTATTCAGGGCGCCACATATAGGAGAAACTGGGGAAATATGAACCATACAAGAGGCAATGAAAAATTCATTAACAATTGAGATTGAAGAAAACATTGACTGAAGGACCTACAAAATAGGAAAAATCTTTAAAAGTAGAAAAATTTATTTATTTTTTCTTTAAAAGAAATAGTTCGGTTTTTCATTGCTTTCGGCATTTTTCAGTGCTTTATAAAGAACTTAATTCCTTAACTGATAAGCTCTGAAAACTAACCTGAAACGCTTAAAATAAAATAATAATCTTTGTGAAAGGAAATCATTTTAAATAAGCAGAAAAGCCTTAAATTCCTGATGTGTTAGGCCTCCCAGGCTAGGTTTTTGATCCAAATGAGGCCTATCCTATGCATGGTTAAGGATGTTAGGTCCTTTTGCAACTGAATTTAAAAAAAAAACTACACTTATCTTATTTTTTTTCCAATCATACATAATTTCATTTTCTTTAAAGAGTTTCTTTTTCTTAAAAACTAAAAATCACAAAAAAGGTAAATTTACCTTCAAAAATATTTTTCTTATTCATAAAATAATTTTGAACACCTTGATTGACACCTATTGTTAAATATTTTTAAAATAAAATGAAATTTAGAGGTCTGATAAAAATTTTTTCTTTTCTATTTTTGATAGATTTTTTTTAGGTTAAAAATTAAAATTTATTTTGATTAAATGAGTATACATATTAAGTTAAATGTCTATCCCGTAGGTGACTGTATGTGCAAAATAAATTGTTTATACAGTATTTATCTATTTTTAATAACTTAAAAAGTTTTCTAATTTTTTGATAGATCAAGTTTTTAAATCGTTCTATTGTCGTTCTAGAAAAGAAAAATAAAGAAAACATTCAGAAAGATCTTTGAAGAGTTCTAGAAATGTAATTAAAAAAAAATCAAAATCTTAGGTATAAGATTTTTCCCAGAATACCAAAAATCTTAGGATTTGCGAAGGAATGAAAAGATTTAAATCAGTCAGAATCTTCCATTGAATTCCCCCAAAGTATCTTAATCAAAGGTGGGAATTAAGTCTTATACGTTGGTGTTGTTGTTGTTGCGTTTGCAGCCCCAGCGGGGAGACCCTGAAATCCCTTGAGCAAGTTAAGGAGTACCTCTTGCGTCCGGGAACGTGCAAATGTGGCCTTCCGTGCCCACTGCGTCCGGATTTGTACTTCAACTTTGATCCGAAATCTCAGTGTCACGCCGAGGCTGTGCCCCGAATTCCGGGGGCATGCCTCCACACGGCGCGTCTGCGTCAGGAGGTTGATGTGAAGAGTGAGGATGGCAGGTATCATCCGCACAATCAGCAGCATCAACCACAGTCAGGTGGTCAAGCCTTTGGTGATGGTAAATTGTCCAATTTAACCTTGTCACGAGCACCACCGTGGAGGAAGAATGCTGGACAGCAGGAATTTGAGCGTGTACCGCCGCTACATCCGCGTGATCCACCGTGGCAGGAGGAGAAGAGGCTACAGCAGCAGCGGACACGGAGTACAATTGCGAAGAAAAGGCCGAATTTTAAGGATGATCCAACGGGGTATTTGGACCATCAGACGGCCATTCTGCACAGTTCCATCCTCAATGTGCACAGCCCTGAGCTTGGGGGGCAATTCGATGGGGGGCAGCAGACGGAGGATGCGCCGCCGGGGAGTGAGACACAGAGTGGGCAGCAGATTAAAGTTCGCAACAGTGGGGGGACTGTTCAGATTGTTCGGCAGCAAGTGGCGCCGCATGTAATTCAGGGGGTGTACAACACAACTCCTCCGGGGGCAACGTTGGGGGATGGGCAGGTGGTGACGATTCAGCAATCAGGGCAAACAGTGACGCATCTGCCCAATGGAATGGTGCAGATTCATCATCAGAATGCATCGAGTGCAAAGGGCGGCGGCACCATTGTGCGGAAGGAGACGCTGATTTGTGCTGCAAGTCAAGAGAGCCCCGTGTCGTCAAGTACAGCGTTCTATGGGGGTGCTGATGGGGCATCCCCATCGGCGGAGATTCGTCAACCCGTTCAGGGGGGTATGATAACAACGAGTAATGATTTACCGAGTAGTTCATCGCCGGAATTGTATCCGAGGGCCGTTGGCACGGGGCATACGGTGTCAAAGAACACCATAACGTCGGTTTTAGCGGGGAAGGCGGCAACGACAACGTGTACGAGTCAAGTGGGACGAATAGAGGGGACTGGGTCGCAATTTATGAGTACAGCTCCCGGGCAAAATCTCCAGGCGACACAGAGCTATGCTGGGGGGCAAATTCAAACAAATCAACTCATTATGACGTCTTCGGGGCAATTTTTGGTGATGCCAGCTGCCAGTCAGACGCAACAGGGTGCAACTAAGGTTTCCTCTGCTGCGGGGCAGATGATTAATCCGGGGAATACATTGGTGATAAATAATCCGCAAATAGGGCAGCAAATTGTCAATGGGAGCATCCTTTCGGGGAATATTGAGATTGTCAATGGGCTGACGGAGCAGACGGTGAGTCAACAAACAGCCCGGACGAGTGGGAATGTTGTCATCCAGGGAGGGCAGAATCTCATCCCAGCTGGGCAGAATATTATTTCAAATGCGGGGAATTCCTTTATTGTTAACTCCGGCACTGCTGGGCAGGTACAATCGGTGATTCTCAATAATTCCAACATGCTCCCCACGGGGGCAATGTCTCCGGCAGCTGGGAAGGTCATACAGAGTGGTGGGAGTGTTAATCAGTTGATAAATAATGGGACAATGGTCCTAAATACACTCCCGAGTGGATTTGTTGTTCAGCAGCCAACGGGGAATTTTGCAACGTCCACCGTGGCACTGCATGATGGGGGTTTGATGGATTTGCAACAACGGACGGTGTTGTTGTCGCCGTCGGATGCAAAGCAGCAGCGCAAAGTGAAGAAGAGGAAGAATATGAATAGCCCACAGAATGTTTCACCGCAAATTTCCCCGCAGCTACAGATGGCACCACATTACACGGCTACAGCTGCTGCCGCCCAGGCGCCCTATCAAATCGGGGGCCAACTGTCTCAGTTGACAATTGTCCCAGCCGGCAAGGGCGCCACGACGTCCACAGCGGCGCCACAGCAGCAAATAATTGTCCATCAGAATGGGCAGACAATCCTGCAGCCGGTGAATCTCATTGGGCAGCAATTACTCGTCCCGGCGGGTCTTGTGGTGACACCAGCACCCACGGAAACCCTCCTGCAGATCCAGAATGTCCCGCAGAATCTCCTAACGCAACCGCAGCAGATGGTTTTGCGTGCCCCAAGTCCGCAAACGGCAAAAACAGCCTTCCTCAGCCCTAATTCCTCGCAACAGTTCATTGTTTCCGGCAATGGGCAAGTGAGTCCGCTGGGGCAGATCTACAGTACCCCCGGGGGAGGGACAGTGGGCCTAATGGTGCCCCAAACAAGTCAGCAGCAGAATCAAACATTTGTGCAGCAAAATACAACAATTGTGCAGCAACAGACAACACTCCTCGGGGCGCAGCAGCAGCAGCAGCAGCAAAAGCAACAACAACAACCGATGGAGTTGGAAGAGCAGCATCAAACAATCCATCAGGGAACATCATCACCTCCCGATACAACAACATACAGCCCCCAGAGCCCAGATCGTCCAGCAAGTGAGAGGAGTGTTGATAGCGATAGCAACATGGTGAGTTTTTCTATTTCTTTTTATTTTTTTCTTCAATTTTTAATTCAAAGTTTTGAAGAAGTCGAAGAAGATGATTTGCTTGAAAAATCTCCTCTGAGATAAATATTTTTCACGTTGGACGCGAAAGGGTTAATCATCAATCTTTGTCATTTTATTGGCAACCATATTTGCATTTAATTGTACTTTTTTTTGCTTATAAATTACCTACATTAACGTTGGGGACATTTGCAAATTGAAAAAATGATTAAAATTATAATGAATCGTGAGATGAATAATGTGATGCAGTGTGGCTCATTCGTAATGCATCATTTGCAGGGAGATTTTTTTGTTTGTTTGATATTTATTGAAAGAAATTGAGTTTTACGAATTTTTCATTCGACTTGTTTTCAATACTATTAAGAAAATATCGATTTTTCCTAAAAAAAAAAGTTGTTTTTTTGGATCAATTTGATCGATTTAATTTATTTTTTATGAGATTTTGATAGAAAATGAACTAAATTAATTCTAATTGACTTTCCAGCAAGTTTTAAGTGCTTAATTCTTCACAAACTGTGAGAATTTTCATAAAAAAGACGTTAAAATTGTAAAAACAAAGTTTAAATAGAAACTGAGAAAGAAATTTAAGGTAAAAATCATTAAAATTATGTTCTAAAAAACAGACTTATTCAAAACTCTAAACCCTACGATCTACTGAAGTCAATTTTAAGATGTGATATTTTATTAATTTTAATACGCCTATTGTTAGTTTTTTCTAAGCTTTCTCGTGTGTCTGACGTACGATTGATATCGATTAAAAACACAAATATTTTAACAGATTTTTTATTTAAATAATGATGAAAATAATAAGAAAGAATGAAGAGAATGTTTTTAACGAAGGAAATTAATTGAAAATATAATTATCAAGAAATTTAAATTAATTCTAAATAATTTCCAGTCTTAAAATTAGCTAAACTAGAAAGAACGTTTCACTGGAAGGGTTAGAATTTCTTTATTGTTCAGATATGGAAAATTTGAAGCAGGAGTATATCAAAAACATCTTATGAAGACATTTGTAAAACGACCCAAAAAAGAAAAAAATTACGTTCTGTAAGTTTTGTACAATTCTATAAGAAGTTGCAAAAAAGATTTTTTTTTAGAAGGACACAGCAGGATTTGAACCCATGAACCTTGAGTTCTCTCTAAGAAATTACTCGTGTTTTAAGTGAACCGAATTAACCAACTGCACCAATTTATTTTCTAAAATCAGGAAAACATTTCAAATAATTTTAAAAACATTTCGTTTTTTGCTTTCAAAATGAGACACACTGCATTAATTCTCAATAATAATATCTTATCAAATATTATCTAAAGAGCTTTTCTGGGTTAATTTTTTTTGGCAGAAAAAATCGTTAAATATTTTTCTTCTTGGCTTTTCCTCTGTATAGGTGCAGTGTGTGTCGAGTTCTGAACCGGACTCGGTGATATCGCCAATGGCAGTTGAGGGTAGTATGGAGGGGCCCCCAATGGGACATCATCATCATCATCATCAACAGCAGGAGTTCGAGGCGAGACTCAGAAGTACTATTTTTAATGGTTGAAATAGCGCATGGGGAGTCTCCCTTTCCTTGCGACAATTTATTTATTTTTTGAATATTTATTTTTCAAATTTTTCCTTTGAAATTTTCAATTTTTGCCGAAAGATTTTTTTCTGTGTGTAAATATTTGGGGAGGGAAATGAGATAAAAGAGTGGAGAGAGAGAGAGCGTTCTTGGAGATCTTGATGGGATTCTTTTTAGGTGGGCAGCAACTTGTTCAGCAGCACCAGAATGTCTTTAAGCCGTCTGATGCGAAGGTACGACGCCTCCAAGGGGCATCCATTGGCATCCCCGTCTATAGGAATCCATCCAAGATGAAGTTGAGTGATTTAAATGGTGAGTTTTTGGCTTCTTTTTTTTCTCTGCATTCGAGAGCTTTATCTTATTTAATTCTTCTAGGTCCTCCCCAGTAATAAATTGTTGGGCTTGCAGAAGAAGGAAAACTTTATTTATATATATTTGATATTAATGAATCTTTGATAAAATTTGCAAGATTTAAAAAAGAAAGAAAGAAAATATTAGGCTAAAGCATTTTTTTCTTTGTAATATAGTGTACAAAAGTTTTTTTTTTATTAAATTAGTTTAACATATTTTTTTCTTTAAAGAAACAAAAAAAAAAGAATAAGCCAGATGATAATTTTTTTAAAAATGTTTTACATATCTTTTTTTTAATGAGGATAATTAGTTTTTTTAGAATGTAATTTAATGCACAAGTTTTTTTTTAAGTATGATTAAAGTATTGTTGTAATTGTAAAGAAAAAAAAATAATTTTTCGCTTTTAAAACAAATCACAGCGATATAAAAAAAAGCAAAGCAAAACCCTCAAAAAATGGAAAATTTGTAGCCTTTTTTTGACTCCCAGTAGGACGTAATTTATATATAAAGAAATAAAGAAAGAAAAAGAATAAACTTTCTATTTTATTTTTGTTTGTTTTTTTCAATATATAATTATAAAAAAAAAGAAGAGAAAAAATGAAAACTAAGCGATAGGTTGTACAAATTATTTGATATGAAAAAAATGCTGAAGATTCTTTTCTATAAAAAAAAAACTAAATAGAAGCACGCATAACGACAATAACACAGAAAATCAAAAAAAAAAGAAACGTTCAAAAAAATAAAGAAATGAGATTAAAAAAAAAAGAAACGAAATAAGAAAACCAAAGAAGTTCTTGCAGAGAAGGAAGAAAAAAATGCCACACAGTGAGGAGTTTTGTTGCATCACATTTTTCATCGTCTTTTTCTTACAAAAAAAAATGCTTGCAAAAAATTTTTAATACATTACTAAAAAAAGTCAATCATAACGCGTCCAGTTATAAGAGTTGGTGTCCCACAACGTGTAGAAGTTTGTTTATGCGTTGTAATGCGATTTGTGAGCAGATTAGTAGACAACTTTAATTTTTTTGTAAAATTCAACAATTTGATGGATAAAAATGGTCATATCTCTGGTTCTATAAGACCTACAGAAATTTCTTGACTAGTTTTGGAAAGGTATTAAAACAGGCTATAAATTAACATAAATTTCAATAATTTTCAAGGTCACCTCCAGAACACAAAATGGCGGATTTTTGTTCTACCAAAACAGTTTTTTACACTTTTTGTCCTCAAGGAATGGTCTTAGAGGTTTCTGATGTTCTAGAAAGTTGTAGAGTTTTGCAAAACCTTTAATTTGATACAAAGATGAGTACAATCGGTCAAGCCGTTCAGGAGATATGGTTCTTAGAACTTTTCAAATTCAAGAATTTTTCAAATGGCTATATCTTCTAAACGGTGACATAGATTTTCTTCATTTTCGGACTGGTGAAAGATATTAAGTCAGGCTACAACATATTAAAATTTAAAGGAAATCGATAATGGGGATTCGGAGATATTGCCCCTTAAAGTTAGGCAATTTTTGTTTTTGATTTTAGCGCCTCTTGCGGACATTTTTGGAACTCGGAATGTTCTAGACAGTTGTAGGGCTTCTTGAAACCTTTCATTTGAACCTAAGTTGGTCAAAATCGGTCAAGCCGTTCTCGAGTTATATTGAAAAAACACTTTTTGCTTTAGGCCGCCATATTTGCTAAACGGCTAGACCGATTTTCAAGTATGAATTATCGATGAAAACATCTCACTGAGCTCTACAACATACTAAACTTTCAGACCTCTAGCTATAAGGGAAGTGGTTGACGGTAGTTCAAAATGGCGGACGGCGGCCATCTTGGATTTTGAAAATGCAAAAAAATGAAATTTTACACCCACATTTCTATAGAAAACTTCAAACCCGAAGTCTCTATCTGTTATTGTTCTCGAGCTATAAAGCAAAGTTTGGGCGACCGGCCGGCAGGACGGCCGGCAGGCCGGCCGGAACAAAATTTTTCCACCACCATTTTCATAATGTGGGATGTCTAAAACGTGCTCATACCAAGTTTGAGCCCGATCTGAGGTGGTCGGTTTTTCCGACGATTACAATACTTGGTGTTGGCCACGAAGTGGAACACCAACTAATTTAGACGCGATTAGAGCTACAGATAAAACAAATATAGAAAATATGTTACACACTTGCCATAAATTAATAAAGAAAAAAAAGAGAAAATAAAATTAGTTTACAAAGTGAATGGGAAAGTCTTTTTAATTTTGTTGGTTTTAATTAACATTAAATTCTCGAAATTCTCTCGTGTTTTAGTTGATTTCAGTGAATTTTTAATCTGCTGGAAGATTAACAAATATTTAACATTTCTTCAGGAAGAACGGAGAAGAAAACTAAGGAAAGACCTAAAAAGCAGGTAAGTCTTTTAATAAAATTTCATTGAAAATGAAAAAACAATTTCAAGTTAATTAATTTCAGGAAAATTTAATAAAATATCAAAAATTCGAAACAAATTCAGTAGGTGAACACAAGAAACTCTAAAATCGTTCTGAAAGTTTCGTTGAATATTTTAAATCCGGAAATACGTATACCTTGTTCTGTGGCAGACAATGAATCAGAAAGATCCGAAGAATCTGAAAAATGAACCGGAAAAAATCTCGTGAAACGGAACAAAGAAAACTTTGAAATGTTTCGTAAAACGAAACGATCTAACTTTCATGGTTATCGAGGAACCGGAAAAAGAAATTGCTGCACCTCAAAAAAGTAAAATTAATTTAGGAAACAGAATAAGTTTTAATGTAGTTCCCATAAAAAGAAATGATTCCGAAAATAGTTTCTTTTGACAAAACAACTCTAAACTTGAGAAAGACAAGTAAATAAAACAAATAAATCTAAAAGTTTTAGACATAAAAAAGCGCCTAATTAAGTCTATCTTTGTTTTACAAAGATAGGTTTAATTTTTCTACGTCTTTCTAATTAGTTTTTTTTTTTATTTTTTCAATTTCTTTTAATTTTTTTCTAGTTTCTCATGTTTCACAGACTAATAAAAAATTAATATTTTTTTTTTAAATTGGATAAAATGTTTCAGATATTTCTTCAAATATCAGATTGCGTCTATCGCCGTCTTACCTCAACTTACCTCCCCCGGAAAACGGCAAAAATTCACAAACTTTCCCAAAAGAAATTGATTAAAAAAACATCCGAAGATTTTAATAGAAAATATTCTTCTTTATTTCTCAATTTTTTCTCCATATTTCATTTTATTCTACATTTTACAAAATCCGATTTTTTTTTTAAATATTCCATCAGGATAGAGCTTCAAAACTAAAAAAAAACACTCATAAAACTAAAAGAAAAAAAATTCCTTCATCAAATATTTTTATTTTATTTTAAATCCTTTTTTTCTTCACAAAAAAAAACTAAAACTTCTTCGGAGAAAATCAACCAAGAGACAATTAAATTATCATCGTTTCTTCTTTGCTTAACCGTAACTATTTTTTCTATCGATATTTTCGTGATTTATTTAGAGATTAAAAAAAATGAATAAAATTGTAAGAGGAGAGGGGGTATGTGTGGTTAGGTGGAGGGGTAAGGGGGTGGGCGTAGGAGAGAAAAATTAAATGAAAAGTGCACCTTAATCTATATTTTTTTCTTTATCTTCATTTCTTTTTATATAATTGCAACAATATTGAGAATTTTTTTCTCTTAATTTACTTTTTCTTCTTCCTTTTTTATTTAATATTTTAAAAATTATACAATAAAATTTATTTTATCTTTTTCTCTAAAAAAAAGATCCTATTTCTGTCTTCTTCTTTTTTTTCTTTTCCTTTTCCCCCAAAAAGTCTCCTGATTAGAGAAAATTTCACAAAAAATAGCAACAAATAATTTAATTTAAAAGATTTTTTTTGGGAATTCTACTTTTTTCTACATTTCTTTTTTTTTGTAATCCTCAGAAAGGATTTGCGAGGGAGGGATGGTGTAGAGGAGAAAGAAATGCTAAAGTTGCAACTGAAAGAAAAACTTTCTTCATTTTTTTTTTTTGGTTGCTTTCACCGCAGCAATTTTGGAGGAATCCGCACACCTTTTTTTAGATTTTCTTCTTCTTACATAGTTTTCTGGTCAGAAGCAACAGTGAAAATCACTTTTCATCATTCTTGTCAGCATCGCCGTAGAATTTTGGCTACAGGACAATGAGAGAAAAGAGGAAAAAAAAGGTGAGAAAAATCATTCTAGCGGAACGCTTCGTCGTTTTTTCCCATCATTTGTCAACTATTCGCTCTGGCTGTTTGACATTTTCTTCCCACGCCAAATGCGGGCAGACAATGCCAAGCACGAGGCAAATGGGAGGGAGAGGGAGGCAGAGAAGCAGCGCGGAAGGGACATTACACTCACCTCATCGTGCGTCTCCTTCTGCTCCTCATCATCATCAGAATCATCCTCAGCGGAGCTATCTTGGGTATTGTTGTTGGACTTGGCATTCGGGGCGGAGTTGGTGGCTGAATTTGGGGCCACAACCGTATTCTTCCTCTGCTCCGTCTTTGCATTACTTAGTGAGTCATAGCAATCGAGGCACACGCGCACCGGCTTTGAGCTCTGATGCGCCAACAGGAATTTCTTCGATGAACACGGGCCACACACCACAGCCCCACAATTCCTGCAGTGGTGCTGTAATAAAGGGAGACAAAGAAATTAAATAATTAAAAAAAAAATAATAAAGAGAAATTTTTATTTAATTAAAAAGGAGTTTATTCATTTTTGTGTATATGATTCATGACTTTGCTGTAAAACTTATGCTTCTGTGCTTCACGCAGCTGACAAAATTGGCCATTTAACAGGCAAAATAAATTCTATCTTTCGCCACATAATTCGAAAATCGTTTAAAAAACTCCTTTTTAAAAAAAGGAGTTTTCACTTTTGTGCAATCCTATAACTTTGCCGTAAAACATATGCTCCCAAGCTTTTATCAATGATTTTGTTTAGGTTTTTTTTCTTCTCTTTTTAACCCTTTCACGTGTAAATGAAACATAGAAGCTTTAATCAAGAGCATTAAATGAATAAATAGAGAGGTGAATAGATCGAAGTTATAGATGGAAAATCATTGATCGAAGCAATAAAGCATATGCTTACATTTAGAAGGCAAATAAAAGCTACAATGGGGGCGTGGTCTTCTGCATTTCCTTTTTCAAAGAATTTATTTTTCAAAAACGAAAATAATAATCGTTATTGATCATTTAATGAGATTTCAAGATAAATAAAACTTTTTGATTGAAAATTGACTCAAAAAAAGTTCTTAATGATCCTTGAGTATCCATAGGCTCCAATAGAATAACGTGGTAAACGCCTTATGACTTCCTTACGGTGTTTACCACGTTATTTTACTGAAGCCATTAATTTATCCATCCCTTAATTTTGTTTTAAAGATTTTTTAAGGCACTTTCATTCCATTCTACCTTATTTCTTTTAAACAACTTAGATTGTACAAAGATTCTACGGATTAATCAATACTCAAATAATCACAATATGGGACGGAACATACATATATCTACAAGAGTCATCAAAACTTCTGGTTCAAATAGGCCAGAAATTAATTCATACAAAAACTAAGAAATTTTAACAAACCGATGGTCGTATGTACAAGCAATGGATATATAGTACAGGTATTTGAATTCTTTAATTCTTTCCACCGAGAACCAATGACGCCTAGGCCACTGGCCAAATAATGTATAAACCCTGTGGCTCAGAATTTTTTTCAGGCCAGGTGATGTATTCGTTTTTGATAATTTTAATTTCATGACGTGCAGAACCAATTTATACAAAACACCAATAAGAAATAGACTTCAACAATTGATAGACTTAAAGGCCAAAAATTTAACATCAAAGCAGCAAGTGGTCGTATAAAACTATTTAAGTACTTTGCTTAAAAAGAAGAGTCATCTATATTTTACAAATATGATTCATCTCCCGGTCCAAAGAAATAATTTGTTGTTAAAAGAATGTAAAAGCAAGAAAAGAGATTTGTCTAAAGTTCAGTCCAGAAATAAAATTTGTAACCTTCAATTTCAATTTAAATATTAAGAAAAAAAATCCCAGAATTTCCCTTCAGTCTTTAAAGTTATTTCCTCGCCTTCATGAATCAATTACCGTCTAGTTTGTCTCCGTGAATTTTTGATATTTCATGGGAATTATCTGGCATCAACGGCGCGTCATTCGAACAGGAGAGATTACTTAAATTTTATTAATTTCTCATTAAAGATATTTTTAGCTAACCAGCATTGATAAAATTCAAATAATAGACCATCCTGGATTGATTCAGATCTTAGACAGAGGATTTCGAGACGTGAAAAGATAATTAATTGTTGCCAGGATATCGGATCTATGTATATCCTCGCCTGGCCTAAGTGTTATGAACCAAACTCCCACGATAAGAGGAAGAAATATGGTTCATAACACTTGGACCAGGCGACAACCATCATTGCCTAATAGAGCATTATCAATTATTGACAAATCTGGAGGCAAATTCTCTTGGGATTGTGCTCCATGATCAGATGGATCATGGAAGCAGTAAGTGACCGTATCAAACGATATAAATACTTTGCTGATAAAATGGCTATTCACCATACAAAAATCATCCAAACTTTAGATTCAAAAGATTACGTACACAATACAAAGAAAACTCCTTAAGCAAAACAAACTTAAAGAAGTCTCTTCTAGCAATGATATCCTTACAATGGCCAAAAATTATGTATTACCTATCGCTTGGTTTGAATGTTGGACATTTAGAGGCTTTAGAGATGTAGAAAGACAATTGAAAAAAAATATCCACCTCATTGACGATAAAAGTGATACAAATCGAAAAATTTATGTCAGATAGGTCATTGAGAGAACTAATGGTTGCAACTAGCTAATATTCAAATACCTAGTACCTCGCTATTTATATGTAAAAATCATCTAACTTCTTATTCAAAAAGTATACCAATTTCATATAGGTACAAAAAAACTGTAAAATACACTATTCAGGTTTTTGATTTTTTTTTCTCACTCAAATTATGCCATGACCACGATTGAAATTATGGAAACCAGATGGTTCAGATATAAATTCAATAGGCAGCGAGACGTTTTTGTACTTGATAGAGGTTTCAGGGACTTAACAAAATAGCGCAATTGAAAGAAGCAGCAAACGAATCAGTTAAGATTGGTCTGATGGGTCATAGAGGCAGCAAACGGTCGTATTAAGCGATACAAATACTTTGCTAACAAAAGAACAACAATTAAAGCTTAACCATACTTCAGCGTCAAAAGGGGACCGTGTTATTTGAGTAAGTGTCATTTGAGTAAGTTAAGAAATTCGTGTCGTTTGAGTAAGTAAGGGTCATAAGGGATTAAGCAGGTATATGGCTATTTTTCATGCGTGTCTTTTGGGTAACTATACACAGGTAAGGAAGACCGGGCTTAAAAAAGTGTCTGAGAAATTTTCCAAATGCCAATTTCTACTAACTTTCAATTTGGAAGAAGCCTGCGAATAGTGAAATGCACAGCCTGAAATCACAGCGTTAGGGAAATGGTTTTCCACTGCATTCATGGCGGCCCTTTCAAAATCCATTTTGATGAAAAGGGGATTCCAATCAGGACACCATTCCAAGATGGTCTTGAAGAGGATGCTGTAAGTCGATTCCGTCTTATCCGGTAAAAGAGCGTATACCGCTGGGTGTACATCATTTTCACATCTTGTGCTCATGTTGTCTGCATGAATGGTATATAATTGGTGAAATTGCATGGCACAACTGCGGAACGTCCCATTGAGCAACAAATTCATAGCCTTTTTCCCGGAGAGGTGCATGTTCCTGATTAAAAATTTGTGGTACCGGGACAGAGATTTCATTTTTCACTCTTTCTTTGCATATTTGCCGCGCTTTTCTTACTTCGCCATCCGCTACATTGGGTGTACACGTGTGATCCTTGATGCGGAGAATGTTATAGTCAAGATCTGTTGTTGCACTTCCTCGACATTTTTCCTTGTTTTGCTTCAAACATAGCCATCCAATTGTCTTCTTATAGTGTCTATGGAGACGGTATTGGTGTCCATCAACTAGTAGACACGGTTTTCCTTTAGTAGTACACGAAATTTCGACGGATGAAGACATTATCGAATGAATTTCTGCGAGATACTGGATACAGAAGTAACTGATTGGAATAAATTTTGCCCAACTAAACTGTATATATTGCGAATAAAAGATATGATTGCACATTTAAATTTGCACTTCAGTTCGAAATAATATTGACAAAAAAATCACAAAAAATAGGAAGCTGTTGAATTTACCCGTAATCCATATCTTGTGACTCATATTATCAAACACTTCTTGGTGTTTGCGCAATGTGGGTATATGAAAATCATGAAAAAAGTGTATGAAATAAATGACGCTAAAATGTAAAATATAATTTTTTTTTCAAGATAGAAATGCATTCGTAAGTATATTCACATTTTTTCTGATTCTTCCAAATTGAAAGTTAGTAGAAATTGGCATTTGGAAAATTTCTCAGACACTTTTTTAAGCCCGGTCTTCCTTACCTGTGTATAGTTACCCAAAAGACACGCATGAAAAATAGCCATATACCTGCTTAATCCCTTATGACCCTTACTTACTCAAACGACACGAATTTCTTAACTTACTCAAATGACACTTACTCAAATAACACGGTCCCGTCAAAAGACGTTGTTCGTTGTTTTTTCTCACTTGCTCTTTGTCAAAATGTATCGCGCTGTCATTGTCACACAAGAAAGGCGGTTATATAACATAGAAACCGTGTTTCTTGTTTGACAGTGACAGCGCAATACAATTTGACAAGGAGCAAGTGAGAAAAAACAACGAACAGCGTCTTTTGACGCTGTTGCTTGGTTAGGCCTTTAATGAAAGGGTTCCATTACGGCTATGAAAATGTTTTTTTGGGGAAACTCGGAAAAGCAGCAAAAAGATGGCAATTAAATATATTGTCAAAACGACGCTAGTGAACAGAATAAGTGGTGCTTGTGTTTCTGGATGCTTTTCCGAGTTTCCCCAAAGAACAACAATTAACCAAAAAAAAAAACTTCTCGTCGACTCTACGTTTAGTCTTAATTTTAATAAATAGGCATCTAGCTTAACATTTTTGAAGAACTCTTCCGCTTGAAAAATCTTCTGTCGTTTTATTTTCTTTCTTTCTTAATTGTTTTGTATATATATTTTTTTTGAATAAGTTTTTTCTTCTCTTTTCTCTTTTTTTCTCACCTGCCACACACATGTAAGAGGACATGACCCTATTTTGTTTATTTTTTTTTTAAATAAATTTTTATTATTAATTATTTTTATGATTAAAAATGAAAAAAAAACCTTTTTTAAATATTGTTTGGAAGTTTCATGTAGGTACCGAATTCTGCCTAAAACCATACAATTTCAAAAAAAGCTTTGAAAGTTTCTATTGCACTTTTTTTTAATTTAAAAATTCATTTTTTTCTAAAATGGGTAACCCTAGGAAGATTCTAAGTAGAACCGAACGCAAAAGTAGCTTTGTTTATAACGTTGAAAAAAATTCTTTAAAGTTGTTAAAATTTAGAATCAAACGGTGCGATACAAAGGCAAGTACGTAATAAAAATCGAAATCATAAATAAGTGTAACAACAAAAACAATAAGACTCAAAATGGATTTTCCTACTGTAGAACTTTCCATTAAAATTAGAATTAAAAAAAAATAAGCTGAATTTTCCTACAGCTTTGAAGAATAATTCGTGGACTAAATTGTAAAAATGGTGTTCCTAACACGGTAGCATCCATTTTTACAATTTAGCCCTCGAAATGTTTTTATAATTTTCTTTTAAACATTAAAGAAAATCAATAAAACGAATTCATTATAATGATAAGAAAGGATCAAAGTAAATTCCCTAAATAGATTACAATTAGCGCTTATTAAAAATTCTTTCTTTTTATCAATAAATCAGCTGAATAAACAGAAAACAATTTAGAGAAAGAAATTGTTTGATTAATGAGAAAAACTCTTTAATAAAATTTCTTTTTTTTAGTTCTTTTAATTGTTTTAATTTTATTTTCTATTCCATGACGCTACGTAAGCCATTGTTTCATCTTCTTCACACTTTCCAATTAAGTTAAAAGACAAAGAAGCAGGTTAAGAATGGCGAAGAAACAAAATGAATCTGCAGTTTTGCACGTTAAACTAAATAGTATAAATTAGGGGTTCTATTGTTCAATTCTTTCCCTCATTTAATTGAAATTTAAACTTAATTATTTACCTAATTTTAGCATTTAATCAAATTTTAACAATTTCATTGAAAAACTTTCCTAATTAATTTTCAAACGAATGAAAAAAATTCTCAGAAATCTTCTCTTAAACATCAAGTGATAAGAAGAAACAATTTTTTTTAAAGGAAACTCACCCTTCGCACGAGCATCGTAAATTGCGTCTTCTTGCAGTGCATACATATCTGCGCCTCATTGTCCGGCACCCAGACGGCAGCATGATTCACCACGGGCTTTTTGCCACCTGCAAAAGAGCAGCAACAACATTAAAAATCTCTCCCCCATTCAATTGATATGGTTCGTTGCACTAAATACAAAAAAAAACTAAAGGTTGGTACTCACTTTTACGAAGAAGATCGTCGATGCATTTATTTATGTGTGCCATCCATTCTTGCTTCTCCGTGCTCGTAGCCGCATACACGGCAAATGATTTTGTTGTGGTCCTAATTAGCCATCCATTTTGATATTCTGCACAGTGTTGAAAGAGAAGAAATTAATTTTTCAATTTACTTTTCTGCAATCATTTCTCTCCACATTAGATTGCAATCTCAGACAATAAAAAAAAATGTTTTGTACGTGTGGCTCTCCTTGGAGGTCACACAATCAGTAAAGTTAGTCAGTAAAGTAGCCAAGAGAGCCTGTTGTGGCGTAAAGAAAATCTATCTCTCTCTCCTCCAGAGCAGAATGAGGAAATGAATCATTATTAAACACTATCACACAGTCTCTTTATCTCACTCTCAAGTCCGCAATCTCAGTGAGGAATGATTTTTTTCTTCTTTTTAGTTTTTGTGCACTTGAAAAGCTCTCTCAGGCACGAGGAAGATAGCGCGCGCAAACGGACAAAATGCAAAAATAGCTCTTTTATTATTTCTCTCATGCTAAATAATGTGAAGTAGTAGAGGAAATATATTTATGTCTTGGGGAAGCAATTAAGGAAATTCTCTATTTACCTCCTCCCTCATCTTCCATACAGAACAAAATCATAATATTTCATCGATGATGAATTGAGTTGAGTATGAGAGAAATTTGCATAATTTTCATTAAAAATTCAGCTAAATTTGTGATATTTTTTTCACTTAAAAGAAGAGCTATTGTGTGGAAAATCTATTGCAGCAACAATGACAATTTAGTATGATTATTAAGATTAAGATTAAGATTTAATTCGTGATTTTTCTGGTCTAATTTTGAGTTTAAATTTAGCCTATAAATTGGAATTTTTAATGTTAATAATCTTTGTTACAATAAATTCGTTTCAATTTTATTTTTTGAACATTTTTATTAATTTGTTGCTAAAATGCTTCTCGAATTCATTGAAATATCTCTCATTTATATTTTTGGACCTGATGAAGGGGTCATATCATCTTCGAAGTGTCATTGACAAAGCAAAAAATATCGAAAGAAAATTCTTTGTATCTTAGCTTTAAGTTATAATAAAATTTACTAAAAATATTATGCGAAAGGAATTTTTTCCTTTATTTTTGTAAAAATTTAATAAAAAAGAAAGTTTTTAGAATTGGATTCTTTTTGTGGCGTAGACAGAGCTTAATTAAATAAGAATTGTCGTCTGTTAGATCGTAGATTATAATTTCTAAGTCAATTAAAAAAAAATTGAAAATTTCTTTAAATTTTTTTTTGCAAAAATGATTTTAATAATTTTTTTTTTGAATATAAGACTAAAATAAAACCCTCAATTAGCACAGAGTAAATAATCAATGGGATAGAAGTAAACTAATCTTAATAAAAGGATCAGACGTTGAAATTAAAAAACCCGGAAATGGTTGGTATTCGAACCAAGGCTAATATGGTTGAAAATAAGCCTCTCTAACCATTACGCAAAAAATCTATCTTTCAAAGAAATTCCTTTAAAAAATTATCATAAATTTCTTACAAATAGTTTATTTTATTCTTAATTTTAATTGTTATTTTAAGAACTTAGTTTTGGTGTTAAAAATAAAATACGTCTGATGATAAAAATAATCAGAATTAATTGTGAATAAAAGAAAACTATTTAAAACACGCTGAATATGATTATTTTGGAAGAATTTACTACTTGTCGTAAAAATTCTTTTAATTGATTAAGAAAACGGAAAATACGTAAATTTCTTATGACACTTCGAGAGCCAAGAATTCCTTTATCATCAGGCCCACAATGATAAATTTTATGACATCTGTTATAGTAAGAACTTCAGGATTATTTATTAAGAATATTGTTCTAAAATCTGCTTCAATTCAACGTGCGTTTAACATAAGAAAACCTTTAAGAATTATCTTAAAGTCAGGTAATTTATAGTAGACAATCCGCTCAACTCTACCTATCAATTCTCTACACTGACCTAATAATTCCCAATCTCTTGGAAACTGCTCAAGTTATTCAAGTAATTAACTTTTCTCAAGATTCCCAGACTTTTCTTCTTTTCCTGGGATCTCATGATTAAGAATTTCTCAATTTGTTTTATTTTCTTTAGAATTTTGATTGATTAAACTTTATTTTTACGAGCCTCTTTTGCCGCATTAACGAGGTATAATGACGAGGTAGTATTCATAGAAAAAAAAAAGTACTGATAGCGCGATAAGAGAAAGAGTTCATCGACTCACGTGCATTGTCTTCGAGTCCCTGAAGTTGCACCTCCTCAAGGGGGATGATGTGCTGTTTGTTGTACTTTTTCTTCCCGATCACAATGTTCCCGTAGACGAGGATGTCATTGAAGAGGAAGAATTGCCGCGACTTGGCGCGTTTGCGGCACATCTTCGTGAGCACTCCTTCGCCAACCAGGACACGTCCCGGGAGCGCCAGTGGCTGCCCTGAGCTCCCAAAACAACTCTCCACCATGGCTATTCGCCTGGCGTTTGCCTCGCTATTCACTGTGAATTTGCAAGAGAGACAAAAAAGCACGTTAATTCAATTACTTTTCTCTCTTTCCCTGCCTCACTTTTCTTCTTCTTCAGGTACGTAGCGTACACGGAACTTTCTCCCGCAATGTTTGGGGGCTTTGTACACGCACACACACGACAGCATCCGTGCGTGCAACAGAGAAAATTGACGAAAGAAGAGTGGAAAAGTGGTGAGCCTTGTGCTCTTCCGCATATGAGGATTCGCATTGCGATAGACTTTTTTTTTTATTATTAGTCAGAGAGAACGTGAGAAGTCTGACTCTGGAGGGTGATTCATCCATCCACCACATAGCAAATTCTTTTATCAAAACTCATTTTAGCGTATCGCTCGTTGCCTCTCCCGCCCCTCGACGGTGCCACGATGTCTTTTCATCGGATCCTGCCACTGTGGTGCCCTCCTAGTGCCCTTCCGGACCCACCAACGGGTTACTTTCACATTCCCGGACAATCAGACACCGTGACGGGGCAGCAAATGCGGGTTTCTGGCACAAATTCCACCCACCAAATGACCACCTGTGCCTGCCTATTGTTTTGCAGTGTTACTCTGCAGAAGAATCACCGCGTTTCACCCCTCCGCACGCCTCCAGAATAAATAAATTTATGACCCTGCCCGCGACGACGACACTGCGGGTATGGGAGAGGCACAAACTTCCGCAATTTTCACCCATTTCCATTCAACTTTTGCACAATTTTCCACCACACACCACTTTTCCATTTCCTCCCACACAATTTCCATTCACTTTTTGGGAAATTCCAACACTATTTCTTATGGAAAATAGAGATTTTACGAATGATGAGAAAAATTCCTACCTAATCTGTCGACCATGTTGTTTTTATTAACCCTTATGCGACAAATGGATCTTCATTGCATTCTGACACTTTGTTACAAAAAATGTTTAAATCATATGATATTAATTTTAACGAATGAAGAAATAAATAAATAAATAATAACACAGAGATCTGATACAAGAGGTGTCACACATTTGAATTAATAATTTCAATTTGAGAAATCAAAGAAACTCTGTGGTCATGGAAGGGTTAAAAGCGCCATCTGTGAAGAATGCGCGGGAACAAAAAGTGTCGGAATTCATGAAAAGCGCCAGATTAGGCGCCGCAGCTAAATTATCGGCGCATGAATATTTCTTTCAATTTTCCGCACTCTGTTCAGGGAAAATTAATTTTCACAAAAGATAAAAATATAGAAGTATTTCCAGCAGTGAAAATACCTCACGGAAAATAAAATTAATCTATAGAAAATGATTCGAAAGTTTAATTTCTCGCTCTTGAAGGGAGCCGCAGAATAATCTTTGGCGCAATTTACAAAGAGAGATGCAAAATGTAATTTTATGTACGCGAGAAAGAGACAAAAGAAATTTTGAAATAAGAATAGAAAAATAACCGATTTTAATAAGTAAAAAAATCTTTTAGAAAGAGAATTCTTTCTTTTAAGAATTTTGAGATGATTTTTCTTTGCAAAATAACTGCTTGTTTGATTTAGATTTAATG
This sequence comes from Lutzomyia longipalpis, assembly GCF_024334085.1. Lineage (NCBI taxonomy): Eukaryota > Metazoa > Arthropoda > Insecta > Diptera > Psychodidae > Lutzomyia > Lutzomyia longipalpis. The sequence goes on from NC_074707.1 coordinate 49,993,135, forward strand.
TTGAAAGAAGATGAAATAAATAAGTTTAATTAAAATTAGTTTAAGTACAACGAATTAAACGTTAAAAAAAATAAAAAGACAAAATCTCGGGGGTAAAGTTTTTATTTCTGACGATTTTTTCACTACATTAAATACTTACGGGGCGATAGGAATTACAATAAATAAATAATATTTACGATGAGGAAGAAATGTGGGTTAAAATGGCGAAAAGTCCATCATGGCGGCATGGCGTCCTTTTTTGAACATTACACAAAAGAAAAAATTACAACCATTTCCGGGGAATTTTGCTCCTCACCGGATGAAACTACCAATTTGCATGGGTGGGAGGTTATTTACACGTGTACTCCTCTATCACTTTCACGCACACGTCGCACTTTACGTGGCAACACCATTGGAATTTGCAGTTGCAGCGCTCACGCACGACAATCTTCTTGGTGTTGTAGCCTCTTCCGCAGCATAGGATTGAGCAGCTATCCAGGCCCGCTGAAGTTTTGTTGCAAACACGACCGTGTGTTCCTGTAAAAAATAAATTGAAATTTTCTTTTTGATTTTTTGAATTTTCCAGGAAGTTTAGAGAGTTTTAATCGGGGTAAAATGAGTCAATTCATCATTAATTTTCCTTTCTGTTGTAGGTTATTTTTTTCTCTTGTTAGGCATCAAGCATATGCTGCAAACAATATTTTTTTCTCTTTCATTGAAAACATTGAAAATGGAAAATATGTTTAAACTGTTCATGATAGCTACAGGATTTCCTATTCAGCAATTTTTCATTGATGCTTTTCATCAATATAATTGTTTCAGCAATAAAATGAATAAACTCCTTTCTTGGACACATCCGGGGTAAATTAATTCAAACTAAAGAGCAGTTAAAGTTCAAAATTAATTAAATTAAAATTTTTCCTTCATCCAAAATGCTCATAAATAAAGTGAGAAAATATTATTTTGCAATAAATTCTCACACAGAGCTTATATAGAGAGCTCTTCACAGATGAGATCCACCCATTGGCAATTTTCCGATGAAATATTGTATTAATTTGTAATTGAAATCTCGGTTTATGCTAAAATGTAGTATGTAGTTTAACACCACACTCACCTTGCCACTGGAGTTGCTTGCTGGTGCGACACCAATCGGGGCTCTCATCCAGGTAGACGAGATCAAGTGCCGTGGGGACTTTGAAGCGCGAATCATGAACCTGGAGGCGTCCTCGTTTGTTCATCTTCACCCTCGTTGCCTCATCGTATTTCTCTCTGAGGTAATTCCCTGTGGGCGACAACATTTCCCATTTGGAGCGATTTAGTTAAGAGATTGATAAATTCCGTGCCCAGTAATTACCGATTTCGCGCATTGAGGACAATTGCTGCCAGCACGTGATGAGACTACAGCTCCCGGAAACCCCGTGACATTTGCATGTGATGCGCGACTTCTTGATGACGGCCTTATAATGATGAAAATGGGATGCAGCACCAAAAGCCCATGCAGAGTAAAAGAGCATGTTAAACAAGGTTTATAGTACGACAGAGAATTAATTAAGATTTCATCTATTGCGCGCTTCTTATGCAATTTATTGGCAAAATCCAGAGGGGAATTTAATCGATATTTCAGCTTAGAAGACACACCGGAGGAGAGAGATTTAAAACATCTCCCAACCATCGCGCTATGGGAGTTAATTGAACTTTTATTATGCACCTCTTCAATCTCATCTCGCAAAATGAATTATGGGCTGATCTGTTGGTGAGATGAACGCACGCGGGATGCTTTCAATACTTTTTTATTTATTTATTTATTTATTCTCAACGTACTCCATCGATGTGAGATGGTGACGAAAAGTGTGGGAATCAATTAATTGCATTGAGGATGCACGAAAGGATTTTTTTTGCAATAAAGAATTGTTTAGAAAAAAATCCTTTTTTTAATTGAAAATGATTTAAGAGCTTAAAGAGTTTAAAAAAAACCTTTCTTATTTTATTTTTGAGCACAAATGAAGGTCCAAAAGCCAGCCAAAAGACTATAAAAATCTTTACGAAAATTCTAATAAAATATTTTTAATTAATAAAAATTTTATTGAGATGAAGAGATGCAAATAATGATTCTTGGGAAAACAAGGAATACAATAAATGAAGAAAAAATGAAAGGACACTCACTTTTCTCTCTAATAAAGGATGATTCAATAGAAACTTAAGGATTTTTTGGAGCGACATTTGAGTAAATTTTCAAACAAATAATTTAAAAAAATTTCTTATCATCTCATTAAAAGAAAAAAAAATAATTTTTAAATTATTCAAAAATATTCGTAGACTTTCCTCAATTTACTGAACTATCCTTTTAGTTTACTGTACTCACCCTACGTCCCACTTCATTGTTATGAAGATTCATCAAACTCCTGGCCTTAAGGTTCGTCCCAGACAATTTAATACGACTAAGAGATCCCTTTTGTCGGCGATTTTGTGCGAAAATTGCTCGATTTTCCAAATTGAAGATTTTCGAATTAAATATTTCTCGATTTATTTTCTCCTGCAAAAAAATAAATTAATTAAAGAATAATAATAAAAAAGAATTTAAAAAAAAATCTCACCTGAAGTTCCTGCATTTCCTTCTCCTGCAATTGAGACTCTTCAATTTCCTTTTTAATTTTATCCTGCAACTCCTTTATATCCTCCGGCTTGAAGAGCGGCTGATGCGGATGTTCGGTGTCATTGGAAGAATCAGGGGAGATTTTCTCCTCCACCTTGTTGATACGCTGTGGGAGTGTCATTAATCCACGTGGTCCACGTTTCTTCTCCTTCTCGCGTATATCAATGAATGTCTGAGAAAATCTACACAGAAGAGAAAGAGAGAGAGAGAGAGCGTGCAAATAGCATCCGTGAGAATGTGGAAATCCTTCGTGGTTGGGATTTTCTTCTGATTCCCGCATACCGATGGATATGAAAAGTTGGATTTATCCCAAAATCGGCGGAGATACTAATTCTCACGCTTAGAAAATTGCACTGAATATAGAATAAAAAAACTAAAAAAAAAAATAACAAAGAGTTTTAATTCTGATCCCCAGTAGTGAGGGGGCGGTGTGGATTAAATTCACTTTTTGTTCATTGGGGGTGGAGGGACTTTTTCATCTTCTTGCCGCACAACTTTCCATTCTTGCGTCATGCTAACGGTATGTGTGACGCGGTGGAGAAATGTTGAATTTTTGGGGAAAATGGGAAAACTATGTGGAATTTTTCATGTCCTCCTGCTACGTTGCAATCCAGAAAATATACCACTCTTTGATGTTGGGTCGGAAAATGTTGGGAAAGTGTCTGCGTGGGGCTTCCACCCACGCAAAAGTGCGTCGCTAAAGGGTGTGCCTGATAATGTGTTGAATTATTTTGTAAGAAAAAATAAATGAGGAATTTCTGGTGCTGCAATTAAGAAGTTCTGGAATTTCCAGGATTTTCTTATTGATCAAGATTTTCTGGGCGATATCATTGAAGAATTGATAAATGTCATAAAATAAAAGAGAAAAGAAGGGAAACGTTTGATTTTTTGGCAAAAATTCCAGAAAATCTTTTTTTCAGTAATTTCTGTTCCCTGAAATTCTAGCCTGAGAATCTGATCATTTATCGCCCTAGAATTTCAGTCAAATTCTAGAACGTTCATCAATAGTTTTTTCGCGAAACTTAAAACTAATTTTCATATAATTTTCCAGCTCAAAATTCAGAAGAATTAAATTACTAATGTCCAAGAATTCTGGTAATAAATCTCTCTCTCTCTCTCTCTAGAAAATCTTTCCCTCTGAAATTCTTGTTTCCTTAATTTACTAGAAGATCTATTAATTCCTTTTTTTTAAGAATTTACTAATCTAAGTATTCAGAAAATCAGAAGGAAAACCAAATCATGACTAAAATTAATTTTTAATCGTTTTTCTTGACCAAAAATTAAATGAAAAAAAAAAACATAATTTTTATCTCTCAAAAATTTTCTATGAATTTTTGACCAGAGGGACCAGAGAGACTTTTCCATTCTCAGAAATTTCAGGAATTTAACAGTCTTGAGCAGTTTCATAAAATTAAATTCTCTAAAGCCCTAGAAATTAAAAGAACTAGAAGATTTTTCAAGAATAATTTTCATTTAACCCTTTAAGGTTTTCTGGGTCATACGCTGACCCAAACGTGAAACATTTTATTTTTTCAATTATTTATGAATGTAATTGTTTTTCCATGTTACAAATGCATCAAATTCACGCATAAGGGGTCAAAGAAGACGTTCTGAGTGAGAAAAGTCCTCTACAAAAATTCATAGAAATAAAATCGCGATAAAAGAGCGCATGTTTCAATGTTTTTATGTTTCACGTTGGACGTTAAAGGGTTAATTTTTCTCTCTAAAAAATATCAGGGAAGAAATTAGATTGTCAAATTGTAAAGAATTTTCCAGGATTTTCCCAGGAATTCCTGGAAAACCAAACTATTCATCTCACAAAGAATTCAAAGAAAAGAACCCAACAGTTCCACTGAGACACCCTATTTTTAGATAAACATTCCTACCGGGGAAAGCTTATCGCGTGAGAGAGAGTCTAGTTAGTGTATTTGTATGGCGTTTTCCCTCTCTTGTACGCGGGGGAAAAATCGATACCTATGCTCTGGGTACTGTTGGGTTTTCCTCTCACTTTTCTCGCCCCAAGTAAGTGGAATTTTTGGGCGCCTGGTGTGCAGAAAACTGATTCAAGGAAAGCTGTGAATGACGACGTATGAGTGTATTGGGGTTGTCTTCCATCTCCCTTACTCCCTGTGTGCGAGTGTGGGTGGTTGGGTTTGGGGTTGGAAATTCCTCTCTTGTGTTCATGTGTATTTGGCGGTATGTTTGAATAACACGAAGGGTATTTTCCAGAGGCACCGAATAACGAGATAAGTGGTCTGTTGAGATTTCAATGCCTGTCTGTGTGGTTTTTAACAAAACCAAGATCACGAGAATGGGGGGCGGGTGTTCCATCAGGCGGGGGTGGTTTTTGGGTGAATTCCGTACGAGCTTCATTGTTCCCGCTCTTGACTTTCCTAATCAGTCAATTTTGCTTTATTTTCCACCATTTCCCCCCTCCCGGAACTATCGCATTTGAATGCTCAAATACAAAAGACACAAATTCCACCCCCTTGAAAATGAGGGGGTGTGTGTGTGTGTGTGTGAATTTTATCGAAATCCTTCTTGATGCTTTTATTGCAATGAAAGTGATAAATTTATCAATTGGAAAATGAAGAAGGAAATATCAATGTTGAAAGATTCGATGAGGGAGGCAGGAAAAAAAATAAATGGGGTGCATAAATTGCAAGTTGAGTGGTTAAAGAAAATATAAATAATTTTTCCACAAGATTCTTCTGTATCTGACACAGTCAAGAGTTTTCTCATTACAATTTTCCTCCTCTTTGTCATCCATTGAATTTTATTTGCAAGAGAATTCAGGGATTTTATTGCGTTATCAGTTGCTTTTTATTTCTTTCTGCCATTTATTGATTTACCTTTTTTATGGTTATCTGTGTAGGGATCTTTGCAGAATATATTCCGCATAACAAGGGATGCCTTCGTTAGGTATGTACCTTTACTGAGGATTTATTTCCTGTCTTGCAGGTTTTCACATCTTAACACGCTAAGATCTTATTTTACAGAGAAATACAAAGGCTACAAACTTCTCTAAAGATTTTGAGAAAAATATTCTTTGTCTTCTTGCACCCCTTCCCACCTCCACATAACAGTTTCTGAATAAATTCCTTGCTGATTTTGAAAGTTCAATTTTATAAAAGAAAATAAGCAAATGCAATCAAATTTGTAATAACAAATAGCCCCCATCTGGGGAATATTACGAGACTTTTGGGGGTTCTGGGAGAAAAAATTTCAATACTCACTTGTATCCAAATTCCAAATCATCCCCACATCCACCCCATGTCCAATCTCGATGGAGCTGTTTGGGTCTTGAGCTCCTTGAGCAACCACATGCCGCCAATTGACCATCCCGGCAAGCTCGAGCGATAAAACTTGCCACCCCAGCCGCAGCAAGAGCATGAATAAATGCCATTTCGGGGGATCCTGTGAAAGACAAAAGAGAGAAGAGACGTATGGGATGTTTCAAATGTACATATCTATCTTGTCTAATATCTCCAACAAATAGGAGATGGGGTGGGGGTGGAAGTTGGTAACATTTAAAACAATAATTGTGGAAATAATTAATATTCTCTCTTTCACTCTCAAGTGGATTTAAATTAATTTTCCAGAGTTGTTTGGGGGTAATTTTGGGTAAATGTGTGGGTGGTACGAGCCCCATCCACCTCCCACAGCCCACACCCCACACAACATCCTTTTGTACAGTGCGAAAATTTACAAATTGAACATTTTGACTCGCAACACATCCCAGACGTACAGCATAAGCACCCCAAAATGCTACACGTTGTTTGGGAAAGTCTCGCACAAGATGTTTGATATTGTGGAAAATTTTCACTTGGATGTTATGTGTGTGGGGGGTGGATTTTGTAACATAAAATCTGTTTAACTTTTCACATGAATGATGAGGGAAAATACGAAGAGTTGGAAGAGTTGTATCTGTACCACTGCACAATGTCTTGCAGTTCTCCGCTTGAACACCAAGATGGGAAAATTCTTTGAGAGAGGATTTCCAATTTTATCCCTTTTGCTGCATTGTGTTGGGGATTTCCTCCATGTGCCCAACTTTCCCGTATTATATGGAAAGGCGAGAAAAGGCATTTTCCCAACGTAAATTGAACATGAGTCTTGCTGCGAAAATTTCCTCTTGCTGCAATTGCTGCTTAATTGCAAACAAACTTGTGTGGTTTGGAAGATTGTATGTATATTATTTTGATATATATTCTAATTTTATTACATTTGCATAATTGCATAAATTTTGAGACATTTTGGGCATTTTATTGGGCTTCTTTTAGAATTTAATTTAGGCTTGGAAATTTAATAAGGACTCGAAAATTTTTTTTTGACTTTATTTTTACAAAAATTAAGAATCTTTGTTGAGAATTAAGTCTTCAAAAAATTCCTGAGCATGTCTGGGTTAAAGAACATAAGAAAAATTTAATTTTCTCAGAATTTTTATTTAAAAAATTCTTCATAGTAGCAAAAAAAATCTTGTAAATCAATGAAAAAGAATGAAGAGAAAACACATAACTTTGAAACAAGGCATTTTATAAAACGTACAAAAATTCATCCCTCAAACTTTTGCATCCCTTTTGCCTATTGAAAATTATTCAAGCATGCCAATGAGCGAATCCTCTTCGTCTGTCCTGCATATTTTAAAATCAAAATACAATTCAAATCCAATATATTTCGGACTATGTTGCACAGTATCGGGGAAAAAAGCCCTGAGGGTTGGAAAGAGAGAATAAAAAATCATCCATAAGGAAAACATGGCAATCTATCAGCATGTTGGATGATTGATGACTTTTTAATTAACTAAAAATTCAAGAGAATCGAATTTTAATTCAAATTCTCTCCCTCTTTTTCCTGCAACTTGTTGTATTTTTCACCAAGAGAGTCTTTTTTTTTCCACCTTCCTTCCTATAAATACTCAGAAAGTCTCAACAAGTCTTTTTTCCATACAGATTTTCCATATAACAAACTCGGCATATATGAGAAAAGTTTCTCTTTGCTGACTCTTATCGCTTTTATGGGGAAGTCTATTGCGCGTTTGGTTGTGCTGCTGTTACTGCTGCGAAAAAAAAATCACATCGAGAGGGATGTTCGATGAAGAACTTGAATGAAGGGCGATTTTTAAGTACATTTTAATGAATTCAAAAACTGTGACGACGGAGGTTTTGGCACAAAAGAATAAGGCACTACCCCAACATCATTTTATTATCAATTTGCGTACAATATAGCCAATCACCCCGAGGGGTCTATCTCACCCCGTTTTATTTTTTCCTCATCCAAACCCAACGAAGACTCACCCCATTCCTCTCACGTTTTTTTCCACATGAGAACTTCACCATGAGGATACGTCTCTCTTTTCTCGCTTAACTCTATCTTCGGAGATCATCTATTGGGACTAATACTATATAAAAGACTTCATCCGAAAAAAAAAAAGAAAAGAGAAGAATTCCAGGCAGAAAAAGGGAGCTATTTACTGAGGTTTTTGATAGAGAGAACAACTCCCTTTTGAGACTACATGCAACATCTCCTCAACTCATCGATGCGCGATTTTCTCTGCTGCAGGGGATTTATTTGATTTCACAGAGTATTTCACACACAAAATTATAAACAACCCCCTAAGGGATATTCCACAGTACCGCCATAATTTACCTAATTTGTATCAATGATGGAAATCAGCGGAAAATCTATTAGTCTCTGTAAGCATTTCCCCCGTGGAATAACAACCTACCGCATCGCATTCACTTCACCCAACAAGAGATTTTTCCATGCACAGGAAAATTCAAACTCATGCGACACAACTTTGAGAGCAGATGTACAGGAAATGGTCAGAAAATTACGAGCAGACAATGTTTGATGATTTTTCTTGAGAAGAAGGATTTTTAAAAATTTTTGTTTTTAGTAGATTTTTCATTTATAAAATTTTTATGTTAGATGTTGGTATAAAAAATTACAAAAATCCTTTTTATGTTTGAGAATATTTAATGAATTTTATTTCTCAAATATCTCTGTTTGTGTAACAACTTTTTAAAGTTGTTGAAGCTTTTAAACTTTAAATATGTTTTCTTTTTTAAGAAACTTCTTTTATTCAACTAAAAATTGTTAAACAGAGAAAATCTACAAATTTTAATCAAAGAACTAATGAATGAATAAAAAAATTCCTCAATGTTTGAATTTTTCATGGCACTACCTGTACCCGAAGCATTTTTTTCGAGAAGCCCAAAGCAACAACAAAAAGAAGGGAATAAAAAGCAAAGTTTTTCAAGGGACGCCGCCAGGCATTTAAAGACCCATATTCTCCCCCTGCCTATGCATAAACGACCCAAGGGTTGTTTTTCGGTTTCGAATTCTCTAATTTGTTCCGGACGTATGGTGAGGCATAATGTAATGATTATATTGCTGGTTATATTGTTGTCATATACAAAATGCCAGAAAGAAATTCAGTGGGGAATTTCCTCTGTGTGTGCACGACTGAAAATTCATCTCCACACTTATTAACAAACTCCTATTATTTTCTGCCACTAGTTTTTTTGTTCTATCCTGCATATGGTGCAAAAGGATAAAAAAGTCGTGATGATTGTTGCTTCTTCTCTTGTTCACAATATAAAGTCCCCAAAGGGATGCAATTCCTAGTCATTGTCTGTGTCACACAGAACTAATTTTTAAACTCGTTCCGAGAGTCTCTGATGGTCGTCAGAAGCCACAAAAAAGTGCATTAGTTGCAAGAACTATGAGGATGTTGATGAAAGAAATAAATTTAACAAAAAATTCTCCTGTGTGGAATTTTTCACATCATAAAAAGCTTCATTAATATTTTGCGCAATAAATTGAGGAATAAAAATTAATTTCAAATGAAATCACTCAATTTAAATGCAAAACTGTGTCATTTATTGCATTGATGGAGTTATTATACAACAAAAGTATTGAATTTATTATCTCCCTGCTATAGTGCTTTTGGGAAAAATACTATTTCACACATAAATCATGCCCAATGAAAAATTTTCGTCACAAAATAATATTTATGTATAGTTATCATGCTGCTGTTCGGTTGGTGCTACATTCCGGAAATTACACTCTAAAAAAATCCTTTGTAAACATTTAATTGGGGGATTTTCTTCGTAAGAAAAATATTTTAATTTTATTAAGACTTGAAATGGTATTGCTTGGAACTTTGTTATGCTTCAAAGGCTCGAAATGCATATGCTGCTAAGAATTTTAAAATATTTTGGTAAATTTTGAATTCAATGATTTGATTAACTGTCAGCTATGATATGTTTCCATGACTAGATGCATATGATTCAAGAGATTTAAATACAGCTATACGTAATGCTTTCTATATAATATGGAATTTTCGCAATATATTTTATTAAAGAATTCTTAGAAAATTTTCTTTTCACACAAATCACACACTTTTCTACAAAGAGAAATTAATTCTATTCTCTACTAAAATATTTAACTGTCTGCCTCATTTTATTTATTCATATCAATATCATGCAACCAATTTTTAATAATTCAGCAAAAGTTAAATAAAGAACTTTCTACCAGTCAATCAAAAATGACACCAATTTATGACATATTTATTAATAAATAGCACGTTCAGCGTTTTTTCTGTGTGTACATAAATTACACAAATAAAAATATATTTCATTTTCACTCCAAAAACTTTTGCCCATCAATTTCCCAGTACAAATGAATGGAATTTTTATTAAACCATCCCCCATCCTTTGTACAAATTATTCACCAATTAATCCATATAATTACACATATTATGTACAAATTATTTTGATTTTTTCTCTCTCTTTCTCGCAGAATGAGAGGAAAATATAATTTGAGATTTAAGGATGAAAATGCGACAAAAATGTGACAAAAATGTCTCTCATTTGGTAGGATAACAAAAAAATTAAAGCATGATAGCATTAATTGATGCTCCACCCTTAAGCGGGGAAGTATTTAGTATGATCCTCACATAGAAAAGGGGATATCGTCTGTGAAAATTGTCTCCGTGTAGCATAATAAAAGTTATATTCTATACACGGGACATAGACAGGAGGAGACAATAGTCCGGAGGAAAAGGTAGGTATATATATAAATGTTGATCTTCTTACAAGAACACACATTTGGAGTAAATTCCCGTAAAATCCCTCTTCTCAACTTTCCTCTTGAATAATCACACACCTGAAAATTTAACCATCCCCAAACCCCGTGACCTTCTCTCCATTCTCTTCTCGGTATGCGGAGAAAGAGTCGCACATTCACCATACCAAACGAATCCCAACGCTCTTTTTGACTTACAAATGAAATAAATGTAAATCCCTTTACAAAGTTTCATGCTATTACATTTGCTCTGCACCACCCCCAACTCCTGCCCTCCCCCTACCCTTTGTTTTTTGCCCAGGTGTGTGGAGCATCCCCTATACCTTTAGTAGAATCTTTCTAGCTTCCCCCGCACGTGAACAAACTCATGTATTTTGCACTGCCTTTGGCATTCCCTCTTTTTTTTTCCTCTAAAAAGGAATTTCCACACAGTAAAGGAGCATCTTGTTAAAAATTTATATTAATCACAGTGTGAGGGCAAAGAATGACGGGCGAGGGGTGGAATGGGCGGAGGGGGGTTGGAAAATGCACGTGACGGAAAACACACGGAAGAAAAGGAAAATCTTTGTGTGGAGAGATGGAGATGCAAAACATATTTCCCACGCCATGATTTGTTTCCGTGTTGTATACGCAAAGATGGGAAAAATCCTCAACATTTCCTGCAAAGTATTATGCAATTCTGGCACAAAAAAAGTGACACGGAGAGCAGTCATAAATCCGTATGTATGCAGAAAAATGGCACAAGAGTGAGAAGGAAAAACTTTTGATCTCTCCACAACCTTCCAGTCATAGTGGATTTTCACCACAAGCCCATTCCTATATTATTCTCCAACAATTCTTCCGCAGTTTGGATGCTCTTTCTGCAGTATTTCAAAAATATATCTAACATGTGAATTTTGGCGCACGGGAAAGACAAAGAAGTGGGCTAAAGTGTGTTGAAAAAAATGACTAAATTCTTTTTACAAATTAAATGTTTCATTAATAAGCATTTTAAGAGGAGATTTAATGAATTTATTGGTGCTAAAACTCAATAGAATTTGAAGAGAATGAACAAGAAAATATTCTTTAATTTAGTTTATCAAACTTTCACAACTCTTTACAAACTTTTTACAAATTACATTTCCCTGAAAATGTATTTTTATTTAAATTTCAATAAGTAGGAAGAAACTTTTCCAAATCATTCTATTTTTTTAAGCTTTTAACAAACTCTTTTAAGCTTTTACTAAACTTTGTAAAACATTTTCTCGAGAGGTTGATGCGTTCCTAATTATGACAAAAAAGATTCTTTTCTCTGTTTTTTTTTACAAAAAAATCTCTCTATAAAAAAGTTCTCTTTAATCATAGAAAAATAATGCAAAATTCATATTTCAAAAAAAGCCCTTCAGACAAACCCTATTGAATTAAATATTAAATCGCGAGTACAACAGAGCGAAATAACTCAACCCCATCCCCGAACCAAATAGATATCTCTCTCAGTTATCTAACTAAAAATACGGGGAAAAATAACTTGTAAAAAAACGCCATATCCACAGAGCTTTTCCAGAAAAATAATTCTATATTCATGAAATACATTTCGTGCTGTATTATGTATATAGTGGAGTGGATCCTTGTATCGTATAAGAGATTGTAGAACAGTGTACCGCATCGTATGTTGCCAACAATGCAATATAATTTAATTATTGTATAAAATATTGCATAATGATATTAAAATAGAGTGGAATTTTGCTAAGGAAAATCCAAAATAATAGAATATGCAATAAAACACCTCCCACCCACCCACACTCAGCTCCTTTGGAAAGCATAACCCACGAAAATTCCTTCGCAAGAGCAACCCCGCCCCCCAATATGTAGGTGGGTGGGTTGTAATATGTAGATGAAAATTTATCCACAATTTTACCCATTTTCCCATCAAAGAACCCACCTTACATATTTTACATTATAAACCTCACCACATTATAATTCGAGTCTTTCATATCTCAAGAGAACAGAGCGTGAGAGAGTAAGCGTGAGAGAGGGATGTTAAGTGTGCAAAATATTCCATATTCACATTGAAGGCAAAAGGAGATTGATCTTTTGGAATAAGGGCGCAACATATAATGCTCAATAAAATGATGATGGCAAATTCTTTGTACTAAAACTTTTCCCACTTGCTGGGGAAGCGTGAAAATTGAGAAAGTTTACCCACAGAAAGTACTTTTAGTGCGGGATTCCTTCGTTCTTTGGCAAACATGGGACTTTAACTAACATCTTATCTCCATTTTCACTTTTTGCCACTATTAATTGCTTGCGATCCCATTTTCTTTTCCCATCTTCTCCTGTGGAGGAAGCGAGGGAATATACTCAAGAGAATTGCTCATGAGAATATTACTTTAGAAAGATTCTATCGCAAAACCAAGATGTTTGGCAAAGGTTAATAACTTTTGAACGGTGTGCACGAGTCATACGAGGGGGTGGTGGAAGATTTCATCCAGAAGATCTACAAGTGCCTGTCCAACTAAATAGACAAAGAGGTTTTAGGTTAATTAATTTTGCACAATAGCCCATAAGATAACTATAGAGTCAGGAATATTCATTTCACTTTGCATACTTTCCATAAAAGCATATGTAGGTATGTAAGTACCTACATATGAGGGAAAATCTGTTGGAAATTTTGTTCACTTTGGAAATTTGTAGAAAGCTTAAAAGTTATGGTTTACAATAAATTCTCTCCTGTTTGATTTAATTTAAAGTTTATTGATTTTATTAAAAACTCCTGTGAAGCTCTATAGAATAAAGATTTTAATTAAAAATCTGGAGATTTAGGTTAAAGAATTCAATAGAAAAAAATTAGAACTCTTTTAGATCTTAAAAATTCTTTTTTTTCTGTGGTTTGAACTCAAGTTTGAAAAAATATCCCATTAAAAGGAGTTTATTCACTTTGATTCCCATCATAATAATTTTTAAAATAAAAAGTAATTCGAAGCATAAAAGTTATGATTTTTGAATAACCATTTTAAGCATATTTGGTTTTTCTTGAATATATTTCTTCTAAAACATTTTCTTTAAAATTCTTCTTTAAATATTCCCACGAGAGACCCTGAAAAATGACTATACCCCTTTCTTGGGACATTTTCATCATTCAACTGGAAAGTTTCACTTCACTTAAAGTCTATATATTTGCATTTGGTTATATGTTTATATATAACTTACCGATGCTTGTAATTGGTCCAAAAACTGTGTCATCATCAACTGTTGAGCAATTCCACCTGCGACTGCCGAATTGGTGTTTACATTCCTATAAAGTGAAGAAAATGAAAATGATGAGAAAATATTTTCCTTTAATTTCCCAGAAAGTTTTCCATTTTCTCTCTTTTTTGCTTGGAAAATTCACATTTAATTTTGTGTGTATTTTGCAAATAAATAATGAATGGGTTTTGTGAAGGAGTATGCGGTTGTGGAGGAAGACGAATAGGGTTGTACAATTTTGAATAACATATTTGTTGGGGGAGAGATGTAAAATATTCAACAGGAGGGTTGGGATGGATGTCAAATGAGGCAGATTGGGTGGGTTGTGTTGCGGAGTAGATATTACCTGAATGGCTGAACGAGCACCCCGACTAATGGCTGGCATGATGTTGGTGTGAAGAACACAGAGTTTCTGCTGGCCATAGCTCAAACCACCCACTTCATGGCATAGACTTGGATTGATGTCGATACTTTCTGTGTAAATATTTGCTGGGTTTATTGGTTGATTCGCGTTCTCCAGTGTTGTGTGGCTACGCTGATTTCTCGGCACACGCTGAAGTTTCTTCTCACCACGACCTTCATCAGGAGCTCGTGTGGCATTCCTCGTACCATCTGCCATTTTTCTACCCTTGCGATTTCGCTGCTTGCCAACACTCTCACTCCATGCTGTGGCCAGTGTGCAATTCCCAATGACTTTATCATCAATCTCCTTGCACACCTTATTCGGTTGCTTCTTCTTTCGCCTCCTACTCCCCGTCATCTTTTTGCCATTCTTAACATCTTCATTGTCTTCCTGCAACTTCTTGCGCGTGGGCGATTTAGCGGTGGTGGTTGGGAGATTTTCGTGATTGATGCGCACATGAGGGGTACTACTGTTTTCCGGTGCAACCGCCACAATGGGCGTTTGATCATTCTGCAGGAAAACCTGTGGGACAATTGTTACCTTCTCTTCGCGCACGAGAAAATCCAAATCCACCTCATCCATCCTCTCCTCGTCAGTGTCACGCAGAATATCCTGAGTCTTTGGCAAGGGATTGAGCACAGCAACAGGATGGGGAGTTGTTGTCGGCGATGGATCACCTGGATGGTGGGTTGTTGTGATATTTATAGCCGTGTCATTTGCATGGTGACGCCTCAGGGAGGGAAATTGAACGAATTTACTTTTGAAGCTGCGATCGTGCTTTGTGATATTGTGCAGCATAACAATGTGACGCTTGAGATCATCAATATTGGTTGTTGTTGCTGAATCACGAAAGATGGAACTCTTGCGGGGCTCTTTCGTATTGTGCTGTTGTTTCAATGCCATCGGTATAATGTATTTGCGATCATTCACCGCCATGTGATGATCACCACCCGCTGTTTGATCGCCAGCCGGTGGAATTTCTTCAATTATACGAATCTCGCGATCGTAAACATTACTTATTGATGCACTCGTGATGTATTCAGTCTTAATTGTCGACGCTCTCTCAATGGTACCCAGCAATTGCTGCGTTGCCGATGGTGTCGATGTTGGTGGCGATGGTGTTATTATTTCGATACGGCTCAATAGTCTCTGCTTCCCAAGGAGACCCGTTGTCTGTTGCTGTGCTATTTGGTGGACATTGTCAATGGCATTAGTTGATGGTGATACATTTGCCGTGTTCCGATTTAGTGTCACCCCATTGCTTTCGTCGATGGTTAAATTCATTGAAATACTTATGTTTGATAGGGTTTCATATTCGCTTTTGAATTCGATGAATGGTGACTTTATTCCCAAGCACCTGAAGGGAGAATGAATGAAAGAACATATTTCAGGGAATTACAACATATACATAGGTGTAGGTAGCATAATTCTAAATGATTCTAATGATGATTTTTGAATGCACTCAATGCATATTTCTGGGAATTTATGAGAAAATTGAGCTTTTGTGAAAATTTGCCTTTAGCGATACGTTGAATGAAATAAAATTTAAATTTATCATAGAATTTACTGATGAAATTCAAGCAATTTTAATAAATTAAATATCTCATTGGCACCTGCTGCCAACTTAGTAATCACGTGAGTTTGAGGATTAAAGAAGCCCTAAAACTCATTTATGTACATTTTCCTCCTTCTAACTCACGCGTTTTCTCATTTAGCAGTTACTACAATGACCCTTAAGGGTAAAGAAACTAATCCACTGTGTCGCCATCTAACATTTATCACAATAAATTAATTTTTTGCCTTACTATACCCTCACTATACAATGCCAGATTTATTTCTCATTGAGATAAGACGTTTTATCATTAGGTACTTTAATCTTCATTTCAGCAGCACACGTAAAAATAATGCTATAAATTTCGCTAAAATAAATTTAATTAATTAACAATGCACTGCAGGATTTACTTCTTGTGCACAGATTTTTCCAACTTCTCTCTCGGAAAATTCCCTCATGTACAAAACTAAAAAATCCTCTTAGAGTTTGATTGCTTTCGAATGTCTTTCCCCGTTCTCGGGGAACACTTAATTGCAATCAATCCTCTCAATGGATTTTATCACATCGCCTCATGGAGTAGTCGCTTTTTCTTGCGCTCTGTCTCTAAAAAAGGCTTTTCTATTTAATTGTCTGGCGCTCTTTACAAAATGCCCGAGTATATTTCCCGAGAAATGACATCAGAATGAACAAACTTAAATGATTCATAGCACTGGTTTGACTTTCTCTCAGGTGGTTATGTTCTTTATATTTCACAATATCATGTTTTTTGCACCCCATACGCGCGGGACTCATCTTGATTGTTTGCCAACTTATTATAGAACCGACGACTATCCAAAGTACGCGGGTTTCCATTGAATCGTACAGAAAGATTGCTTCTGGAGTGGTTTGAAAGGTGAATTGATTGGTAATTAAAAATGATCAATTGATTGTAATTTATCACATGGCGTCTGTCGTGAAAATCGGTCACTGTTGTCGTCATTGTTGTGGCAACAAATGAGGCGATACAATTTATTAATTTTCACTCATTGAAATGAAAAATTAAACGTCGAAGCATTTCTGTGAATGGAAGAAAAGGTTTTTTCCCTTTTGCGCGCTCACAATCAAATATGAGTGATGTTTCAGTTTTTTTTGTGCAAAAAACGCAAGAAAAAAAGTTAAATTAAAGAAGAAAAAAATTAGTGGCAAAAACACCATGTGAATAATTGTTTGGACAAGTGGAAGAGTGATAAGATAAGGAGGGAAAATTTAACAGCAAAGTATAAATAAGTCTGGGTTATTTTGTACTGCCTCAGTTTAGAAATTTCACTCGAATTTTGCATTACAAAGTGTGTGTGGATATTCAAGGAAGACTCACGATGAAGTTCTCAGTGGGATTAATTGTCTTGGCGGTATTCTGTGGTGTTCTCTATGCCCAGAGTCATAACATTCAATGGGGCAATCAGACGCACTATGACCGCTTGTTGCACCGTGAATTTGTACATAAATCCTCAAAGTGGATGCAGGTCGTTACCCATGAAGTTAACTGGCCAAATGTAAGTCTTTTTGGATTTTATTTTTCCCCATTTCTTTATTAATTCTTCACAAAAAGTCCCTTCGTGTAATGATACCTCAATTGGCGCATCAAATTTGATGATGTTCTCCGCACACATAGGAGTGAATGTGTGTGAAGATAATTGTCTAATTTGATGCTGGCGTCTCTAAAATTAATCAAAATCATGGTGTTTTTGGGTCGTCTCGATTACTTGCAGTTTTAATTCAAAACTTTCCGAGTTTCCCCTACACAGAAAGTCAAGAAGAGGAACTTTTCATTGTTCATTCCACCAGGAACCTTAATTCAAGGGTATATTGGGAATTAATGAAATTTTAGTGAATGGAAGACCCAAAAATAAGAAGATTAAAGGTTACGAAAAATTGTGGTGATGGGCTTTAGAATTTAGATGGAAATTAATTCTAGATTGAAGGATTTAATTAAAAGAAAAATTATTTTTGCGATGGGTTTTTTTTTAAGAAAACGTACGTTAAACACCGATATTATACACCAAATTCTTTTTTTACACGATGTGTAAAAAATGTTGTAGCAAATCTTTATTCGACTGACTTACAGCTTTTAATATTGAATGATTTTATATTTTCTCATTTTCCGCGGAATTAGTTTCAATTTATTTCACATTCTGCGGAATTTTATACAATTGTGTGAAACAATAAAGGACAATATCACGTATAAATAATAATATTTCAATCAGGATCCATTTTATACATACCGTAAAATGGGGTGTATAGGATCACTGGGGTGAATAGAATCAGCAATCTGGGAAAATCTTTGATCGTAAATTTTGACCAAAATATGTTTTTAAATTTTGAAATCATACCACCGAAAGAAACATTAGACTATATAGAATTAGTTAGTGAATATTAGAATTTATTTCAAAAAAATTTTTCTTACATTTATTAAATTTTAAAAAATGATGTGTTTTGCCCTAAATTGATTGACCCATAAAACTTTACTTGTTCTGAAAAGTACGAAAGTTCTAAAAATATAATTCTACTGCCATTCAACGCTCTTTTTATCCAAGAAAAGAGATTAGTAAAGACATTTTATATAAAAAATTATTTTTTTCTATTTTTAGTGGTTTTTTGATTTCATGTCACTTAATTTAAATATTTGGGGTGAATAGGATCACTAATTTGCATACTTCAAGGGGCTTTTAAAATGATTATTTGACTAATATGCTAAAAAATGAGATAAGATATGAGATGTACAAGCAAGAAGAATGTTGAATCTGAAGATTTAGCTCTTAACCCTTAATCCTTTAACCCTTTTAGGACCGATTGAACGTTTTCGCAAATATCTCGATTTTGAAAATTGCTTTTTTTAGCTAGTTAATCTTTATTTATTTAGCTAGAAATAATGCAGAACTATGTCTTAATGATCATTGCACATTTTGAGATTGCAAAAAGACATCCCCAAGGACTCACAGGATCAAAAAGGACGTAAAACTGAAAATTCCAAAGTTGAGATTTTTGACCAAAAATGTCTTATTTGAGTTCAAATAAACTTCCAAAATTTATTTTCACAGCATTTCAGAATCTTTGTGGTCCTTAAGGGGTTAAGGACTAATGGAACATTTTCGGATCACAGCTTATTTTTGAAAATGGCGTAAGTTTAACCCTAAAGACTATATGGATTTCAGCGGATGCAATCAAGTGAACATAAATTTTTGGGGTATCTTATGGTCCTTAAGGGTTAATCTTATGCCATTTTCGAAAACAAGCAATGATCAAAAATATCGTCCTTCGATCCTTAACTGCCTAAGGATCGTAAGGATTCCAGAATGGCGTGAAAATAAATTTTGAAGGTTCTTTTGAGCTCTAGTATGACATTTTTACCAAAAATCCCGATTTTGTAATTTTCGGTTTTTCGTCCTTTTTAATGCTCTTAGTCCACAAAGATGTCCTTTTGTGATTAAAAATGTTCAGTTGCTGTTTAAACTTAGTTCTCCATTATTTCTGGGTGAATAAATAATTAACTTGTCAAAATTAGGCATTTTCAAAAACGACCTATGGGACGATAACGTTTTATTGGTCCTTAAACGATTAAAGATCACCAATTCGCTCAAAGCCTGGCTAAACTGGTTAAAAATTAAATTGACATTAACTAAAAATGATTTTTCTTACAATAATTAGTGATTTTCCACGTAAAAATCGCAAATAAAATAGGTGATCCCATTCACCCCAAGGTGGGGTGAATAGAATCAGGACTATTTTTTTTAAATTAACGAAAAGGAGCACCATGCGGTGAAAAAGTGAAATAGTATCCTTAAAGTAGAAGGAGAGACCCATAATTTCGCTTTTATTTCATAGGTCTAGCTCAAATAGTTTTTTAGTTACAGCCTCTCAAAGTTTAAAACTGATTTTATTCACCCCATTTTACGGTAGAGCATAAATTAATATTGCAACATTGAATAATTTGTAGTGAAACTAAATGTTGAATGTTTATCAATATTTGCTGCAATTTATGGACATCACTGTGAAGATCAAAAATTCTTCAATTATTTGCTCACCTTTTTGTGTATGTTTTAAGGTGTTAATTCTTTAGGAAGTTTAATTATAAAGTGAATTAAAATTCTTGAATTTTCCTAATTAAAAAGGATATTTTTATAAGAATTTTGCTTCATTACTCAAGACATTTCGAGACAAACTGAAAGGAGGCGCCTGGTGCTACTAGTCGTCTCCACTGCCTTTTAATCTTCAGCTAATTAATTTAAATAATAAATAAAAACAGAATGAATTTGAACAAAAATTCAACAATTGAGTGCCCGTGGAAAATAAATTTAAGATTGATTTTAAAATGTCTCAATTAAATATTCTTCTTCTTGCATGTTCCAATAAACATGTTTTAATCCATGTTGCAGAGAACTCAAGCAGCTCAAGCTAGGAATGCAACAATAACATACATTCGTGCCATGGATCAATATGTAAATGGCAAGGGTGGATACGCAACCCTGAGAGCTGGTGGTGTTGGATTCAATCACACAGAGGTTCGATTTAAATCACAGAGAAGCCAGGGGATCGACTTCATCTTGGAGATTTATGGGCACTAATTGTGTGGTCAGCATGGGAATTGGTTTGGAAGCTTTAGCACCTCCGTCTGATTGCTCTTCCACAAATTGCTCTCACAACCTGTTAATTATTTATTTTTTTCTCCCTGCTCCCCCAAAATTTCGCTGCAAGAATAAAAAATTCTGTGAGTTCTATGACAATTCTTTTATTTCAAAATTCATTTTTGTATATATTCAGTTGGGCAAATAATATCGCATTTATGAAGACAACAATACGTATTATTTTGACGAAGAATAATCGTGCAAATACCGCAAATATCTACACCAAAAAAAATAATACGTAAGAGTTAGGTAAGAAAAATAGAAAAGTAAATTTTCTTAAAAAAAAAAAGAGCTGTCACAAAATTTGTAATGGAAAACCTTTCTCAGCTCATCAATAAATAAAAGAATTAAATGATATGATAGTAACAAAATGACAAATATTGAGCTGTTATTTTTAATTAAAATGTATATATAGTTGTCGTATTATGTATAAATGTGTACGTACATATATGTTACTCCCCCGACAATCCATCTAAATTGTGTCAAACACAAATAAATGGGAAAACGCGTTTTTTCGCACTCAATAAATGAACTATAAACTCTTCCTGTGCTTCAACCCATTTATTTTTCACCAGCAAAAATCGCCCAAACGCTGCTAAAATGGACAAGGAAACAAATCGCAAACGTTGGCTAAAAAAATAAAGCTACAACACGGAGTTGGGGGTGGTTCGCTGTATACAAAAATGATTTATCAACCCTTCAATTGTTGCTCCATGAGTGTTCAATAATTGCGAGGTATTTTCCGAGCTTTTTTCTGCGGATGCCACGTTTTTTTTTTCAAAATCATTTTGTATTAGCCTGAGAGTTCAAGAGGATTTAATTAATACGATTTTTCATAGGAATTCTCTCTACGCGGGATTTCTGCGTGATCTAAATGAGAAAGATTCTATCTCGTTTGGTATTACCTTGTTGCGAGCTTTGAGGAAATTGAAGAGGAGGTGTCAATGGAGATTAAGGCAATTGCTCAAAGGTGTGATGGATTTTTATAGTGCCTAAGGGGCATAAGAGGGAGGATGATACAGAGAAATTGAATTTTAATTGCACTTTTTATGGGTTTTTTTCTCTCTTAACCATTAAACTCCTCGTACTTTTAGCACAATCCCACGAATTTTAGGACAGAGCGAAAACACAGAGCAATGTGATAAAATATTGAGATTTTAACTTTCTTGTTGCTTTCGCTGTGAATCAAAATGTGAGGCAATAACACTTATTTTTCTTGTTAAAATCACCTTTTGTCGGAATTCTTCCTCATCTGAAATTTTTATAAGAAACTTTGTGTGAATAAAAGGGAGAATGTGAGATATAAGGTGTGGAGGTGGGAAAGTTCTTGGCTCAGAAAAAAAGGCTTTTCTATTTAAGAAAATTTTTGGATTTTTTAAGCAGCTTCTTGTATCTTTGAGCCTTTGAATAAGGCTCCTGAAGAGTTAAAATGACTTGAAAAAAAAAGAACAAATTTTTACGTTGTAAAAAATCATGCCATATCATTTTATATTTTTTTCAGGGAAGTATATTGACTAATAAAAAGTCCACAAAATACTTTGAGATTTTCTTGAAAATTCTTTAGTGAATTTACAAAGTTTTTTATACGAAAAATTCAAAAGCTCAAGCTTCAAGTTTCTCTCAATTCCCAGGAGGCTTGAAACTTTTCAACCCCCTCAACATATCACCTTGAAATTTCATCCTTTTAACCACTACTAAAATGGAATTTTCTTGTTTTCTATTATTCTTTTAGCAGCCAGATTACAGGAGGAGTGTGAGGTGAGCTGAATGTGAGAGCTGTTGACGCCCTTTTGAGCACACAAATGGTTATTTTATCCACCTAATAGTGCACTATTAAGGCACTTTTTTACCTTCTCTCCCCCCTATTGTGTGTCACACTGTTGTACATATAAAATATATGTAGAGAGCTACAGTTAAAAGGGGGAAAGGAATTCTTGTTCACGGTGAAAAAGGTGAGAAGTGGCAATCCGCAAAATTAGCTCTTGAATCAACATTTACAAGTCGTAACATAAAAAGAGTTAAGTTGCGAATTGATGATAAAAAAAGGGAATGATAAAATATCGCGCACGAAGGTGAGTCAGAATCGTGGAAAAATGTCAAAAAAGGCCATTCATTAATTTAATAATACTTCTGCCAGACATTTTTTTGCCGTTCATCTCTCTTCGGTGCAAAATTTTGCGCACCTCACGCTTAATTAAATGCCCATGGATGGGTATTTCTGTGTGAGAGGAGCTCTTCAGCTGAATGTACATAACATAGGTACTATAAGGCTCCAATGAGGGGCGAGAGAGATTGGATTGAATGGGAAATGAATGAGATGCGGAGGGATGTGTAAGGGCA
This sequence comes from Lutzomyia longipalpis, assembly GCF_024334085.1. Lineage (NCBI taxonomy): Eukaryota > Metazoa > Arthropoda > Insecta > Diptera > Psychodidae > Lutzomyia > Lutzomyia longipalpis. Next base: position 50,016,039 of record NC_074707.1, read on the forward strand.
ATTTATTGAATGTGAACTCCCTCATTGAAAAGAGTATTTCTCACCAGGAATGTTTGGTGTTTTCCAATTGTAATTGTTTACTGGGTATGTGCTACAAGCCCAATGGAATAGCAATTAAATTGTCAATTTGGATTAAATTCAACGTGGTGCGGCCTTTTATGAATGTGCGGCACATTAAATGGGCGATATTTTCCTCTGCCGCTCTCAAAAGAAATATTATACCTTTTTTTGTCTTGCCTGTTAATTCACTCGCCGTATTGAATTTATTTTCCTCATACTCCTTGGGAGAGAGAGGAGAGAAAATTGCGACGTCGAAGAGGATAAAGATGATGAGGGAGAAATGCGAAGGATGTGTTGGAACTATGTTGAAATGGGCGAGTAATTTGGGCGCTTTTTTGCTGCTTTTGCGGTGTCTGGGAGGGAAAACAAATCTCTAGCAATATAATTTTCAGGCATAATCCGATCAATCAAAGTCAACAGCTGATCATGATTTCACGACACGACCCCTCTTTTTTTTTTCCTCCGCAAAAGTCCTCCGCATGAGTTTCTTCAACCCCTCATACCCTGACCAGGGTGAGTTTCTTCACTCCTGCTGCGCTAGGGCAGTGTTGGATTGAGAATTTGCAAAGGAGAATGAATTAGAAGAATAATTAGAAAATGACTTGAAAGAATAATTTTCCCTATGGGGAGTAACGTAAGAAGCTCATGAGAATTATTCCAGGGCTTCCAGCAATCCAGAGAGATTTTTATTAAAAAAAATTAATTCTTTTTGTGATTTTAGAGATTTTAAATAGGTCAAAAAATGCAATTATTTGCCCCTTGGATATAGACAGAAAACACATAAAATTAATTAAATTAATTTAATTCCTTCCCTGAAACGAATAAAATTGAGTAATTCTCAAATGTTTTGAAACCACTTGACAAAATGTTAGATAAAAAATGTTGACGAAGGGATTTCATTAAAAAAAACCTCCATTTAGCATAAAAAAATTCCTCCAGGGGAATTGATAAGAGTAGCGCATGTAATCTTAATGAATTCGGATAATATAAATTTAATTAAATTTCATTCTTACCTAATCTCGAATTATTCATTTTCAATTCAATCGCTTTACGTTGAAATTTTATTTTGAGCATGGGAAATTTGGAGTTTCTTCTTGTACATATATTATGAGCCTCCTAATCGTCACGGTGAATTGATAAAATTAAGTGGATTTCACATCTCTCTGTGGCTTTTGTGGTGGGGAAATGTGCTCTTTTTTCGGTGAGGAAAAAAATCCCATGGTTTCATTTTTCGGGGATGGAAATTGAATAAAAACACCCATTTTTCACATTTTTTTGGCGGCTTTTCTCGTGTTACGGGGAAGAAAAATGGACAATATTTCCTCCTCAGCTTACATTTTGGCTTTTCTGTGTAAGTTCTTTTTTCCCCTGCCTTCTTATGAAACATGGGCTCGTTTTATCCCTATTCTATAACATCCTGGATATATCTTCTTATGCGGTGTGGATGTTCTTCCTGGTGCAACGACAGAAGGGTACTCCACGGCACAAGAGAAGAGTTTAAAGAAGTTTTATGGCGATAAATCGACAATAAGAATTTATCATTGATATTTTTTCTTCAATAGAAACTCTTTCACATTGAAGGTAGTATACTACAAAACTTGAATGTTGGAGGCTTTCCATTGTCTCTGATGGGAATTGTTTGTTCACGAAGAAGGATTTGCATTGTACAAATTGAGATTTTCACCAGGAAGCCAAGAAGAAAGGACTTCTCCCGGTAGAACGAAGAGCTTCCATAAAGTACATTAAATTAGTCAAGATTCCGGAAGATCTTTATAAATCACACGCTTCGCCAACAGAATCCTTCGATGGTGTATCCTCGCTTCCTGGCAACTGCACTTTTGTCATTGTCACACCATTCTTGGGGTATTTATTTATGTTGTTTTTGCACCCGAGTGTTGTAGAATAGAAAGTGCAATTTGAAAGTGCGACGATTCCCATTCACAACACAATCTTTATTAATTTTCTCCCGGACATTTTCTTATCCGCGCGCATCCTTTCCCCGGTGCAAGACAATGAATTTCTTCCTGAATGTACAAATTTTCACAAATATAAATTATATTCGCTCACAGGATATCCGGTGAATAATTAAATAAATTCTTCAACCGTCACTCCCTGAGAGAATTTCAAAATTGCACTTTAACTTTTTCTCATTTCAAACATTCTTGGGGTATATTGACTCGTTCTAGTTCGCCTCTCTCTCTCTTTGGCTTTTTTGTGCACAATTTGCTCTTTGCTTGAGGAAAATGTAATACTTTGATTGGAAATAGAAGGAGATCCACACGCGGGGTACGAAAAAAAACGAGGAAAGAATGAGGCGCGCAAAAGACATAAAATTGAGAATAGAAGGGGCATCCAACATAAGACAAGTAGTTTCAAGTTGGGATGTTAATTAAGAGTTAATAGAGTAAAAGATTTTATCGATTTACCCATAAAAATACCTGTAAAGGAGGCGTTAAAGTTGAGGAATAGCACATCTGTTCCCCTCACATCTGCCAACGCAACAACTCACAATTTTAGTGATCAATTTTAATGAATTAACCGTGCGATATATTTTATTAGTTGTTCAAACAAGAAATCATTTTACATTTTGCATGAAGATCCTGTCTTAAGTGTTTCTATGTACATAAAAGACTGAAATTCGACCTGATGAGCTGTTACGAGGGGTTGATAAATCATCTAACATGTTACCTATATTTATTTTATTTTTAAAAGGATATTTAAATGGATTTATTTCGTTGTTTCCTTTCTTTTTAAAAGAATTTACATATACTGTGGAGACGCCCGGTACGTACCAGGCGCCTCCACTATGTTCTATTTAATTTATCTAAAGAATTAAAAATAATTTAAAATGAAATTATTGAAATAGATTAAATTAAATCTATTACATTAATTTATGATATTTTAACGCTTCTTATATCTCTGCACAATGTTAAATTCTCCATTTTATTGCAAATTTCATCCTCTAAACAATTTGTTAATACAATAAAGTATAAGACATCCTCACGCATAGAACTTTTAGTATATGGGATGTTCTTTTAATATTCCAAGTAAATTTATTGCAATAACTTTTCTTATCTTGGACTTCTTGATGAAAAATGATTTTCTTTTTTTTCCTTTGCAACAAAATAAGAAAGAGAATGAAACTTTTCTTGTCATCTTCATTCGCGACTTTTTTTTCTTCTTTCTTATATTCCTTCAAGCAAGATGAACCGCAGAAGACAATAAAATTTTCTTGTCATTGGAATTTTCTCGGGGTAGCTCTCAATTTTCCCCATCTTTCCATCACAGTGGATTGCGAAATATGCTAAAGACATTTATGATTCATGTCACATTTTTGTGATCTTCTTTTTTTATGATCATCATGTTATTGTTTTTCTTTTGTGCTTTTTCTGTGGGAAAAGATTTTCCCATGGGGGGTGGGTGCATATTGTAGGGGGTGAATTTTGCGGGAACTTACATCCATGTTGGAGTGCCTTGTAATCCCCATCCAGACTTGACAAATAATCCGAAAATGTATATAGTCCAAAGCGGTAGGAGTTTCCTTGTAAATAATTCCATATTATTCCTCAAGTCTCTTCCATAAAACCGCCTCTCCTTTCGTCTATGTTTTTGCTTTGCACGTTTTTGGCTGCTTATCCACTTTCCTTTTTGCGCGTTTGTCTCTTTTTTGCCTCCTTTATTTTATTTTACTTTTATTGCAATAAATTCACTTCAATTCACTTCATATCACACAACAATAAACACTATTTTATGCCCCACTCGCTGTTGGCGGCTCTCCACCTCGAATTGATTTGTCTTTCTACATGGAAATCTTTTATTGTCTTTTCAAAATGATTCTTTCTTTTGCCATTCAGTGTGTATAAGAAGCCCCCCAATGTGGCACAGGCTTAGAACACACAGAGAAGGAGGGGTGAAGGAAAAGGTCTTCTTTCTCTGTTCCCCCCTCAAGAAAAAAAATTGGAGCAATGGAGCAATATTTATTCACAATGAGAACGACGAGAGGGGCAAAGAAAGAGGCACATTTTCCATTTTAAAAATGAAATGACATGGAAAATGACGAGATTTAGTTGAAATACATTCATTTAGTCATATGAAACATTCATGAGGATTAACGGAAGGGAAATATTTAGGAATATAAATCAAAATAATTCATGGTTCACACAGAAAAAAAAAGATTTTAATGGTTGGGAGATGTTCTGGGGGGCTTACAGAAAGGTTTTACAGCGGTCACAGCAGGGACGGGAAGGGAGAGTACCAATTAATAATTTTAATTTGGGGGTGGATGCATAGAATGGCTCTAAAAAGGTTCTATTCTTCCGCATAAGTTTTCATTTTGCTTGATTTTCTTAACGGAAAATTTTTCTCTTGGAGAGAATAATTGAAAAGATTTTTTTTTGTAAAATATTTTCTTTTGTCAAATGAATTACTTTTAAAACAAAATTATATATTTTAGAGTGAGATTTTAAGAGGAAATTGATTTTTTCTAATCTTGAAGAGATTTATTTTTTTGAGAAATAAAAATAACGCAGGGTTGTCCAATATTTTTTCCAGATTAAGACCACGAAAAAATGTAATAGAAATAGTTCGACGGCTATGGGTTAAGTTTATAAATTACTTCTAGGATTTTAAGGTAATCGGCCAAGTCGTTTAGTAGGAGAAAGCACACACAAACTCTTTTTTTTTAAATCTAAGTTTGTATTTTAAGTTAGTTAGGTGATATTAATTAAACCGCAAAAATAGGGTGTTCCCCTCTTACAAGTTCGCGGTTAAAAAAATGAAAATTCTTATGTATTATTAAATTATTAGTTTTTTTACAATTCCTAATTTTGTAAAATATCTTTACAAATCTTTATCATTTTATTATTTTGAGAAGAAATAAAATTTCACATTAAAACGCTTAAAAAAATTTATAGAAATATGATTTAAAAAAATATAATTCAATGGAAAAATCTAACGGAAAATAAAAATTATTTAAAATTATGGTTCGTACCTAATGAAATAAATATTTTATTTCATAATCAATTGAATTTCATTGTTTTCTGAGAATTAATTTCATATAAATTCCTTGGAAAAAATTACAATAAATAAAATATCAGGCAATTTAATTACCAAAAAAAAATTATTCAAATATAATTTTTTTTCAAGCTTCAAATTCTTTTAATCCTGTTGACACAACAAAACTACTTAAACTATTTTGTTTTAAAAAAAGAAGAAGAAAGTAGTTATTAATTAAGGAAGTTTCGTTGCATTGAGGCGAATTTAATTTGATAATTAAAAACAGCAAAGTGCAAACTTTTCACTTTTGTGGGTGAGTTTTTCCGCGCGTGTACGGGGGGTGGAAAAAAAATATAGCGTGAAAGGAAAGAAAGGAAGAAAATGATTTAATTAGATGGGATAAATCACAGGGATTCTTTTGTACCGCAACTACACAAATCTCGCCACTTCCTTTGTCCCCACTTGAATGAATAACTTTGCTAGTGGTGCTTCAGTAGTGATTTTCCTCCGTGGAAAATAGCACGATAAATTAGTGTCATAGAGAATAATGGGTAGAACTCTTCACGCCACTGCACAGTGTTCACTCCTTTTGCGCACTCGGATATCCTTTTTGAACGGGATTTTTAGCACTTGAAAACTATATACTTTTCCTAAACCCCGTCGAAGGAAGCACTGCTGGTGCACAGGAAATAAATCAGCAGTGAATCCTCTGGAAAATCCCGCACAATTGGACAAAAATTGCAATGGAAATGTGTGTCATGTATGCAGCGGGGGCAAAGGGTTGAAAGAGGGTGAGAATACTTTTTTTTTTAATTTTAAATTCCAAACGTTATACCGTGGTCACACCGGAGGTCCTTGTAAAAGACTTCCGCTCGCGCGAAATGTTTGTAAACAACTGAATTCAACATCGAGAGACGAGAGCTTGGGTGATGCTGAAGTCACATCCATGAGTGGCTTTTCGGAGCTTCGTCTCGCTCTCGGTTTGCGATGATGGTTATAGCATTGCGAGAGTTGTTCGCTCTTTTGCCCTTTCAGTGTTGAGGCAACGCGGGCAAAAAAGACCTCGATGGATCATGAGACGCACGCAAGACAATTGAATGGGAATTGGAAATGGATCTGTTCAATTTTCATCTTATGGGTGTGTGTAGTTGTATAAGATGCCAGTTGGATGGAAAGAAATGAGCTTGCAACTTCTTGCAATAAAATGCTTTTAATTCCCCCCAAAGGTGCACCAATTGGAATGTTCTGCAGTTTGTGAAAATATGCAAACTTTGTCCTCTTCACCATGCCTCTCAATTGCTTCATTTTGTGTGCAATGCGAGTCAATTTCATTTTGAATTGTGCTGTTAGGAATTCACTTTACAAATTGGAGCATTTCGAGGGAAATTTGATTTTCAAATGCATTTTGGTTCTTGGAAGATTTTCAACTAATCGCCCCCCTTTACTTCTCTCGTTGAAGTGATAATCTTGCATTTTCTCAACATCCTGGCTGGAGGAAGAAGGCAGGGCTCTCCGGTGGAGGAAGCCAAGCAAGCAAATGGATTGGAAAAGGCAAAGTAAACGCAAGAGGAAGGCGATGAGAGGAGGTATACAGAAGAATCGACAAGAAAAGCATTCAACAGAAAACGATGCAAATGAAATAGAAATTCACAAGATTGTGATCCTAATCTCATGAATTGGTTGTGAAAAGGAAGGCAAAGGAAAAAGGTAAAAATCTCGCAATATCAAGAGGGCAACAGCTGAAAGGATTGGGATTCTTTCGTTTACCGCAAAGGAAAATGAAGTATTCTCTGTGATTTATTTACAGTAGTACCCCTAATAACGGACAGTGTATGTATTTTTTATATATAATATTCATAAGGGTTTTGTTAACCGTTTGATGCTAGTTGGAACTTTATATTTAAGCTGTTTTGCTATATAACTGTTGAACAAGAAATTGAAGAAAAAAGAAAAGAATTCTTCACGTAATAAAATGGCGTAATATGTAATTTAATATTAATGTAAGAAATGCAAAGAACATAACCTTTAATTTCAATTTTTCGATATCTAACAAATTTTGAATTATTATTATTATTTAAAAATTAATATTAAAATAATAGAACCATAGTATTACAATCAATTAGATATTCAGCAAAGAATAAAACTATACATTCGTTTTTTACGTGATTGTAAATTAATTACATACAAACTTTTACGTTAAGTAATTGCGTAAAATATTGAAAAAATACCCTATCAATTAATTTTTTTCATAAAGTTATAATATCTTTATTTTAGAGATTCAAATGCCTTTTTTATAATAAAAAAAAATGATCTAAAAATTTCATCTAAACGCGCCCACATAAAACATAGAAAAACATAGAAACACGGTCTTGATTCCATTATTATTTCTATGAATTTTTTCATGGACATTTCTTAGCCTAACGCGTCTTTCTCTTCCCTTTAAGGCAATTTTTATTTTAAATAAAAATAGAATTAAATTCCAAGCTAGTTCTACGACCCAATTGACGTGAAAGGGTTAACTAATGTTTATACAATTTTCTCCGTACAATTTAAGCAAAGTATTCCAGTTTAGTAAAAGTTGATAGCACATTTAATTCAAGAAATTCTAAGTAATCCTCTCAATGTCCTGAAAACTTTCTCGATGAAAGTACAATAGCTAATCTCTGTGAAGATTAAGCGAGCTATAAAATGTGATTCCCTTTTGCATTCCAATGTGGAATCAACCAGCTGCGCACAGAGATTTGCCGCAATATATATTAATCTCCTCAGCGGTGGAAGATTACCTGCAAGGTGAACTTGAAAGTGGATCTCTCAGTGCGTGGTTGAGACAAATGCGCGCGTATCAGGAATTTCTCTTTGGGGGTATCACAGCACCAGCGATTTTCTATATGTAGCAAGAGGGGGTGGGGAGAAATCGGGGAGGGAAATGATTACACAAGGAATTGCCAGAAGTTAAGAAGAGAGAAATCAGTGTGATATTGCTCCCCATTGTCTATATACATGTGCGGTAAAAATGATTTCCTCGAGGATGGGAAGGTAAGATTTTCTCTTGGATTTTCTGCAAGAGCCTCTAAGAGGGTAAGCGAATAGGAAAAAGAATCACAGCTAAAAGGTAGGTATAGAGAAAGAAGAATTAATTTGCTCATTAAAATAAGATGCAGTGTTGGAGCAAAAGTCTTGTGGCTAAAGTGCAGTATAGACACCAATGTGTGATAAAATTACAGAGGCGGTCATCAGTGGGGATAACAAGGCGCTCAAACATTGGTGATGGTTTTAAATTCATGGATGTATGTATATAAAGAAATTGTACGACGAGAGAGGAAGTAGCGTTCATTTATTTAATTATAGCATTTTGTTGGGCATTATTATAACGTATCTCTGTGGAAGAGATGCTCGCTTCTTGTGTGTGGTGTCTTCGCGAGCTTTATCGCTGAATCACAATTCTTCTTTTATACAAATTATTATGTTATATATAATACAATATATATTTTTGAGCACTATAGGTAATACCCAGATAATCTTTTTTGCCTTTTGTCTGACACACAGAACCAACTTATAATTTAATCTCCTTTTACTGTGTCACATACAGACTGCTGTGAGGGAATTGGATTAATCTCTTTTTTTCATGTTTTGCAAAAAGGAGCAAAACTATTTATTTTTTTTTGTTTTGAGGTCACCACAATGTATGTTTTATAAATATGCGGCGAGCAGCCGCAGAGAAGGGAAGGAGGGAAATGGGAATCTTGCAATTCATTTAAAATAATGATGAAAAAGAGCCAGAGAGTGTGAGATCCATCTCACAGAACATAATCTTTATTATGTACAACATGCGTATCATTCACACGAGTGACAATGTAATCACATGCGGGGTGGGTTTTTCTTGTGAATAAGACGATGAAGCAAAAAATAAGCATACAGGGGATTAAGTGCCATGATTTACGATGATCCATCCGCGTATCATTAATGCAAATGACTAAAAGATATTTTTATTTTTTTATTATATCAGAATGAAAAAGAAAAATTCTCTTCCGATGGGAATGTAAGATCATGTGGGTGAAGAAAAGAATCCGGCGGCGGTAAAATAAAGAAAAGCTACAATCATCCAAAAATTCCAGGAGTGTCCTTTTCAAGGATCCCGACACAAGAAGGGGATTGTTGGGTCTTTTTGAAAAATGACCTGAGCGAACGTCTTTAGTGCGTCAATTTGCACCCATACACGAAATGCGGGATTCCCTTTGAGGTCGCCACAGCCCATTGTCGGTGTCCTATAACAAGGACTTACCCCCGGAATCTTGAATATTGTTTCCATCAACAATTCAAACGAGATGACTGATTTATATTCTTTTTCTCTTTCCTTTCATCCAGCGATGATTCCCTTTCTTTTCACATTATAATTTATTTGCAATTTAATACGAAAATAGTTTATTGAAAATTGAAGGACTTTTAAAGAGAACTCGGACAGAAGATTTAGACGAAGATAGCATTAGAAAATAATTGTTTTCAAGAAAAGAACCTTCTAGTCAAACTTCTACGTGAAATGGGAAATAAATGAATTCAAACAAGTTTTAAAGTATTTAATAAGTAAAAAGACTGGCTGGAAGTACAGTGGTGGATGTTAAAGTAGAGCACAAATTTTGATGAAGATTTTTGGCAAAATCATTAATTATTTCTTAGATTAAAATTTTATTAAAAAAATGATTTAATAACTTTTTTTTTAGAAAAGTATTAAGGGTAGAAAAAAACCGTTTATTCCTTTAAATAAATTAATTTAATCAGCATAATTATCTTAATGAAAATAGGTACTAAAATTTAATAAATAAAATTTAGGATATTTTCAGAGTTTTACGAACTTTATACAGAGACCAAAGAAATTTCAAAAAAATCTTTTTCCTCAGAACCAATAATTGAGAATTTTCTTTAGACTTTAAGAACTTTTTCGACCTCTATAAGGTGTATTTTTTTGCTCATATAAAAATTCCTATTTAATTCTATTCCCTCTTTAGTGACCTAATTTCAACCCATGTGGCTCCATTTAATTGTCCACAACTGCGTGTTGATTTGTCGACAAGACAAATTTAAGCAGTGGCTCATGTTGGAATTAAACATAATCCTCCATATTCAGCCATGTCTTGCTCGCAAGACTTTGCTCAAAAGTTCTCATTGTGGCTTTTAAGGTTGCATGAATGAAATGATATTAAAATCTGTCATAAGGAGATGAGTTAGTTTGAGGTGTGAGAAAAGTTGCGGGATGCTCTCATTTCGGTGAACTTCAAAAGGTACTTTGTCTTCTACCTTTTATTAAAGTTCTTTTTGTGTGTGTCTCTACCAGATTCTCCCAAAGACCTGATCAATTTTTCTACAACTCTCTAATAAATTGGATTTCCTGATGGGAGGTGAGGGTGTTAAAATCACAATTCATTCTTTCTTGTTCTCCCCATTCTCATCAGGTTTCGTTTTTTGTGTCAGCTTTTGAAAAAGTAATTCATATGCGGTCTCTGTGGTTCTTTTTCCGCACAAGATGGGGGTTTTACTGTGAAGCTTTTAGTGGAAAACTTTTCCCATGGATATTCATCTACGTCAGAATGAGGAGATTTGCTCAAGCTGAGGTTTTTCCCTATATGATAATGAATTTGCATTAGATCGATTAGATCTAAACACGGTTGATTTTCATTGAAAAGAAGGTGGGAAGTTAATCGTAATTTAATTCGATTTGGTTTGATTTCTAACTTCTTTCTCCACCTTCGTCGGCACTCTGTCGACAATAACATTATCATTATCTCACAGTGTGATGTCTCTTTGATTTTTCTCGTGATACAATCTCAAAAGGTCCGCGCCATGTGTTTGACTTTTGGGGGCAATTTAGTATAATTGAATTTTCTAATCTTCTCTCTCTCTTTTGCTTTTCTTATATTATTCACCTGGAGGTGGAAAAGGGTGTTGCATATACCGGGGAAATTACTTGTTGTGGTGCAGCACCTTTTTCTCGCAAGAAAGGTGGCGCACAAGAGACTTCCAATGTGTCCCTTTAGAGATTTTATAATTTATGTAAATTACCCCCCTTTTGCTCTCAATAAACTCACCATTTTTTCTTCTTCCTTCACTCACCGAAAGCATTTCTCGCATTCGAAGTTTCAAATGCCGACAGCCAAATGCAATTCGCCCAACAACAAAAAGAACGCTGGAAAAGAATGAAATGCATTTTCGTCTCTCCTAATCTTCAAAAAAAAAAAAACTTCTTGGGTGAATACAAGAGCGCAAAGTGGGTGTGAAATGGAAGAAAAAAATATGCTGAGGAAGGAAGGTGAAAAGTTTTAATCCAAAATGTGAAAGATTTAGTTGAAGAAGAGTTTCTTTTGGGAAATGTTCTTTAGAAAAATAATTTAAATAAATTACGCTAAAAATTGTGAATTTTTGAAAATCAAATTGATTTAAATTATTCATTACAGACCTGATGAAGGGAATAAAGAGAAACAGAACGTCATAAAAAAAATTTAACCAACCAAAGGCCAATGGGCCTTATTCAGCGACCAAGAAACCCATGAAATTCGCTTGAAATCTTGAAATTTTAGTACAAAATTCATAGATTTCAAGGGTTTCTTGGTCGCTGAATAAGACCTATTACTAGAGTTTTAGAACTTTTTGGGCCTAAAACTATCTAACTACCCCCTCTTTATGCCATAAAAATTCTTACTTGATTTTATTCTCTTGTATATATATTTTTATGATCATCACCGAGATTTGTCTGCCCTTTTTGTCCACATTAATCGATGGGTGAAGTTAGAATGATTATTGAATTTTCTATATGTGTGTGCCCTTTTAATCCGTGAGATACCCATGTAAGGGGGAATTATTATGCTATTGATAAATTTGCTACGGTATCTCCTCCTCTCTTATACCTTCAACCGCCACAATGTCCGTCGAGAATATGATTTAATTCATTTTACAAGAAGTGCATGCGAGGAGTAATTTTTATTTTGTCATCTTCACGTGTTAATCGCATGCTGGAAAAGGCTGAAGTTCATTCATAATATGTTGTGGAGCTCAAAGGCCACTCCTTGGGAGGTTTTTTTTGCATTCACTTCGAGGTGCTTTTTGCTACATATGAGTGAAGGGGAAAGATGTGATGCGAATGAGAGGGAGCGTGTTTGAGTGATGAAGAATGGGATGAATGAGTGCTAATGAACATTTAAAATGTTGTATTCGCTTTGGTTTGTTACCTTTGATGCTTTTTGATAAAATAAAACGATGGAAATGCTTTTTTTTGTGCTGTTATGCTTTCTTTGTTTTAGTACATAAAATGACGGTAAAGCAGATTAACATTCACTTTTAGCACATCTCCCCTATACTTGTGTGTACTAAAAAAATCTATTTTTAGTGTAGATTGATAGCAAAGTTATCCCATTATTTTGTACATTTAGTACAAAGTTTCTTTAGTCAATATGCAAACCATTCTCATCCATAGACCCCAACCCGATAGTCAACTTATTTTAGCACTACCGTGTACTAAAAAAAGTCCACTATCGTTTTCATTGAAGAATTTTTCATTGAGCACTCTCAAGAATTTCCACTCTTCGGTTTTTCCTTTCATTTTAACAATTAATTTACGACCAATCATAATTTGCAAGTTGACAGTGAAAAAAAGAACCCACTAAAATTGTCAATAGTGCAATAAATTTAATGAATAAATATGCAAAGTATTTATGATGTGTATACATTTTTTCCATCTCTTTCATCTCTTTACATGCAACACTCGTGGAGGTTTTTTTCAAGCTGTTTTTCTGCAATTTCTCAAAAGTCATTTGCATATACGCGAAACTGGTTTTCTTCAATCTTTTTTTATTCATTAAAAAAATTTTCGCTCATGGGGACAATCGTTGCAATACATCTTGGAGGTTTTTCCCGCATGTAAAAACGTGCTGTACTGCAGCATACATAGAATGCAAAAACAATTTTCTTTATGATTTTCTGAATGACTTCTAAAAGCTAAATTCTCTGGAATTGTTTAAAGATGCTGTGCGCTCATTAAGTGTTTGGAAAATTTATTAAGAAAATTCACGTGATAAGCTTAAAAACAGACGTAAATTAATTGTAGAGGAAAATAAGGTACACAGGAAATTCTTAGAAGTCTTTTATGAATCAATTTATGAATTAGATGATCTTGAAAAGTTTTTTGACTTAAAGTTTCTTCTTAAAGATAATTGAAAGGGTAAATCAGAAATTAAATTAAAAACAAATTTAATCAGCAAATAACTTAAAAAATAATTTTTCAACCCTCTATTTATCTCCTCTTGATCAAAATTTCCCATTTTCCATTTCCACTGTCCCTTTTAATTGTCTTTAATGCGAGAGATGCCCCACCGAATGGAAATGTGAAGCGTGTAATGCCAATGCAGAAGGAAAGGTGTTTATTGTTTCTGCAGGGCCGCATGTGAAAGAACGTTTGGAAGGCTTTATTTTTACAACAACAACAGCAGCAGCAGCAAAAAAGGAGGGAGGCTCATTGCACAAATGGTTATGCATCCATTGAACGCAATGTCCGGTTACCTACCGTGTATATTCCAGATGTTCACAATGAATAATTTTTGCCTCCTTTTTTTTAACCCGCCTTTCCCGCGTTTTATTCTGCGATGTTCATTTTTTTGTACCTTCCACGGTGCACCTTTTAGTTGTCTGTGCTGAAGTTTATTTTATATTTTTTGTTGTTGCATTTTGAAGTGCATCGCGGAGAAGAGAATTGCAACAATTTCCTACGATGGTACAAACATCATTCAAATGATTCTGTGCTATGGTGCATTAAATAATGTTGAATTGCGTTTCTGGTGGAGATTAGATTAATTCTTTTTTTTTTATTTTGGCGAGAGAGTTTGAATGGAGGTGCCAAAGGAAGGGGGGTGGAAAATGTGAAAAAGAGGAAATGCACGAGGATGGCTGCCACAAGGGAGATTGGAGTGAAAATGAAGAGGTGGAGTAAGCCTACACTGAAAGAGAGTTTTGCTGGCGTTAGCAAGAAGAAGTCTCTCTGGGTGCGCGCAACCTTCTTCTTCTTTATAACCCATCTGGACATGTAGAGAGAAAAATCATGCAATTGCCGTGCCGATTACCCACCAAGATGCAGAGTCCAACCGCATAATGCTTGATAGTTGTGGATTGTCGATGGAAGGAAAAAAAGTTAATTATTTAATTAATATTTGCTGGTGGAATTTAACTGTTTGCAGGCATCTCCATATCTTCTTTTTTTTCTCTTCTTCTCCTTTTGCATCTGCATGTGATGTTCCAAAGACCATTTCTCCCGTATGTGGGGGGCTCTTCTTCTTCTTGTGTGCTCACTGCACATTTCCCTCCCGCGTGACTCTGATTATTTCTTCTTTGGGATGATTCACCCGAGAGATGCGATGTTCCACATGACAGAAAGCAATAAACACCACACATTAGGATTGTGCTGCATTTTTGTTGATCTCATGCGCTTTTTTTTTCTCTTAACCATCAACTTCTTCAACAGAAAAGTATTTGTGTAATTTTTTTTGTGCAATGCTTCTTCTCTCGTGATAACCGTTGAAGTAATCTTAGCAATTTTTACCTCACCCACAGCACGCAAATTCATAGATGCGCATACATCATGGGGGCCATTATCTGGGGGCTTTTTAGTGCTTTGTGTAATCATGCTATATATCAGAAAAGTAAGAAGGGAAAGAATAAAGAAAATAACTTAAAAAAATCAATAATTTTATTAGCAAATGATCTTAAGCGGACTAGCTATACAGACGAATTATGAAAAGGATATTATGACGCAGAAACCTACAACAATTACAGTTTTTTTTTTTAATAAATCCCCGGTTTTTATTGACTTTACTCATTGAAAAGACCTGGAAAGTGATGAAAAAGTAATTGACTAAATTATTTTTTTAAAGAAAATCAAGTGGAAAGCCGAAAGCTTCGATTTTTTCATAAAAAAAATCAAAACCAAAGAAAATATTAGGTTGTGCCATAAAGTTAAAACTTGTTCCTAATAATATTTTCATTTTTTACAGATATTATTCAGATGAATATTGTACAAACCATTATGTTCAATCCAAATATTTCTTTTCATTCTTATTTCTTTATTTTCTAAACAAAAAATTGTCTTCTAACAAGTAAAATTTCCCTAAAGTATTAGCACAACATTTCCCCCAGATCACCACCCCTTGCAACAAATTAAATGAAATGAAAAAAAGTGTACATCAACCTGGAAACTCGCGCCGGTATTTAATGTTTTCACATTTTTTTTTAATTTTTATTCATCTCCTCATCTAATTCTTGGGTGCCTTTTGCCATCGCTTGTAACGCTTTGATAGCAAATTTAATAATGTTTTCATGTGTATTTAAATGAGACCAGGAGCGTTTTTTTTCTTCTTTAAAGATTATTTATAATGAAAAGAAAAAAAGCGAACATCAACGGTGAAATAAATTAATTTATTGCCCGGTGGGTTGCATGCAACTATTTGTGTTTCGCCAACCTTTGAGTACAAACATGAAGAGATGGTCTTGCTGGAGATGGTCGGGTGGATAAAGGAAAAGGTGCGAGATGGAGTGAACCTATGAAGAAGATAAATATCACATAAAAATCTTCCAATGACCGTTTTTTTTCGCCTCTATATCCCACATTCATAGAGAAAAAAATGTTTAGTTTTTTTTTTGGTCTCTCCATCTCTTTTAGTTAATACAAAGTTGTTAAATTAATCTTGTGTCGTCCATCGCATTTCTCGCAATTTTTCCTCATCTACAGTCATCATGTACAAATTACTTGTTAAATGACTAATTTAAATTTATTATGTATAGTTATTTTATTTTGCCGTTGTTAAACATAGGCTATGTGAAGAAAAAAATCCTAATTTACAATTAATCATGATTTTTGTCGTAAATTCCCCCGACAATGTCGCTAAATTCTCTCACTCTCGTGGAACTCTTGCAAAATTCACAGCTGCATAAAATATATATAAAATAAAAGTTATTTTTATCCTCAAAATAGCAAAACTTCTTGTTTTTTTTCTTCTCTCTTCTCTGGTGTTCTTTTTTATAATCCTACACAATTTGGTGTGATTTTCCCGCGCAAATTCTAAGTTGTTTCGTTGTTTTGAAGAAAAACGCAGCGATGGGTGGGAGAGGACAATTGAGGAGGTAACATTGAGAGATTGTTGCAATGAAAAGACAAAATGCGTAACTCACATTCTGCAAATTGCAATAGCGTGGGACTTTTCCTCTCTGTCGTGAAAGAATGGTGCGGAGACGAAATGTCTTTGTCTACTGTTCGACAATATACAGTGAATTAATAAATTATTGGGACGTTAATTAAATTTAAATTCAATTTTTAAATGAACTTTCTTAAAAATTCCTAAATTTGTTGCTTTATTCTACTTCTATTGGCATAAATAACGTCGAAACAGGTAAGTAAACAAACATACACTGTCATTCAAAATGTTAGTAAACTGCTACTAAAGTCTGTAGTAATGGAACATTTACTAAAAATTTTAGTATTTATAACAAAAAATTTTAGTTATGTTGCCTGGAATCACTAAAACCTTAAGTCATCTTTACTAAAATTTCATTACGCTTTGAATTTTTTAGTGAAGGTAACTAAAATTTTTAGTTTTATTCCTCTTTTACTAAAGTTTAGTAGGCAATTTAGTCAAATTATTTACAAAATCGTTTTGGGCAATTCCTAAAATTTTAGTAAAAATTTCATTACTAAAATTCTCTACTAAAGTTCCGTTTTAGTAATGATAACTAAAATTTGAATTACAGTGTATCTAATCATGATACACAAAAGGTAGCTGATAGGTAAGTTTTAATCGATCTTTATTATCATAATTGCTAAGGTTGAACGTTACAACAACAACTGAATTGTCTGTATTTGCGGTATTTGCTGTATTATTCTCGTTAGTGGTAATTAGGATAAGATCTTTAATAGTTTTCATTATAAACATTAATGAAAAATTGAACAGAGATTATATCCGAACTTTCTGGGAAGTTTGTTTTATTTAATCTTTTACAGCTTTCTAATAAGGAAACAGGTAAGAATTTTAGTTAAAAGCTAGAATGTCTTAGATCCTGATAAATTTTATGCTACGATAAGAAAGCTTTTCCCCAATCAATTGATAATTTTCTTAAACTCAATTTTTTATTAGAGATTTTAATTTTCCTTTTAATTTTCCTTTTAATTTAATTTAATTTTAATGAAAGAAAAGCACGTTGCAATTTTTCACTCGAGTAGTGTTTCAAATAATCATATTTATTGCTGTCTTCCCCTATACATGAATGTTTATAATAATTTACATTATTTGAGCGCTGCAGTTATGATGACATTGTTGTCATTGTTTCTTGAGAATGGGGTCTGCTTTGAAAATTATGCTTTTTATTATTATTGTATTTTATGCCTACATATTTTTTTTTCTTGGACAATGTTATGCATTTTTTATTCATGCGTGTTTCCTTAAGCTATTTTCTATGCGATTCTTGTTCTCATTCTTAGTTATTGGAGTGTTTTTGGGAATTTCGCGTGCATTTTGGGACATAATGCATATCATACATAAGGGTTGATGTAGGGGTAGTAAATTCCCCTTTTTTTGGGACAATTTGTGCGTAAAACTTAGTGGAGGGGTTAGTATTTTGTCACAGAGTTTCTCAAACTATTTTGCTCTAAATTGAATGTCTTGTTACGGGATGTTCCTTTGAGGTTTCTGAAGATGGTTATAAGGTGAGTTTTTCTTTCTTTTTTCATGTTATTTTCTTTAGGAGTTTCTCACACAAGATTTCCTCGAGTTTTCCCCTTTTCTTGGGGAAATTTCCCGTATATTTCTCGACGTTTAACCGAATGGATGACGAGTATGCTCCATGGGACAAAAATGTGTGATATTTTCATGCTGTTTGGTATGTTTTCGGAGACCGGGGATATTATTTTCTTTTTTCTCTCCCTTTCTGTATGGAAGAAATATATGGAGAAGACTATGTATTAGGAAAAACTATGTATATACATATGTATATTATGAAAAAAAAAGTCTGATAACTCATACATAGATAGAGAGAGTGATAAATGCATATGTATGGGAGTATTTCAGAGAGAAATATGTGAATGTATGCTGTATATGTGGGAGAAGTTGAGAGAATTATGCTGTGTGTGAGCGTGAGTTTTGTTGTTGACTATATATATTTGTGGGTAAGGTGAAGATGGGGGGTAGTGCAGTGGGTAGTGCTGTACGGCGATGGCTCCGAAATGCGAGAATACAAAACATTCACGGCAGTGTTCGCGAAGTACTGAAAACACACCATCGTCGTCAGTTGGACGGTAGTAACCGACTTAGTTGGACGTTCTTGAGTTTCGCAGGCGTTTTGTGTGGTGAAGTTTTCGAGGTGAAAGTGATTTTTGCTATCATCCACACAAAACTCGCACAAGTGTCCACTAAAAGACTCTCTTGGTGGTGTTGGGAATTTTAAAATTCCCCCCCAAAAAAAAAGCTCTCATGTACCAAGTTTCGCAGAAACATTAGAAACAGCATTTTTGAAAGATTTTCTTGAATTTGTGCTTTTTTTTCCTCCAAGATATCTCGTGAGAAAAGAATATTTTTTTCCAAGAGACTCGTGTGCTTTTGATGAAAATTATTTGCCAAATAGTGTGCTTGTTGCTGGAACCATAAGTCTTTTCGGTGTTGGTGTTTTAGAGAAATACAATACGCGGTGTCTCTTCTATATATACGTGGAAAGACTCCACACTACACGTAAATATAGCCAAGTTTTATTGTGGAATTTTTTTCTTCTTCCAAAGTGATTCACGGTGAATGAAAAAAAAGGCAAAAGATAAGAAGTTTGGTGTATCAAATTCCATATAATACATATATTTCTGAGAAAAGAGAATTTAAAGAAAAAAGAGTGTGGTGAATAATTCGCCAAGATGGTTGAGGATGGAGTGAAAAACTTGTAGATCGGTGTGATCACAGCGTCCTGAATCAGCTTCCACCCGCTTGAGGAGGTGGGACGAAACGTGGCTCACCTTGGGACTTTTTTTTTCTTCAACCATCATCGTAACGTCTTAAGACATCGCAGAGTTGAAGCCAACGAATTTTGCAACAAAACCCGCAAGTGTACTGGAAAATAACGTATAGTAGTTAAAAAAGAAAAATAATGACGCTGAAGACGGTGTTACATTTGAAGTGATCTCTGACACAGGAAGTGTGTGGGTGAAAGATTTCCCGCGGTGTGTGGAAAACATGAGGAGGAGTTTGCAACTGGAGACGATTGAAGCGATAGCGAAGTAGAGGAAGATTCTAAAAAAAAAGTGATTTTTTTATCTGTGCACCATGGATGACTCCCACTTGATGCTGACTGAAATTCCGGGTGGGCTGATCAGCCATCAGCCCCATCATCTACCACGGTATGCACCGTACCACCTTCACCAGCCACACCTGCAACCAGCGCCGGCACCTCAGCTGTATCTCCATCCACCACCGAGGATTGTTCAGCGCCCAAAAACGCCCATTCCCAGTCCACCACCCGAGGGAACGCACATTGGGCACCTCTATCCCGAGCTCCTGACCATGATCTTTGCAAAGTTGAGTGTGCGAGATCGCGGTAGG
This sequence comes from Lutzomyia longipalpis, assembly GCF_024334085.1. Classification (NCBI taxonomy): domain Eukaryota; kingdom Metazoa; phylum Arthropoda; class Insecta; order Diptera; family Psychodidae; genus Lutzomyia; species Lutzomyia longipalpis. The sequence continues at coordinate 50,035,697 of NC_074707.1, forward strand.
GTGGCACAGGTGTGCACAGCATGGCGAGATGCGGCATACTCAAAGAGCGTATGGAAAGGCGTCGAGGCGTCCCTGCACATCCGACGCCCACCAGCAAGTCTCTTTAATTCCCTCGTCCGTCGGGGCATCCGGAAGATCCAGGTGCTATCGCTGCGACGGACCCTCAAAGAAGTCATAACGGGTGTGCCAAATCTTGAATCACTCAACCTAAGTGGGTGCTACAATATCACAGATAATAATCTCTATCAATCCTTCTGTATGGATATGCAGCATCTCAAGGTGTTGGATCTTTCGCTGTGTAAGCAAATCACAGACACAAGCCTTGGGCGAATTGGGTCACAAATGAAGAATCTGGAGGTGCTGGAATTGGGTGGTTGTTCCAATATTACAAACACAGGACTGATGCTAATTGCGTGGTCGCTAAAAAAGCTCAAACGGCTAAATTTGCGATCGTGCTGGCACATTTCGGATCAGGGCATTGGGCATCTTGCTGGTGTTGGCCCTGAAACTGAGCACACCCTCCCACTTGAATATTTGGGCCTACAGGACTGTCAGAGGCTCAGCGATGAGGCACTGAAGTACATTGCGCAGGGATTGCCGTTCCTCAGGAGCATTAATCTCAGCTTTTGCGTCTCGGTGACGGATAGTGGGTTGAAGTATCTCGCCAAAATGCCAAAGCTGGAGGAACTCAATCTCCGTGCGTGCGACAACATCAGTGACATCGGGATGGCGTACTTGACGGAGGGTGGTAGCAGCATATTCTCCCTGGATGTTAGCTTCTGCGACAAGATCGGTGATCAAGCACTCATACACATCTCCCAGGGGTTGTTTCACCTACGATCACTCAGCCTCAATGCCAGCTGCATCACCGACGATGGACTCGATCGCATCGCAAAGTCACTCCATGATCTCGAGACTCTCAACATTGGGCAGTGCAACCGCATCAGCGACAAAGGGCTCAAGGCACTGGCTGACAATCTTCAGAACCTCAAGGCGATCGATCTCTATGGCTGCACGCGCCTCTCGGCGCAGGGTCTCGAACTTATCATGAAGCTGCCGAAGCTGGAGACGCTGAATTTGGGTCTCTGGCATGTAAGGTGATTCAATTGATGTGCATCAAGTCTGTGATTGTAGTGATAATGACTCTATAGGAACAAATGTAGGATATGCGGGAGCTAACGTAACGAATTCAAATTAACAATGAATTGGGGATACATACTGTGTACGAAAATATCCCGAATGCAGCACCAATGTTTTTTTTTCTTTTCTTTTATGTTAACATATAGCATTTTTGTTCGAGAGATCGAGAGATTTGTAAGTTTTTCGGTTAAGATTGGATTAAAAAAAATATATGTAAAGAAAAGCATAAGTATGTGATGGCAATGGTATGAAATTTCACAAGAAGACATATTACGAAGGGGAGAAAAAGACAACAGTGCAGCAAGAAATGCTGAATCATAGAAATGATGACTGTTATATACATGAAATTATGTAAGAAATAATGACAGTAACTCTCTGACAGGCGTTGTAGCGTTGACAGCTGTCAATGTTCTCTTCTGTATTGCAAAATATCCCATATGGGTTAGAATTAAATACTAAAACACGGCAGATGAAGAAGATTTGTTGCGTTCAGTATGAATGGAGAAATTTTGCAAAGTTTAATTTTGGAATAAAAAGAAATATTATTTTAGGTCATATATTTGACAGCTGTCAGTGTCAATTCCACAACATCCGTCAATGTTGCATCTGTCACAAATTATAAAAAAAACCAATAATAAATTTTTTAAAATTAAATCAAGAAACTTTTAAAAACTTCATCACTGGATCTTTAAGAAAAATCTCATAATTTACAATTAGATCTCACAGTGACAATTAGATCGAGTTAATTCTTTTAGTTTCCCTCTTTTCAACAACATTATTTCGTTATTTTTCTTAAACACGATGAAGAGGAAAAACACAGAGAAGAAGAAATTCAAGAGATAAAATGGAGAGTGAGAATTAGAGCTAGAAATGGCACGAAATAGTATATAAATTAAATTGATAACGTGTCTCAAGCGAGATTCTTGGAAGAATGCCCTCGCGAGTGCATTTGTCCGACAACAGGAGACGATTATTCAATTTAATTTTATTAATATTTATTTAAAGCATCGTGTAGGGTTGTGTGCAAAAAAACGTTGAAGCAAAATTTTCTGACAGGGAGAATTTTTCTTTGCTGTGAGAACTCAAATTTATTTTATGGCAATTGTCAATTTTTATTTCTATATGAGGGGTTTGAGCCTCCTTTCCCGGGAATTTTACCATCTCCGTGTCTGTCTCAGAAGTTTTACAAAGTTGTGTTGTGTGTCCCTTAAAGTTGATTTTATTTCTCTTTCTCGCTCTTTTATGATATTTTTTTAAGGAAAAATTCTTTTACTTTAAGAATATTTAAAAAGGAAATATTCATTTTACACTGAGAGAAAAAAGTTTTAATTTTTCTTCTTTGGGGGATGAAACAAGATGGTGGTAGATTCTACCAAATATACTGAAGAAGGGGTTCTGTATTAGAGGACTCGGAGAATGAATTAAAAATTAAATATTCGTCTATAGTTTTTTGGGTGCTTTTGTTTAACTTCAATTAACTTTTCTTCCCTTTCTTGCCATTTTTATCCATTCCTTCCGTCTGTTGTTTAAATTCAAAGCGGGATTGTATGTTTTAAACTCAAAGAACCTCACCATTTTCAACCACCATCCCCTTAAATTTTCTCTCCCCTTTCTCGTCTATGTGTGCTATATCTCTTCTTTTTTTTCGTCTGAGAATTTTCACACAAACGCACACATAGGGAAAATCTAACAGAGAGAGAGAGAGCGAGAGCGAGAAAATACAGTAAAGAGTTTTCTGGAAAAGCTGAAGGGATTGTGTGTAGAGTAGAATCGAAAATTCAAGTGGTTGGGGGAGAATTTCTCTCAGCATGGATTGTTTGACTTTTGCTGGCAAAGGTAGAAGAAAATTCCTTAGAGACAGAGCGGCTGTGAAACGATTTTTTTTATACTGTACTTATTCATTTTCCACCCACCCAACTTTTTCCCTTTAATACACACACTTTCAACCCTCGCACAACCCTCTCACGGGAGGCGAAAAAGAAAATTAAAGGGGACATCCTGAAATTTACAATGAGTCTCCATTTCAGCGGAAAATCCTTACTCTTTGTTTTTTGTTGAATTTTTATCTTCTGGGGCTTTTTCTCTCTGAATTTTTAATGTGAATTTCATCAAACATTTATTTAATGTTCTGTTCCAATTTTTTTTGTATATCTATGAATTTTCTTTGTTTTTCTTACTCTTTGACTTTTATGTTGTTTTTTAGAATACATTGATTAAAAGAAAAATTGAATTAAAATCAAAATTTTGACAGCATTTCAAGAGATAAATCTTTCAACGATCTAAGCAAAATTTGTCGTCACTTGTAACAGCAATCGTCGAATTTGTTAAAGAAATTTTAAATCTATACGACAATTCCTGTTGCAAGTTGCTAAAATTCATTTTGAGTGTCCAAGAAATATGACACAAAAAAATGGAAAAAAGGTTAAAAGACATTGTCCTACCAAATGATTTATGTTTATTTAATTTCATAGCCAAGACAATGAAAAGAAGGAAAACCAAGCGTACGAAATCACATTGAATTGATTTGCTAATTTTCTTCTACTTGATGGGATAAGCTAAAAAAAGAAAAAAAGAACCGATATGCCAATTAGAAGTGTGATAAAATTTTAATTGATGAGACACATTGTCCAAAAATTGATGGTAATTTTCTTCAATAACTCTCGTTTTTTTTTATCCAGTGTGTTTGTGCCTAAATTTCCACGGAGCCGTGATTTTTTTTATGTTGTTTATAATGGTTAATTTTTTCTTCATTTTGTGCTAAATACACCTCAATGTGGGAATTTATTGCGCAAGTTTCTTTGGATTTTCCTCTCAAAAGGAAATTTTTATATTAATTAAATCCCCATTCTAAAGACTTCGTGTGCAATAAGCCCCCAAAGAGATTGAGTGGAGAATGAAAAAAAAAACGCAAGTGGGAATTATATTTTTCATTTAATTTCGTTATTTCTCGAATAAATTGTAGTACAAGGACAACGGAACACACAATTGTTGTCTGGGGCTTTTACAATAAGTTTTATATACTTATACTTGCGCCCAGATTGTTTTCTATGTACACCCGCCACACTTAATGCTCTCAAAAAGTATAAAAGAATAATGAAAAAATTATTATTTAGCAAATTAATTCAATGCCTTTTTTTATCTTGCGCGTTGAAGTTTTTTTTTTATGCAACTCAATAAGTCCAACTTACATTTTAATCTTCACATAATGTTAATAGAGTTGTGCATAAATTAAGGTATGTGCGCTGTATTAGTTTGTAACATGTGAGTATGTTTCTTTTTCTTTGTAAACTTCTCTTTATTTTTTCTATTTTTTTTAATTATCTCAGTTATTGAAATGAAAACAACAAATCAAAAAAACTTAGTTTTGTTATAAATTGAATGGAAAATGATTGAAAATTAATGACGAAATGCAAGAAAGAAAAAAACTGAAAGAATAAGAAGTGATTAATAGGAAGAATATCAAAAACAAATTGACGATGTAGGATTTTTTTTTCTTAAAAGAAAAAAAAAGAAGTTATTGAAATGGTAAAAGCTTTACACTTTGTTTCAAAAGAAAATAAGGATTGATTTTCTTCTATTATAATTTTTTTTGTATAATTAATGCAGCACGAATGTGTGCTAATTGTGGGAAAAAAGGTGAAGAAAAAAATCAACAAAACGATTGATTCTTCAGAAGTTTTTTCTCTCTCTCGAGGTAAAGCAGTTGATTTTGGTGTTTGGAGGCATTTTTGCAATATTTTTTTATGGTTGCACTGAACATTCCTCGCACCCAGAATGCTTTTTAGGACACTCTTTTGCATTTACTGAAGGCTATTTTATTTATTATAGGAAAGGAATGTCTGATGTGAGTCAGTTTTCTTTGAGAGTTTCTGTGAATGGAGAAATGCAATTGAAGCTGTTATTTGAGAAACATCTTACTGCAAATGAATCAGAAGATTTTTTTAAAAGTCAAGACTTCAATTTTCATTCAATTTCTTAAACTTCAGTGTTTATTTTCGAATCCTGTATAAAGTGCATAATGTTACGCTCCACGTTTATTTTTTTCTTAAGAAGTAAGAATCTATTGAGCATCTCTGCAGTTTCTTACCTAAAAGAAAACTTTTATATGGGCCCTTCTTGGAATTTTAATACCTACATACCTGTTTTGAATTAATGCTACATCCCTTCGTCTTCTCTCCAACAAAAACTCTTATTCCCAAAATGATCTATGCTGTGTGGTGGGATTTTCGAGTGAATGATGAATGATTTTCTGTACGCTGCCACGTCCCTGCCATTAGTAATTAGTTTCAGAAATTGTGGGTGGTTTCCCAATATGCCCGTGGTTTGGATTTTCAATCAAATTTCTCGATGAATTTGGAGAATATTATGTAGTTTATTTTTTTGTCTCTCTCTAGCGAAGAGTGAAGGATTCTCAGGAGAAGATCCCAAAGAGAAGAAGACAATTTTTCGAAGGATGGTGTGATTGCCAGCTGTGTGAATGCATTTCGGATTTGTATGCGTGTTTTATGGGTGAAGAAGAAAAGTTGGAAGAAACTGCTGCTGATGGAAAAAAAAGAGCCTCAACTTTGCCGTTGAAGTATTTGTTGTGTCTGTTTTATTCATTTTTTGCTTTCTCCATGGTATTTTTTTTAATTCATTTTCTTCTCTCCATCTTTGGTGCTATTCTGGATTTTTTTCACTGTCCTCATACATGATGCTGAGGCATTTTTTTCTACCTCCTTGTCGATGGATGATGGACTCATGAGAGATGGTTTCAGATTCAGATGCGGTATGGTGTGGTTGCGCGAAGGAAAAGACGTTAGGAAAAGAAGAAGATGAAGAGGGAAAAAAAAACAGCCCAGACTGGCGGCATGGATTGCGTTCTGCTTAAGAGTGTCTTCTTCTCATGAATTCCCTTTGACTTTGGCATTCTCCGTGTGTGGATAATTTTTCCTCCACTTGGGGATGCTGTGTGGATGCCATGTTGGATGTGAATGCAACAGACGAGGTAGAATATCCCCGAGAAAGAGAAATAACACTGTGGATGAAGCTCCTTCGTCTGGATGCCTCATTCTTTTCTTCTCTCAAAAAGCCCGAAACATACACTGATTCGTGATTATTCTTGCTGTATGGGTTTCTCCTCATTTTCTCACTCCTCCGTCCCTCTGCAACTCCACCATCCACCACATATAACTTTTATCCAGCACTATCGACACTGCTGCATTTCTTGTATATACCTTACAGTGGTGGACATAAGAATTAGGTCACTTCTTCCTAAATCTTTTCTACTTTAAATTGCATCCCAAGATAAATTGCAATTTATCTTAGGAGAGATTTCCCTGAAAGATGCTCATTAACTTCGCAGCTTATTGTCAGAGGAATAGGAAGCTTCAATAGTTAAATTTCCTCAAAAAGTGATCTAAATCTTCTTCCATGGAGTGTTTATTGAAAAATGCCGTACATTATGTATGAGAGGCGGTGTATATAAATTTCAGAGATACGCGTATTTTTATTTTTTTTCTTATTTCTCTCCATATTCTCTCGATGTGTTGTGTTGTGATGTGTTTTTTTTTTCTTCATCAAGTCTCTTGCTCAAACGTCCGGCTCTGCATCGAACAGTGATCTGTGTACGAATGGTGTGCGCGAGGAATGGCAGTATGTGTACAAAAGAAGTGTGGAGAGACGAAGGAAAAATGTATAGAAGAAAACCAAGGACGGTGTTTCAGAAACTCTCAAAAGTCATCTCGCAGCTATATACGAACGAACGCTATGAATAAATGTTCTTCCAACAATATATTGGTCACTCTATTCCGCTTTTTTTTTGTCATGCTTCACCCCATTTTTTAAAGAGATCTCCTCATTTTTTTTTTACTTTCCATACCCAAGATTTCTACAGAAAAGTGTCGTCTTGAGACGTTTTTTTGTGTGCGAGAAAAAAGAGGAGGGAATATGAAAAAGAAATATTCTTCTTACCTGGAATCAATCTGGACAATATATATATATTTTTTTCTTCACCTCTATTCACCGCCAACACACCCAAAAAAAACTTTATTTCTCATAAACCTGTTGAGAGAAAATTTTTCAAGTCTCGATCTCCAACATTATAAATTTTCTCTCGAATGTGAAATATATGTATGTATACAATATGAATTTAAAAGTGGATGAAAAAGGAGGAAAAAAGAACGCCGAGAAGGAATATGAAATGACAGTAAGACACAGTTAAAAGTGTAAAACGACATTCAACGAATTAAAAATGTGTGTGGAAGATGGCGCAAAAAAGAGGTAAAGTTATTCACTACACAAGGGATTTTAAAACGAGAGGTGAATAAATCAAGGAAAATAGCAAAAAGAGAAAAATACATTTTAATAAAAATACCATTAACATTTAAAGAAAAAAAAAAGACGAGAGACATAAAAATACAGACATGAGCGATTGAAGTGCAAGAAGAAAATAGAGCTGGAAGGAACTTTTAAAATGTATCCATGAGAAAATAGTTGAAAAAGAAAGAAATGAAATAATCCTATTAAAAAAATAGTTTTAAAAAAATAAGGAAATAAAGAAAAAATAGATAATAAAAACACATTAAACAGTGGACAGGAAATTTGAAACTCTACCCAAAAGACACACTAAGGTGAACATAAATATATGCGTAAAAAATGATTATAAGAAAAAAAGTAAGCAAAAAAAGTACGTACGTGTAAATAAAATGATGAAATGATTTTTTTCTGTAAAAAGAAAAAGTAAAAAAAATTTTTTCTTTTTTTTTTGGATAAATGATTAAAGGTAGGAGCAAAGATGTGAGGGAGGATAAAAAAAAACAAGGAATAGATAGGAAAATATTTTAAAATTTTAGGTTTATTTGAGAGATGAAAGAGATGAGAATAAAAGTATTGTTAAAAAATATGGAAATAAAAAAATATATTGATATCATTTGATTTGTTGCCATTGCCAAGCTGTGTGGGTGGAAAATGTTGTTGCATTCTTTTTTTTTCAATATTTAGCTATGTTTTCGTGGAAAAAACATTGCCTGAGGACATCAAGGATTGGTCGATTTTTATTTGTCGTTTTCCTATACGATCTTAGGTACAAAAACAAGCCAAAACGTGGTAAGTTTTCTTTAAAATAATCTTTATTTTTGAAAGGAATAAAAGTAATTTTTCTAGAGATTTTTTTCTATTTCTATTCTTAAAAACCCTAATAAATCTTTGTAAAATATTCAAATATTAAAGATAATCTTATTTGAATGACTATTTTTACATTTTTACACCCCTGTGCTGTAGCCTAGGGTTAACTAGTCTTTAACCTAATTTTTGAACTAAATTTCTTTTTTTTTTTTTCATTTTAAAACCAAGAAGAAAAGGTCAAATATATACAATTATCCCCTATTTATAAAGCAAAGATTTAGAGAATCCAAAGAGGTGACACAAAAATTCATCCCACTTTTCATATACAAACTTCCACACTTCTGACTCTGTGAAATGCAACTTTTCTGAACATTTCTTTTTTTTTCTTCGCAAGACACAAGAGCTTTAAAGCTTTTTTGTGCTTTTCCTGCATTTATCTGAATAATAGCTTTCACACTACAAGAGATCTCGTCTCACCCTTCTAGCGCGAATGAATGATTCCGAGCTTTATGCTTATTTTATGCAACATATTCGTTAGCAAACACACCATTTTGCAGGAAGAATATTTATGATTAAGGATAATTGTGCTCAATTATGGGAATCGCGTTTTATCATATATGTTTTGTTGGTTAGATTGGGAATGGGATAAATCATAATTTAATTTGCTGTAGATTCATCCTAGAGAAACCAGCTCAAAGTTATGTTAAGGACAATCACATAAGGGTCAAAGGAATCTTTCTCAAATTTTTCCAATAAATTTCATAAAATTCATTGAAGCCTAAATCTTCAAGTTTTCTTTTATTTTAATTTTTTTTGAAGTGCGTTCCAATTTTTCTTCACCCTATAACGTGAACTTATATAGCAAATAGTTCATACGCAGAAGGGAAGTGAGAAATGTTGGCAAAAAGATGCAGAAATTCTCCCTCTAGAAGGCACAAGGGATATCGAATTGCTCGGGAGTGGTGCTTTTGGCCTCTGTGTTCTGCTCTTTCCCCCATCGCACCTGAAAGCAAGCAACAAGAGAGCACACACACTGTATTTTCTATAGGCGAGGTAGATTTTTATGTGTGAAAAAAAAATATCTAAAGCAGGAGCAGGTAGTCACAGACGAGCTTCTTTTAATTTTTTTCTTCTCTTCTGATCTTCCTTCAAATATACCTACCTACCTACCTTTTTTTCCTCTTCTTTCATCTCTCGCACACACTATCATTCAATTTCTATGGAATATGGTTTGCTTCTTACCAGGAGAAGCACTCCCCATATATGAATGCATTCACGGAGAGTCAAAATGAAGGAATGTTGGAAAAAAGATGAGGCTCGAAAGAAGGAAAAAAAGACACGGAGATATGGGCCTTCTTTTTTTTTTTTTCTTCATTTGGTATAATGTATTTGGATAAATTATAAGGTGGAGCGTGTGTTGGAAATGCAAAGTGGATGACCTGCATATGGATTTCTCCTATACTTTTATATCCTCTCCTCGCGTTCACCATGTTTGTAAGCTCTGCCTGAATATCTTGAATACAATTTCCTCACTCTATAACCAAGCTAAACTCCTGCCACAATCGAATTCTTACAGTAAGTATGACTCAGAATCAAGGGGTGTCGTCGTTGCCTATTTAAGGAATATTTGAAATTTTTTTTGCAGAAAGTTGAGGAATAAGAAATTTCTTTATTAAATTACGTAATTAAAAAAAACTGAACTTTTCAGGTTTAAAGCTCATTTGAATAAACTTAAATAAATTCATGAAAAAAGACTTTGTAAATTTATTCAGAATTAGCATTAAAACGATTAGAACTATCAGAATATTAAGTTGTAATTTTGATAAATTTCCATTCCATGAAAATTTGAAATTTGTGGATTTTATAACTTAATTGTCAATGTTTTATTTTGTTGATCCGGTCTTCGTTAGTGCAGGCTTTTCTTCTTAACCAGGAGTTAAAAGGAAAACTCAATTCTTTTTCCAATTTCAAAATCTCCCAAATATTTTCAATTTTTCTCTGAAAATTGTACTTTTTGTCTTTTTCTCAAAAAGTTTCACGTTGTGTATTTTTGTGACAGCTTCCCCGTGCTATGTGGTTCCGTTCTATGATAGTCTTGGACGTTTACAGGAGTTTTCATAAGGAATGTGCAATTTGATCCATTGAGAAAGGCTCATAGGAAGCCGAAAGCTCTGGAAGAAGAATTGAGTTTTCCTTTTAACTCCTGGTTAAGAAGTAAAGCCCCCACTGACGAAGACCGGATCAACAGAAAATAATAAACACCTACGTCAGAACTTAAAATATTAATTTTCAAGCGAATAAAAATGTTTTTGATTAAAAAAATAAATGGAAAATATTTAAATAATATTAATTTAAGTTAAAATTTATTCACAATCTTAGTTTTCATAAAAAAAAAGAATATATTAAATTATTTTTCAACAAAATACACATATCTGTATATTTTTCATTCAAGGTAAAAACCCCTTGTTCTCAATATTACTGCAAATTCCTCCCATCCGATCCATTTTTGTACGCCTAAAGCTGAAGATGGTTGTCTAATCGTTCCACACCAACATTTCATGCTGAAAACATCGTATTTATTTGTTCCATTCACGGGGAAAGAATAAAGTCTAATTGTTTGCCAATTGAAGGTGCATAAAATGGGATTTTTTTCTTTAATTCATTTCTGTAGATAGGATCCTTCATCTTCAGCTCCGGAAGCTCTAAACAAATACACGTCGTCGTCTTCCTGCAACAAGCGACGCATTGGGATATTTCTCTTGTGGGTTTGTCTTGAAGACATTTTCTAGTTTGTGCTGCAGTTGCATGTGCAATCTCCATACATTTGCAAAAACATTTCGCGAATACACACAGTGAATTTTATACGTAACAGTTAACTCCCCGTGTACGGCTACACCACCCAAGGCAGCGAAAACCGCCCAAGTATAGCATCGAGCACACCGTGTGCAATTTCACAATGCCACTTTCCTATCTATGGGGGATATCTTGCAGCAAAACTCTACGCACTATATCGCTAATCACCGCATACAAAACTTTAATTTTCAAACTCTACTTTTTTTTTTCCTGTGTGCACCTGGTGGATGGATTCGTGGAATGGTTTTGTTTGGGTTGAAAAAAAAATTGAGTCAAGGAAACTTTCAAAGGGGGCGTTCGATTGCACGATACCTACAATATATAGTGCAATATGTAGTGTAATATAGGTTTCACGCGGGAGGGTTGTTGTTGTGCATTTAGAATGGCGGTTAATCTTTACTGGAGGTTTTTTTTTTTTGGTTCAACATTCAATCCCACATACAAAGTCTCTATATATGCCCCAACGCAATCCCCAAATGTCCACGCATACGCACGCATTCAATCAATGCTGGGGAGAGCAAATGCGATAAATAGATATATGGACAGAGCATTACAATTTTTGAATACAAATGTTGAATAAGTAGTGCATGTAGCTATAACGTAGTGTAATATATTGCTCACCATTATGTAGCCATGAGAGTTGCCAACAAAATACAAGAGTGCGTCGTTGCCAGCCTTTTTTTACATAACGCCCCTCTCCGGTCGCATTATTATGTACATTTTTGATACAAAAGTGTGTGGAGTGAGAATACATAAGAGTTGGCAATAGAGGAGAAATATAATAATATAAAATATATAAATGGGTGGGAGAGCAGGTAGTCGCCCGAAACTACCTTTCTCACTCACTTTTAACACTGCTGTTGGCTTTATTTTTTTTTGTCTTCATGAATAAGTCTCGCACTATCGCGCTCTTCAACCCTTTAAAATTCTATTTAATCGACGCACTTTTCCGGTGCAAAGAGACCCCAAAAAAATTGACAAAACGATCGAACAATTGCTCGAAACTTTCAATTGGAAATTTATGTATTTTTTAAAATTAAAATGAAATGCAATGACATGAATTTTTTTTTAAATTTTCCTATAAACAGAATTTATTTTGTATGAAGATTATAAAGGTAATAAAACTATTCAGCAACTACCAGGCGTCTCCATCGAAATTTAAAATTTATTTTTGAGATTAGATATAGTTCCATGCTATACTAACCCGGCGTCTCCACTGTTAAACTTTCAAGAAAAAATCTTACCAGACGTTTGAGTATTAATTTTTAAATAATTATTTTGTATGATTCAATTCAATGATAAAAAATAGTTTTTCTCAAGAAAATTTGGGAAATTTCGAGTAAAGTTTCTCACCCCAGAATGTCATCAATCTAATATTATCCCATATGTAGTGCGCTGTGTATAGTCTTTTGGCGCCCTATTTCAATATTAATTATGAATATTGTGAAATTCACAAGCAGCAGAGCATATGAAAATCTCCGAGATGGTGTCTCAAGAAAATCAACGTGGGCGGGAAGAAAATCACCCAGAGACTCTCTCTCTCTCCTGTGTGTCGTATGTGTGGAAAGTTATATTCTATATAATGTATTTCCATCACATGAAATGTCATTACCGATTTCGGTACATCCTCTCTCCTCCTCCTCCATCCCCCTCAACTCTCGCTATATTTCGCATATACTCTCATCTCCTAAATAACAAACCATTCCACCTTGGGAGTACAAATCCACCCCAAACCACCCCTAGAAAGTTCACCCACGGGGGGATGGCCTAAAGTTTCTCTACGACCAGAGGGAATTTCTATGAGAAATGCAAGGAAGACGAGTTTCCCGTATAGTTTGACTTTTTTTTTATAATATTATAACTCTGTGTATGTGTGTGTGTGTTTGGATAAAAATTATGAAAAGTTTTTGGCAGCATAGAAAAATGCAGCATGTATACAAAAATATTCCTTTGATGCTCCGTTAGAAAAAATAATAATCATTAAAATTCCCCTTTTTGGTGTCCCCCCGCGCTTGAATTCAACCCCATGTGACATCCTCGGCTCTGAAATATGACATGAAAACAAGGGAGGAGATATATGAAAGGGTCACAAGAATTTCCTAATGCCTCGAGAGAATAGAGTTGTTGCATAAATAGATGAGAGATTATTTTATTTCTATTTATTTTTTTATACTGGAATTAATTATTTAATTTAAACGAAACTTTAATGATTTTTTTTTCTGAGAAACTGCGGAGCAAAGATTAAGGGGAATGTTTAGTATTTTTTTTCAAAAAAAAAAAAATGAGATGAAAACAAAAGACAAAAGAAGATTTTTATGAATAAATTTTATAAATTTTTGAAGTGTTTTAATTAAAAAAAAAACTATCAAAATGAATAAACTTCTTTGAGCATTTCTGAGAGCTTAAAGATTTTTATTCTATAAAAAAAAATCTTTGGGAAATAATTTTATTTTTCCTTAGCTTCTTAATCTGGAATTAAGTAGTGTTATAAAATAATATCCAAAATCATATCTAGAAGAATCTCATCCTGTGTACTTCCTGCCAACTCGAGGGCAATATCAATGGGAGGGAATTTAATAAGGTGACTGTCTCCTATTTGTCATCGCCTTTGGACACAATTTCCCATCCAGGCGCACAGCAACGAACAAGTGAGTATATATAGTATATGTATACATCACATATAGGGGAGGGGTTCACGATGACGTTCTTCCTCCCATCTTCCTCGCATTGCATCCCTTTTTAACCTAAAAGAGCTCGCACTATTGAGATTAATGAATGGAAAACTTTAGCGACTTGTGATTAGGAATCCCTGGGCAAATCCCTCGAAGTCAGCTGCTGCCACGCTTTTCAATTTACCCAGGAGCACCAGCGATGAATTCGAAAAGTCGTGAGCTGCGAGTAATCTTTGAGAGATGGTGGTCCTTTGTCGAAAATAAAAAATGGCAAAGAAAAAATTCGGAGAAAAGATGCAAAAGCAACTACGAAATTACTGCGAAGCATTCTTTTTCATTGAACATCAAGCAGGAGTCACGATATAAAAGGGAACTGGGGAGAAAGGAAGAGACCGGGATGGTGAAAAGAAAAAAAAATGAAAAATATCACATCCTGTTCTTTTCTTCCATCGAAGAAAGTACAATAGTTCGCCTGGCTTGTCTTTTTTTCTCACATTCAATACACTTTCCTCCTGATTCTTCCTTCATCCCCCGTCCCACGTCCTTTCTCTCCGTGATTATTGTACTCAACGTATGTCTCGAATTCTCCTCTTTTTTCCCTTCATGTTCAATAAGTTTTTTTTCTGTTACTTTTGCAGCTCGCAGCAAAGTCATAATGAAATTGACAGAGAGAGAGATTTTTTTTTTCTAAAAAATTTGTTCCTCCTGTTCGCCTTTCATATCGTCCTGACGGTCCTGACACTGAATGGGCAAAAGATTTAAATTCATGTGACATCGGAGATGCGGAGGACAAAAACACCCCATCGCCTTTTATCCCAAAAATGTTGTGTATATAGCATCGAAGGAATTTCAGATTGACTCACAGAAACTATCACACAAAGAAGGACCCACAACTAGTGCACAGAAGTGCCAAAATTCCTTAACATCTCCCTTCCTCAGGTGAGAGAAATTTCAACCCGGGTTTGTGCTGCACAACCCAACCATGCACTTTAGCAACCCTCTCTGATGGTTCCCGTATATTTTTTTTTGTTCATCTCTCTCCTCTGCTAAAAACCATCTCGGGGAGGGTTGAAGAGAGTCTGGTGCGAGTGTGAAATAAAATAAATTACAGAGGTGTGCAATTCTTTCTCCAATGTTGAAAATGAAAATCCTTTGCAGGATTTTAGGGGTGCACTCACAATGGCACAGGATAATTCATCATTGCATGAGGATTCATTATTTCTATTATTTCAAAAAATTGCAATGGTAAT
Source organism: Lutzomyia longipalpis (assembly GCF_024334085.1). NCBI lineage: Eukaryota > Metazoa > Arthropoda > Insecta > Diptera > Psychodidae > Lutzomyia > Lutzomyia longipalpis. Next base: position 50,050,716 of record NC_074707.1, read on the forward strand.
GAAAAGTTTCCGTATTATGTGAAATATTCAATGAGAAAAATATTCTCAATTTGAGGAAAAATTGGAAAATCTAATCACAGAATCTGGATTTTTGTTCATGAAGAAAGAAAAGCTGATTAGTGGAAGTTCCTGACTTGAGTTTTAGCTCATTTTCAGCGACAATGGAGGACTAGGTGGTACTAGGTGTCTCCATCTTGAATTACCTTTAACTGCAATTCTATAATTCAGTTAGAAAATGCGCCAAAATGCTCAGAATTTATAGTCTAGCTGAAGCAATATTTTTATATTTTATTTTTGCATCATTTTAAAGAACAATGGAGGCGCCAGGTAGTTCCAAAACAATCCTCTTTATAAGCATATTTTACGTATAAATTAAATTTAATTCAGACCATGTTTGAGGAAAAATGAGAAAGGTCACAGAATTCAATCTTATTAGTTTACTTTCAGTTCTAATTGGTAGTGTGACTAGAACCAGACGTCTTCATCTTACAATTGATAATTTTAAAGTACAGTGGAGGCGCCTGGTTAGTCCTAAATGTATTTTTTCTATATTTCCTGTATTGAAAAATTATCCAGAAATTGTTAAGTAGGTATTGCTTCTTAATTTTTATGACTTTTTATGATATTTTTGACTTTAAAAGAATCATCAAGAATGGCTTAAAGTACATTATATGGAGGCGCCTGGTGCTCCAAACTTGATCGAATTGTTTGAGATATATTTTAAAATAATAAATTACTTATTAAACAAAATTAAAATGATCATTAAACTAAAATTCTAATTTCTAGACTTTATTCTTTTCTCAAGACTCAAACTCTTATCCTTTAAATTCTTTTATTCAAAAATTAATTAAGACAAAATTACTCGAAGCATATTCTCTTCAGAAATTAATATTTATTGTAAAGTTCAAGATGCATTAGAGTACTTATTTTTTTTCTTTAATAAATCCATCGGCAGTCTCTTCTTTGCATTTTCCATTGATCTGGCTTCCTTCTCAATCTCCCCTCTCTTATTTCCCCCGCAGTGTCCATTCTATTCACATTTTCTTCTTGTCGGGTTGATTTTTAGCTCCATTTGAGTGTCAAATTTCCGACTGCAATGTCCTTCTGATTATCTCGATCAGATGGATGGTGAACAAAAGAAATTTCTGCATGACAGATGGGGAGAGACGACAGATGAAAGATTGCAGACCAGTGGAGTTCTTCTTTTTTTTTTCTTTTGCTCTGCCTCTTGTCCCCCCATCCTTCGGCAAGAAAGTTGAATCGACAGCCACCTGCACATCTTTTTTTTTCCTTACGCTAAGTAAAAAAAAATACTTGGCGTGTGTGTGAGTGTTTAATGAAGGTGGGGCCGAGGGGAGGGAAAACTGATGAAGAAGTGGAAAAGAAGTATATGGAAAAAAAAGTATGACAGGGTTTCCAGCATGAAACTCGCCTATGGAGTTTGAAACCAATACAGACGACGAGTGAGGCAAAGGAAAAAAATTCTTAATACCAGCCATGCATGGCGCGCATATATGTGCTGTGATATAGATTAAAAATATATATACCTATATGTATGTAGAATGATATATCTAAGAGGGAATATTGGTATGGCGGAGAAGAAGAGAATCTGGCTCCGTCGTCGATTCTTCTCTCTACACATTCCCTCCGTCTTGTCGGCGCGCGGAGAAGCCACCAAAAGCGTCGTCGTTGTATGACTCTCTCGCTCTCTTTCACGAATGTATATAGCAAAAGCTACATTATATATAGTGTGCTATGTATATCGAGGAGAGCCATCATTGACTCCATACACAAGCACATGCACACACACACACCCACAGGGATCAAGTCTGGGGAAAAAAGCCACCCTGTACATGGAATTGAAAACACACCAACACACTCTCATATGACAAGTTGCTTTAGAAATTTTAGCTGGCAACCCCAGAAAGTTTTGTTTTGAGCACCACGCCGTGGTATTGAGCGAACTACGCCATACTTTATGGGTGAGGTATGCCCATAGTGAAGCATAATGTTGAACCACATAGCCAAATGGTGGGTAAAATGTGAAACTTTCTGGCGCGAGAGCACCCATAAAGTATAGCATAATGCGCATCACAGGCCCAAATGGACGTGAAATGTGGTACTTTCCGGTGGAGCGCCCCATGGTAAATGGAGAAATGTCAAATTGACAGGCGTGTACAGTGAAATTCAGTACTTTCTGGGCATTTGGAACGGGAATACAGTCGCCCCCATGAAGTATCGTATTCACCGCCAATGCAAGCGAATGTGCTACAAAATGGGATTCATCATGGGGTAGACAGTGTACACTAGATCGAGTAAGATGGCAGCGCTGTAGATGGCGCAGTGAATGGCGTGGAGGTACGTGGTTGAATTGGTTGGATGTATTTACAATGCTATAGAATGGTATACGAGGCGGCCCCGGTTTCATGCAGTTCCCCCCATGTTAAAGCTGAACAACGTCTTTTCGGGATATTACCGTTTTGGGGCCGGATTTCAGGATCCAGGAGCCCAAGTTTTAAGCATTTTCTTTACCTCCAAAAAAACATCTTTTACCTCTAAATACTTTCCTTCTACTGCATTTTTACTGCAAAACGCACAACGCATTCTAACGTCCAAATTATCCTTTTTGCTCTTTCCTGCAACTTTCCTGAAAAAAGACAAACTTTAAAGCCACTCCGTTCTAACAAAATACAAATAAAAAACTTTCAACAAAATAGATTTTCCTTTGCGCACATTGTTTTTCATCGTAGTTAAAATTCACGCAGTTCCGCAATATCGTGTAAGTTCAACTTTAATATCAGATTCATTATATGTACTGCGCTGTACTCTGCATTATATTTTTTTTTGAAAATAACATTTTCATGGCTTTTATCGATAATTTGGGCAATAAAATTTTTTAAATGCCAAAATAGCATTTTTTTCCCCAATTCGTGATCCAAAAAACTATTTGAGAACCTGCAACGAGGTGCGAAATGATAGTCGCGAAAACGACTCCTAAGCAGTTATTGAGAGCGCGGTATGAGCAGGGGTTTGGAATGAAAATTAGAACAATTATCGGCGTATCTCTTGTCCGGTACATCTTCTCATTGGAGGGCCTTTTTGGCGTCTTCCTTTTTGCATAACATGGTGAAGCTTCTCTGTGGGCTCCGATGGTCTTTAATGTGCGTCAGAATCACAGAGTTGATGATGCCGTAAGAAAAATAGATAAAAAATTATCAATAAAGAAATTTCAATTAGGAGTGTGAAAACTTTACGTTTTCCAGCTTGTTTGTGGTCCTACTGCAAATACCGAGTAACAAAGCCGTCCTACTATGAAACGGTCTTTAACGAAGACTTTCCTACTGCGAGGTCTGACTGTAATTTTATGTTTTTCTTCTAAAGCTCTAAAATATTTAAAAAATTAACTAGGTATTGCAAATGTTTGAAATGTGCTAAACGAACTAACGGGGTAAATAGTTAACAAGTATAGAAATAGGGACACGTCATTAAATTTTAAGGAATTTAAAGTACTTTTCATCCGAAAAAACTAACGAGCAAAACTTAATAATTTAATTTTTAGTCCTTCAACTAGTTTTCAAGAATCTAAAATGATTTTTTCATTAGGGGAGTCTAATAAAGTCACTAAAGGGTTTGGAAAAAGCCAAAAATATCATATTTCCTAGCTAGATAAAACAAAATGATCTGAGAAAGAGTTGTAGGGCAGTAAATTTCCTAAAGAAATGAACAATACATTTCGCTTTATTAGTTTGGGAAATATAATAATTTAAGCTTTTTCTAAACCCTTAAGTGACTTTTTTAAACCCGGTCTCCCCTACTCCTATTAAGAAGAAACTTATATGAATTAAAACATGAAATCCAATTGATTATTGTGGTAAATATTTAAACAATTCAAAGAACTACAGTCCGTGAAAAACTGACAAATAAATTTCAAAAGGAAAATTATGAAAATTTTACACCAAAAGTTTATCTAAACAAGAATTAGAATATCTTGCTACGAATAAAAGTTCTTTTTATCAAAAAATCTCAATCTAAACTGGAAAATTTTTTGCACAACTCTGTATTTAAGGTGGGGAAAGAAGGAAATTAATATGCATTCATGCAAAATAGTTTTGAATTAATTTAATACACTTACACAATATATATTGCACAGTGGAAAACACGCATCATCCGCACTGAGAGCCTGATGCGGGAAATGGGTGGGATGTGTGATGGCAGAAGAGGCATGACGATGATGGTAGCCAAGTGGCACGTCCTACAAGAACCGGCTACTGGACATCGTGCAATGTTCTTCCCCCTTTGAAGCCATTCTTCACACCATTATTATGATAACTTTTGACCCCTTCACACTTTTCACGTTCGCGAACAACGATCGATGATCCACCTCGACTTCTTTTATCACATCCACATAATCTTCTTCTCTATACATATACCATTAGCTTTAGCCACACGTTTTAGCTATTGCTGCTTCGTGTACAAGTTAGCCAGGCATTGGGACCCCATATACTTAGTTGGAGAAAGCAATCATCCATGGAAATATCTTAAATATTAGCACCTTAAACATGATTTATGTATCTAATACGTTTAGAAAGAAGAAGGCAAAGTATTCGACGATAAGAATGTTTTGGATGCAGCATCTTCACTTAAGAAGAAGAAATTTAAAAAAAAAAAAGAAAAAAAACGAAGAATTCTCTGTGAGAGCTAAAAGCACTTGATGTGCGATTGTGAGAAAATGCACGGCAATGTCTTTCACATTTTGCTCTATCTCTGCTGGGCCATCGAGCTAGAATAATATTTGCCAGGAATTCACAAATGCTGCTATTGACTCTGCCCGTCCAAAAACAAGTCGGGCTTGCATATTTTCATCGTGGTCTCACCCAAAATGCCTAAATGCTTAAAATATACACAATGTGTCGGCTACATTGCGTTTGCCATTGCTCCGAGAGTTTACACATATATCCGCTTAGAGACACCAAATACAGCACACATCCGACACTAAATAAAAGACAGACAAAATACGCCTCGCTCGGAATATTCTCTATCTTTTTATAGGGTAAAGAATGCCAACATGAGGCGGTTCTTTTGCACCTCACATGTTTTCGTTTTATTTCTGAGTCTTGGTTTAGTTTAAGGTTTAATTAGAGAACAAGCAGGGCTTTTAGAGAAAAAAATCTTTTAGAACTTTATATGTATGTCCTTTTGGGGGCGTCAAGCAAGAGTCGTACATTTTATTAAATTTCTTCGAAAGAATCACAGCTAAAAGAATCCTCAAAATTTTTTTCTGAAATTCTTTGAATAAATTCTTTGGTCTTCCTACAGAATAAAATTGTTGTAAGATTTCGTTTGGAATAATTTACACATCCTAGGTATCCTTCCTAGGCTAGCGCCCTATACGTGTTCCTTTAAAATTTTACTCTTGATTTAAACAGAAACTAAATTAAAATGACAAAGCTCTTTAAAGTTTTTTTTTTTAAGAATTGCTTAAAATTAATTAATGTATTCTTCTTTTTTAACCAAAGATTCTAACTAGGTTAAAAAGAGAATGACTTAATTAATATTAAGAAATTCTCAAAGAATAAGTTATGTCAGAATTTTTTTTTTGTTTACGTCAGACGTAAAAATTTACTATAGTCAAAAATTGATCAATTTGAATTCTTCAACTAATAAAATTGAATTTGTGACAATTTTTGTAATAATTATACGAGCTTCAGGGTAAGAACTTTAATAGGTAAAACTTAAAGTTCTAAGTCCTTAAAGTTTTTATTATTTCTTGATATTTTAACATGAGATTTGAACTAAAAAAAAAACTCCTTTAACTAGAGAGCTTTATCTTAAATAAAACTGCCCAAAAATTACCCAAAAAAGCCTTACCAAAGTCTGGAACTTATCTTGAAAATCAAACTATTCGCAAGATATCATATCAGATTGGCACAATTAAAATGTTATAGAGTTGACTAGTATAGTAACTGGTTACACTTGTCCTTAAAGTATTGCATAATGAATCTTGCATTTTTGCATGAACAAGTAATGAAAGATTTTTTTTCCATTTAAGACACCTTTTTGGCATAGCAGCATGAAAAGCTCTATGTGGAGATAAATCAAGATTGAATCATCTTGTCTTCCTCTCATAGTTGATAACTTTATTGGAATTCCAGGGGAATTCATCATGTTTTATTGCAGAGACACTCGTAGGTTTCCATATTGGCATTTTTCTGTGTGTGACCATTAATCCGGGGCGATGTAATCTCTTTTGGTGTCTCTCTCCGGTGGCACAAGGAGAGGAGACATAAAAATTTTCTTCGAAAGACGAGCGAAATGGTTGTAAAAGAAGTGTTTCATTTGTCAATCCATGTGATGTGAAATGGCCAATTAAAGTGGAGCTAAATGCATCAAATTGCTGCATGAATTTGATGTCGCAAGCGTGACCAGATATCGGGGCACGGGTACCTTACTTACCGCCAACCATACACGCTGAGTACTGCGATGGTGTTCTGTCCATTGAAAAGACAGCGAACCTACGGGTATGGGGAGATAAGAATTGATATGGCAGTGAGTTTTCTATGCGGCGTATATTTTCTCTCTCTTTTTTTTCCTCCACCAAACATTACTTTGGTATACACGCGCTCCTTTCGTGGCGTCCTTTACCCCCTTCTTCGACCCTCTGGGTATATATATACCCAGTCGGCAAACATTGAGGGAATTTTTTCTATATATGAGCACACTGCATAGTTTACTAACTCTTTTCGCATTTCATTTGCCTCACCACCCCGCGCCAAACATTTTCTCAGCAGCAGCAGCATTTGGGCATGAAGCGGACGGCTTGAGGAACGCGCATACATACATAGTTGTGGTGCTATAGATGGTAAATGCAATGTGAATAGAATTAAAGGAATTCCCATGAATGGGGAGATGTCGTAGGCACGAGAAATTTTGTCGGTTTAGTTGGAAAAAAATCTTTTTTTGAAAATAAGAAAAATGTCTCAAGAGGGAATTTGTGTAAAAAAAAATTGTCTTCTGTACTCGAACCAACGATATTTTGCATCTGAGTCTAATGCTCTGCATATTGTGGTTTGATATTCCTTAAAGAAAACCTCAAAAGATTTAAATTTTATGCAAAAAGGGCTGATTTTCGTGGTGAAATCAAACCAATGGATTGAAAATAGAGGGTGAAAGTGAATAAATCAAAGGTTAAGTCTTGCAAAAAGGTGATAAAAAAATACCTCTATTGAGAGGGAAAATATTTGTGGAAGATTGGAAGTATACTTTCCATTCGATTATGAAAATTTATGCGTGATTTTTCTCACGAAAATGATACTTTTCCTCCCATCATCGTCAATTTTCTGTGTCATTTCTGCACAACGACGACACTATTCCCGTTAATCAGTTGCCCGCGTCTTCCGTGTAAGATAATGCCAAAAAGACGTAGAAGAGATTATAAAGATGAAGTGAGAAGACTCACAAATATCTCTCTGTCAATTGTATGTGACACAGAGATTTAATCATATGGGGATTTATGTGCATTTGAGTTTTATGCTGAAACCATCGAAAAGATGCATAAGTAAATGATTTTTGTTGCCTCGACTGGTTATTTGTGGGGCAGGGGGCGGGGGGGGATTAGGAGTATCTCTAGAATGTTGCTAGATTAGTAGGATATGCCTGCAAGATATTCATGTATTGAGTATAATTTGCATTAAGCATTTGGACATATAACTGTTGCGTTTAATGATAAGGAAACTACAACTAAATATTATTGAGGGTTGAATCGTTATTTAATGCTCATTGATACAACTCATGGGGTTAATCATATATTTGTGATACAAAATACTATAATATGAAGGACAATAGTGTAGGTGGGCATGATGTTCTATTCGGTAAAGGGAATTTATTCATTTCAAAGCTTTCGCAATATTTTTCAAGAATAAAAATAAAATTAACAAAAAAATGTTTATAATAACCGAAAAAAATCAATAAAAATCATTTTTAAAAATTTTAAAAATTTTTCTTCGAGATTTAGCTGTAATACATTGAGAAAAAATGAGATTCTTGAAAAAAAATCTCTTGATTTTATTTAAATTATGACTCCAATAAGAATAAGCTGAAAAGTTCGGTTTTTCCTGCACATTTTTTTGATTTTCTTCAAGATTTTTTTTTTAATAGTAAATTTTATAGAATTTTATTAAACACGAAAAGGAATAAAGCCAAAGAAGTTTATTTTAAGATAAAACTTTGAATTAAAAGAAAAATCTTTAAATAGTTCTACTTAGAATTTTTTCTCCTTCATCAATAAATGAATGATGATCCAAGATAATAATTTGATCAAAAATTGCTTCACATTACTCCACCTTCCCCTATTTAAACAGGCAAACAATTATGATATTTTCTTGCATAAAAAAAAGATATGAAACAGAAGATGAAGGGGCAAAAGTCAATGCGGGGAAACCACGTGAAAAATTTGTATTTTTCCACGTGTTTGAAATGAAAATGTTGTACATTGATATTCAATTTTATTCTGACTTTCATCTCTTCCTCCCCCGTTTGTGACGTTTAAAGGGACTCTCCCCAATAGAGGGGTGAACACACCCCTCAAAATGTTGGACAGTTTGATCGAAAGTTACTACGCGCGAGGATGAAAATGTTCAATGTGTGTAGCACATTCAGAATAAAATCATAATATTGGAAGAGAGAGAAAAAAAACAGCTCTTTGGATATGAGAATGTTTTTTGGTAAAAAAAAATAAAAATAAAGCACGAGAGGGTGGAGGGTGAAATGTACAGTAAATAAATTCACCTGCTGTATTTTTTTCACCCTTATATTTTTTTCTCGTGCCGCGTGTTTGGGTTGATTCGAGGGTGGCGCGTTTTCTGAATTATTTTCCATCAAGCTCAATCAAATGCATCGCGACGATGGGTTGAGGGTGGAAATGTGGCTGTGTGTGGGGGGGGGGGGGAAAGTTAGTCGATGGAGTGCAATTTTAGCCATCAACAATAAATAATAATAAAACATCTGATTTGACTTTGATCGCTTTTTGAAGGATTGTTAATCGAAAAGTGCTGTAAATGTTGAACGAGTTTAAATTTAAAATTCCCATGGCATAAATTTGTGCTTACTCTCGGCACAAAATTTTCACTCTAGCGCGTGCATTTTGAAGGTTTTTTTTTCTGGTTGGGGGTTGTGGGTGGTTATATTTCATTTTTTTGTTGTTGCCCTGCCTGTCACACGGAGGAGAGAATGAGTGATTTCCGGATGAATTGAATAACTCTCGATGGGGTGTAAATTTTCTATATTGTACTCCTCATTCACTATTGTTTAGCTTGGTTGAATTTCCCCAGCAATTCTCCCACCCACGTCCCCCACAAATGGTATTCCATATATTTTCCCAGTATACAATACCGCACTCTTTTCGTGTGGGGGAGGGAAGAGGGAACGAAGAGAGTACCCCCAAAAATGGTGACGAGAGTGAAAAGCAATTTTCCTACGCGAAACTTTTAGAATTTCTGGAATTTCTTAATTCCACGTCCTCTCTCTCTGTGTGAATTCACATCCCAAACCCCGATATTCTCTTTCATTTTTCCTGTGTCAACATTTTCGAAAATGTCGAAGGAAGTACGTATAAATAGTAGTGGGGAAGGGTGGCTTTTCATTTTCCCAGCGAAGCTCTCGAGAATTCATGAGATTTCTTTTAGATCCTTTTTTTTTCTTACCATCCTCCACTCTCTCTGTGACAAAATTGATGAAATGTTGGCGTAGAGACAATCTCCACAAGAGATTCTTCGGAGATTTTTCTTCCTGTGAGTTTACTTTACCCACAAGTTTTTGATTAGTTTGTACTTTGAGGCAAACATTAGAACAGAAGAAGAAAAAAAATCAAAGCTTTACAAAAATGTTTGCTCATATGGCGAATTTTAAATAATATTTGCCCTGCAGAATTTTTACACTGAAACATTGCTATGCTATTTATACTTTAAACAAATGAATCAGGAACTCTCTAAAATAAAAAAAAAAATTCCTCCTTTTTTCTTCAAACTAAAAAGAAAGGGGGCCATATGCTTTGTTATCAGGGTAAATGGAAAAAATGTTTAGGAAACAAGAAGAAGCAACAACAAAAAAAATGAAAATTGCATTTCAACCCTCCGTGATTTACATCCCTCTCGTGCACTAAGCATTTTTGTATTGTAATTTATGTATGAAGACGTTTTGCCTGGAAGACGAGGCGGGTAAGAGAAGAATATTATTCGGAATAGAAGGAATCCATTTGTTGCAAAGTCACTCCACCCACGCTCTTCCACGCTTTTTTTTCTCCTCTTACTGCTCCACTTTACCGTCCACATTGCCCAAAGTAGTGGGTGGGCGGCGAAGGGGGGGGGGTGAGTTCCTCTTTCTTCACCACCACTAAAAGCTCGTGTGAGGGAGGGCAGCATGGAAAAAAATCCCCAACGCATGGAGAAAAAAAAAGAACGGAGAATGATGGACAAAAAATGGGTGATGGAAGTGGTGGGTGGGTGTGAGAAAAGAGCAGCCAGAGAAAGTATTTGATGATCCATATAAATTCCAATTTGCCTGCTATATTCTCTCCTTCCGCCCTCCGTAAACTGCCAAAACCACCCCCTAAACTTAGGGTGTTTTTTTGCGCTGCAAGAAGAATAGTTTTTTTTTTTAATCTAGGAGATAAAAATATATATTAAAGGCTCATAAAATGCTGAAGAACTTTAATTTTTAATTCAGAATTTTGTGACTTGGAATTTAATCCTTTAAAGCCATTCAAAATAGAGAAATTTATTTCAATTTAATGGTAAATAGAAAAAAAAAATACAAAAATTCCTGAAATTATTTAAAGAAAGCTTTCAATTTTTATTTAATGTGAGATGGAGGCGCCTGTTTACTGAACGAAGAACTTTTTGCCAAAAGAATTTTACTTGAACAATTAAAAGAAATTAGAAGAAAAATCAGAATTCGATAAAAACAAGAACCAATAGATTTAAAGAAGTGAAGGCTACACCAGGCGCCTCCATTGCAATGCGTACAAAACCTTTGCTTAATTTTTAATCTTCTCAAAAAATTCAGCAATTAAACTTCTTATTTATTAAAGATATTCTTCTGTCCTCACACTTACTTACCTTCCACCATTCACTTCTATTTCCACCCACAAAAAATAATTCGATATGCACTAACTCACTAAGTGTTCTCGCGAAGGGGAAAGAATTTTTTTTTCGGGAGATTTATGTGGACGGTATTTTCATTAGCGTGTCGATGGAAAAAAAAGAAAAACAATTTGGGTGAAAGTCGCAAAGAGACAAAGAAGTTTGGCAGGGAAAATTTTCTCACCCCCCTTTCAAATATTCCACGACGCGGGAGGCTTTTCGAAGGGGGGGGGGCGAGGGCATTGTTTTTCATTCGGGCACAGGGAATGCTCCAAGACAAACATCAAGCACCAGCAGAGCAACAATTGCGAAATGAGTTATAGGTATGGGGGTGGTGGGAAGACAACAAAGTGGTCGGGGTTGGTGGTGTGTTTTCCATGGAGGCAGCAAAGAGGGGGAGTGATGTCAGTGCTTGAGACAGAGAAAATGTTGAGAGTGAAGAGCAAATTCAATTTTCCATCTTCTATTTTACTTGCAGCGTATTTTCCAATCCTCTCTTTTTCCCTTTTAAAGTTCAATTTAATACCATTTCTACATACAACGCATACACAGCAGCCTCTTCTTGAAGCATGGGTTTGGCTCCACTTCGGCGAAATTGTCTTCAATTCCTCATTTTCTCTCTGCCAAGAGAAAGATTGCCTGATTGGGCGGGAGGTGGGGTGCAAAGTGTTGAGGAGACATTGAAAGAAATATTTAATTTAACAAATAATTATTTTAGCATCTTCTTCCTTTACTATAAAATCATAAATTTTATTTTTCTTTTTTTCCTCTTTGCCATGCTATGTGATTTTACATTTTTTTCCTTGAAATATTTCTATTTATTTAGATTATTTACTGATAAAAATTATTGTTTTTCATTCTAGAAAATAAAACTTTTTTTTTTGCTATTTCATCCCCTATTTTTTCATCTTTAATTCTAATATAAAATTTTATTTTTTGTGGGGCCTCAAAATGGGCAATATTGTGGTACAAAAAACGGGAAAGAAAAAATATTCTTGCTATGCATTTTTGAGATATTGATTAATGGGTGTTTCTATTCCTTTGCCATTTGTTTTATTTAAATATTATTTTTATAAAATAATATTATGAGAGTAGAAATTAACTAAATTAGTCACAGTGACACTTTACACAGTATTAGTTTTAATATTAAGTGCTTGTTTTTATTGTTATATTGTTGTTTGGAGGTGGGTTGACCAGAAATAATTTGTTATTTTTTATAAAATTTAATTTTCTAAATTTATTTCCAACTCAAAAATTAATTACAATCACTCACACACATCAATATATTTTTTTCAAATTCAATTTATTCACATTTTCTCCCATTTTTCACTTTAATATTCATTTAAATCCTCCTGAAAAGAATATTCGTTAGTTTTTTTTTTACTCCTTTTTCATTTTCTTCAAGACAGTGACCAAATAGAAGCTATAAAGTGGTATAGAATTTATTTTTACTTTATATATTCTTTGTTTTTTTTAGTTAATAAAAATGGACAACCCTCATTTTTTCCTCTATATAGAATATTCTTTTTTTTTATTAATCTTATTAGAAAATTATTTATATGGTTGTATTTGCTTTATTCTTTTTTATACATTTAAATTACATTTACACAAAATAATGACAATTTAAGTGAAATACAGAATTAATATATATATTTTTTGTATTTATAAACAAGAATAAAATTACGAATTGATTATTTTATCTCTTTTATTATATACAAATATCAGGGTTTTTTTGAAATTGAAATTTTATTTATTTAAATATTTAGATTCACCACTCACTAAAAACAAAATATATATAATTATTTATTTTAAATTGGCTTTTCAGTCGTTATAAATTGTACACAAAAAAGGTGAAATAATTTTAATAATTAAAAAAATCAATTTTAATTTAAGAGCAGGAATTTTTATAATTCATCCTATTTTTCGTTGCATTTAATATCCTCCTCAAAGGGTGATTTATTTATTTTTTTATCAACTTCATCTCTTGCAATCAAACACAAAAACACGTTGACTCTGTCAACACTGTTTATTTTTAATAATCAGTCTTGGCTTAAAGTAAAAAAAATGAAAATTTGAAGAATTTCATTATTCTATGTTTTCTTTTTTGCTAGATGTCCTTCGGATTTATTTTCCTATTTCCTATTTATTGTTTCATTTTATGATTTTTTGTCTTCTTTTTGGGGTTTGAAAAGGTTTGGCGAATTTTTTTTTTGCAATTTTATGTCCGAAAATTCACTTTTTTGTTTTAGGTTAATGAAGGAAGACAAATTAAACTTGGTTTAATTGGTGTGTGGAAAAGAATTAATCTGTCAATGAAAGAAGAGGTTCAGTAAAAGAGTTTCTAGTTACGTTCTGTGTCCTTAAGGGTTTGTAATTTTTGTGATTAGGTGTAAAGATATTTTTTTTAAAGGAGAAAGAGATGAAAATATTTTTTTTTTAAGGTTGAAAGTTTAATCATTTCTGACTGATGAAGGCCGTCTGATAGCCCAAAGTTCAAAAAAAGGTAATTAAATCCCAATACTTTCGAAATCATATAAATTCTAGCAGTTACTTTTACATTGAACTTGACAAAAAATTATGAATTTTATTCCAAAATTTCTCAAAATGTATTCAATTATACATATTTAATTTCTAGTTGAATTTTTCCATCTCTTCCTCTGATTGTCAAAATGTACGTGAAAAGGAGCACAGAAACTCATCCTAGAACTACTCTAACTGCCCCTTCTTGCTTCCTCTGACATCCCCTAATGCAAGAATAAATCTAAATATGAATAGAAATTTTTTAATGTAATTTTTTTTACCAATTACTTTACGCAAAAATGACTCGATGTCACACAGGGCGTCTCCTAAGAATGACCTTTGAGAACTGCACTGATTTGGCAGTGAATCAAATTTAATTAATTTTTAAGAATCTAACCCCAATAATTCCCATTTATTTTTCTTTTTCAGAAAATTAAAATCAGGCAGTGAATGCAAATATTACAAAATTCACGCTATGTATCTCTACACTCCTTTCGAAATTTTTAATAATATAAATTTCTCAAGTAGCACACTCCCCAATGCATTTTATAGTTACTAAATTTTATTTTATTTTATTTTATATATATTTTTATACACATTAAATATTCGAAGTTTCTCAAAATTGGTTTGCTTTCATTGAGAGAAATTTGTGTGGGTTGGAATCATATTTTTGTTATTTGGAGGAAATTTTTTCTTTACGATTTACAGCACTATGTATCTTATGTGTATGTATTTTTTTTTTATTTATCTTAAGTTATAGAGCTTCTTCATCGAATATCTCTCTCTATATCCACCTTCCCAGCAACCGATATGTCCAATGCTTGCAATGCTCTATGGGTTTCTTTTATGCTGTACTTGCTTTTTTTTAGTTATCTGTGAGCTGTCCACATGAAATGAAAACCATTTTGGTGCTACACTAAATTACTTTTTAGCATTTCTTATATTCTCTTATATATCCAAAATAATTAACTTACTTTTCTCTCATCTCTTCTTTCTCCGCTAAATTTATTATCACACCGTGTTTTTTTGCAATTTAATTTTTTTCTTGTTGCATTATAGATTTTTCTTCTTTTATTAATTTATTTTCTTTTTTTTTTAATGTCTCTCTATAAGGGTTTCTTTTAGTTTATTTTTTTTTAATGTTTTTTGAGCATGTCGTGCGTGATACAAAATGGATTTATGCTGCATCATTCACTCCTCTTGATGAAAGAAAGAAAGAAAGATTTCGCGCAGCTCAGGAATTTCTCTTCCGGATTCACCTTTAATTTATTTTTTTTCTCCTAAAATTCTCCTTTTTTGGGCTTCATTTTAACACTTATTTTTTAAAAGAAGTTTTTAGTGTGGGTGTTTTTTTTTAATTTGTTTTTTTTTTGTAGATTTAACTTAGCTACGCGAATCATTACTTTCACTCAAACTTTGGTCACTTGACTCACGTCGATTAACAATTGGTTTGGGTTTGTATTCCGTGATCACGACAGTCACGGAATTGACGGTGACCTCGCGTGTTTGGGCACTCGAGCGATCAACATTTTTCAGCCTAGCAAACTTCTTCGTGTGTTTATGCTTATTTCGCGAGGACATTTTTGCAGATGTGGAACCTGGCGGGGGTTTGGGGCCCGTGCCATTGGGTAGTCCGACACCTGATGATGCTCCAGGTAGGGTGGCGGCTTGCTGTGCAACCAGGGCTGAATTGAGGCGTGGTTTTCGCGTTGATGTACCTGCCACGAGACGTTTACATTTGAATCCTTTATTAAGGGTTGGGGCTTTTGGGGGTTGCTTGGTTAACTGTGGCTAAGACGATTAGGTGAATTATGGGGAGGAATAATTAGAATGATCTTAAAAGCAGAAGAATAGAGTGAATTGTTGAGCGTAAAATTCTTCGAGGAGTGAAGGTTTTTGAAGGTAAATTTCAGCAAAATTAATCTCGAAAATAAATAATTCACATATGGAACGAAATATTAGATAGAATAAAAATCCTCTTTAATTAATTATCCAACTATATATTTCAAATTTTCAATTGTTGATTTAACGAATTATAAGTGTTAAAATATTAAGAGGAATTATTTGAGATAAAAATCTTTATTAAAACACTTCAGAATTAAAATTACAAAAAAAAATCTTTCTTTACATTTTCTCTTTAAATTAATTAATGAATTTCTTTTAGCAGAGTTTGTCAGGATTAATCAAAGAAAGAAATTTTGAATTTAAAAAAAATCCTAAAGATTAATTTCAAGTAATAAGTATTCTCCTTATTTAATAATTTTCAGGTGTTGATTAATTATTTAAAAAGAAATCTTTTTTATAATTTAAATTAATCATTTATTCGAACAATGAGAATTAGGAATTTAAAAAAAATCCTAAACATAAATTTCTAGCAATAGGCAACCTCCTCAATTCCATATTATGAAATTCAATTCTCTTTTGCATTGCTCTGTGCGCAAATCAACCCTCTTGCATTGACAACCGCGCACCGGCGAAAAATTGCCGGGAAGATGTATGAATGGGCAACAATTGCCGGGCACTTTTGTGGACATTACCCCCACATATCAGGAAACATTCGCACTAATTGTTAATATCCCGGGGGTGGAAAAGTGCACGCAAATCCTTCCTCCATTTAACAGCTATGAGATTTTTTTTTCTACACGGGGGTGGTGCTTTTCACCACCCCTCCAAAACATGGCGTCGCTGCGTGGAAGGAGTGCGCTTGTTGTTTTCCTTTTGTATGTTGATAAAAAAAATTAAAACTCTCCAGAATTTTCTTATTAGCACTCCGCAATCTCTTTTCTCTGGGTCTTCGCAATTCTCACAGCAAATTCGCGGCGTAGTTTTCTTTTAAAAATAATTTACCCGCCGAGCTGTATTGATTTTGTTCTTGGGAGGGTATCTCACGTTGTGAGAATTTAGAAGGTTGTTATTTCCGTTCTTGGACATGTAAACAAGCAACGCGTAAACTTGGGGAGTTTTTCTCGGGGGGAGAAGAATTCCGAGATATGGAGAACGTTGATATTGGAGAGTTCAAGACGTCTATTTCCGTTCTCTTATCTTCTTTGCCAGCACACAACAGTGATTTCTGCCTTTGAGACACGCCAAGGGAGGAATTTCATGAGGTCGTATTCTTGGAAAGAAATGATAAGAAACTAAATGAAAATGGACGTGAGAGATTACGAAGAGACATTCCCCATTGATATACCATCCCTCAAAGCTTTTCTCGCATTTTTGATTTGAAGCATTCACAGGAAGAAAGAAGTTTGAAGCCTCTTTTTTTTTGGAAGGGCGTAGGTCGTTTAGGTTTCAATCTAACGAATTTTCATGACTTTCCCAGTGGCAGAAAGTCTATTTTCTTGCCATATCCCGATAAGAAATCCCACAGGGTGTAGCTGAAGGTGGAAATTACAAGGATAGAGCCTTGAAATGTGAATGAATTTATTGATTTTCAGGGCGAATGAGACAAAAAAGAAGGGAGTGTTTCATTGATTTTCCACTTTTAGGTCACTTTCAAGGGATATAGGCTCATTTTATAGGGTTGTGCATGATTTGAGCATAAGTAGATGGCTTTTGGGGGATTTTTTATAGGGTGTTTGGGTGGAAAATCCATTGGGAATTTGAGGAAAATCCACTTTTTACCATCGCACTATGTTGGCAACGTCAATGGCGCACCAATGCATTCATGTTTGCCACAAATCAACTTTTAACTTCACTGCTCATTTTAACCGACACACAGTCCATGGGATGCCACAGGAACCCCATAAAAATAAAGGGCGGGAATTTTGGAATTAGGCCATTGGTACAGTGGGTGGTTATAGGCTGTAGGTACATGGGGATGCATAAGTTTTCTTGGTGAAATGTCGCAAAAGGGGGCCCTCGCATTTGTGAAGTCTACGAAGTGCACTAACCTTTTCGTACGTCACACATCAAACACTTGAATGCTTCGGCTGTATTTCTGTACGTGCATACACTGCAATCCCAGAAATTGTCCTCCAACACTTTAGATTGACGCTTTGTTCGACGAATTGGGGACTTTTTGTGATCCATTTCGCTACACTTAAACCGCGATTTTGTCAATAAACTCGCGAATATCTGACATTGTTAGACGGCCATATTAGTTTTATAACTTTGCGTGTTTCTCGTCGGTGAGAAAGAAATGGGGTCTCCTCGCTCTTTCACTCTCCGCACTTCTCCGGAGAGTCAGGCCCATAAGCCTGGCTACCAAACCGTGACTGTTGGCTGAAAAGAAGCCACACTACCAGCACTGTGCACAGTCTGCCTTGCAACATGGCCGTTGGTTTGAATGAGAAAGCTATATGGTTGGCCCTTACCCGACTTACAATATGACTCGGTACCATAGAATCTAAAAGGTTAATGAGAGCAGAAGATTCTCTTCTGTCTTTCTTTCCATTATTCTCTCACGACTTATTCTCTCTTCTTAAAAAAATTCAAAAGATAACGTTCCTTTTGTTCCTAAAAAATCCTAAAATCCAAAAATTCAAAATTTCAAAATTAACATGAAAATCGTTTAAAAAAAACTCATTAAGATTTCACGTAAAAACCTCCATGGATACCTCCATGTGAGCTCTCGTCCAAGTCCGTGAGATGTTCGGCGGAGATGTGAAATCCACAAGAGAAACACAAAACAACAATGAGATGAACATTTTATACAAAATAATTTTCAATAGAGAAAAAGCAAAATAATTCTCTCACAGGGTCCAACAGCATCTCCCGCCGAGCTGAAAAAGATGAGATTTTTTGAAATATATTGAGAAATGCTGAGGACTTCCAAGTATTTCTCATCTTATGCGGCATTTTGAGCATACATCCCAATATGTGTATGATGTTTCGGAGAAGAGAGCGAGAGAGATTGGCATGTGTTGTATTCCATGTTCCATGGAACCGGAAAGGGGTGCACAAGTAGCTTTTCTTATGTTTTCATTGAATTAATTTTATTCTCAGCGAATTTTCTTTTTAAATAATGAAGAAATTAAATAAGACGCTAGATGTCTCTTGTGTAGGTATAAGCTCTCTGGTGGGAAAAAATTAATAACTGATTTTATCATTACAATAGAGAGAATGATTAAAAATTCTTATTCGGAAATTTTTTCTAATATGAATTTACTTTATAAGGAAACTTTTGAGACAGTTGACAATCATTTTTAACTCTTTCAATTGAATTTTTATTTAATTAATTTAATTGAAACAATTCTTTGATGAATGAATTATAATTAAAATAAAATAGGTACTTTAACATCAAATTTAAAGGTTTCCGACCTATTCTCTCAATTTCTTTTTAAATTCAAAATAAAATTTAATCATTTTTGTTCTTTCTAGACCTGATGAAGTAGGTAAAAAATTCTTAAAATATTTCAGAAAAATTAAACATAAAGATAGGAGTTAAATTTTCTTAATTTTCAAAAAGAATTTGAGAAGAATTCATCAATTAAGCAGCATTGAGAAACAAGTTGAGAATACCCCGAAAAAAAATTAAGTAAGATTGCTTTCAAGAATTAAATTCTTTTTCACGTGTGTGAGAAGTATTTTAATGGAGTAAATTCACAAACAGAAATATTCTTACGTACACAGTGTGGCAGCATTGTGCTAAAAATACTCTCAATGTTTGCGATTCCGCGATAGCAAAATAAGAATGAGAAAGGAGTTGCGGTTGCTGGATTTTGAGGCATTTCCTGACCACTTGGAATTTCCGGGCGGGTTTTCGGCGTGTATGTGTGGAGGAACAAGTGAGACAACGCGTGGTACGATGGCCAGTTAATCGGATTTTATATGCTTCCATAAAAATCGTTATGTGCTCATGAATCCATAAAGGGCACATTGACGTGGTGTGCAAACCCATGGGCTTTACAAATGGGAGACCCCACAGTGTGGCGCACGAAGACGCATAGGCGAAAAAAAAGGAGAAAATATTCAGAAGGGAAGTTACATAGAAGGGAAGTGTCTGGGGGGTAAAGACACAAGAGTTATAATTTTTATTAAACATTAAAACGTGTAATTTTGGGCAGGTTCCAACAACATAAATTTTCCTGCTTATTTTCCCGCCTTTTTCTCACCACGCCACACTGAAGTTGCGCGAAGGGAGGTGGAGGAAATGAAAATTGATATACGCAATATTGAAGGGAAATATGGGGCGCAAGGAGTGGGTGGTTCACACATGCAAAAGAATTTTTATAGAGCTCCGTGTGGTTGAGTGTGTACCATGTGGGGGTGTGGGTGGAAATTCCGGGAATTTTCAATATTTTCATCCATTACGGAGAGCTCTGGGATTTCTCACAGTGTTGTGTGCTCATCATATCCTTCTTCTCTCCTGTGCACTATGGTGGAGTCGATGGAGTCACATTTCATATAAAAGCACCCGCACCAAAGGCACGGCATCAGGCGAAGGATGAGCGATAAGAGTTGAATGGGAGCTAGCAAAGAAAATTGTAAAGGAGTTAATACTTCTCGCACCTACACCCCCTTTTTCACAGGGTACGAGGGGTGAGTTTTCCCTTTGAGAAAAGCGACTCGCACTGACGAGAGGTTTTATAATATTAAAATACCTTTTCAGGGGGTTTTGTATTACCGGAGAATCTCCTTGAATTTGCCTTCCATGCTCCAAATGTGAAAATTTCTCTAGTGCTAATCCTCTCAAGAACCTCTTCACCCTTCTTCTTTTTTTTTCTCGACACACACACACCCCCGAGTTAGGTGAGACTTTTCACAAGGGCTGGGGGATTTAGTAAATTTTCTAAAGTGCTCCAAACATTTTTGCGAATAGTTTCATCTCGTTGGTTTTCATCGTTCGCCCTCACATTTTGTAGATTTTTTTTATTGTTGGAATTAAGTATTTATATTTGGTACAGATAAGTTCTTGTGCTGTTTAGTTAAAAATATTCGTCAAATTCAAGCAGAAAGGATTTTTTGTCTTTTTGGAAACTATTTAAAAAATCATATTTTTACTTATAAAAAAAAGTATTATCTGATGTAATGGACGTTTTAATTCTCAAGGGTTGAATGAAAACTCTTATGAATATTTTTTTATTGTTAAAAATATTCTTGAAACTTAATTCTTGATTTTCATTGACTGAACAAAGAATGTTTTATTAGGCACTGGAATTTTTTTTAAACTTCCTCAGTATTCGATTAAAAAATTAAAGAAAGGAGAGTTCTAAATCTATAGAAGCTTGTTCTAGAATTTTTTTAAAAGAATTTATGTTTAATGCCTAATCAGCTATATTAAAATTACAAAATTCACTCAGAAAAGAATTAAAAAATATATTAATTCTCTAAAAGCATCCCTCAACCCTAAAACGCCATAATTTTCATCGGAATTTGATGGAGTTCAGGGATGAAACCTTAGACCAGGGAAAAGTTCCGGGTTTTCGCCCCAAACCACCACCAACAATGCAGGGGATGCAAGAGAGTTAGTGGAGATTAATTAATATTGTAGATTGCACCCTGAGATTCAGGTTTTAATATTTTTTTTTCCTGTGGACAGCCACATTACCTCATTTTGCACCCCCTCTTTTATACGGGGATGAATCTGAAGATAGTATGATGGTGACAAAAAGCTCCCGTGAAGGGTTGCATGGTGAAAATCGATAACTCTCCTCCAACATACTGTATGGCTCTTCTGGCACCATCTGAAAGCCTCTGTGTACTCCAACACCCCCTTCATCCCTCACCCTCTCAACCTTCCGTATCGCATCCCTTGTGCAGTGAAAACCAGCCACGGCGGCAACGATAAGGGTGAACATACATATACATATTGCTGGAGGAGGTGGCGAATTCCATTATGGCCCACACTCCTCTATTCGATGGCACCCTCGCGCTCTTGGCTACGATGATACACACAATCCCCAAAGAGAGACGCCGCACCAGACACATCCCGCCATTGAACTATTCATCCATACACGGTCATGGTATCAATCTCCTTCATCCCTATAGCATCAAAATACATATTCCTTGTCCCGTAGATGGAACAATAAAAAATACAAGAGTGAGAGAAGCAAGAAGCATAAGCATGGAATTTCCCAGGAAATTTCCTCTCAAATGGAAAAATCTTTTGATATTCATTCCTTGAGCACACACATCCGTTGCTTGGTATACAATTGTAGCATGGGTGAACTCATTAAGTGTATGGTATTTGATGTGCAAATAGCACAGGGAAGCGGTACGTTTTGTCCGGAGGCTCGCTTCCTCTCTAACGTTCCCACATATTTATGTACAAGGCGCTGTTTGTTTCCTTCACCACCTCCCCCAACCATTCCTGAACTCCCCATCCAACCTTTAAAACCATCATTCAACGCCTCCCCAGCTCATTCAATTCAAACTCCTGTGCCCCACAGAGAATTTCCACCAGCACAAAACACCCCCGCCCGACCTTTCACTAACATATGAAAGGCAAAAGGGGTGCAGATGTGGTTGCAAAATACTCCCCGCACACTCCCCAAATAGGTTGAGAATTTTGTGAAAATTTGTCAATTTTCATTTTTGGAATTTTTGAGAAATTTTCCTTGAAAACTATTGAAGCCTAAAAAGATTAATTTCTTAAAAATTCTTTATAGATTTTCTCAAATCATTAGAGCAAAATTGCCTGATTAATTTCCAGAAAAATTGTTAGATTGAAAAAGCGGAAAATAGATTTTATTTCTTTAATCAAATTTTAGTAAAATGGAGAAAAAATCTTGGTATGAAAAGAAATTCTCATTGAGAAAATTATATATCAGATTTTTCTCAATTTAATTTCTTATTCAAGCATATTGGAGTAAAAGAGATTAAAAAACTTCATAAGGGAACGTGGCCCTATTCAGACCTCTAAGGACCTTTATCAATCCGCTATTACTTATAAGTGATAAAACTTTAAATGTAGAAAGTTATGGGACTTAAAAGAGCATTAAATGGGCTTTAAAATGGTACCAAATTTAAGAATATTGCTTTTTATTTTATACCATTTTTCTCATTCTGCGTGGACCTTTGGAGGTCCGAATTGGGCAACGTTCCCCTACAGTTATTTTGCTATAAATTTATTTGTTTTAAATAATTTTTAATAAGTAGGGGAGACCGGGGCTAATAAAGTCACTTAAGGGTTTGGAAAAAGCCTAAAATATCATATTTCCTAGCTAGATAGAACAAAATGGTCTGAGAAAGAGATGTAGGGCAGTAAATTTCCTAAAGAAATGAGCTATACATTTTGCTTTATCTGTTTGGGAAATATGATATTTTGAGCTTTTTCTAAACTCTTAAGTGACTTTTTTAACCCCGGTCTCCCCTAGGTATGTGTATTTTACAAATATTTCATCAATAAATTCATCGATTCCTTTTTTAATTTCCTCACTAGAGGGCTACTCCTTCACCTGAGACACATAGCGTACATTTCAAACTAATCAAAATTTATTAAAATCTCCCATAAAAATTAAATCCTTTGCAGCCATTCTTCAAAAACAGATTTTAAAAGAAATTACGAAAAGAAAGCAAAATTTCCTTGCAAGATCTATCCCCAATATTACGAAAATATCAGGAAATTTTTCAGCACCTTCTCTTTGGGGGCACAACTCTGTGGCATTTGAAGCCCAGTGAAAGCATTTAGGGCGGGGTACCGGGTGTGACGTCCAAGAGTGAGTTTTGGGGCGGTTTGTGCACCGGGCTTCGCATACGAAGCCTGGAAATCCACAAAAGAGGGAGTTGAATGAAGGGCTTATGTAACACACAGTGCAAGTTTCTTGTTTAGTTCATTTCGATCCATTTTCACTCACTCGCAAAATTTTCTAACATTTTCCCCCAAACAACACACACCCACCCCCTGATGTCGGCTAGAGAGTTGCCATCAGAGTTGCATTCTAAAGCAGATCCGCAATCCCTTATCTGGAAAACCCATGGGGTATATACCCCATACTAAAATTAAATAGAGCCGCTCTCCAGAGGAGATAATGGAACTTTGAGTCATTTTCTCCTTCCTCCGTAAATGACTTGGTGTGTCCTTTCTAATCTTTTTGCACACAACTGATAAGGAAGTCAACACTGCGCTGGGAAAAGCATGTGGGTGCATTTGGAAAATTAAACCCACCAGCCACACACATATCAAGTTTATGGGAATGTTTTCATCAGTTCCCAGAACTCAATGAAAGAATTTTCTAGGGTAAATATCCTTTTTTGTCACTAAAGCTCAATATAATTTGAGAGAAAAAGAAGCTCCGCATGAAAACTGTTGAACGAATTGCAATTTATTTTTGGGAGATTGGATTGAGGATAAAAGCGTCGCAAGTCTTAAAGTTCTTTTCTTTGCTGTTTTTAGCTTTTTCTCTCCTCAATTCAATGGAATTCCGTGTGATGAAAAAGAAAAGCTGTAAGAGAAGTTTTAAAATTCAAAATGCGCACGACATTTGCTGAGTGAATTGGCGCAGGAATCCTCATGAGAGGGGATTCACAGAATCACCCAATTTGCCTAAGTTGAGCGAGAGAGTGAAATGATTGAGCTGTAAAACAAATTGAAGCAATTTTCTTCAGCGATTGTCCTTCCATATCTCAGTCCCTGCACCCATCGTGGCGTCACATTTTCTCGCTCTAGGATTTTCTCATGGGGACGATGTTAGAAATCTCGGGGTTGCCTTTTAGAATTTCGCCGAATTTGGCTGGAGGAGTAGGGGTGCCTATCTCAAATAGGGTGAGCGACTAATTATGAATATTTCAAGTGAAATGTGTGTACACAATTGTGACAATGCGGAGGGCTGAGAAAATGGACCTCCTCTCCACCTACGAATTATTGTACCTTTTTGCATATTTTATCGACGCAGTAAACATGATCCCTTGAATCACTTTTGGGATTTTTTTTGCCCTTCTCCTTTCTACGGGAGAAATCTTCTTTTTTTAGGGTCTTCGCACAAAATAATTAGGTCTGACTTGAGCTCCCTAATGGAATCACCAGTTGTGCCATGCAATTTAATTTAATTCTAAAACAGTGAAAATAAATTAGAAACATCACTGAAGAGAATATTTATTCCCTAAAAAGATATTGAGAAAAAAACTTTGAGATATGTTCTTTAATTCTTTAGTTTGAGAACTTAGAATTTCTTGAAGAATTCTGCTTGATTTCTAAGACTTTTCTATGCTATTAATTTACTAGAATTTATCATTGAGTTTAAGTTAGATCTTAATAAAAAATATGAAAAAATATTCCACTTTTGAAACATTTTTTTTTTAATTTTCTTTTATTCCAATAAAAAAGAATTTTGATCCTATTCAAGCATGAATGATAAATTCAATTGATTGATTGAACGCAGGAGATGGAGTTCTTTCTGTTTAAAATTATTATTCCTTGCCTTAAAAATGGCATGTTCTAAGGAAAAGAAATAAATTGTTGGACATTCGGTGGATGAAGTAACACTCTGCAGCTAAATTTTTGATCTTATAAATCTTTATTAAATTAAACAGAAATTATGTTTGTTACAAAGTTCTGATATTGTGAGTTCTGTTCTAATCTCTAACAGCTCTATTACATTACAGCTTCAAGAATATGATTCTATGCATTTTGCATGAGAAAAAATAAGCATAACGTCTCTCTTGTACCTGTTAGGAAATTAAATTAAAAAGATTAAAAAAGTTAAAAGCATTTGTAGCTGTGAAGTGAAAGCCGTAATTGCCAGATAAAATTAAATCAAAGCAAGACACAGAAATAAATATTTAGTCGTCCAGTGTCCTCGTTATAGACTTATGTGCAAAAATTTCCGCCTTGGCCTTCACTTTCGCCAAATTGAAAAGCACCAAACGATAAAGAAAAAAAATCGAGAAGTTTGCATCAATTTTCCATGAGAGATTTTGCAGTTTTGGTGGGAAAACTTTCGCGATATACTGTGCGAGAAAAATCGCTGAAACTCACGGAAAGTGCACGGGGAAGATTTATCATCTTTTCTCTTATTCTTCCCCTTTTTCGCAAAAGTCTCTCATGGGAAAGTCGACGATTTTTCTTTCGCTGCCACACTTTTCACCCCCGCGTGGCCCCTCACCTTTCTGCGGAGGTGATTATTTTCACAAAAGTTCCTGATTTTGACTGTGTGTTTGCGATTAAATTCACATATTGAACAAACCCACCCTCTACGGGAGGGGGCGTACGCCCTACCCACACACACACACCCTTCGCAAAATATATAAACTATTTTATTTATGCAATCCCCTGTGTGTAAGGGATGCACTATCCCATCCCACAGAGGCCATGTACACAACATTATTGTAGGCCTGGTTATGTAATTTATTATGTATCCCCATCCCTATTGAGCTTTGCATTGGGGGTGGGGATAGGAGGGATAGGCAGGAGGGAGCTTTCTGCATACAACACGTTACTAACAAATGTATTTACATGGAAGCCCCTCTATATGGGCATGGCATTACATCCTGTGCCATCCTCTTGAAACTATACACTGAATCCGCACACTCCTCTCTCACTCGAAAACCTATTCAAAAGCTTTAATAGAAATTCATTACACCCCCATCCAAATGGGGGTAGTGGGGGGATGGATGAATTTCGAGGGAGTTGGGGTTGGAGTTTGGATTGGAGTCCAAAATACACACACACGCTCCATCCCCTCACTCCACAGTATTAAAGAGAAAACTCACCCATGCACGCACATACTGCATTTTCCCACCCACTCACCCCCAACCCAGGCACATCATGCAACCACCCAACCACCCCCAATCTACGTATTATTTGCGTACATTTTGTATATGCACAATAATAATAATTATTACGTAAAATTCTCTGAAATGTTGATGTGAAAAATATACAATCCCCTCTGTGAATACATTTATGGGAAAATGTTCATTATTCTGCATTTTTTTTTTATAATTCAGCAAAATTGCATTGAAAGTATTTAATATTATTTTTCAAGAATATCTTTTTTAGTTAATTTTTTTATTTATTGATTTTTTGTAACTCAACTAAAAGATTTTTCTTTTACAACAAAATTCTAAGACTTTTTTTTTAAAAAATCTTTAAAAGTTAGTTTGCTTTTACCACTAATGGGCCTAATTCAGCGACCAAGAAACCCTTGAAATCTTTGAATTTTGTACTGAAATTTCAAGATTTCAAGCGAATTTCAAGGGTTTCTTGGTCGCTGAATTAGGCCCAATATTTAGTTCAGCCCCCTGTAAAAAAAAAATGTTTAACCAGTCAAAAATAGAGCATGATTAGTGACTACCGCAATGGATTTAAATCTAATTGCCAACGCAATAATAATAATTTTTATCTGAAAATCCCTGGAGCTCAATAATAGTATTATTGTGCTATCTACACACACAACGTATTATATATCACACAAAAATAGCCCATCAGGTCATGCCGACAATTAAACCCCCAAAAAACTAATGCGCAACATTAAAATTATTCACATACCTAATGTTTAATTTAAAAATTTGATAAAAATAATTTTCTGTATAATTCCCTCCCAATGCCCTCATTATCAATTTTCGAGCTCCATCCCCTCGAATTTGGTGGTAGAGGGTGGTGTTTCCTGGAATCAAAAATATATTCCTGTATGAATTTATCAGAATTTAATCCTTTCGCCAACAAAATTTTGCATTTTGGGAAAATTTCAATCCTCATTCCATGAAAAATCTCACATTTTATTGGATTTCATATCTGCTATATTTAATGCATACTAATTAAAATATTCATTTTAGTACAGTTTTTGAAACATTTATTTAAAAGAGAAAGCTTTAAAACTTATTCATTTTTTATTTAATTTTTAAAATAGTATTTGCTTTAAAATTAAAATTAATTAGCCATTCTTCTAAAACCAAAAATATGTACTTTGTCCCTTTATAACTTCGTGAAAATCTTCTTCAAAATTCCCTAAATTGCCTAAATTAGTAAAGATTTTCTCCAAATAAAATTCAATAAGAAAATAATTTTCTTCGAGCTTTAAATCCCAAATCTTTGTTATTTAATCCTTTTAAATTTTCTCACAGGTTCCCACTTCAACGTCTCACGTTTTGTTTCTTTTTTCAAGAGAATCTGCATCATCCACCCACTCACTCCCACAGCTGGTGTAGATGGCAAAATGATGCGAAGTGAAAGAAATGTGGCACCAAGGTTTTTTTTTTCTTTTTGAGACGAAAAGCTCACTGGAAGAGAAGAATGGGGCGCCATAATGGAGAATATGTGTGGGTCCGTAATAGAAAATTCCAATCTATTCCCTCCTGCTCTCAAAACCCCACCCTCAATGAGACTCAAGGCATACGAGGCGGTGCCCGGGGGATGCGGAAGTTCCAGCGAGAGCAACACATCAGCAACAGAACACTGCGAAACTATCCGCATGGAAGAGGATGATGCTGAGGGTGACTGCGGAGGAAGCGGAGGAATTCGTAGCACAACTCCCGGAATGAATGATGTGTCTTAAGGGAGAGCAAAGGGTATGTATGTGCTATATGTAGCTCTACTGTGTGGGTTGACTCCCATGGCATGGGTCGCATGGGAGAATCATCATTGGGGCGGCAATGGGGGTGGCTTGAGGGGTTCCATTGAGGGTGGTATTGAAGGTGGAAAGGCAAAAAAAAAATGAGAAAGATATTGGAGAGAAAAATGGTGATGCAACCCTTAAAAATGCTTTCTATATCACTTTTTTTCGTTAATGCTTTTTCACAATCTTCCGTCTCTCTCCCAAGTTTCCCATTTTCTCTCCTCAAGGGTTTCCACACTGTGTGCTCTTATTTCCAATATTATAGAGTTTCTAGATAGGAAAACACCCCTTTCCGCCCTTTTTGCCCTTTTAAAAATGATTATTTTTTACGTGTAGAAAATTTAGACGACGTGCATGACGTTAAATGCAAAAGAATAATTTTATAATGGAAAATAAATTATGAAATTATGCTTTTTTTATTGAAAAATTAATCCATATGCACCAATTTATTCATTTCTTAAATCTTTAGTAAATAGATTTGTTAGAAAATTTGTAAAATTTGTTTCAGAAGATTAGGAAAGCTTAAAAATCAAATTACTATTGAATTTATTTTATATAAAGGAAGTCATGCAGCCAGTATGGGCGAAGTACCTAATTGAAGGAAACGCAGAAAACAATTTTAACCTACCCAGTCTTGTAGGGAATCAAAAAAGGATGAAGAATCGCCAAAAATATTCACCATTTTCCACTGGGGTCACAACGAAAAAAGGCAATAAAGTTTTGTGAAAATTCAAAAAAATTGGCCGCCATTCGCCATTTTGTTCATTTCAATGCATGAAGCATATGTTTCAATGCTTCGTCATGAGCTTGTCGATGGGAGTTTGACATTTCATTTATTTTTTTTTGGGAGAAAATAAAAAAAATGCGTATTTTTTAGTTTAATTATCGTGGTAAATGTGTTTTACGTGTTGTTCGAGAGTGATTTTTATATCTGAATACCTGAAGGATGAATTAATTCCCGCCCAGCTTGTGACCGTCTCAGCGAGCACATCATTGGTCGTGGAAAAGGTCTTGGGAAAGGTGGTGCCAAGAAACATCGTAAGGTTTTGCATGACAACATCCAGGGAATCACAAAACCAGCAATCCATCGTCTTGTCTGTCGTGGTGGTGTGAAACGCAAAGGATTCCAGCGCAGATGATCTCTCAATTCGTGAAAAAGCCATCTTCAAGACGATCCACGACCAATGTTTTTGGATTGCTTTGTTTTGTAACGAGAGATGTGCTCGCGCTGAGACGGTCACAAGCTGTGCGGGAATTCATCCTTCAGGTATTCAGATATAAAAATCACTCTCGAACAACACGTAAAACACATTTACCACGATAATTAAACTAAAAAATACGCAATTTTTTTATTTTTTCCCAAAAAAAAAATGAATGAAATGTCAAACTCTCATAGACAAGCTCATGACAAAGCATTGAAACATATGATTCATGCATTGAAATGAACAAAATGGCGAATGGCGGCTAATTTTTTTGAATTTTTACAAAACTTTATTGTCTTTTTTCTCTGTGACCCCAGTGGAAAATGATGAATATTTTTGGCGATTCTTTATCCTTTTTTGATTCCCTACAAGACTGGGTGGGTTAAAATTGTTTTCTGCGTTTCCTTCAATTAGGTACTTCGCCCATACTGGCTGCATGACTTCCTTTTGGATTATTTTTTTTTAAATATTGTTGCCGACTAACAGACATCTAAGTCTCGAGCCTCTCGAGCATAGCTCCGTGCAACTCCTGCAGGAGCATCAATTTGTAATTGTGGGAAGTTACATGTTTCCCATAAAATTCGGTAACACAACATTTATAAACGTGCAGAAGGAGGAGGAAATAGGAATTATTCGAGGAGGAATAAGAATAGCTGCATTAAGCGCTTTATTTCCAATAAAGGAGAGTGTATGACCCTACCGTCTTGCCGCCTAATAATATAATTTATTATTTATAATATTTCTTGAGTTAATTATGTACTTTAATTCTTGAAAGATTTATTGAAAATTAAACTTTAGAAAGACTCCTTAATTATACATTTGGGTTAAAGATTTGAGGAAAGAATTAAACACAAAATTCTACAAATAATTCTAATTTTTATAGATTTTTCTCATAAGAATTTGGATAGAATATACAGTATAATATTATCTAATCCAATCTTTTTTTCAAGTCTAGATAAACAATATTTAAAATTTTTCAAAAAAAAAGCTAAAAAATTACATGAAAGTCTATTAATTTCTACACTAAGAATTTCCATGTAATTATTCACTTTTTAATTCACGCCCCACACTCGGAAAATGGAAAGTCGTGTATAGAGAACACCATATACAGACCTTCCACCCTATCTGTACATTTCTCCTTTGGGTGCTCGGGGGTGGGCGTATAGTGTAGTGGCGTAAGAATGAACGAGGGGAGGGTTAGATTTTCGCAAAAAGTCTGTGAGTGGAATGAAAAGTGGATTGGAGGTGGGTGGAAGGATGGAAATTGTTGGAATTTTTTCATCACTTTCTTGCATTTTTTTTCCTCCACCCCCGAAAAAAATTATCCATCTTTCATCCCTTGCA
This sequence comes from Lutzomyia longipalpis, assembly GCF_024334085.1. Lineage (NCBI taxonomy): Eukaryota > Metazoa > Arthropoda > Insecta > Diptera > Psychodidae > Lutzomyia > Lutzomyia longipalpis. The sequence goes on from NC_074707.1 coordinate 50,081,352, forward strand.
CGCTTTTGTGTGAGTGTGTGTGTGTGTGAGAACCTCCACCCTCTGCAAATCAATCTATAAAGTGGGACAAAATATTCCCACATAAAATTGATTAAATGCACACCCAGGAATTTTTCATTCTCTCACCGTTTGTGAACATCAGAGCTGGTGTGGGTGGTGAAGGGAGGGAATTTTCTGACACAGAATTATTTGTGAAAATTTAATTTTTATCACTTTGCCCAGCAAAAAAAACTTTATGAAACTTTAAAGAATTTTTGGGAGAAAAAAAGTCACAAAAAGTGCTTTAAAATTTTTATCCAAACGGTGTGAGTTGAGGGTGGAAAACGACTTTTCCCAAAAGGATACAAAACTCCCAGAACTGGTGGAAATGTCATGCGAAAGTTTCCCTTCCCCATGCCCCCAATGCAAAACTCTCACAGTTAGGGGGGAATTCTTTAAATTTGCAATTTGAATCTATCCTCTTTAAAATATTTCACGAAAATTCGAAACCGTTGAGAAAATTCGAGCCCAGTATACATCCCCTTCAGTTTTCCGTACCACAAAATTCCCCATTTGGTGCACACTGGTGAGATATGGTGGAAGAACTTGATACTTTATGGGCACGAAATGTCGTAGCCCCATAAAAAATGACATTAAAATTCATCCAACCTGCCCGAGACGTTAAAACTTAAAGTTCATTTTTGGCGGTGCCCCTTTGGGGATTTCCGTGAAATTTGGCACACACACTGCTCCCCATTGGGGGGTGGTTTTTGCAAAAAATCACCAAAATCCACGCATGGGTATGCAAATTACAAAGCTTTATTTTTAGTGACGATTTAAAGAAAATCTCCCTCTCAATTGAATACTTTCTGGCGCGGGCGCCCCATAGCGAAGCAAGTTCGTGTGCCGAGGGTGCTCGTTGGCGGGGAAATGCCATTCTTCATGGGGTGGCTTTTCTTGCTTATCTGAAATAGCATGCAGCCCTCTGTATGGGCAAGCTCCTATACCATTCTCCCTCTCTCTCTCGCACTTTCTATGGATTCCTACAGCGCAACCAGGGGTTGGAGAAGTGGGTGGGAGAAAGCTTCAGAATTCTCCCCATTTCCATACATTCGCTCACCCAACAGTTGCTCAGTTGTAATGAGAGTGGCACAAGAGTTTAATTTTTTGGAGCTTTTCACCCTAAATTCTGCTTCCAAAGACATTTCCCATTTTCTACTGAATTCAGTTAAGATACATAATGTATAAATCCGGCAAAGAATTCCTTAAAAATTTGAAGAATGACGTCAGTATATAGTTTTTTGCCTTCCAATTTATGATACTCTAATTCATCTGATTAATACTTGCTGATGAAACATCAACGTGAATCACGTGAATACTTCATACATTGAAAGGATTAAAAGGAAAAAAAAACAGAATTATGACGTCATTGTTTGCATTTTTAGGCAAATGTATTCAGCCTTTTTCCAACTGATTCTAATGTATGGATTCGAAGTCTATTTGTGGGATTTCTGAATCTTTTTTTTTTAATTCTTTTACTAACAAAATTTTGCGAATCCTGATCATTTCCTCAAATCAGGAGTTTTTCCATGCAGAAGCAAATAAACTCATTTCATGAAGAAAACAATAGGTAAGCTTTTGTATATTGAACTAGGTTTTTTAAAAAAAATTAATAAATAAAAACAACTAAAAGGATAAATCCCCATTTCATTAATTAAAATCTAACCCCTTCTGCATTTGATAATTTTTTTTCCTGAATTTTTAATTAAAAAAATGGTTTTCTATTTCCATTGCGGAGCGGTTTCTTTGCCCATTCTCGAGGGGGTTTGCATAGAAAACAACGTGAAGTTCACATACATAGACGCATACATATATTCCGTATATATGAGGAGAAACGAGGAGACGCCATTCAGCAATGCCATGGGAAGATATTTTGGGTTGGGTGGGTTTTTTGGTATCATGGGTGGGGGCTCGAAAATGTGCCTGTGTGTGTGTGGAAGAGGGTGGAAAATGTGGAAAGGCAGCAATAGAAGGGAGATTCAGAATTTTCTCTCTCTGTACGGTGTAGATAGAACTTTTTTTTTGTGTTGCTGTTAGAATTCACAAAAGTGTGTGTATTTGGTGTATGTGGGGGGTGAGCCTTTTCACTCATTCTCTCCCCCCTTTTCGCACTTTTTTTGCAGACGAGGGTTGGGTGACAAAAGCTTCGCACACTGCCTCCATCCGGCTCGAGGAAGTCTCCCCATTGGAGTGAAAGAGTGTACGAATGACTCGGAGAGGAAGTATTAACGCGAGGGAAAAACAACAGTGAGTAGTTTTTTTCGGTGGGGCAAAATTGGAGGAGGAGGAGTATCTTTCACTTTTTCCTGACACCGTGAAAATGGATGGAAAAAGTAAAGAGATTTTTTCTTCTTGTACTCCCAGGATCTGTCTTTTTCCATTTCCACTAACAATTTGCGATATTTTTAGAGGACGTGCTGTTTGTATTTTTGTTGTTTCCTCTCCTCTTTAAAGGTAGATCCAGAAATAAGATCAGAGAAAGTTTAAGTTCGTTACATTGATGTGCAGTATGGATGGAAGTTTTTGAAGGAAGAAGGATGCTTTTAGTGAAAGCCTTTCTTGTATAGAAGAGTCTGAGGATGAAAGGAAATTCATCTCATTTGAATTTATATCGATTTTAAAAGGGGCATATTGAGGGGATGTGCATTTAAATGCGAAGGATAAAAAGGATTCAGTGGATGAAGCACATTTTTTCCCCATTGAACTTTGACAAATTGCAATTTAACACGTGAAAAGCATTTGATGTGATTTTCCAGACAGGAAAATTTTCTTCAGTTCTTCTTCTTTTTTTTTAATAAATATCTATTTTTAAAGGATTTAAATAAAAAAGTTCACTCTTTTTTCAATTTAAAAGCTTAAACCTTCTACAACAACAAAAGAAACAGAACCTTTCTAGAGCTTTTTTCTCTCTCTCTCTCTATAGATTATCGCATAGAGATTAATTTCCAAATGGACGAAATTTAAAGCAAAAAAGCTCACAATAGTGTGTGTGTGAGAGAATCCACTTTAGGCAACCCTCCCCCGCATTATAAATAACAAAGATCTTTGCCGAAAGTTTTGGGGGAGCAATAAAAAAGGAGAAAAAGAAAGAAATTTATTGGCGATTTGATCATTTCATTGTCGCCCAAGCTCCTTTTAAAATCATTCCTTCCACCACCATTCGTCCCCCCCATCAACCTCCGTCGAAAAACTTTTCCATTCAACTTTTTCCCTTCCACACCGGGCACAAAAAACTTTCAAGTGATTTATTTAAATTTTCATATCACTCTATTTTCCTCCATAAATATTTAGTGTATAATGCAGAGAGCAAATTTCCATTTATTCTGTGCCCTCCACCCACTACATCCCCAACATCCATTCAACCCACCGCGACAGTGAGCCAAAGAGCAAATAATGAAATTGTATTGGACAAAAATCTGTTACAATCATTTCATTATATTTTCTCACTCTCCGCGGAATTTTCTCTTTTTTTCTGCTTGGGGATGGTGTGCAGTTTAGTGTGCAAAACGGGGGGTACGCCCACGCGATGCCCATTGCACATATATTTTTTGCACTACCCCCACACGTTTGCCCAGCTAAATCCACCCACTTATGTAGCACACAAATTTTATGTGCAAATAAATATGATATAGCTGATATGGTGCGCAAATATCGCATTTACGATTATGTGGGGAGTTACGGTTGTTTTTTGTAGCTTCCCAAAAACCACCACCCGATACCTCGATTTTTTTCAACCCTCTCCCTCTTGGCACAACCAAGTGGGAGGTGGGAGTTTTTTCTCGTGCATTCCTCCCCCAAATGGAGGCGAGAAAAAAAGGTTAAAAGTTCTGTTTGATTTTCCACCATCCACTCTCACACATTGAGGTGCCGAAATAGAATTTATTTTGTAGAATAAAAAAACAACCACCACCCCCGCCAAAATGTCATGGATCTTATGAAATAGTTAAGCATGAATGTGTGTGTGTGGGAGGTTTTTTAAAGAGGACCCATCTATCGCACCATCATCATCCAACCCAAAATAAATAATGTCACCGTGGAATGGTTTAAATTTTTGAACAAAATTGACACGAATGAGAGAGGTTTCATCTATTTTCAATGCTCTATGCATTTATTTTATCATGACGTTATTAACTATTCTCCCTGTCTCCCCGCTCTGTTTGATGAATTCCAAAGTTGATGGGTAAAAATAATAAAACACGGTTGGCATAAAGGGTGGTCCCAATGAGGGGCGGCGGGGGAGTGGACTTGACTAAAATATATATTGAGAATGAATATTTTATTAATAAAACGCGAACAGCCGCATTAAAGCTCTCTCCATACCACCTCCCCGCCCCACAAAATGCGAGCTGTGTGCATTTAATAATAAAACATTGCACACACAAATTCACTTTTATGTACACACATTGATGCTGCACTATGGGGTTGCATGTTTATGATGCTTTTGGAGTGAAAAATCCTCTCCCCCCTCCATGAAAAGAGGTGGTGGTGGTGGCACACTGATATATATTTTTCCCAAACCCGGCGACCCCATTGCACGTTGCAACTTCGTGTTAAGCATTACACGGAGGGAGAGAGGGAGAGAGGAAAATAATTTTGCCAGAAATTTCATTAGCATCCCCACAATCCCAGCCCCATCCCCAAAGCTTCTATATGTATCTAAATATAGGAAATTTTAGAAGGGCAGGGTTCAAGAAATGGTTAAATTTCAAGGTGATGTTGCACTGACAAATATAATTTTCAAATTCAGGAAATTCAATATCTAAATGTAGGCAGTAAAATTTCTCTATTTTCAAGGGAATTTGCATAAATCGTTTAAGAATTAAATGAAAAAATTCTTAATGTAATTTTGGACATCACTGTACAACAAAATTTACAAAAAAAAATGTACTAAAGAAAGACAGAAAATACATAAAAATTATTTTTCTCATCGCGTTCTCTCTTGAATTTCCAATTTTCTATACAATTTTCGAATAGAATGGCGAAAGAGTTGAAAGAAACGAACGTTTTATCCTCCGCGTATAGCAATTTAAGAATATAATTTCTATTGTTTCTCTGAATTAGGCAGAGGAAAAAAATGATGTTTCTTTTTATTCTTGCATACACTTTTCCTCCTTTCAATGCTCTCGGGTTCTTTTTTTTAACATTGATAAGGGTCAACAGAAGACTCTTTTTTCTCAGGTCTTCCCTTCTTGTATTATATATATTTCATCTGTGAGAGGGCATTAAGTACCGTCGTCGTCCGATATACAAGGAGAATGAAGAATGAGGTATGGGTGTGGGATTGAATGAGGATGAGGGAAAAAAAGGGCAAAAAGTGTGAGAAGAGGCTCAAACAATGACACAAAAGGCACTTCTCCGAAATCACTTTTCGTTGTGTGAATCGGTAATAAGGAAGAATGGGGATGCTTTGGTTTGGGTGAAGAGAGAGAGAAGATGATGAAGAAAAAAAAAAGGCAAACACAAGAATATGTTTGGAGGTTCACCTGAGAATCTTTCTCTTCTTTCGTCCGTTGAGAAAAGCATCGAGAAAAAACATTAATGTGATTAATAATTTCTGAGAAATTCAGTCATGTTCTGAGTTTGAGTTCTTGAAGCAAAATTCTGGAGCAAAATTCACGCGCTAGAGATTTTTTGAGTCCCTCAACTCCTTATCAAACACCCCAAAGCATTCTTCTCTGGCTTTCTTTTTACATTAACACTTCTGCACACCCTTTAATTCAGGGGTGGGTTTTTTGTGTACCTTCGTTGGGTTTTTTTTTCCTTCTTAAACCAAGAATTTCTCTTTGGACCAAAAGGACAAGAGGGACAAGGTTTGTCGGGGGATGGGGCTGCTAGGACGACGGGAGCAACAGCATGTTGATTACATTTTGCAATTGGTTGATTTTCGTTTTCTGTACTCAACATACCCACACAGCATACACATAATAATGTATATAGCATGCGAATTTATGAATAATTGATCATTTCATTACGTTGAAACGATATCTCGCGGTTCTCGTGCCGGTTAAACTCTCGTGTGTGTGTTGTGTACTTTCCAAAAGAGGAAAAAAAGGGGTTTGTCGTGCGCCACACTAAAGGGATGAAAAAAAAATAGAACGGTTGGCCGACGAAAGAGTGTCAGTGAAACTATTTTGTGAAAAATTATTTCAATTTATCTCTGCGCTGTTTTGCTTTTTTTTCCTCCACCTCTTTTGCGGGAAAATGACACGCTTTTGGGCTTTTAAAGTATGTATATAAATATTTGGGTTGACTTTAGTTGTGTTTTAATATTTTTTGCAGTCCGTCAATTTAGCAGGGATGGGGTTAGAATTATGGGATAATTTAGGTCAATTTTGTGCTTGATTTATTGTGTTTCAAAAAATACTTTTAAATATTTTATTTAATGAAATTGTTGCAATTTTCTAATACCTACTTCATTCTATTTAAATTATCCTTGTAACAAAGTTTTGTAGAAAGGGTTAATTTTCCTATGAGAAGGGTTGAATTTATCATCTAATCATAAAACTGTACTTTCCTTGACAAGAATTAAAGTTAAAGTTTCGGTGCAATGCTTGGTTTAAATATAGCTACGTAAAGGACAATTTCATTGTTCCAAGTTTAACATGAATAAATTTTCTTTTACCCACGTGCCTTTCTCTTTGGATAAAAATGCCGTGATTGAGAGTAAAAAGATAACCCTTTCTGTTTATTTATTTTGCACTCTCTTTGCGAGGGAATTGCAACAAAATATGCAATAAATCTTCAAGACTTGATCTCTTTCTGACTTATCTCTGCCTCTTCTTCCTATTTTTTCATCTCGAATGAAACCCTCTTTCTCGTTTTTAAAATATATATAAACGAACAAATATACACATATAAGTACGAATGAGAAGAGATAAAAGAAGTGAGTGAGTCTCCAACGTTTGTTGGGGAAATGATAAAAAAGGTTCGCAGAATTTATATTATTATGATTATGGATATTGTGACACATTTGCTGGACATTTTTGTGACCCACTAAAGAAAGATGAATGCGTGCTACCTACATATATATTTATTTTATATATTTTATTGCAGTGATTGAGAATATTTTTACAATTTTTTTCGAGGCACTTTTTCCTCCGTTTGCCCTTCACTTTCTCAAGTTGATTTTTTTGTGCCGTTTTCAGGCAACAATTCGGTGCAATAAAAGGTGCGAGCAACAAAATATGTTGGGTACGAGATATTTGGCAGAAAAAGGAGCGATTTCCTTTTCTGCAGGGCAATAACAATTTTGTCGGCGTATTTTTTTTTCCTTTGCTTGTAAAAACGTTGTCTCTCAGCATTGCTCTGAAAACTTAAATTACCCCCCTCGTTTTTAGTTTTATTGAGGGTGTCTGGACGGGGTTTTCCTTTCGTTTCACGCCAATGCAAGAGAGATGCAAAAACTACCCCGAATTCACCTTTGAAGTAATACCGCGCGCAAAGTTGAGAATTTTGCATTTAAAATATTTTTCTTTAGAGCAAAGGGGATGGGCGAACAAGGTCAAACTTAGGATATTTTATAATACCCAACCCTCGATAATTTTTTTTTCCTTGAAAATTTTTTCAGGGTGGACGGAAATGTGCCAAAAAGCACTTCTTGCTCTCCTTTCCTGTCGCCTCTCCTGCCAATGTGAACACTGTCATCGCTCCTGTGAGAGATTCTATAGATATTCTGGGGCAAAGTACATTTTCCCCATCTGAAAGTATGATATTTCAATCCTGTGAGACATTTTTTGTGTGTGCTCCAAAGAGCTGTGGAAGGACGAAGAAATATGACTGGGATGGGAAAGAAATGAACAAGGGGTGAGATAAAATCCGCCGTGTCTTGAAATCATTCGTGCAAAAAATCCCCTCTGAAATATTTTCTTTCTTTTTTTTCCTGAGAGGCTATGGGGTTGTCTTTAAATAAAATTTGAGGAGAGTTTTTTTTCTGTAGGTAAAACGAAAAAATAGAAATTTCTTTAGAATTTTGCAAGTCTCGTTCTATAAAGTTTTTTCAAAGAAATGAATTTTTCTGGTGCAAATTCTTCGCGTGATCACCTTCTGAGAAATCTCTGCTGGATGGTAGCCTAATAAGTTTCTGCATTTGTGATGATAACAAAAAAAAGCTGCTGCTCGTATTTATTGAATTAATATTATATATAGAAGAAATTCAGAGCGAAGGAGGGAGCAAAGGAATGGAGAGAAAAAATAATATAGATTCTCTCACTAAAAACCATAAGCTAAAACCCCATAATTTGCCACTCACCTTGACGTTTTTCCTAAGAAATTGTCTACAATTTCAAATCGCACGTTGCCCTAGGCTATTAAAAGATTACTTAAGTTGTATTTCAGAAGGTCTTTCCCTCTCTTTGGGCGATTTCTTCTCGGCACAAGAGATCTCTTGTGCCTTTTTGATGGTGACGCAAAAAAGTGACTAAGAAATGCTTTTGAGTTTTGCGTGTTGTTGCAGCAAATTGCGAAATTGCATCAATTTTGTTGAAGAATTTATTAAAGAGAAAAAAAATATTCTGTAAAATAGAGGAAAATTCTTTTCGACCAAATCCAATTAATTTTATTCATCAATCAGGAGAAGAAATCACGAGGAAAATTAAAAGGAAAGAAAACAATTTTTATTGATGTTTTTTTTATTTATTTTTTCTTTATTTTAAAAGCTCTCTACAAGTAATGTTTAAGATCTCTGAATATTGGCAACTCTATCAATTCTAATTGTTTCATAAGTACGTGGATTTGGTTCATTACCAAAATAAACTACCCCAAAAACCACCCAGTTTTTACATTCTTCCTCAATTTGAAACGCAGTTTCTAAAGGAATATCCATGTGCAATGAAATTCTCTTCAGCTGCGTCTGTTTGACGAGAAAATTCCTTATTTCTCGGCTGTAGCGTGTATAATCGCCATACAAACAGACTGACACAAGATTCGCATTCTTCTCGTGGAATTTTTCAAGAAAGTCCTTATTAACTTCTATATCCGGAAGATCACAGCCAATTAAACTCTTCAAATCTGATATCAGTGGAAAGATGACGTGTTGCGAGATTAGCCGACATTTTCTAATTATTAATAGTTCTAGATTTGGCTTATTCGTTAGCAGCTTCGTCACATTTTCATCCGTTAAATATGGAAGATTGAACAATTCAAGCCTCTTCAGTCGATAGGAAGTGTTGGGCATTTCCCGCAAAAGGCGCCTCAAGGGTCTTCTCATCTCGGGTCTCACATTATAACCATTAATCCTTATCTCTCCCAATCTAGCCGTCATCAATATAGCAATCTCTTGGAAATAACGCGAACACACACTGAGGTTTAGCACATCCCTCCATTTCAAATATGGTGCAACATGTGTCACAAGAATATCCATCGCCGGAAGGTCATAGATTGTTTTTTCAACCGGTGACACCGGTAGCACTGATGTAGCCTCTACTTGGTTTGAAGATTCCATTTTTTTCACAATATATTTGATCACTATTTGAACTAACTCCTTCAAGACTTTGTCTCCTTTTGATTTTTTGATGTTTTCTTCTCGATTGTCAACAGCAGAATACTTCACAAACTCGTGAGGAATGCCTCCTTTTAAAGCCTTATTTTCTTGATTGAGTCAGACACTGCATGTAATTTATTCCTGATTTTGGGGACAGGTAGATTATCGTTATCAAGGGCTAAACAATAAAAGGCCGTAAGTCGGTTCGGGCGCCCAACAAACTTACGACCTTTTATTATTTAGCCCTCATTATATTTCTTAAGAAGAAGACTAATAATTATTAAAAATTTATAATCCTTTCCACAATCTCATTTTAAATCCATTTCTTGCTTTAACCATCAGACTATCATTAGACTTCGGCAGACTTTCCTGGAGTTAAATAAGGATCTACAGTGGGGACCCGCAGTATGTATTTCTAAATATTTTTAAAATCATTTTTGAGATTTTTCTGAAACACTGAAAATTATTAATTTTGGTTTATCAGGTGCGATAAGAAACAATCTATTGATTTAGCAAAATTTTCCTTCAATTTTTGTCATTTGACTCAAAGTAAAAATTGATAAATCCGTAATTGAATTGAATTTTACCAATTTCCCAAAAATATTGCTCTATTAAATACTCTTTTTTTTAAATAAAGAATTTAAGAAAAAATTAAGAGCAAATGGTAGCTCTCATCTCAGGATATCATCGACCATTCTTTTAGCAAACAAAACATCAATTAAACTTACTCAGAAAAACCGTGAGGGTCATAAAAAGCAAAAGTCGCCTGAGAGTGATTTTTTGATCCATTTTGAATTTAATCGTTTTGCCATGGGAAAAAGTCACTTTTCCTTTCATCGCGCTCATTTTTCACGTTTCCCACCCCCTCCCGCACATTCACACAATATTTGAGTGAAAATGCAGAAAAAGTGTTGCGAAAAAAACCGCGAGCGGTGTAACAACATTTTTTTTTAAAGAGGGAATGGGGGTGCAAAAAAAACGGAACTAAAAAGCGATCGTCCTTTTCAGGAAATTCCATGTTCCGGGCGGCGGACTTTCGGTGTGGCCTTTTTGCACTCGAGCACACACTAAATGACTGCCAATTGAAATGCCACGCCAATATTCGTTGGGCGAATTACTAAAGTGGATATGGGATGTCTATTGACATTTTGCGGTATGGATGAGGATTTTTCTGCATCCTCCCGCCGTAGTGAGGATGGTGTGGGTGGGATAAAGCGGATGGCTCGAGGATGGTGTTCTGTGTGTATGTTTTGAGGGATATTATTGGGTGTGTGCTGCTGCACATAAGCCCTGAATCATACACGGAGAATCCACCCCCGCAGTTAGAATTCCCCAAAAAGCATCCGCAGAAGAGAATTCGAGGAATGGGGTGGATGGATGTGGGGGAAAAAGCAAAATAGGAGAACAAAAAAATATACCACTGTGTGCAAAATCAACAGGTGCAAGAGACATAGGAATGGTGAGGAAGAGGGAGATGAGGAAAAAAATATATAGCACACAGAGAGAGACAGGAGGATGAAGAAAAATGGGACTGGAATCGTGCAAATGGGGATGAGAAAGCGGAGAAAATAGTGAGTATTGCACATATAGTCAGAGATATCGAGCAGAAGCCCCACAGGGGTTGAGGGTGGTGAGCTGGAAGTGAGATGTGTGAAGAGAAAAAAAAAAGAAACTATGAGGGAGAATAAAAGGAAGAGGCAGGATGCTGAGAGGAGGTAGTACGAGGAAAAATCCTCACTGCCAAAAGTCATGAAGGATGAGGGGGAGGGGTACCAAAAAATCATCCCACTCCTCCATCAGGATGGGGATGAAATGCAAAACAGTGTCGAATGTGGGAAACCAATAAACGGAGGAGTGTACTCTGTGGTATAGTCGGGGTTGAATTTGGGGCTCAGGAGGACCTTCATCTCAGTGCTATGCGCGAGTATACATGCATATATGTATGCATGTATATAGCCCGCCACATGAGGATGAGATTTTCCACTCGGTTGTAGCTTTTTTTCGGGTTGGACACTTGCGGATGGAATACTGGCTCCACTGCTGATTCACCACACTATCGGTGTAGAGAGCTGATAACACCAAAGATTAGAGATGAAATCGTTTTATCTGATTTTGTTTAATATTTTAACAAATTTTCACAAATGGTATAACTGTTTTGCTTCAAAAGCTCGATTTGGAGGGTATAAGAAAAATAACTTTTATGAAACATGATAAATAGATTAAAAAAAAAACTCCATAGAACTTGAAAAAGTTGAATCGATCTCTACAAAATAAGAAAATTCGGAAAATATTAAGTACCTATCTTAAGAAAATCTATTCACGGAACATAAGAAAAATAAGAAACAAGGAAAGCATTCCGCAAGACGTACAAACCCAAACGTAATTAAAAAATCCTTAGAAAAGAGGGGAGAAAGGGTCAAGTTCCAATCTCAACGTGGTCGATCTTGATGGCAATCTGGATTATTTTGGGGGGTTAGCGAGTATGGCCTTATCAGGCCGTGTACGCTATTCAATTTTTGCATGGAATTCTTTGGTACGCAAAGAAGTTGGTCTGCGTTTTTTATATTTAATAATAATAATAATAATAATAATAATAATAATAATAATAATTTACAAAATGACAGATTCTCTGCAAGCGATCAGAATTCTAAATGTCAAAAAATAGTAATTTTATTAGCAAAGAAGGAAAATTTCCAAACAAAAAGACAATCATATTTGCACTTTTGCTTCATAAGAAAGTTGACCGAGTAAAGAGCCGGGGCCTTATTAAACCCACAAAGTGGTTCTGTAGCGTAGTTTAGGCCAAACGTGCAAAAATCACTCACTAAAAAAACGTCGTAACAATATATAACAGCTTAACACAATAATATACAAAAATCAAAAGAAGTCAATTCCAGACTTTGTCCTATTAATGGATCTTATTCAGCGACCAAGAAACCCGTAAAGTCTTTGAATTTTGTACTGAAATTTCAAGCGAATTTCAAGGGTTTCTTGGTCGCTGAATAAGGCCCAATATTTCTAATTATTTCTGTTTGTTTAAACTAGACAATTTTATCACAATTAAAAGCTCTCAACTCTGATACTTTGACTCACATCATGCTTCGCTGGTGGTTCTGTTGGTTGGTTGATTCTCTGGTGGATGGCTAGGGCGGTCATTCCGTCCGCCCTTTCGCCTCGAAAGCTCTCCTATTCACCACCCACATCCACCAACCCCGCAGCAGTCTGTCTCTCTGCTGCACAGCAAGCGTGGGTGGGTGGTGCGACTCCCGAGCTTTTGCGGGTGGATTGAACGTGGTCATGGCGCGAACACTGTGGCGGAAAATACTCTCTCTCCAGCGAATGATGGGGGTTTGTGTTGCTTTTTGCTCGCGGTCTGAGGGATGGTTTTCCAACGATGTGCCCTGCAGTGAGTGATTTTTTTCCTCCTATACACCAATTTTTTAATTGTCCAGCACGTGCAGTATTTTTTTCCCTCAACGACACCAAACATACACACCACCCCCGCCGCCCCATTGGGGAGCTATTTTTCCTATCAACGCGACGTTTAATTGATACTCTCGTTAGTTTACTTTATTTGCCTTTGCCTCATCCACCACTAAATTTCCCATGTTAAATATTTAATCCCTTGATTATTTAAGCGGGGTAGCTTTCCTCGCATTTTACCACCATATTCACGCTGGGAGAGAAAAAAAATCTGTACGATGCGTGATAATTGCTCTATTTGGCATGGAATTTTCCTTTCGAATTTTCTTAGAAAACAATTTTCGTGACATGGATTTTTTTTTATTTATTTCATATAATATTCCTAATTTGCAGTTTCTTGGAAGATTCTAATGGGAAGGTTTTTCATTTCCTTTCTTACGGTAGTTTGTTATTCTTGGAAAAGTTTTTCTCGTAGGGAATTTTTTTCTTCATTCAAAATTTAATTATGAAGAAATATTAAACACAAATTTTCGCCTCTCTCAATGGAGTTTTATTAATGAATTTCTGTTGAATTATAGTTCTATTTTAACGGATTATTTTTAAAAAATGTTTCATGTTGTAGACGAGTATTATGTTTCTTCGTAACTTTTATATCTAACCATGTATTTATGCTCGTTGTTAATTATTATAAATCCTTCAAAATCAAGAAGAAATAAATTCTTTTTTATTGTATTAATATTCAGTAGAAAGCAACGAGAGGCCCAATTTAATTGAACTGAAATTTTGAAAATCAATTTGAATTTTCCGTTCATGTTTCTCCTTTAGCCGAGACATCTTTCTTAACCATTCAGCAGCCCATATGTATAAAACTCTGACGCTATGTTTTAGGTCTCTTGGGGACTCAATAAAATTTCATCGGCTTCATTTCTATGTCTTCACGGCTTCATATAAATGTTTATGTCAAAATAAGCTTTAAATCTCCTCTTGAGAATTGAGAGGTTAGAAAGAAAGCTACTTACCTCAATTTCTCCTTATTCATTTATGGAGAATTTAAACATTCCGAAGAACTCTCCTTCAAATCTATCTTATAGAACCTGAAAACCTAAAAAATTAGGGAAAAGAAATTTTTCAAAGCTTCTCATTCTGCCCAAATGGTTCAACTTCAGCCATCTGCTGCTTCGGCAAAAGACTAACACTTGTGAGAACTTGACTCCAAGACCTTTCTGTGCATGGAAATACAATAATATTAACATTTTATTTTCGTTTAACTATTTCTGCACACAATAAATTAGCAATCGATCATGTATAATCTCAATTATTCATCATCTCCATCATGTAATGTATATATAGAGTTAAATGTATATTTTCTTATTTGTTTCCTTCATTTTAATTTAATATACTTTTTTAATTGTATAATAATATCAATAATATTATATTATTTTCACCACTTTCATCCACTAGTTGTATAGTTTTTTCTCTTCTCTTTTTTTTTAAATGTCATTTGTGATTTATTTTTTATTAATTTTTATTATCAAATAATTTACGGATTCACTATTTTTTGTTTTAATTTTTCTTAACTTTTGGAACCGAAAACTCGAAGAACTTGAGAGAGTATGTCAAAGTATAAAAATTATCAAGTCGTAAAAGTAACAATTTTCTTTTCTTTGTAAATTGTTACAGTAAGTTTTCCATTTTTTTCTTACACCATCTACTCCTCTAACATTTTTTTTTATTTCACACTATTTAATGTTTTTTTTTTTTCATTATTTGTTTAAATGTAGAATTTAATGCCACCGCGTGTAATGATTTTTGGTTTATTTTTTTTTTCTTCTAAATACTTCTTTGTTTATCATTCTTTTTAGAGATATGTGTGATATACGATAGGTAACAGTATTTTAATCATTTTGTATGTTTCTTCATCTTCCTTTTTACGCAAGGATAAGTTTTTTTTTATTTTAATGAGAGAATTAGATTTGAAAAAGATGTTTGAATTTTTTTTTGTAAGGAATTCTTATTTGATCGACTAGAGTTTTTTTTTCACACACTGATTACATTTTTTTTTCAGAAGTTTTCTTTAATTCTTAATTTACTGAACACATAACTAGATCTTTTCTGTCCTCGGCAATTTTTTTTTCAACACATTCAGTATTTTTTATTTAATTTTTTAATTTTTTCTCAAAGGAAGGCTTCCACTGAAGAGGAAGTCACTTCCACCCACGTCAATTTCCCATCAATTTAATCTCATTTCTGTTGTGCCGTTTCACAATGTATTTATTTTTGTTTATTAATTTTCATGTTAATTATATTATTCTTGCTAGAAGTTTTTCTTTTCGCAATGAAAAATGATTTTTTTTTATTATGCAAAGCTAATAGGTATATTTTCATTAAATTTCCTTTTTTATCATCTTTTTTCCCATCATAATCAACTGTACATTGTAAAAAGCGTTTGAAGGCAGTATTTTACAAAATAATTCAATTTTTTTAAATATATTTTTAAATTTTCTTTTTCATAGAAATTGGATAATCCACTTTTTTCATTAAGTCTGATAAATAAAAATTAATCTTTTTTTTTCACAATAAATCGCTCAATTAATAAATTGTTAAAAATACATGAGATTTAATTTATACAGCGCAGAGATTGATTTAATTTTTATATAATTTATTTTCTTCAATTTTATCCAATTTTTTTATTAATAGGATTCATTTTTTTTATACATGAGAGCAATGACAATGATACGTGAGAGCATTTTTTTTTAAATTCTACAATGAATTTGCATTCAATGGATTGATTTTTTTGAGGGTAGGTAATTTAATTCAGATAAAGGATAAAATTTTCATGATTGCTATTTTATGAACAAATTCTTTAATCGTTATACATTTAAAATTCCATCCAAGTGGATTTTTTTTTACCATTTTCATTTTGCTTACTAAATAACATTTGGTCGAATTATTCTTTTTTTTTCCTTTAGGAGGTACCCTTAATGAGAATTTAATTTTTTTTACTTCTTGGTGTAATCTCTAATTTGTCCTTCAATGATAAAATGCTAAAAATGACCTAAATTCTTATTTTTTTATTCATTTTTATAAGCCTTGTCTAAATTTTCTTACTTTGAATCAGTAAGTTGTGGATTTTTAAAAATTTTTTTATTTCTTTAAATAAAATTGTTAAAAAAAAACATTTAACATGACAAAATAAACAATTTTATCAACAATATTAAACGTTTAAATATTTTTCTTTCTATTTCATTGTGTCATGAATTTTTCTAAACAACATTTTTTATTTAAAAAAAAATCTATCTAATAAAATATTTTCTTTCCTAATTAATACTATTTATTTTTCTTCTGCAAACTAAACACATTTGCTTTATAAAATTAATTTACAAAGAAATAGAAGAAAACCTTTTTTTAAGAAAATTATCTATTTTTCTATTTAGTGGCTTCGTGATATTTTTTTTGTTCTTTTTAGTCAACAATTACAACATTAACAAGGTTTTATTTTTCGAATAATTCCTAGATCTTTTTTTCACACAAATCACACACAATTTATTCCATTCATTCTTTCATGGATGCTTTGTATTTAAAGGTTGTTTTCAGTGAAGTGCAAAATGTAGGTGATTTTTTGTTATTTTAATCCTCCTTTGCAAAATGAATTAATTTGCAAAATTAAACACGAAAAATTTTCAGATTTCTTTTTAAAGGGAAAACTTGTTAAGGATCTTTGTATAATTTACAGTGCAGTGGGTCAAATTTTCAAAGAATGAATTTCATATAAATTTGAAATTATTTCTTTAATTGTTGAAGCAAAAATTAATAAGAAAACGCTTTAAAATAAAAAAAATATATAAATTACCGATTGATTTACAGAATATTCGTGTTAAATGTTTTCTTCTTGTGTATAGTCATCGTTAACCCAGATATGCCTAGCGTATAATTTCTGAAATTTAGAATTAAAAACCATCCTGGGAAAGTTGCTGAATATTATCTAATTTCGAATATTGATAACTAATCTTTTTGGCTTAGAACGTCCTAAGCAATTAATCTATTTGATTCTCCAAATACTTTTATTAATTCTAAGCAAATTAATCTTTTAATATTTTCAGGAAAAATTAAATATGAGATGACAAAGTCAGAAAAAAAATTCTTGGGCATATCTGGGTCAATTTTTGCATTCTTTTTTTTTATTTTGTTTTTGTTTCTAAACTATATAAAATAGACACAGAGAAATTAATTATCCAAGCACGCAATGTTTTTTTTTTCATTATATGTAATCCTACACTAATCACGTGATATTTCTTCAGGGAAATTTTCACATTTTCCTCTTCCTAGATTAATGGCAAGATTACTGCGGAAAAAAGTATTTCACGAGACGATGTGGAAATACTTTTTTTGAGATATTTCAAAAATAAAAGATAGATAAAGAAAGATAATTTGAATGAAATGGACAACAAACACAATTTACAAACATTTACCATCGCACAACTATTTACACAGATTTATTTTTCCTTTTGAATAAAATTCTCTGTGAAATTGAGAAATTTATTTAACATTTCGGATTTTTCACATTGATTTCTTTTTAACAACAAATTATTAATTTTCTTTACGTTCTGTGATGGCTAAAATAGTAATATTTTATGTCCACTTTTTAATTGTTTTCAATTATTGTCTATATAATGTGTTTTCAATGCCTTTTCCTCTGCGATTTTCTTCGTATTTCCTTTCTGGTTAATTAAACTCTTCTATCGTCCTTTTTTTGTGTGTGTATCATTTCTCAGCCAAAAGTTTTTCTTTTAAGTTTTCTCCACAATGGAGATGATTTTTCTTTTAAATAATTCTCCCATTTTTATCTGATTAATTTTTCTTTTATTTTTCTAGCCATTTCAATTGTTTCTCACAATAATACTGATAATCGGTTTTACAATTCAATAGATTTTTTCTTTAATATTTCCTTTTGGGTTCTTTTCATTCATCTTTTATTTCATTTTTACATAAATAGAATAATACGACTTAACTATATATTTTAAAGGTTTTCCTTTTCCATCTTGTGTAGAGATAATGTTTCTTTCTTCTTCTTGTTTTTGTTGAGGTTGTGTTTTGTAAATATATTCAGGAGGATATAATTTTGAGAATATTTTTTTTTTTATAAATGGTTGTCTTCTGTTCAAAGTGAGAAGGGGGGAGGGGGATGGAGGATGAATAATGGGGAAAATGTTAGGAGGAAGGAATCATTATTACATATAAATTTAATTTAAAAAGAATCTTCTGAAGATGTAGAATATGATATGATTGAGGAATGATAAAGAATGATGGTTGATTTCTCACAACAATCAGTTTTTTTTCTTCTTAAATTTTCTTTGTTCTCTCATCTAAATATTTTTTTTATGTTATTCTAAAATGATGACAAAAAAGTATGGTAAAAAATATACAATGAATTTCATTCATGCTACAATGTGATTGTTCGTCTAAAATGAAATGAATCATCTACGGGAGAAGAAAAATTCTCACAGATGAAGATAAAATGACGAAAAATGTAAGTTTTTTTTTTACTTTGTACATTCAATGATACGACATTTCTTGCATGATTTGAGAATTATGCAAAAAATGCATGAAAGATGAATTTGAAAAAAGTGATGAAAATATTTGTTTTTTTTTCTTTTCATTTCTACTAACAAAAAAATTAACATTTTATCTACTTGTTAATTTTTTTTCTACTTATCTTTCTTGTCGATTTTTTTAGTTGCTGAGTATTTTCTTTGTTTTATGTGAAAATCTTGAAATTCTTTTTCTTCTTTAAAGGTTTTTTTCTTGTATGCTTTTCTCCTATTGCCTTGCATAGGATGTGAGTTGCCAGGAATAACATGGAACGGACTATATTTTTTTATTGCATTTCTCAGTGTTGGCAACCCATTGTTAGATTTCCCTTCTTTTTTTTTCTTCTTGTCTTTCCTTCCTACCCGAAATCATCGTAAGTTGGATCCTAAAAAAACGTTTTTTTAAATAAATTAGTAAATTAAATCAAAGTTTGTCCGGCAACGAGCTCACCTCGATAAAGAATAAATTTGAAAGCTCTTCCTCAAAGGAACTACATTCTAATAGCAAACTCAAAGAATTTTCACACTGAAACGAATGAGAAGAGAAATAGTCAAAAAATAATGTTAATTTTAACACGTTGAAGAATCTTTTTTTTTTACCTCTACTTTTAAGCGATTGTTCAATTTATTCCTATCACTACGTAATTGATCTAAAGACTCAATTTGCTCCTGTGTCTTAGCACCAGAAACTTCCAACTGAGCAATTCTGGCGTCCTTCTCTGAAATCGCCAATTCAATTGCTTCTTGCCTGAAGAATTATTAATAAAAAAAAAAACAATAATAATTAGCTTTCTCAGAAGCTGTGAGATATTAATTAATTAATTTATTTTTTACCTAATATTTGTAAGCTCTTGCAGCCTCGATCGTTTCTCTTGCAGTAAAATGTGAAATTTCTCATTCAAAAGCTCCAAACGCTTCGTCAACCTCTGGCACAATTTGCACCGCAAGAATTTTGCATTCTGCAGCGATGCTATTCTCTGTTCTAACTTTTTCACCTGCAAATTATCGGAAAAAAAATTAATATTGGTCAAAAGTAAGCTGAAAGAAAATTCTACATGGTAAAGGAGTTTATTCATTTTGAAACTTTTTTTTATTTTGATAGAAAAGCTTTAAAAAAATATTGTCTGAAGTCAGATTTTTTTCAGAAATTATTTTTGGAGAGAATCAAATAAGGAAACTCTGAGAAAAAATATTGATAAAAATGTATATTGAAACCACGCCCCTATCTTATCTCATTTTTCTATTTTATGCATGAAGCGAATATGCATATGCTTCAAATTTTATATCACTTCTGTTAACATTCTCTTCATGAAGAATTTAGAAAGTAAATAAATCATCAATGAAGCCTTGAAGCATCTGCTTGAAGCATCATAAAAAAAAGTTTACTTTTTCTTGAATGTTTTTTCCTCTTGCCTAAAAATGAATAAACTTCTTTGTCATTTTGTAACTCAATATTCGCCTTACTTTTTCACTCAATTGTCCTTTGCTTTCCTCGAGAGAGATAAAATCCTTCTCCCTCTCGCTAACAATCAGCACACTCTGCCTCAGGGCATCCTCTAGTTCCTTAATACGATATCCCTGGTCCTTTGTGTCCCGAAGACATCTCTCCAGTTGACCAAAGTGCCGCTCGATGGTCACTTGATCATCACAGAGACCCCCATGATCCTCCTCCCGCTCAAATCCACCCGGAATCTCTTCGTCATCATCCTCACGAACGTATTCCCGGAGAAGCCTCTCGAATTTCCCAAAAACCACATTCAGCAGCGAACTCTGCGGGGATTTTCCATCATTTTTGAAAAGTAAAAATTTTTTTCTTTCGATTTCTCTTCGTGGGAGCATGGCAGCTTCTTCAAAATGTTTGTTTTTCATTTAAAATGTTTTCTATTTACACTCTAAGATTTTTTTATTTTTAAAGATTTTTCGATTATAAATTAAAAAATGGAGGAAATCTATGGATTTTTTGTTGTTGTAAATTTTCTAATGAAGATTTAATTATTTTTTTTAATGAAGACGATTTGAATGTTTGGTCGGTTATTGTTAAATCTCCTCTCAATTTTTATTCTTTTGTAAAGTTAATTCATTTTTATTTATTATTTTATTAAAAATTTGATGAAAATCTCATCGCAAATTCTTGTTCCATTTTCGTTTTTTTTTTAATTTTTTCATTTTAAATTTATGGTTAATTTCTGTTAAGAGATTAATATCAATGAGTTTTGTGTCCTTGGGCTATTTTAGAAGTATTTTTTTTCTTTGTAATTTAATGATGATTTCTTTTTAGTAATAATTTTTTATGCACTTGGTTAATATCTGTTTTCACTTTTGTGTTAAAATTTTTCTTTTTTTTTTAGTTAGATTAATTTAGAAAAAGCTCTTGAGAAAACCAGCCGGTCCAGCCTTTTGGTAATTATCCAAAGAGAAAATGCAATGCAGGTGGGAAAGAGAAAATGTTGGTTAGTGGGTGGGTTTAATTAAGATGTAGGGACAAAGTTAGTGGTGGTTAATGTGGGTCAAAGTTCAAATAATGTGGTATATATTCTCACCTCTTCCTTCTTTCGTTGCTCCTCGAGTTGCTGCTGTGCGTGGTGGCTCTTGGCTTGGGCGTTCTTCAGTGCTCTGCAAATAAATCATTTTATATGTAATTTATTTAAGTAAGATTAATTCCTTTGCAGGGAAAGGAATTTATTCATTTTGATGCTCTCATATGAGACGATATTTTAGGACACAAAGGAAACTTACTGCTGTAGCTCCATGATGGTCTTTTCCTTGGCATTCTGTTCTTCTTGGCTCATCGCCACCAACTGCAGGAGACGCTCTGTCTCCGTGGCAGCTCTCTTGGCTTCCTCCTTTGCCTCCTCAAATTGCTTGGTGATTGCGTCCAATTGTCGTTGGGTTTCTGTTAACTTCTTATTTAGCTCCCCAGCTGCTGCCGCAGTTCCACCTTGCTTCTGTAGTGATTTCTCCAGCTGATCCATCTGCTCTTTGCGCTTCTTCAGCTGCCTATCGAATTCAGCCAAGTTCTTCTCCTTCTCCTCCACTTCTTTGCGCTTACTCTCAACCGTTTTGCGTTGCTCCTCAAGGAGACGTCGCTCATTCTCAATAGTCTTCACCTGAGCCTCAATCTGCTTCTTTGTCTCCTCAATCTGTCGTGCCTGAGCCTCCATTTGCTTCCGTTGTCCCTCATCCACGGCGGCGCCCTTCTGGACATTGTTCTGCTGCATTGACTGCAACTTCTTGTTTGCCTCGTGCAAATCCAACTGAAAATTCAACATTATCCGCATTAATAAATCAGTCTCGATTGCCCTTCTCTGGCTCTACTTGATCTCTTTGCCACAACGAAAAAAAACATCACGCAGTCATAAACAGCCGGAGAAAGTTCCGCAATGGAAATTAGCTTTTTTGCCACACATAAAATTTATGAACTTTACACCCCCCCCCCATATATTATGAACTTTTCCATTGCGGATAATTTTTCTCTCACACCATTTACAACATACCAACATAATTATGTTGCACTTGAAACCCAAAAAAGACAACCAGCACTATGAGTATGATTTATTTTTGTTTTGGACAAAACTTAAAATTGTAAAAAAGCTCCTAAAATTAGAAATTAAAATTGCTACAGAATCGTAACAAAAAATAAAACGAAACCAAAGTTGAACTTAAAAGAGAGATCCCCAAGAGGGATGAAGAAAAGCACTAGAAATATAAATAAAAAAAGAAAATGGATCAATTGGTTTTTTTTTTCTTTAAGATTTGATAAAGAGAATGTGAATGTGATTACAAGAGTTTGAGAACTTGTAACCTGGCTCTTCTCCAATTCCTGGACAAGCATCTCCAGTTGAGCCTGGAAGCGATCTCTCTCCACTGTTGCCGTTTGGAGTTCTTTTCGCATCTGCTCCACTTCTTGATGCGAAACTTGTGCGTTTTGCTGTTGTGGTTGCTGCTTCTGCAGATTGGCCATTTGATTGAGTTGCTGCTGCAACTGCTTTTCCAGCATCTAAATGGGAAGTAGAGTTGAAACATTAAGGAATTTGCATTAAGAATTTGTTGCAGCAACTTGTGGGAAGCTACAAACCTGAACTCTCTTGTGGAGTTCCGTTGCAATCTTCTCAGCCTCATCAGCACGAATCTTTTCTTGCTCCACAACCTTCCTCCACTGTTCCATCTCATTGTCCCCACGAGCGCCAGTTTCCTGGAGGCGCTGCTTGAGAATTGCAATCTCCTGCTGAAGTGCCTGAATCTCCTTCGAACTCGGTGGTTGTCCCTTCATAGCACCCACAAGGCGTCGATTCTCCTCACGCTGCCGCTGCAGCTCTTGCTCCGTGGCATTGAGTTCCTGCTGGAAGTTCATCAGCATATCCTGACTCTTCTCCAGCTGCATCACCAATTGGTCCCGTTCCACGGTTAGTTGCTTCGCATCAGCCTCCATCTTCATGATATTCTTCTCAATCTGATTTGCTTGCATGTTGCGCTTCTCAAACATCGTAGCTGACTGCCTGAGTGCCTCCTTTTCGGCTTCAGCACGCTCAAGGCGCTCATGGACACGTCCCAATTCCGCGGACATTCGCTCAAATTCAATTCGTGTCGATTCAGCAGCTTCTTGCTGCTTCGCCAGATGCATCTGTGCCTTCTCCAGCTCCTTTGCCAAACGTCCAGCTTCCATTTCCGTTGCATCGCGACTCTGGAGAGCCTTCTCGAGGCGATCACGTAGCCGATCAACCTCTCCCTTATCCGTAGCCGTCAGTGCGGGAATCATTGATGGGGAAACGGCATTAGGATTGGTTCGCATACGTTCAACTTCCTTAATCAACTTATCGTGCTTATCACGAATCTTCTCGCACTCAATGTGCGCCCGTTCCAGCTCACTTCGCTGCTTATCCTGATTAGCAATATGCTTAGCTAGTTCCTGCTTCGAAAGCTCCAGCTGAAGGGTGGCTTCATGGAGTTTCGCTTCAACAATTTGCGTCTCATTCTCTCTTTGCTCCAACTTTTCACGGATCTTCTGGAAGGTTTCCTCTTCATACTGAGACTTCCCACGAATTGTCTCTAACTCCTTCATTGCCTTATCCAACTTATCACGCAGACGTTCATTTTCTTCCTTTGAACGACGTGACTCACGTGAGTACGTTTCAAGCTCCTGAAGGCGTCTCACCTCGGATTGGCTCTTCTCGTATCTGGAAAGGACAAGAGAAAATTCTCAATTGTAAAAGGAAAATTTGAAGATCTTTTTGAAGCAACCAAGCAAGTTGAAAGGAAAAAGCTTGCGGTGCTTATTTGTCGAAATTCTTCATTAAATTTCCATAAGACTTAATCTATAGAACATTGAAGGAAAAGTTCTTTACTCGGAAGGTCAAATCATCTACCATGCCATTTTGATCACAGAACTGTGGCAATACGGACAAGACGGCCTACCTCCTTTTCGCAAACTTTTACTTGCAAATAGAATTTTTCCTGGATTTTTTTTTCTTGGTTTTCTTGGAGAAAAGAAGAATCCTCACCTATCCCTCATCTTCTCAAGCTCCAAACTGAATCGGGCAGCCTCCTCTTGTGCGGAATCCAATGCGGCAGTGTGTTTTGTGTAGGAGTTGTGTGCTCTATCCAATTCATAGGTCAATCGCTCAACTTCAGCCTGGAGGTGCTCCTTCTCAGCCAGTGTGCGTCTCAAATCCGTCTGTACCTTATCCATGCGTTCTCTCGTCATGTCAGACTCCTCGCGAGCCTTATCCTCCATTTCTTTGGTTCTTGTTAGCTGCATTGCTGCACGATCGCATGCCTCTTGCAGTCTGTGGAGGAGATTTATTCAATTTTGCAATGATTTTTAGCATGAATTTTGAACCATTTTGAAGGATCTCAAGAAATCCTTTTTTTTAAGGAATAAAATATCAATCTTTATCAATTCAAAATAACTTCCTTTTTGGAAGTCTTCTTCACGACATATTTTGGGCTAAACAGGAATTTCGACAAATTCTCTGAGCTTGTTGCATAAATATTTAAAATTAATTTTAATACAAAAAGTTTATATTAAGTATGGAACTTTCTTCAAAAGCAATAAACTCTTAAATGACTAAAAGTTTAAACAATGTGTGAAAGTTCATAGAGGAATTCAAACAAAGTATGTGTGTGTTGAATTAGGATTACATAATCTGGTGCAACCGCATAATAGATGCAGTTAAGTACAGTGAAAAGTAAGTAAAAGGCATGTTGAAGAACTTTGTGAGATTGTTTGCCAAATTGATATGTTTTAAGTTAAATCCTTTCTGAATTCTCACAATTAAACCCTCGCCAGAGGCTTTAAATATTTTCGGTTGAAACTTTACGACTATAAAAGTTATTTTGCTAGCAAGCAACAAATTAATGCAGCAGTGAGAAGATTTATGAGGCGCATAAATTGTCTTTCATTAATTTTTCACAAATTTAAGTCGCATTTTGAAAATGAATATTTTGTGGTATGAAAAGCTCTTTGAAGCTTCGTTAAATCACAGCTACAGTGGCTTTCCTACACAACGAACTATGTGTTTTCCACTGAATTTTTGTATTCTTCCTGAGAACAAAGGGTGCTTCTGAACGAACGGATGATTCGCCAAAGAAATAAAAATATTCAGCCGACGAACATTTCTTAGTCTTTAATTAGTGGGAACTTAGGTGCAAAAGCCTAAAGAGTACTAAATTCCAGCCAATAAAGTGAAATTCAATTTAGTACTTCATAGGCTTAAATTTAGTACTTTTTCCCATTGTATTCAGTATACTTTTCAGCTAGAATTTACTGTTTTTGGCTAGAAAGTAGTACGTTCTCTGCTAGAATTTAGTACATTTAACTACCTATTGAATTTAGTACTTTTTCGGCTAGTTTTATTTTTTGAAAATTCAATCTTAAGAAGTAAATTCAATAATTAAAAGTACTAAATTCTAGTGGAAAACTTATTAAATTTCAGAAAAAATAGTAAAAATTCTAGCTGAAATATTTCTCAATTCAATCGGAAAAAGTACTAAATTTAAGTCGAAAAAGTACTAAATAGGCAAATGAGTACTAAAAAGCCTAAAATGTACTAAATTCAATCCTTAAAAGTTCTTTGAAAAAAAGTGATTTCAATCCCAAGAAGTACTAAATTTTATTTGAAAATTAGAATTTTCACATCTTTGGAAATACTGTGATATACAAAACACCCCTTGCGTGAGAATTAGAAAAATTCTTAAGGACAGCACAAGTTGTTCTGTAGGCTATATCCACTGTACCCCAAAAGAATCCCCAAAGGATGATTCAAAGAAATGGTTAAAGAAACTTTTTTTTTCTAACAAAGAGAAATTCATCTTACCTCGTAGTTTCTTCCTGAAGCTTCCTCAAGTCATCTCGTGCTTTCGTGGCGGCCAATGCTGATCGTTCTGCCTCCATTTCGAGACGCCCCCGATCCGCTTCGGCCGTATCACATCGCGATTGGAGTCTATAGATTTCATTTTGTGCTCTATATAGAAATTTTAATTTTGCCACATTTTGGATCATACCGAATCAACACAGAAAAGATTGAGGCAGGATGGTTTGGGGTCAATGGAGGGGGGTGGTTGTGATGTGGGAAATTTGGTCAGGAGGATGATTATACGCAGGTGTTAGAAGATTGCAATTTTTTTTCGAGGGGGTTTTTTTTGGTAGGAATTGTAATTTTTTTTTGGGTTTGGAGGAGGGTGCCAAAAAAAGAAGAAAGAGACACACATTAAGAGAGAACACATCGAGAGCTAATAGAAGAATTACTTCATCTCATACCTATCATACTTTTCAAGCATCTTCTCAAACTCCTTGGTGGAGTTGTCCTTCTCATCAATCAACTTCTGACTGGCATACAGGGCTTTGTCGAGTTTTTCCTTGAGAATCTCAATTTCGGCATACGAATCATCGCGTTCCATCTGCAAGAAGATACCCCCACACGATTAATCTTATAGCAAGGACAATTGAATTACATCCTTGGGCACAATATAAAATATTATTTTGTCCCTTATTCCAACTTAATCCAAAATTATGAGAAATGTCTCACCTGAAGCTTCTGATGGACACTGTGTGCCTTCTCCCAGCGCTCCTTCACAACATCCAATTCCGTCTGAATTTGCTCCTTGTCGCGTTGTGCCTTCAGCAGGAGACTCTGTGTTGTCTCTGCGCGTTCCTTGTTCTTTTCAGCCTCCTCAAACAGGGTGTCTCGTTCCTTCTGCAATCGCGCCATGGTTAGCTGAATCTTCTCAGTCTTATCCTTGAAGCGTTCAGCATCGAGTTGAATGGTTTCGCGCTCCTTCTGAATCCTCGACGCCTGCCCGAGAGCCTTATCGAGTTGTGATTGCAAATTCTCAAAGTCATACGCTTGCTTCTCCTTCTCCAGCTGCAACCGTCTCGATTCAGCTACCTGCTTATCCAGGCGCTCCTGTAGATGATCCACTTCATTCTGTGCCTTATCCAGGGCATTTTGCAGCTTATCCTGCTGCAGCTGTGCCTTGCCGAGCGTTGCCTGCGTACGTTCGAGTTCTTCGCGGCATTTCTCAAGCTCCAACAGGGCCTTGTCACGTTCCCCATGAATACGCTGCACCCCACCGTGTGAACGTTCAATCTCCTGCCGGAGACTCTCATGCTCACCCTGAGCATTCTCAAGCTTCGCCTTCAGCCTATACACCTCGCCCTGACTCTTCTCCAACTTCTCCTGGAGTGCTGCTGCTTCGGCACGTGCTCTCTCTGCATCGGACTGTGAAAGATATCCCAAAAGGGAGCTCTTTTACTTGAAATTTTCTTTACATATAGCAATTCCCATTTGGGACTTCCAGGGAGCGTGATGTGTGAGGAAGAAGGTGGCAAAGGGCAGAGAGATGGTGTTTGCTGCAAATTTAGCTGCTAAACAGGACTCTTGGGGCTTTCAATTCACTCTAATTCCTTACGAATAGAGATGAGAATTTCTCTTTTCTTCTCCAGCTCAATTTTTCTTGTTAATTTTAATTAATTCATGCAAGAATAGGCCAAATTTTTCCACAAAAATTCTTGAATTTTCCAAGAATTCTATAATGATGAAATTCCTCAAAAAAATCGAATTAAAAGCCTCAATAATTTGGGAATTTGCGGAGGAATTTTATGTTATTGATCCTCAATGTATATGTAGCAGAGAAAAATGGGAAAATGGGACAAAATATTTTCTTATGTGGATTCACTTGAATATTTTGACAAAAGGCTAGAGAGAACTTGTTATAGGAATAAATTTATTTAATTTTCTATTCTATGACAAAATGTATATTATTAATTGTTTTGTTTTAGTGAAAATTCTATTTAAAAAAATAGAATAATTAAAAAATTAAGCCATTCTTTGGTGCAGAAGCCCATTTTCTTGAAAAAAAAAAACTTTTTAAAGATTTTTTCAAAGTTGCTGGCAATGAATTTTTTTTAGCTTTTTTTCCACCTTATTAGTTCTTTATGCATCAAACTCTTCAATTTTCAATTGAAAGTCTTTTATAAAAATCACAAAATTAACAAAAGAATTAAAGTCATCAAAAAAGTGGTTGAAAAAATGGAGAATAAAGAGAGCAAGAAAATTGGACATATAATAAATTTATTAATGAAGAATAAGAACTTTTAATATTCGCAAGATAATAAGTAATGAAAAAAGGAATGACTGAAACGTGGTGAAATTTTGCTGAATTTATGGAAGTTTCTTCTTGTTTTTTTTTTAAAGAAAAGTAAAAAGTATAAGAGTTAAAATCAAAACTTTGGAGTGTTATTTACTCACAAAATTTTGTATTGGCTCGTCCTATGAAAAAAGAATGTAGAACATGATGATTTTTTCATGTTAAGTGGCGATAAAGAGGAATGAGAGCGATAAAAAAAACATCGAGAGAGGACAAAAAAAACACAGAGAGCTTTTTCACAGATACTATATATAAAATAGACTGAGAATAAATATGCAGCAATTTTTTTTTACACAGAGAAAAACAAACAGAGAGAAAAAATAAATTTGAAAACATAAATTATGTATTAAATGAGTTCGCAATTGAATTTTCTTTTGAGAAAAGACTAAACATTTCAGCAACTTTTGATTTTTTTTTTGTACAAGAATTATGTATTTTTGTTGCAATAAAATATGGGAAAAATGGGGGCGGAGGAGTTTTCTTTTTTTTTTCTTGAGAATAATGAAAATGCTTGCAGATGAGGGGGAAGATAGTGTCAAAAAAGTTACCTGAGTGACACGTAGTTCAGCTTGGGTTCGCCTGAGTTCAGCTGAAGTCTTATCTGCCCTCTCCTGTGCCCGATCAAGTTCCTGGGATGTCGAGAGGGTGTTACGGCCGAACGTTGTCTGCAATGGGAACTTTGCGAGATTCTCAAAATGCCCCAAAGGAATTTCTTCAATATTGATAATAATCTCACCTGGGATCGTTCCAAATCGTGTCGGAGACGCTCATTCTCCAACTCGAGACGTTGCAATCTTTGCCTCGTCGTCTCCCATTCAGTTCCACTGCGTCCCACCTGGCCATAAGCACCATACTACGTGTTTATATTGTTTCGATTTTCATGAAATTACGAGCCAATTTGTGCATGAGTTTGGATTTTTTCCAAAAATTTTGTTGTTAAAAGTTTTTTCTTTGATGTTTTTTTAGGCAATTTAATCCTCATCATTTTATTCTTTCTTGCAAAATTGCTTTTATATTTAGTTCTATTTTAAGAAATTGCATATTTTTAGGCGAAGTTTGGCAATTTCTTAAGCATAAAATTTTGAATTTGAGGGTAAAATTTGGAATAAAAAAAACAGACCAGGAAAATCATTTTCATTAAATTTTTCATCCAAAAATTCTCCACATTCAACCCAAATTTTTGACAATTGAAAGCTTTCAACTTTCGATTTTCACCTGAAAGTATGCAATTTCACAGCTTTTCCCGCTCAAATGGGGAAAATTATGAGCAATTTTTTTGCAAAATGATGAGAATACAATTTTACCATCATATTCTCACCTCACTTGTAGCCTTATCGAGTTCCGCTTTGGATTTTCCAAGTTCACTCTGGGAATTCTCAAGACGTGCCTCGAGACGTTCCTTCTCCGTAAGGGCACGATCTAAGCGCATATTCAATTTATCCACATCACTTTCCAACGTGTGCATCTTCATTTTGTACTCAGCTATTTCGCGTTCGTGCAATTCACGCTCCTCGTGCTTTTCTTGCTCAGCACGATCGCGTTGATCGCTGGAAAATTCAACAAAAAGAAGAAAATTTAACGGAATGCAAAATGAGTGGAGGAAGGAAGGTAATTCCCGTAATTTTCTCAATTGAAAATAAATTTTCCTGTGAGATTGTTAACTCATACAAAAAAAGCTTCTAATCCAACCATCAATTTCAATGAATGAGAATGTCTGGAAAATTCAATTTAATTGGGAAAAATTATATAATTTACACAGACACAAACTCAAATGTAAAAACTTTTAGAGGAGAATTAAGAATTTCATTAAAGAAATTCCCCAAAAGTAATTCAATCAAACTTTGTTGGAACTTACCGAAGCTGCTGCATCTGTTTCTCTTTGTCACCAATTGCCTCTTCGAGGCTTGTCAGGGCGCCTTCGGAGCTGCAATGGTGAGCTTGCATTGCTGATAGTCTGGCTCTCGCCATATCTACTTGATTATCTTTTTCTTTCAGTAAATCCTCGAGATTTTCAATCTGAAATTTAAAAGTTTTTAATAAAAAAAATATTAATTTGTAAAAGAAACGAAATTTTTAATAAAAATTTAATTTGTTTTTGTTAAAGAATTAAGGTAGGGAGGGATGCAAGTTGTCAGAAGTTTTAGTGGTTTGATAATGAATTAATTAGAAGTTAGTTATAATATTAATTTAATTAACTTTTCTTTGAAGATTTAAACATTTAACAAACATTATTGAACTCCAAAGAAGTCTCCAAAGATTAGAATTCTCTCTCAAACGAAAGGTATTGATTTTTGCAAAAATCTTGCAATTTTTTGTATTTTCTATTTATATTTCTCACTAAATTATCTTCTCTGAGAACATTGTGGGTTAGAAAGAACCAGAGTTTCGTGAGAATGTTAATAGCTGCAAAATAGCAATGAGAAAAGGAACTTACACGGAAATTCATGAGAAATTTCTTCACTTGAAACCACCTGTGTTCACTCCTTGTCACGAAATGCAATTTTTTTTCGGGGCGAACACGAGATTTTTCTATTCTAAAAATTAATAAAATTCCACTAAAACACTTCACCAAGACCCTTTCCTTTTCCCTTCCACCCACGCAGAAGATCAGTACGGGGTTTTATTCCTCCTGGGTATTTATATTATCAAGCACTGGGAATAAATGTATGTAGTTACATACTTATGTATGGAGGTGGTGGAAGGCGTTAACCCTCGAGGAATCGAATGTAAATATTTCCCCACTTTCGATATAATATAATTTTTTTTTTCGTGCATGAAAGAAAATCGATCCCAATTGGACTTTCGTGGCACGAAAAGGTAAAGGAGCAGGAGGCACGGGGCCCAGGAGAAAAAAAAAAGAAAAGGAAAAAGGGAATGAAAATGGAATTACGATTAGGGAATAATATTCAATGAGTTTGAGAGCCTTGTGAAGGAATTGTATTATATGTAGGTAAATATTTCTCACCTTTCGCTGGAGGACATTGATTTTTCTGTCCTTAATATCCATGTGATCCTTGAGCTCGGCCAGTTCATTTGTCGATCGATTACGTTCCTGAACAGCCTGTAAAGCGTTTTGAGTTTTTTTCTCGATTAAACGATTTTTTTCTTCTAAACGAGCACGAAGTTCTTCAACCTAATGACAAAAGTGCAATTATTCTAATTTTAAAGCGCATCCGTTTTCACCTTTTACTTTAATTATTATT
Organism: Lutzomyia longipalpis; assembly: GCF_024334085.1. Classification (NCBI taxonomy): domain Eukaryota; kingdom Metazoa; phylum Arthropoda; class Insecta; order Diptera; family Psychodidae; genus Lutzomyia; species Lutzomyia longipalpis. The sequence continues at coordinate 50,112,728 of NC_074707.1, forward strand.
TCTTATTTTTGTTCATTATCTCATGGGGGGATTTGGGGTTTTTTTTATCTACTTTCTTTCACTTTCTACTTTTGCTTGTTTGTGGGAGGAGAAGAAGAAAAAAATTCATTTAGAAAAATCTTATTATACAATGTAGGTATTATGTATAGGTAAAAAATGGTTAATTTTGTTTTAATATAATCGCATCAATTTTTTGTCATTTGATATTTTTTGCATGACTTTTTATTTTATTTTTGGGTAATGCAAAAAATGGGAATTTGATGAGAGTTACAATTCTATACAATCAATATGGAAGGATGATGGGATGAATGAAGAAAATATGATATGAAGGAACAGAGATAGAGATGACAGAGAGTGTACCAAGGAATCAACTTACATCCGCTTGTAGCATATTATAGTGTTCTTCTTTGGCACAGAGAGACTCCTTGAGGACAGCAATGTGACGCTGATAGTCCTTTAAAGAGGTCAATTAATACATTTTGCCCACAAAGAAAATTATAAAATTCTATTTCACACTGTGAGGGATATTTTCTGTGATTGAGGGAGAGCCAATTTATGAGTCTCACTATGTAATTCTCCCTTCAGTCACCGAATTACCTGATGTTGCTCCTCCAGCGTCTTCATTTTTGCCGCCATTGCCATTATTTCTTGATCACGACGCTGTATTTCGAGTCGGAATTCGTCGAGCTTCAAAAAGATAAATACAAAAAGGATATAAAAGTGTGATTTTATGCTTAAATCAATATAAAATAATTATTCTCAAATATTTTTGTACAAATTTATATTAAAAGTAATGTTTAATGCTAGATAAATACGAACGAAAAGCATTCAAAAAATCTTCTTTATTGAAGAATCTTTTTGTTTTATTGCTAAAAAAATATTTTATGAGTACTTTTCGTGTCCTTTCTGATCCTTAATGCCCTTTAATCTAAATGTTCAGAAATCATTCGAAATTTAGAATAGAATATTTCACCAATAAAAAGAGATTAAGATGGAGCTGCATGGTACCAGGCGTCCCCAATGTTGTACAAAACTTTTATATTATTGCATTATTAGATGGAGACGCCTGTTTTCAATTTAGAATTATTCTACTAAATATTTTATTTAAATTTAGAAAGTATTTTATGAATACGTATTAAATTCAATGCTAAAGCTCTAAATTATGATTTTGACACAAAAAATATAATAAGGGGTATCGATTCTTGATAAATTTACTTCAGAGAAAATTTTAATATTAAATTTAAAGATTTATTGCACTTGAATGCTCATTAATTTGCTCACGAAATGTGTGTAAAAATTATATCAGTTTTGTAGCAGCATCTGGAGGATTTTCTTTTCGTTCCATCAGAACCAGAGGAATTAACTTTAATAATTAATTAAAGAACATTCCTTTATTGTATTGATTAATATTAAAGCAATTTTTTCCACCACTTTTGCTGCTTCTTAAAAACGATAAAATTTACTTTAATGTCTACCGATGATTAAAGTTTAATGAGAAGTCGTTGTGTAGCGTTGTACAATTGAAATTTTCATTGAGTTTCCATGAAAACAACCATTAAATTCCATGCAATTGCACTCCAACTATAAAGTCTAATAAAGTTTTGTTCACAGAAAGTTCCATTTAAATTTTTATACCTTACTCCCATACTCTATATATTACATTATAATATATATATTGAACCTCTCAACGCCCATTTTCCCGCTAAATATCTCACTCTCTCTCTAACTATATGGCGAACGTACGATAAAATCTCTACTAAGTCGATTTACAATAAATCGACAAAATGAAACTAAAATTCAAAAAGACATGCAAAAATTTTTTTTTCTATTTAACTTCGCTGGTTACACTCTCTATAACGTACATACCTACAATAGAGGAAATGTCTCTAAATTGTCATGCACTTTTTCTTTAAATTTTATTAACGATTTTTATTTTTATTATATTTTTTAAAAATTCTATAGAAATATTCCTTCTTTTCTTTTAAAGTCTATAAAGTTCCCACTAGAAAAATAATTGCAAAGATTCTCGCAAATTTCTTTTTATATTCTCCTTAAAGTTTTTTTTTAGGATTTGCGATGTTCTTTTTACAATTTCTCCAATGATTTTTCAAAGGAAAAATTATCGAGGAATTAACTTGTATGAAGAAAAATTCACGCAAAAAATGAATAGGTAAAAAATATTTTTATTTTATAACATCTACAGCATGCACAAATTTAAATAAAAGAAAGAATAAAAATTGAAAAAATCCTTTTAGATTTTCTTAAAATGAGGAAAATCTATTTTGGGGGTATTTTTATGTTTTTCTTTTTTTTTTTTTAATTTTGCAAACTCCTTTTTCATCGAAGCATACAAAATGTTTGAATGTCTTTTAAAATAAATGATGAAGCATGATCTATTATGTTTTATGGGGGAGGAAGGAGTGGGGTGTTGGATGAATTCGCGTTAATCCCAACTGGAAAGGGAACATTGCGGGTGATCTGCATTAAATTTTCTAATGCATTTCTAATTGACATCGATTGCAAAGAGAGTTCGTGATGAATGTGCGAAGACTTGGTAATGATGTGAAATGAGAAATGACGATGAGGGTGATGCAATGGGAGTGAAAATGAGAATGTTTTCGTATCTGCGCTGATTATTTGCATACAAAAAAAATGAAAAAAAATTATTTTTTATCCATGATTCATGTGATACTTCAAGATATTCCAGACACGCAATATTTTTTACGTTATTTTAAATTTCTTATTCGTGAATTTAAAAGAAAAATGTTGAAAATATTAAGTTTTTCATTTTTCCTTGATAAAGAAAAACTTTGCATAATTACTTCTTAAAATATTCACTGGGCAATTGAACAATATTGTAAACATTGCGTGCTTATCTGTGAAGCATCTTGATGCATGCATTTTTTTATCCAGAAATGCCAGGTAATTAATGAATACTGAATCACCTCCCCTTGTCTGCACCAATATCCCTCGCACATGTAAAGGTTTTAATTTCTCAAGTTCTTATCTATTGCATTTTTTTCTTCATTTTTTTAATACATTTTCCAATCAGTCTTTTCGGTTAGTTTTCATTTTAAATTTCATTTTTTTTTCATTTGCTCTACGTTAAAATGTGCAATTTATTACACACTATAAATTTACTTATTTGAGTAGGTTATTTTTTCATTAAATATTCTCAGGTCTTTTTGGCAGTTTCAATTAGGTCTTTTATGTCTTTTTTTTTCATCATTACGTAGGTTAAACACAAAAATGTCGTTGAGTTTACAGTCATTTTCACGAATGAAATTTAAATGCATTGTTTTCTGCTCTTCGGGGACATTCTAGAGTAAATAGTACAAAGCTCCACCACTCCCTCCGGAACTAGGCCATCATCATATAGGCAGTTCATTGATTTTACACAATGTTTATACATCAGGCACGGATTGGAGAATTAGTCTTTTAGTTTTCTAATGTTTTTTCTTTAAAGATTTTTATGTTTTTAGCTTGAATAACATTCGCAAAAGTCTTTAAATAATACCAGGAAATGTTCTGAAATAGATAGATAGAAATAGACTAGGGTTGACTACTGCTAACTCTTTAAAGACTAATTAAAAATTTTAATATAATTCTTTTATTAAATAAATAAATAAACGGATGATGGAAATTATATATTTTTGGCATTGAGGATAACTTGACACAAAATACAGTCTCACTGTCAAAAAACTTAATAGATTTTTCATGTTCCGTTTCATATTTATAATTAACTATTTATTTAAATATTAATTGACAAGAATTGTGATATTTGTACTCGCAATTAAATTATATTGACATTTATTTCTGGAGATTATGTAATAACTTTTCTCTGATAATTGATTTTCGTAATAAATATTTGCATAAAAAATTCAATTCGACCTGAAGAAGGAGACTATCGTCTACGAAATTCCTTTGAACAAAAAAGGAAAATAGAAGAGGAACTAAAACATTCCTTATTAAACTTTCACGATAAGCCTAAATTGATTGAAGTCAAACCATTATAAATTTTTCTAGAAGTTCTTCATAAATAATTAAGGCCAACATTCTATTCCGTGCCTGTGCATCATTGCTTCACCAACAGTAATGGGGTATCTTAGGGCGGGCTAAGGTAGATCCATTGGGCATATGGTGGGTGCTGTGTCGTTGAAGAGCATTAGGGATGCACCCCCGTATATGTAGGTAAGTTGTTACGGGTAAAAAAGTAATGCAAGGGGGGGTGCCTACGAATCAATTGAGAGTGTATCGACGTCGAACTTGAAACTTACTTGCCGTTTGGATTCGCCACCCCTGTCTAAATCTACCTTCGCATAGGGGTGGTGGTAGGTGTGCAGAGGGTAGGTGGAGGGCTGGGTGAGGTGCGAGGCTGAATAGGAGAAATGCGGATGAGTGGGTGGTGAGCGCGATAGGGCAGGGTAGGAGGCGTAGTGATGACGCGATGGGGAGGTGGATGTTAATATGCCGGCTGGCATGGTGTGTGGGGGTGATGCATGGTATGTGGATGGGCCACCGATATTGTAGGAGGGTTGGGTGTTACTGTAGACGGGTCTCGAGTAGAGGTAGCTCGGGGAGGGCTTTCGATTCCCAAATTGGGGTGCAGGAGGCACATGTGTGTCGAAGATGCCGCCGTATGGGGGTGATGTTGCGTAGATGTTGGGGTGAGAGTAAAAGTTCGAAGACATTGCGTGTGAGGTGTCGAGCCACGTGGGCATCGGATGCTCAACACCGCGCCCGTACAGCGTGGGGTAGCTACCGCCGCCGAAGGAGCCGCGTCGCGTGAGTGATGATGATCGCGATAGTGGTCGCCAGCTATCCGGGCACATTGTACTACTCTGCATTGTTGGTAGGGAGTAGTAGTCACCGGCGGCCATGCTCGGGAGGCCGCCGAAACTGTAACGACGCCGCGGTGGCGGCGATCCTGGACCAAAGGCCGAATTGTCATAGGCATACGGTGATTGGTAGTGGAGCGGCGATCCACCACTGCCGCTCCCGAGTGTTCCAGCTCCGGCACCCAAGGCGCCCCCGTACAAATGACCCAATACATCGGGTGGCATTGGCGGTGAACTGCCACTGGCTAAGTTGCATGTCAACATCTGAAATTTGGCATGGCCCAGAAAGAGAGAAGAGCACATTTTTGTCACCCAAAACTCAACTGAGCCGCAATTTTAGCTAAAAATGTGATTTTCTCGAACTCTTACGCGAACGGGGCCCCATTTTCTTTTCATTTCATTTTAAATGCTTTTTTATTTAATACAAAAATCTCTGTTCTTAGCCGATTTTTGCGCGTCAATAAAACTTTTTTTTTCGATAGAATTTTGTGGTGATGATAATGCTTAAAAAAATTAAAAAAAAAAAAAATAAAATGATTAATTTACTTTCAGATGAGTTATTTTTTAAAAGAATTACAATATAAAAAAAATGAGAAAAGTGCTGAAAATATTTCTTGGAAATTAATAAAGTTTTATAACTGTTTTTGAAATTCATCCTAATAATGATTCAATGTCGCTCAATCTTAATTAATATGAACGATTTAACGTTTTAAACTTAATCTAGAATTTTATTTACGTGTATGACATAGAACTTCAAAGCTTCCAGCTTTTCCTTCTTTTGCAAAATTTCAATGTATTCCATATAGAATTTTTCAAGAATAAATTTCCAAGAAATATTTCATTATAAAAAAAAATATGTATAAGAAAGAAAAAAAATGTTCTGAGAAATTTATAAAATTCCCCAATAAGTTTTCCGTGTTGCTGGAAAATTCTTTTCTTTATGTGAAACTAATTAGAAAGATGACAAAGAAACAAAGAAAGAAAATTAAAGTGTTAACGTGTTAAGTGTTATGTCGTTCTTTGCGTGGGAAAAGCAAGGGTTATTTTTCCCCATTTTACCTTTCTTCACGCCAACAAGGTGCCAATTATTTTTTTTTATATTAGGTATTCTCTTTAATTAATTTGGGAGCCATCGTTCTTGATAAGTTTCGTCAAAAATCTCTTGCTATGTGGGCCTTTTTGACGAAAGAATTATTTTCTTTCCGCAGTCTTCGAAATTTTTACTCTCACCCGCTTTCATTTTTTTTTTACATTAAAAAGTTTTTCTTTTTTCTTTTAAACATTAAACTATATGCGCAAACATGATGAAAGATGAGTTTGCTTTTCTTTTTTTTTTAATTTATTTTCACTTTTAATAAAAAACACATTTTTCAGTTTAAAATCTTGAGAGTTTTGGTACACAGAAAAACGAGAGAGAGAAAGAACAAAAAAATTGTGATAAAATTGAAAGGAGAGCGAGAGATATACTTATTATTAAGAATGAGAAAATAAAGAAGAAAAGTAAATGAAAAAAAAACGAATGTGGTGTACACTAAAACACACATTTATTTATTTTATGTGCCCAAAATCAATCATTTCGAATTCAAGACACTGCTTTTAAAGAATGCAATGCGTGGCGCAAATAATAATTCTTTCGCCAAAAATAAATAGTTGGATAAAAATAGTATAATTAAAATACATAACTTATTATTAAATATCATAATTATAGCTGCTAGCATAAAGGTTTGTTTTTTTTTCTTTCATTTATTTTGGACTAATCCAAATCTATCTTCTTTTATTTGCATCGGAAAATCACAAATGGAACTTTTATTAATAAGAAAATAAATCTTTTTTTTTTCCTCCAACAAAAAACTACTCCAAGATAAAGAAATCAAATTTGAATTGTAAAGAAAATTAATTGTGAAAAATGCATGATATTGAAATTAATTTTGCGTTGCTTTATCCTCGTTCTTTTCTTTTTCAGCTGACTGTGAAAAAATTCTTTATGAGAGTAAAAAAAAACGAATATTTATGCAGAATATAATAAAAAAGTGAACATAATCAAATAGCAGCGCAACTAATAAACACAAAAAGTCGTATACAGAAAAATAAATAGAAAAAGTGAAAGAATTATGGGCACACATAATAAATAAATTTTTCATCTGTTTTATCACACATAAAATTCTTTTTGTAGCACTTTTTTCCCATCCCATATCAATTATCATCTATGTTGGATATATAATTTCAATGTTTCCCCTCATGAGTGTGTGACTTTTTTTTATTAATATTTTTGTTGGTGGTGTTGTGTGGTTGTTTTTTGTGAGGGCATGCTTTATTGGAAAATTGTAGGTAATATATTATGTATATACTTAGGTGCTTTGATCATTATGTGTAAGAAACAAAAGCACAAAGTTATGCCAATATTTTTAGTCGAAAGTTTAATAAACTTCTGGCCCTCAATTTTAACCAATTTTCCAGGGATTTATTTAAAAATTATAAAAACCGAAAACTCAAAATTAAATAAAACATAATTGGCAGTAAACTTCCCTCATCATTTGCATGTTTCTTACACAAAGATGATAATTTTTAAATACATAATCACAAATGTTTATAGTATATGACAAAAGCTCTGAAAGCTTATTTTCCTTGAAAATTCAAAAAGAATGCGTATAAAAGGGAAATTCTTTTGTCCAGGAGGTAAAAGCCATTTCGCAGGAAGACTTGCGAGGAAATTAATTATGAGAAAGCACTTACAGGGAAGAAAAAATAAATGGAAGGTAGGACGCATTTCTCAGTTCCTTTGCATCTCATAAAATGTTGTAAGTACATAAAATATGTACAAGGGGAAAAATTGCAGTACATGACTTAATTAATGAGCAAATAGGAAAGAAATATTTGCTAAAGAGAGAAGAAGAAAGCATGGTGATGAGGAGGAATTTTAATATAAAAGGAAGTGCATCTAACAAGTTAAAGTCTTCTATTGTTAGAAAATCATTCTATGTCCTGCCTATAACCCAATTTTGTACTATCTTTCGTATCTTTTTCATCCTTTTGAAACATATTTTATACATAACAAAATACAAGCACTCTGTTTCACACAAGACACACACTCAGGATGTGCTTAACAGGTACATAAAAGAGATGGTTTAATTGAGTTAAAACTAGAGTATTTTGTGTCTTTAGATTGTTTAATAAAATCTGAGATTTTTCCCAAAAAATAAATTTAAAATTTGTGGATTTTTTCTCTTCTCTAAAGACATCCAACAAATTAACATTAAAAGTTTAGCAAATAAAATTTCGTTTTTTTAGGAGTTTTATTTAATTTGTAAAAGTGTTACCTGTTTCTGTGCCATCGCCTGCATTTGCTGGAACATTTGACGCTCCTCCTCTTTTCCTGCTTTCAGGGAATTTCCCCAAGAGCGCGAACAAAAAAAAATGTAAAGTAAAACTTTTAATGGCATTATTTGAGATTAAAATGGCAAAAGCGCATGCAGGGATGGTTTCATATCTATACTCCTACTAAATTTAGATGGAGATTTTGCAGCAAAATTTCTCACATTGTGAAAGCTTTTCCGTGCTTCCAATTTTCCCAGTTGATTGTTATTGCTTCGAGCATGATTTTCTCAAAAAATGAATTCTTCAGAAAGTTCCCTTTCAAGCTCAAAAGCTTTCCTTATTTTTTTTTGCTTTATAAAATATTAGAGAAAATAATCAAGGGTGGATGTTTTCATGTACTTGATGTACGGAATTTCCATCTGGACTTTTCCTCCTTTTCTCAAACGATAAAAATTCCCACAATCGTTTGAATTTAGTAAAAAACATTAAAAATTACTCCCAGGAGAATTTCTCAGAAGTTGGAAAATACTTAATTAAGAGGAATTTTCTCATCCACAGAGAATGTAACCATCCGACTCTTGAAAATGTAATATGTTTCTTATGGCAAATGAGAAGCAATTTTTAGTGAGACTGCACAATATTTCCAATTGATTTTTGGGAATTATTTCGATACACTTACCCATACCCTTGCTTTGAAGCATCTCCAACAATTTTTTGATGCTCTCATCTCGTGCTTGGAGTGTCTGTTTCTGGGTTTCAATTCGCAATTCGAGTTCCTTTTTTTTTAATTGTAACACAAAAAGAAGAAAAAGTTGAATAATTAATTGCTTTAATTGGTTTTTTGCAGTGATTTTTGAGTAAAAGACGTGGAATTTTAATAAATTTTAGGTTATGTGTCTTCTGACACAAAAAGTCTTGACATTTTAAGGGTCTTAAGTGCTTTAAGATTAAGCACAAGATTTCAGTTTAGATTAGAAATTGAATAAAGGATATTTTGATCTCAAAAAATCCCTAAAAAAGAAATATTCTCAATTCAAAAATTTCTGTTAATAACAAAATGGCCACCAGGACGCCAAGTCTAAAGCAAACTTACAAGACAAATAAGTATAGGTATAAATAAGCTATCTTGCTTGCTTTTACACCTTTTACAATAATTTCAAAACTAAAAGTTCTCCATTTAATAGACTTTTACCCCATTTTGCGTATAAACTTCCATATCCTTTTATCTCAATGGAAAAAAAAGAACTATTTTACTCCACTAAAACTATAACCATCATGAATGAAAGGTGGTGGCAAAACTTCCTCTTTACAAAAGCCCTTTAAGTGGAGAGGGGGGTTGGCATTTATAATTCAATCATTTATATATCTAACTATACCTTAATAGTGTCTCTGAGGATGGCAATTTCTCTCGTGAGATGCTCATTTTCCGCATAAAGTTGCTCCATTTGATTCTGCATCTCAATACTAGGCTGTCGCATTCGCATCCGAAGTTCCTCCTCCAGCTGTCGCACCAGCATTGCTTGTTTCTGTGAGTATAAAACAATTAAAATGCGAGGGAGTTGATATGCGAAGGATTTGGAATGTGTGCTAACTGCACAAAAACTCACCTGATTCTCATTGTTGAGTAACTTCAATTGATCATTTATGAGACTATATTTAGCACTCTCCTCCTTCCGTAGTGCGCGCTCCTTCTTCAATTCCGGCGACCAGAATGTCTTGATGCTGTGCATTGAGCTGCCGAGTTTCTGATTCGTCAGATCCAGCTCACGCTTTAGTTGCCCCAATTCACGCTGCAAGTCCGTATTTTGGTGCTGTAGATCCCCAATGTAGGAGCGATCGCTCGTGAGATCTGTTGGTACAGAGAAAGCTCAGTTTAATACAAAGGGGACTGGAAAAGGGGGGATTTTACTCAATATGCCCGGACTTTGTCTTGCCGATCGCCCATACAACTCATCCTCGAGGTAGAGTCCGCGCTCGAGGCTGCGATCACGCGAACGATCGCGTGGCTCACGGATGGGGATGAATTCACGATCATGCGGATCGACGAGTCCTCCCCTGTCCAGGGATTGATAGCGCGTGCCTAGAAAATTAATTCAATTTCCCCATTTCTCTCTTCCTTGCCATCACAGATCACACAGAATAAGCTGGACTTACGGGTGTAATCCATGGCGTGCGAAATAGGCGGCCGGCTGGCACTTCTGCTGCGATGGTGCCCACCGCCAGCCGGACTTGTGGGCTCATCCATATCGCGGTAGTATGGGCTGCCCATTGCTGCAACGGAATTGTGGTGATAAGTGGAAGATTCGGGACCGTAATTCATTGGGAGGTAGGAATTGCCGGAACGTGAAAAGCGTAAGTTTCGTCCTAAAAGTACAAATCAATAGTATGGCAAACTAAGAACAAAATCAACCAATTACACAAATACAACGTACATGGGCACAGTGTGGTAATTCAACAGTTAGATTATTGTCTTTCAAATTACAAATTTATTACTACAAATTTTGAGCGTTAGATGTCGCTTAATGCATTTGATGAGTTTTTAGTTAAGGCATCAACCAAAAAAATTATTTATTCCAAATTCAGCAAATTCAGATGCTAATTTACTTTTTCTACCTGAATTTTTGATTGATTTTGTAAAAAAAATTGAACGTTGATCCTAGAAAATAAAAAAGAAAATCTTTCGCTTTCTACTATTTCTGAACCCCTTATCTAAGACACATACCTAATTTTCTTAAGTAAATTATATTAAATCGATTAAATTATTTTAAAATGCTTTGGTATCCAATTTTATACCATCCTCTAATTTCTGAAATGTTGCATTGTGTAGAGTAAAAATTAGAAAACCAAATAAAATGTATTAAAATTTAATTAAACCCGGAAAACACACAGCGACATCTGTGAACGGCGTACATCCATTACTTTTATTCTTTAATTGATGTTTTATTTCATTTACTATCAATTTCATCTCCACTGTATTACCACACTGTGTCACAATAATAATAATAATAAAAATTTTAAGGGAGCAACTAAAGGAAAAATTACTGCATAGAGGTTTTCTTTTCGTATTGTCTGCACTCAAAAAAAATCCAGAGAATGAAGAAGAAAGAATTATAATGCGTAAATATTAAAAATTTAGAAAGATTCTGGAGAGTAATTTGAGTTTGAGAGCAACAAAATGTGAAGAGAAAATTAATAGGTATGCATGATGTGGGACGAATTTTTGGGGTTTGTTTGAGCGAATGGGTGGGCTTAGTGGGTGGGCACTATATTGGGAAGGAGGTGGATTGAGGGCTTTTTTCTTTTTGTGCATTTTATTGGGGTGAATTTTCTCACCTATTGGACTTCCTCTCGTGCCGTATTCCCGTGACGGTGAACGATCAACTGTCGGGAGTTCGGTGATGCGGCGGGCTGAACGGCCAGGACTTCGTGCGCCAGAACTGATGGCCGGTGCTGAAGTGTAGGCTTCTCGAGACATAATACACCGCGGAAAATCCGCGGTTTATTTCTGCAATGGAAAGAAAATTGATTTTAATGTCATGCAACAGCCTCGCTTCGATAAAAAAAATCCACAAATTGATGGCAATTTTCCCAAAAAAAAATCATTTTCCATTTCCACACAATTCGCCTCTCCACAACACTGTTAACCTAAATTCTTAGTGCGACAGATTCTTTTTTTTTTCTTGGCGATGTTTTACAAGATTTTCTGCCTTTGGCATCTTCCCATTCTTTCGATTTTCTTGTTCTCATGGTAAATGCGAATTTCTTGTAACGGACAATAATGTTCTTGGCAACATTTTAGAATTTTTCCAGGACAGGGTTATTTTCTTTTATTTTTCCCTCACTCTCGATTATTTGAAAAATCCATCAGCAAACATTCCAATAAAATTAGCTCTAGTTTAGATGACATTTTGTTGAGAAAAAATCTAATTTTGTGGGAAATTATTAATCTATCAGAAAGTTTCAAAAACATGCAGCATAATCATGTAAAAAGTATAAGTACTGGACAAATATAATTTTTGTAAAATCATCCTTACTTAATTTTTCATTTCAATGTTCTGGCACTATCTCATCTTTCGCATAGCTTCGTTGGTATATGTATGATAATGCTGTGAGAATGTCAGCATAACTAACATGACATGTTGCGGTAATAAGAAAGTCATTTTCGGTTCATTCCCATCATCCAATGCGCCGCATGAGTCATTGCAAGACAGCTCCATGTGCCTTGCAATGCATTCGGAATTGTGGGTGGTGGTGGGTGGGTGGATAAATGTGAATATGCACTAACTGTGCTTATGAAGGGAACTTCCACAGTACAAAGGTATGGGGGTATGGGTGGGTGTGACAAAGAAGGAGGCTGACAGGAAGGGGATGTTTTTGCAAAACGGGTCATCAGCCACACGACTGAGCATTATTGCACCCGGCATTAGGTCGGGGGGTGTGAAAAGAAAATTCTCTGCACCCTCATATCGCGTAGGATAATCTCTTCAGGAAGACACACGGTGTTGCTTTACTTGACTGCACTGCACACCTCCTCTCCTCCGACTCTTTTGTCATCCCTCCTGGCACAAACAAATAATCTTCAAGTCACGTTGCTACCGTGAATTGGAGTTGCACTTCTCATTTTTCACTTTAATACATAACATACCTACATACTATGCTCCTCATTTCGCCTACATAACAGCTCATTTGCTGCAACAATCAGCGGACAATGCGCTCCGTGTCTTCATGAATTCATTCAACAATGCCACCACCACCCTTTACTGAAATTCAAATTACACCCTTTGTGGATTTTTTTTTATTACACCATGATTCCGGTGCAAAGAATTTTTATTTCTTCATCCTTCTGAAAAGAAAAGAATTTAACGATTTTCCATTCTATATAGCATTATTTAAAATCCAGAGATTTTCTTTTATTGCAGAGAAAACGATCTCTGTTGAAATTGCTTGATTCCATTCTTCTCAGCTATTTTCAAGAGAAACTACATATATGTAGGGGAGGGAGGTCAAATACTGTAAAATTGCAAGAAGAAAATCGGGAAGGAGATGATGTGAACTAAAGCAACAAATACTGACTAACCATTCCAACATCCATTTCCTGTCTTCACTCTTCATGATACCTTCCCTTCCCTTCACAGAATCATCCCTCATTTTTTTTTTGCGAAAGAGCTTTTCTCCACATTGTCCCCTCCTCCCCCAACATATGCAGCATACAATTTTGATACTCAAAAAGATGAAAACTCACGCGTGAAGGTGTGAAAAGAAAATCGTCTTTTGCCAAAGAAAAGCAAAGAAATCACCCAAATTCTATCGATTCTCTTCGCTAAAGCTTTGGGGGCACCAATAAACGAACACAAAAAAGGACATGGTGAGCTTTTTGGGGTGCTTCCCTATATTATGTACAGCAAAACTCTTCCCAGTATACATCACACATGCTCATATGACATCATTCCCCGCCACCACAATTTGTGTCATCCCCCTGGAGGCATGACTTTAGCTTTCGACAAACATCGCCCAGCTTTCTTCCCAAGAAGAAAATCACTGTGGCAAGTTTTTTTTCCTCCTTCTCCTTCTTCTTCCCTTCTTTCATGGACAATTTATATATTTATCGGGGAGATTATGTAAGGCTGTTGGGAAAACATGCAACTTTCCACTCAACGGAAAATCCAAAAGCACTAAATTTCTCATTCTCGGGGGATTTCTTACCAATATGTCTTAACCTTTCAGTTTAGTTGGCTATATATTGTGACTTACTTATATATTATTTTGTATTATATGTATGTATGCTTCGGGGAAAGCAAAAGAAAGTGCACAGGTATATTTTTTTCAATTTTTCTTTGCGTCAAATTCAGACAGTTTCGGAAATTATGGCTTCAATAATATTCTCTAAAAAGAAATTCTTCATTATTTCCTGTCATTGTTATTTCTTCAACATTTTTAATTGGGATTTTTATAAAGAATGAAAACAATTAATATTCTCAAAATTTATACAGAAATTCGGTGAAATTCAGGAAAATTTGCAATGGCTAATTAAAAGAAATCAAAAGGAATTATTTGTTAACCTGCAGGCCGCCAAGACCTTGGAACTTCCTTAGAGCGGCAAGGTGGGGTCGTTGAACGACCCCAAAAAGAAAGCCAATTTTCTCCCAAATTATACAACCTGGAGTTGTCGGGTTAGTGCCTATAGATTCCTTATATAGTCCTCTTGCCCCTTGCATAACTTTTCCACCCTAGAACACGTAGAAGAAGATATTAGGGAAAAACATTTTTCACTCATTTTTCACACTTTCTTCCTGAGAAATGTGCCACGAAGTTGACCGCAACTGCTATTTTTTTTTTCACTCTTCCCCATCATTCCCCTCGATATTTCTCGAATATTCTTTATTGTTTTACACATTTATGCTTCTAATAAATTATGTTTCATGTTGTTTATGTTACTTATTCGCGATAATTTTGACACTGAGAAGGAAAAGAAGGAACCCTTCAACCACATGATTTATAATGTGACTAACTTCATTCTAAGAAATTTTCCGCAGCATGGCCGTTACACCAATTTTTGAATTCCCTTCTTCTACATTTTCCTTAATAACTTTCCTTGTGGTGGTCGGATTGAGCTGAAATTTTTACACAACCTCCTCAGATAACCAAGGAACTTATTTCCAAAAGATGGGAACGCTAACTTTTATATTTATTAAGTTATAGCACGAAATATAGGGCTGAGGTCGTTCAACGACCCCGCTTGGCGGCCTAGAGGTTAAAGAAATTCTAATTAAAAATTCTCAAGAAAAGAAAAAGAATTTAAAGTGAAAATTGTGAAAATTCAACAGATATCTCTTTGTATAAAATCCCTAAAGCGGAATTAATATAAAGTTCTGGATTTTATATATTGGTGGTGTGGAAAAATTCTTAGAATATGCAGACAATTTGTAAAAAAGAATGCACAACTTTGTATTCATTACAATCTCGCGGTGCCTTTCAATCGATCTTCTCGTGGCTTATGGGTTCGATGGAAAATTTACTTTGAATTACGAGGCTTGTGGATTTATTTTTCAACTCTCGCTTTTTTTTTTGGTAGATAGGTAGCTATCTCTGGGCTTTGAGTACGTTTTAGAGTTGCTTTCAGAAGCACACCAGCTCTTGCTTTTTTTATTCCTTCAATTTTCTCCCCCTTTCGGTGTAAACTCGCTCTCCATGTGGTGTGTCTGGTGTTTTCACAGAGTGGGATATTTTTAGATTTTACTTTCACAGTGATTTTTTCCATGGTTTCTCCGAACCCCATCTCATAGCCATTTTTTTCGCGCGCGCCACAGAAATCAACAAGCTTGTTTAGCGGTTTTGTAAATATGCGGTGAGTGATCCGAAAAAACGTGAGTTGCACAGAAGATTAGCAAATTGCAAATTCTCAAAAGGGCGATGAGGGTGGAGCACTCTCACCGCACAAAAACACACACTTTGTACATTATCACCCCCTTGAGGGTGACTTTTGTGTATACTTAATCTCACAACGGTGGAAAAGCATGGGGGCGGTTGGGGTGGCAATGGAGGTGATTTTGCCACAGAAGAGAAAGCTAAAATGGGATTACGCTAATTTGTCGCTTCAGAAGAACGCATTTTTAATTAATTCACCAGCCAAGCAACAAACTCAAAGTTTATTATTCTCTGCGCCACACCACTTTTTTGTGCCGCCGGAGTAATCTGATATAGAGGAGAGTGAAGTGAGAGAAAAGAATGGAAAAAATCTTCATGTGGATTTCCATTTCACAAATAAATTCCATGGACTCCCTCTTTGAAGATTCACGAGACGAGAAAATCGTTTTAAGCGCCAATGTGATAAATAAATTATTAAACGGCTCCATGAGGAAACTCTCGACGCGACTTGCTGGCCAAGAATAGGCTTCTTCTTCTCTTCAACTCAAACCACACGACTTTTTTTTTAATATACATCATGTTGTATATTCTCCACTCGTTCTGTGTTGCTGCCTCACTGTCTCGAGCAATTCTCCGAGAACATGAAAGAAGTTACCATGAGCGGGAGCCAGAATGGCGGAGAAAGGGCGTATACTGTAAATCTAAAGTCTCATGAAGCTCTAAAGAGTTGCTTAAAACTATGCGAAAGAGAAAATTTTAATTCTTTGATTTCTTTTCTATTATTTGGAAAAAAAATCATTAAAATCCGCTGAGAAGAAGCTGAGGAAAAGAACAATTAGTGTTTGAAAGTGTTAAACCGGATGCAGAGGAAAAATTCAAAATGGCGTCAATTTAGGGTGATTTTTATTTTCATTTAGCGTTTTTTTTTTAATATCTCTTTGGTATTTGAAGGATCCTTAAAAATGGTTAAACTACCTACCCGATTAATTTTCCCACCCAAAATGAAAATAGCACAAAGAAAATTAAAAGCTCCGCCGCATAAAATCCTCCCGGCTAACATCTCCACATCAATTTTCCAACAAGCCAAATGCAAATGAATCTCATGTGAATTCTTGCTCACCAGATCTCACAAAATGACGTACGGAAAGACGAAGAAAAAGGCACACAACGTATCGCTTGATTAAATCTCTCCACTTGACTGAGAATTTTCTCATTCTAAAGATGCCAAGAAAAGCCCGGAAAATGGTGTGAAAATTTCTTCTCAATGCAGTCAATAAATTCTCCTTGGGGAGGTTGAGAAAAAAATAATTCTCACTTCACATGTTGCGGTGTGTGTGTCCTCATGACCCGGCTTTTTCTCATATATTGTTGCGAATGACCCAGAAAAATTTTTATGAATGAACTTATGACCCTGGTGGAATTTGAAAGAATTTTTGCGAGCAATTCAAGCAATTTTCACACTAAATTATCTCACAAACCTTCATCATATATGAGAAAATGGAGACAAGTCCACCACCTCCCATTTGCTTGATATCCCTCCCGGGTGGTGACCTCGAGTCTGAATCCTCCCACTCAATGAGAGTGGGTGATATATGAAATTTATTAAATTGCTGCACAACTGTGCCCCAAATACACAACCCTTTCCAAATCCCACCCAGTGATTTTGGGGTGGATTTGTGCTGTATATATGTATGTAGTGTCGAATCCCCATTGAGACTTTTCTACCCCATCCTCCGAACTATTCTTCAAAATGCATGGTTGACTTTTATAGCGTCTCCATGGGATGGGGGAAATTTTTCTGGTCCATTTTTTTGGGACACACACACACACTTCGCAGCCACATGCCCTTTTGTCTCCCCAAAAATGTGTAACAGAGAGACAGATAAAGGGAGCCCATAATGTGCTCCAAAGTGGGTCATTTGCCATACTGTGTGGGTCAATGAAACATTTTCCAACCACTTGCCAAGCGGAAATTCTACCACAAATCACAAGACTTTCCCATTGGAGCACTCCCCATCATGCCATCTTTATGGGAAAAACTCCATGTCCCATGGAGATCATTTTACGTCTTGTCGCAACTGTATTTATCTGCGGATGAGATTGTAAATTGAGTTTAGAGTTACAGTAATGACAAAACAGTTGAGCTTTTATGTCCTTAGATTTTTTTTTCTTTAAATTAATGGAGAGACGTGCTTTTTCCTTTATATTTTTTTTTCATTATTTAGTAGCATAACATTTTCCTTTCCCTCGGAAAAAAAATTTAAGATTTATTTAAAGAAAAAAAATTCTATATTTTAGTTATTTCAATGTATAAATTGACTTTAATAACCCCGACTCTATAGGTAGGTAACTGACGTACAGGGCTTAAAGAGATTTACTTTTATTATTCCTTCCATGCCGAGTTTATCAGCAATATTCCTTTTTTTCTTTTTCGCTCAAACATTATATACATATATCAACAATGGAGCCTAGCTGTTTCCGGAAAAATCTCTGGTTGAAATATTTTTAATCCATCCGCAAAAAATCCCATTATTATTATCTCACATCGCGGATGACATGGGAAAAATTTAATTGAGAAAGCTTCGGGAGAAAACAGAGTGAAAAAAAAAAGGAGGAAGAAAGAATTTTTGTTGAAGCTGCGTTTGACATATGACCAGGCGCCTCCACAACATCAGACGCCTCCACTTGGTCTCAATTTCCCATTTATCGCAATTTAGGATGGAAAACGGACGCGTGGGGGAGAGCGAGAGGGAAAACATTACGCATTATTGGGGTCACCCTTAAACTGATTATATTCGTCATCATCTCCAGAAAATTCAAACATGATGCGGAGCTTTTATTCACTCCCATTTTCTTTCCTTAACTCACCCGCACCTCCCGCAATTTCCCTTTTTCGTGCCACCAGAAGTAAAATTGTACACCAGCTAATGAAAATAAACATAATGCTCAACCCTGCCCTTCATTCATTTTCCAGTAGGTATATGTATGTATGTATATAGCTATTATTAGTGCCTTTTTTCGAGTAAATAAAATATAGAGACGGTATGGGTACTTAACAATAAAACGGAACGCGTATATATGAATTTTAAGTACTCTGTGGATTTACACGCAAAACACGATGTTTTCCACCCATCCTCCGCCCCCTTCCGCTTATTGCCAACAATGTAAATTTTTCCCTCTCTCGTTTAGGGTGAATTTTCCACGTGAATGTCCAACACATATCACCAGGTGCACGTACATCAATCACTCCAAATAGACATTTTACGCTTAAATTTAGAGATAGGCACCAAAAGGGAGACAGGGAAATGTGAAAAATAAAACATTAAATTCAAAATGATTTAAAATTCTCAAAAAAAAACGTAAAAGTCAATAAAGAGGAATTTTCATGAGTGAATTTGCAAATAAGCAAACCCCTCTCTTCCAATAAATACATACATAACGACCTAAGAAGTATAGCATAAGAGAAAGAAAATCTAATAATAGAAGAGGAAAAAAATCATAACCAGAGGTTAATGCTGGCTGGTGAGCAAAGTCTCTGGGTAATTGATTTCATGTGTGTGTGCGGTTCACAAAATCATTGGATGACTCTGAAATACAATCCACAACGAGTTTTTCCGTATAAAGTGGGTGGCATGAAATCGATATTCTCCATCTCGTGATGGCTTCGAATTCTTCAATTCATAAGAATCTTGTAATTGGTTTCTTAATAGAAAATTATTCAATCATTTTGGATTGGCATTGTGTAAGACATACGGGCATTTTATCAATTGATTTCATCGGCAGAAGAAACTTTTCCACATGTCGTGCTCTACAAAGCGATTTTCCCCACAATATGCGTCAACAGTTGGTGGACATAAAGTTTGTGATTGAAAAGTTTCTTCTTTGTCAAAAACAAAAAAAAAGAAAAAGAGATTGTTGTGCAAATTGTAGGGGTAACTGGGGTAAAATGGTGAATTTGAAAAAAAAATAAAAATTAATAACTCAAGAAGCATTGGGAGATAATCTGTCTAATTTCGTCAGTAGTTGCACTTTATACTCCTGCCTAAACCTAGAAAGTTTCATAACAATTGATTCAATATTTTGGCTTTTATTTGAAAAACAAATTTTTCGAACCTCAAAGTTACTCTGACCACTCAACTACAAATTCAGTTTTGGCGAAATTCTCTGCAATATTTTGATCCAAATGCATTTTTAGACAGAGTAACTATTGCTAAACACGAATCTAATCTGAATTTTCCGAAAAATATTCCGAGTTTTCTCGTAGAACACTGATAGTAATAAGTACCATTTGGAGCAAAATGGTGAATTTGGTGCTTTTTTTTAAAAAAACTTTTAAAATTTTTGAAAAAATAATTTCCCTTAATTAGTATTATATACAATTTGGGATGTTTAATCACTTACTATTACCAATTTTTATAAACCAAAAAAAAGGCAATTCCTTAAATTGAACGTTTTTTTTTAATTTTTTGTATTATTTTTATTAAAAAAAAAAGTTTTAATTGGTACACAAATCTCTCATTCTCAATAGATATTATAGTGCCTTGCTAAAATAATTTCATTAAATTAAGATTAGGGAACAAAAAACGCAATTAACCATTTTACCCCAGGATTTTTGGAACAGGCAAATTTGGAAGGGTTTGGAAAATGGCCTGAAAAAGCATTTTCCCATTGAGATAGAGAAAAATCGTCTGAGACAAAATTGTAGCTCGGAAAATTTACTATAAGATAGTTCTCATGGGAAATCTCAAATATTTCCATGGAACTCAGGAAAAATTATCTCCCAAAAATTCACCGAATTACCCCAGTTTCCCCGAATGTTAATCTGCTCTTACATAGATTTACCTTTTAACCTATAATTTAGAGTTCTTAGAAATTGATAATAAATTTGCTCTAAAGTTCAACAGATTCTTTGCAAAGATTGATTAACCCTTAGAGGATTTTTTGGCCATCGTGGGTAATTCGATTTTTCAAATTGTCGCAAAATAAAATCTATTTAGTCGTTCATGATATATACCAGACTAACAATTCTTTCAGGTGCGCGAAAAGAAAACACAAAAAAAGGTTTTTATTCTAAAAGAAAATATTGAAAATTGCTGGATAACTGATATATCAAAGCTGTTCCTTTAAAGAAAATTTTTCATTCACCAAACAGGGAATGATCATCAATAATTTTTTTTCAATGAAATGATGGAATGTACATTTTGATATAAAGCTCTTCCTTCATGGCATAAAAATATCTCAAGCTATGTGGAATAATGGCGTTCCTTGAACCCTCGCAACTCAATTATTCAGTGTTCTTTCGATTTTGCGATGGTTTTGTGAGTTGAATTGTTATCATGGATGATGTAACTAAATTCTCTCAGCATGTCTTTGCAACTTCCTGTTTTTACTTCATTTAAAATTGAATCAATAAAGTCTTCCTTCTATGTACGTACACACAGACATATATAGCACTCGAAGACACTTTCTTCTTCCCGTTGAAAATTCATCCATTGTATGTTAACTCCTAAAATGTGAATGAGTTGGAGGATTCTTTTTTTTTCAATGAAGAAATTGTGTGAGATATTCTTAGGAAATTCTTCGGTATTTTCCTTCGAATTTTCTACTCTTTTTTTTCCCTTCGTTCCTTTTGCTCTTTTTTTTGTCCCCAATTGATATCACTTGCACGATGATTTATTTATTAATGGATTCTTTTCCAATTGACTTCTGGGAAAAGTTTACTTGGACAGAGGAGGAAAATGTTATTGAATGAATTGTGAAATGAAGCTGCAGTAATAATATAATATGGGGGAAAAGGAAGGGAAAGAAAGGGAATAAAATGTAATTTTGTTTAAAAGAAATTCCCCCATTCAATGTCCCAGATTTATTATTTTGTTAAATCCACCTCAATTGATCTATTTAAAGCATATTACACGTTATCACATTAAGAGGTGGGATTAATGTTATTTCAAATTTGCGAAAACCAACACCAAATTGGATTTAATGGAAACATTCAGATACAACATTTGGAGGGCTTTTGTGGGTGAGTGGGTGGAGAATGGAACGTTCAAATATTTGCATATTATGTGGTGTTGGACAGCCACAAGAACCTAATAAAATCACAAATGGATTATATATTTTAGAGAACATTTTGTATATACTTACAGCAAGTGAAGTCAGACTTTCTAGCGGCATTATCTCCCGAATATCCACACGTTGCTCTCTAATTTATCTATTTGAGTGTTTTCTCACGATTTTCTCGTGATTTTCCTCAACACTTTTCTCCTCTTTTTCACTTCCTACACACTGGCTTGTGATTTATTTTCTCCCACTACTGCTGAGGGTTGGAAGAAAGGAAGACATGAAAAAAGTCCTCTCAAAGTAATTTTCAGGACACTTCTTGAGCTTTTGCTTCTTATAATTTTCCCTGCTGATTTCTCACTTCCCCTAACAAATCATCTTTCTCCACCCCCATCCACCCACTAATATCCTCATTTTTCTACGCTAACCAGGATGGTGCAGAAGATAGCAACAGAGGACGAGACCTCGGGCGACAAATGTCCCAAGAATACAACACGATAATAAAAGAGAGAGAAAAAACTAATACAATATTCAATATCAATCGTTTTCCCGCATAAAATCATCTTTGCAATGTGATTTTCTCATGCTTCACTACCAGCTATTTTCCTCATGTGCCTCTCTCCCTCTCACATGTGAAAATTCATTGGAAAATCTCTGTGAGTGTTCTCCCCCCCCCCCCCAATCTCATAAAATATCCGTCTTTATATGGGAAACACCAAAAGCATCTCCACCAAAAATTTCAATTTCCACATTACCCCTAAAAAGAAGTAAACATGTGTGTTATGAAGAAGTTTCCACGCGAAAGATGGATGTGAGGGGAATTTTAAAGTTACATGTATACCTCCTGAAAGACAACTTGCCGAAAATTTTCCCACAACTTTATTATTGCGTTTTGAGTACCCAATCACTCTGCGATGAAATTGTGTTAAACGTCCTATCTTCAAGCTGTGTCACACATTAAGAAATTATCCCATTCACTTCACGTATACCACGGGAAAAATTCTAAAATTATGCAAGAAAAGTTCAATTAAAATAAATTCTTTTTAAATGTTTCTTTCCCACCTGTTGGGAACTTAAAATCATCTCCAGGAAAAGTTTTTCAGGAAACTCTTTAGGAATGATTTAAAAATTTTCTGTAGCCCTTGAAGAAGGGTTGAAATGGATTGAAGGTGCGAAGAATTAAATGTTTTTTTTTTCGTAAATAATTTATATTGTTTGTCAAATCTGTCAATTTAAAAATTTTTTTTGTAAAAATCTTCTATTTTAATTTTCAGTTGATGCTCAAAAGTACGAGCTACATAGTAAAACGGCTCAAATTCGAAATTGTAAAATTTTCTATTAGTTCTTTAAAAATTTCCTTGCAGTTCTTGAATTAAATTTAAAAATCGTTCTATAGGTAAATCCAGTGTAATTTCTTAGCTAATTTTCGTTTATTTTTTCTCTTAAAATCTATTTCTACAAATAAGATGTATTTTATCCCGATATTTATTAACACGTGCCGGAATTTTAATGAACATAATTCGGGATTCAATTTAATATTAATCCGTTTATTCTATTTTTAATCTCCGCAGAGACGTGATGACATTTTCTTGAGAAAATATACAGAAAATTTCCAATTTGGCGCCAAAGATGAGACACATCTGTGCATCTGGAAGAAATGTTTTTTTTTTTTTAAATTCACCCTCACATGTGATTTCTAGGAAGCAAAGGGGATGAAGCGCGGTGATCAGGGGAGGGAATGGGGTGAATGGACAGAGAGGTGATGAATAATGGGAAAATTATAGAGTCCAGTGAATGTATAAAAAAAAATGAAACAGAGTCCGTGTGTCCAATCAACGCGCCCGTGAGAGCTTTACACCTTCATTGGAGTCACACGAGCTGCGTTACGAGGATGGGTGGATTGCCCACCCACCCCCACACCTCCTCTCCATGGTTTGGGGCCCATTTGTGTGAGAGGCGCCCTCGTGAGAGAGAGAGAGAGAGTGAGAGAGAAGAGAGCCCCTTGGAGAGTGAGAGAATTTCAGGAGAGAGCGCGAGAAATGGCACAAATTGACACGAATCGATATACACT
The DNA here is from genome assembly GCF_024334085.1 of Lutzomyia longipalpis. NCBI lineage: Eukaryota > Metazoa > Arthropoda > Insecta > Diptera > Psychodidae > Lutzomyia > Lutzomyia longipalpis. The sequence goes on from NC_074707.1 coordinate 50,136,377, forward strand.
ATAACAATTGGCTGCTTGGAATTTTCACTACGAGGGCACACACGCAGGAAAATGGATTTTATGGGCGCCACACTTGACTTTTCCCCCCACGAGCCCCGGGAGTTTTCCCATCACAGTGTAGAGGCAAGAAAAAATTCCCTCATTGAATTTTCTTTTCAGACCCCTTTTCACGATATATTTCCATTTGTACGCCTCCCGAGAAATTAATCTTCCACCCTCGCGCTAAAGCTCATGTACGCGCGGGGAAAATGTGATGGAAAACCCACCATGGTGAAAAAATATTTCCCAACACTTTTCCATTTTAACCCCATTTGCATTTTATTAATTCACTTTTTTTCTACAATTCCACACCTCTTGTGGATTTTTCTTTGTGGAAAAATTAATTTTGTAGTAGTAGATACATTGAGGGTGAAAAACTACATATAGTCCATCGTCGTCCATACTGTGGGGAGGGTTGGAGGTTTTTTTGTTCATAAAGGAGTGGGAGGACTTTTTTCACGCTTGAAAATTTATGAGGAAAATCAAGGAAATTTTCCTGGTGAGCATTAAAAAGCACCAAAAACAACCCCTAAAGCACTTTTATGTTACACATCCTACCACCCAGAGAGGTTCCTTTGCAGCTTTTCCGTGGATTTTTCGCCCCCAGGTTGGGTGCAAAAATACAGGGGTGGGGGAGACATTTTTTTCATTCACCCAGAAAAGTTGCAGCCCCTTTTGGGGCTACACACAGCACTACCCATAGAGCCCCACGAACACTTTTCCACTGCCAAATTTCTCAAAGCGCTTTTTCACTGTCTCGGAAAAAAGACTTTTCTTCTTCCACCAACTTTTTTTTCACCACCGCACCAGAACTTTTCACTCACAATCCCAGGTTCTTCGTCACGGAAAAAACCCTCTACAGCACACAATTCGTGTCCGTGGCGTGAAAAATGTCCCACGGGGGCTCTCTGTGGGGGCACCTACAGCCTGTGGGGCTCCTTTTCCACCAGAGAGGGTTTCACTTTGTGAATTTTCTTCCACTCTTTTGCACTTGTTCCGCGACGACGAACTGATTCTGGTGCACTTTTCCATCCACCAACAGTGGTATCGAGTGGAGAGGATCAATGAAAAAGGCCCCAGAGATACGACGTCGGCGCACTGGGGGCTACGTTGGGTGGCCACGGCTCTCACGAGCGACTCTCTTGCCTCATTAAGCTGAATGGAGCCCCACACGGGTAACGTCTCTCCTCCAACAGAATTATTATTATACTCATTCAATCTCCCTCTCGCACTATGGCCTTTTGCCACCATCAGGCAGCAAAGTGAGCTACATGAGACTCCCACAAAATTTCCATGTTGTGGAGAGAGCGAATGGGAACAGTTGAAGGGGCCTTGGGAGCTCAAATGGAAACATTTCCTGGATTTTTCCAAATTTTCCTGTTAATTCTAATTCATATTAAATGGTTAAAAGTTAATTGTGTAAGGGAAAAATTTCAGAATTAATAAAAAAAATGATTTTTTAATCAAGTAAAATAATCAAGAAGTTTAAAGTTTGTTAAGAAAAAAATAAAACATTTTGGAGGGAAGAATTTGGCGCCAAAAGTATCTCTGCTTGCTTTCTGGTCAATTGGCTCCGCTGAGAACGTTGAGTGTCTTCGCTAAAATCGCTGAAAAAAAGAGATTCTCAAACTTTGCAAGCGATCTATGCAATCTTTCACATCTTTCATATTCCCAAGAATATTTTTTCCAATAAATATAAATCGAAGAATTATTTTTAAAAATTTCAAAGTACTGTTACAGAGTAAAATAGAAATATTTTACTTTGTCTGAGTCCATAAGATTGGCAAGAACTCAGTACTTAAAGTTTCAAGAACATTGAAGAAATATTCGGATCTCGTTGGAAAATATTTTAGCAAAAGCATCTGCGTAAGATCGAGGAAACATTTGCATAAAAGATCACAAGAAAATTTTTTATAAGATCGCGAATGTATTTGAGTGAGATCGCAACAACATTTCAAGAATATCGCATCCAAATCTGCATAAGATCGCTACAATATTTTATTAAAGAATCACAAAAATGATTTTTTTGCGATTGCATTGAAGCGATTTTGAAGGAAAGATCACAATTTGGCCGAGAAAACTGCTCCAAGATCGCAATAATTACTCGCCTTCCATTCTCAAACATTGCACTAATACATCGAAGAAATTATGGGCCATATGGGCAGGGCACATCTTATGGGCAGACAAATGGCGTGGCGCATTAAAAAGACATTCCCGCAAATTGCGCGCAATTCTGAAGAACGTACAACAGGTTAGTTAATTGATATTTAATTGAATTAAATTATTGAGCTTTTATACACAATTTACAAAAAAGGCATTTTACAGCGATTTTAAATTGAGATTGAAATGAACATTATGAGTTGGGGGCCTTACTTTTAGTCAGTCTTGAGGTTTCCACACTAATTGGGACAAAAGGGCGGCATTTTTTTTTTTGTAAGAAATAATTAATTTTTCTTTATTTTTTTTTTAAATCATGAATTATTCTATTTTTTTTAATCTTTCTTTCTATCAGAATTTATTAAAAATCGGGTCAAATAATTTATCAAACATTTAATTTCAAAATAAGGTATGTGTCTTGGATGAAGAATCCCAATTAGCGTGGATTTATTTGACTTAATACTCATTGATAAAAAAAATTTTACAAAAAATACTGCATGTGATCATTGGGAATGTTTTTTTGGAGGGCAAGAGAGCTCCTTACACCGCCGAGAAGATGCACTTCCGGCTACTTGCACGTATACTCTTCGTAGTGTTCATGGCAGATGTCGCACTGTACGTGGCAGCACCACTGGAATTTGCACCTGCACTGCCAGGTGCGGTTTATTTGGTGTGTATTGTAGCCGCGGCCGCAGCACAGTAAATCACAGCCTTCGATGCCACGCGCCGTGCGGTTGCAATGGCGCCCCATGGTGCCAAGGGAGCCCAAATGGACGTCGCGTTCGCAGTAGTTTGGCGACGGCTGGAGGTAGACTAGTTCGAGACGCTTTGGATGCTGCGCCTTCTTCAAATTAACCGCCATGCGGCCTTTTCTGCAAAGGAAAATCATCGAAAATTAAGATTAATTCAAAGAAGGAATATTTCTTTACTACAAAGCTATTTTTTTTAACCTTCTATTGACCAGCACGAGTTTTCCGTGCTCGTGAATGGCCATCACAGGTCGTGAGCGGCTGTACTTCTTCATGAGAACATCACCCACAGTCTGTAGGGTGGGTAGGCTCTTCCAGCATGTCCGCATAACGCATGAGCCACTGACCCCATGGCATTTGCACTCAGTCCGTAGAAGATTCTTCACCAACTAAGAAAAGAATATTAAGCCTTTATGTAGGGGTCACAACCTCACGCTAATGGATTCAAATCGTAAAACAACCCGCAGAAGATGAATGACAAAATTAGTGGTGAGATGCTAAAATTCCATGGAGCTCCACATCATTTTCCCATTCACTTCCATATGCGAGACAATTAGATGAAAGAGCTCACCTTTCTTCCCACACGGTTGTTGTGCAGATTCATTAAGCTTCTGGCATCACCCTCAATTTCACGGGCATCGAGGAATTTCCGGGCAAACTTCATGCCAAAGCTTATATCTGCTGAACAGCCGCCCCATTTCCAATCCTTTAAATTAAGAGAGAATTCAGTCAATAAAAGATTTTTTCTTACAATAAAATTTTTTTTTACCTGGTTTTGCAGGGAGAGCGGTGCTCGATCACAGCCACACAGTGAAATGTTACCTCTTGCACATGCAGCTACAATTGCATGGACGGCACCCGCACTGGCGATGGCGTACGTAAATGCTGCCTCTTTGGATCCTGCCGACCACATACCAAAAAAATGTACTGGTAAGCTGACCAAGCTTACGGGAGCTGTGTTTCTTTCAGTGTACCAATTTTGTGAGAGCAAACTAGAACGCGAATTAATTTAAATACGCGCAAAGTCTGGAATAGTATTAAAGTCATACGCTAATAAATTTTTAGAAGGCCATATCTCGAGAACGGATCCATAGATTTTCATAAATTTTTTTTTGTTTGAAAGGTCTTGAAGTCAGCTATAACATATCGAAAAATGAAAAAAATTTATGTCGCCATTTTCGAAAAATTCGAGTTCGAAATTTTCGAAAACTTTGTTTTCGATTTTACCGCCTCTTGCCGACATTTTTCGAAGTTGTAATGTTCTAGACATTTGTAGGGTTTCACGAAACCTTTCATTTGCGCTTGAGTTGATCAAGATCGGACATGTAGAACCCGAGATATGACATGCCAACTTTGGAAGGCTTTATCTCGAGAACGGATCCATAGATTTTCTTCATTTTTGGCATGAAGCTAGATAATATGGTCAGCTACAACATATCAAAAAATGAAAAAAATTTATGTCGTCGTTTTCGAGATATTCATCGAAAACTCATCGAAAATTTTGTTTTTGATTTTTGGCCCCCTAGCGGTCACTTTTGAAACTTCGGATGTTCTAGAGAGTTGTAGGGTTTGTTGAGATCTTTCATTTGAACCCGAGTTGATCAAAATCGGTCAAGCCGTTTTCGAGTTATGGTCGATTTTCGATGAAAAATTGTGGCGGCCATATTCACTAAACGGCTAGACCGATTTTCGAAAATGAGGTATCGTTGGAAAGCTCTTGATGGCCCCTACAACATATCAAAATTTCAGCCCTCTAGCTATAATAGCGGCTGAGATATAGCGAAAACAAAATTTTGAGGTTATTCAAAATGGCGGACGCGGGGGTGGGGGGTAAAATTTGACGTCATAATCTGACGTCTTCCAGTCGACTTTTAAACTTTGCCGTTTACCGCAAGTCTCTATCTATTACCGTTCTCTTGCAATTTAGCAAAAGGTTCCGGACGGCCGGCCGGCCGGCCGGCCGGCCGGAAAAAAATTTTTTTGGCGCATACGTTTTTTGGAATGTGGGGACCATAATTCGTGCTCATCCCAAGTTTGATCCCGATCTGACGACTTTCGATTTTGCTCGGTACACAAAAGCTGTGTCTGAAAGAAACACAGCTAAAATACAACATATTAGCTAATCTCTCTGGGGCAAACAGCAGGTGAATTGCAACACTGTGTGGACAAACTTCTGCTGCTGCGAAAAAAATTGGCATTTGCAAACGAAAGTTGCAGCAAAAGTTGCAACGAGAATGGAAGAGACGAAAAATTTGAATAAATCAAAATATGAGCGCGAGGTTCTTTTGAGTTTTTGACGCTCTCAGGTTGCCGAGGCACATTGTAATTTATTGGATTTCATCTGTTGTCGAGCTAAAATATTCGCGGCGACATTTTATTTATGGAACTACCATATAAATATTGACAATTTATTGTGGACTAAAAGACTTTGCCATTCAGGTGAAAGAAGCAAACAGATCTCTTTGCATAATTTATTGGTAAATCAGGACGATTCACATACAACTTTTTGTGTCATCATATTTTTTTCTACCTCCTCTCGCATTGTCAATAAACATATTGCAAAAATGTCGCGCGGACAGTCTTTTCTTGCCATATATTGGTCTTTTTTTTTCATTCTCGGGAAGTTGCTTCATTCGCGTGGAATTCTCGCAAGAGAATATCTGAGCATAACAACCACAAATGAAATCACAAGAGATGAAAATATTATGCTTTAAATTATATTAATAGTAATGAGATGAAAAGAATTTTGGACAAGTCCGCCTTGATGGGTTGAGGTGGATAAAATATTTACGTTACCCCCTTGTAGGGGAAAAGGAATTGAAAGAAAATAAAAACGAATATTTTTAAAATAACTCGAAGCTCTTTTTTTGTCTCTTCGTCGGTTTTATCTTAAAATTCTTCATCCATTTAATTTATTTTGCAAGCTTTTTTTTTTTGCAATTTCTATCAAACGGTCAACAACGATTGAAAGTTGATTTCACGGTGATTTCCAATGTGCTTTTAAAAACAGATAAGAAATACATAACAAAGTGACACCGCGATTTTTTTCTCACGTTTCCCACATTTATCAGTTTACAATAAAATCACTAATAGAGTGGAGTAAAATTTGAATTTTAAATGCATCCCATGAGGTAAGATTTTGGGTGAGAATTCCATATATTTTGAAGCCGGAGGAAAATCCCTGCATGTGTGTGAGAATCCCCCAGAAGAAAAGACTAATAATTCCCCCCGTATTTGGGGATAGAATATTATTAAGAATAATAACGCGAGAATTAATGGATTGTCGCGCATTTATTCCTTTCTAATCGAGAATGTCGCACGGCTTAGAAGAAGATGAAAAAAAATGATGGAAAATATTTTATGTTGTGTGCAGGAGAAATAGAAACTCTTTAATCCTAAAGAACATTTTTACATAATTGCTCAGAGGGTGGGCAGTTGTGGGATTGTGGATATATTTGTTGTAAATTAGCGCCCCAGGATACCCAACCACTGATCTCTCTTTACTCTCTGCATCTTTTTTTCTACATACTAAATTGTTTGACTTCAAGGAGAATATCAATGATCTTATAAATGATTCATAATCTTCCATATCTTTGCTCATTATTGATTTCTTTCATACGCACCAAGAGCTTTTTTATCCCCTTTATTTGGGTCTTTAGGTAAGACGTGTGGAATTTCCGTTGATCAATTCTTCTCAATTCAAAATTTGTTCAACAACTTAATAATTACACTACGGAGAAGAACTCGTTTTCGTGGAAATTTCTTTAAGAAACACGCGAATTAACTTTAAGAAAAGAAAACCTCTCATTGAACAATTGAAACGCAACAAAGTTACATAAAAAGAACAAGCAAAGAAAACCATAAGAATAAAATCAATATAATGCAAAAAATAACCAAGATAAAGACCCCTTTAAACGTGAAAAGAAACAAATCAGCAATGAATGGTTCACAATGAAGAAATAAAATCAGGTGGAGGAGGATTTTTCGGCGAGAGATAATTTACTCTCTCACTTTTAATTTTTTTCCAAGCCCAACAATGGCCCCCAAAATCCCCCTTTGTGTCAAAGAAATTGATTTTGCATGCAAGAAATTTTCGCCAAAGGCGGAAAAGTATTCTCTGGCTGCACAGCAAGGGGTGGATAAGTAACCAAATTAATCATGATCACCCATATTTGTAATTTTGTATTGAAAATATTTATTTCTTCTTGCAAATCGTGTTGTAATAAATTCAAATAAATTGTTATAGTTTCAATGGAGGCGCCTGGTAAATATTATACTTATTATTTCAAGAAGCAGCAAATTTTAACTTAACTAAAGACTAAAGAAAATTAAATTGAAAGCGATCTCGGCGATCTCTTTCTAAATAAAGTAAGTGTTGCACAGAATGGACGTTTTACTACTTTTACGTAAAGTTGATTTTAGGACTTTTCCGAAGCACCGGAATTGGTTTCTATTAATTTATTCGAAACTATAATAAATCAATTTCTCACAATTTATCATTTAGGTAAATTTTCTCGTTTCCAGCACATCGGAAAAGCTACAAAATTGGAAAAATGATAAAGATGTTCTGCTAAAAAAACAACCAGGCGTCTCAAACAAACTAGCTCTCCATTAATCTTGCAGTGGAGGCGCCAAGTTAAACCAGGCGCTTCCATATTAATTTTCAATTTATTTTAAGGATTTTAAGGTTACTTCATATAATTTTTAAACGAAACTTGTACAAAAAATTGCATCTTAAGACAGTAAAATATCCTGCTAGTTGCCAACCCCTTACCTGTGTGGAACAATCGAAAGAAATTGCCTTCGATTGTTCCACTCATATTCGAGGATTTTTTTTCAACAGACACCTCTGTGAGAAGAAATATTGCAATTTGATTTAATGAGCCAAAAGACGTGAAAGATAAAAAAATTGCTCAAAAGAATTACGAAACAATAAACGGAAAGAATTTAAAGTGATCCCTACAAGAAGTTTCTTTTTCTTGTATAATTTTATTTTTGTTAAATTTCAATAACAAAACTTATTGCTTTTTAAATCCTCTTAATGGGTTTTTATAAATATGCCCAGCAGTGTATGGAGTTTTGTACGTAAAAAATAAAACTATTTGTGCGGATTTTGTGCACAAACGCAAAGAGCTCATCAATGGGGGGATTAATCGTGTGCGCGCGAAGATGCGGCAAAAATGGGTGTCTTCTATCCTGAAGGAAAATGTGCCAATTAATTCGAATGCGAAATGCCGTGAAGTTGAGCTGGAGTGTCTGTTGAGTGGTTAATTAAATGCAATTACTACCACAAAACGACATCCCACACATCTCTCTGCAATACATTTTCTCCACTAATCACCGTACCTTATTCCTTTCCTTCGTGGCCACGCCGGCGTCTGTGAGGAGGATTGCCGAAGGATTGAGAGACATTGCGGAGATTTGCGTGGTTTTTTTTTGTTTGCAAATGAGAGCACGTGAGGTATATATGTGGATGGGAGATTGTGGCTCGTGAGAAAAATCACGGCATGGAGAAATTGGAAACCTCACGCGGTGCTGTGGGTCTTGTAGATGATGGGATGTTTCAATTGAAATTGACATTCTTATGTGGCGAAGAGATTCTTCTTCATGCCCCAACAGCCATGGATTCCATCCATAAAGTATTGCGCGCGCTTTTTGACTGTGCAATTAGAGAGATGATAGAGGAGATGTTTATATGGCTTTGCCCTATGTGATTTCCTCTCTTTTTGCAAATTGCAAGATATGAATGGATGAAAAAGAATCCGCGTGTTTGTGTGGGTTTTCCTTTTGCTAATGAGACGCGCGCACACGTTCCTTAAAAAGAGAATCCGCACAGAAAGAAATAAAATAAAATGGCAAAGAGAATGGCGGAGTTGGCTGGATTAGTAGAAAGATGATATGAATTAATTGAAATGATGGCACAATTATAAATTCATTTCGCACAGAATGATTCACCTACAGGCAATATATTTTATTTTATTTTGTTACCTTTCGTGGTACATCACAATCGTAGTATTAATTACCATTTGCATAATTGCTCCTCACGAGATCATGTTTAACATCATGTTTGTGTCTCTATCGCTAATTGAATTTATAATCATCATCGCGTCTTAAAAATCCCGCACACAGCTCTTTCATCTTCTACACCAGGCCACCTTCTTCCCCATTTGAGGAGTTACACTGTACAGACAACACGATGTGGCGTTCTTGGTGTGGAAATCTGTACCTTCCACTTCTTTTTTTCTGCTGCTGTACCTACCACAACCCATTCGCACCGCCACGGCGATCACGATGATGAGGAAGCCTGAGCAAAACCTTTTACAAATGCCGAGAGTTTACATATTTTGTCAGGAGAGGTGGGAAAAAGGAGATTAATTAATTCCCCCCTTCCCACTCTGCTTTACTGCAATTGCCATTGGATAATCAACCTAATTGATTCTACGCCTGACACCCAATATAACATCCTCATTCCCTTCACCATTTCCCCATTTATCATTCTTCTTGTAAATATTTTGTGCAAAAAGAGCTTCAGTGCGATGGGAGGAAAAAGCGCCGTAGGTGGTCTCAACATTGGACATTTAGCACGTGACGTGGTAATTATTGAAGTTCCTAAATACCAGTGGTGGATTAATTAGGGTCATATCGTTTAATCAGATTTTTTTTTGTTGATAATTTGCAACATGCAAAAAATATGGCAATATCGAAAGCATTTGCATGTTCAACCGCCAACTCTTGTATTTGATTTATTTTGATTTATTGCAAACATGGCACAAATTGGGTCTTATTTAGTGAACAGAGAGAGAGAGTGGCTCGGAAATTTTAAATATTTTTACCAAGAAACTAACGAACAGTGAATGCAAGAAAAATTAATTGATCCTGATTTATTTTTCAACTTTTAATTTATTTGCTAAAAAATCTGCATTATTGGCCATTAAAGTGAGTTATGATAATTATGCATGAATTAAATAATTGCTTCAAGATGTATATGTGAGTATATGCTTATGCTGCGTCGCTTCATCATGTTGAATTCAATATAAAATTTATCATTGCAAATTAACCTATTTTTCGTGGATTTGAAATTTATATTTCTTGTAGGTGTTGTTACGTTTAATTTAATTTTAATCTTAATATTCTGTATGTTCAGTGGAGCTGATGAAGAGGTCAAGATTACCCCAATTGTCATAAAAACATTGTGAATTTATTAATTTTCCTAACGTTCATCTACTTAGATAAGAGACTCTTACAGAAAAAGAAGCATATTACATTTGTTAAGAAGAATCAATAAAGCATAACCACTTGAAGCATATGCAGCCTACATAAATGATGTGCTCTCTAACGTACAAAAAAAATTTTCGGGATTTTCATACTTTACTAAGCAAATTTCCTTCGTAAAGTTATTTAATTTAATTGTTTAAAGGGTTTAAAGCCAACAAATAAACCTTGAATACAATTCCTGATTTAATTTATAATAATTTAAAAATACTGACTAATATAAATCCTCCTGTGAGTGTTGGCAGCTATAAAATAGCATCACATCCATTTAGGAGACTATTTTTCCCATCATCCCGCCATTCTTGTCCAGGGAGATGATTGTAGATGGCAAAAAGGAAGGCCCATTGAGAACTCCAATGCGCGAGATGGAAGGGAATTATAGAAACATTTTGTTGTCTCCTTAAGTGAGCCCCAAGTATGGAAGATTGTAATCGCAATTTTCTCATTTAATTGGTCGCAACCAAGTGAATATTCGCACATACGCGAGAGTACCGTATTACGTAGCAATTGCAGTCGTTCGTTCTGTGCAAATATTTTTATTTTTGAAATGTCGCATTTTTGCTCCTCCACGCATTTTGTTGCCCCAACAGAGTCCCCGCGTGAACAAAAGGAGCACCTTCGCAATGAGGCTGCTAGTTGTGTTTGCGTTGCAAGAGAAATAATCGTTGAATAGGAAAATTTCAATTGAAAATTGCTAATCAAATTGGTTTCTCTTCTTCTTCTACTTCTCTTTCGTTCACCCATGAGACTGACAATTTCTACCTTTTGCTATTAAGCAAAGCTGTCTCTCTTTTTCCCTTTGAATTCAATTTTATTGAAAACCTTCTTCCAGCGAAAGAACTTTCATTATGCCAATGAAGAAGACGCACTCATTCGGCCAAAGATGTGTACACAGACATTATACTTTGTATTCAATTGCATGGGATTTTCAGTGGAAAAATGCAAAAATATCTTGCGCACAAGACAATGTAATGCGTTGGCATGGACGCAATAAATTTTCTAATTTTCGATAACATCGTCCATGTTAGAGTCATGAAATCAATTAGCAGGTTGCTGCCCACTTTCTTGCACTCTACCAAAGATAAAACAACGGCGCCTCGAGTGTTGTTGGCAAAAAAGAGTAAAAAAAAGAAAAGTATATTCCATTAATACTTGCAATTATTATTGCTTCTTGTGGTGAAGGCCAGCAAGAATACGCACACACCGCAGAAGGTTGCGCCCTTTTCTTCGTGATAAAATCTTCCTATACTTTTCAATAAAAAATCTTTAAATTTCTTTCCTTTTAATTTGAATTTTAAAGTAAAACGGTCCCTTAAGAAGGAATATTTTTATTCAAGTCCTATATATCTCCTGCTAATTTAAAGAAAAGCTTCTTGGAAAGCTTACAAGGACAAAAAAAAATCAATTTTTTACTTACCTACGACAATAACATGCCCAAAAACATCTTTCTTCCAGACTTGTGTGCAATTCCATCGATGTCCTGACCATGTGGAATGAATGGAAAGTTAAAATAAAAAGAAATAATGGCTCAAGGGCACAAAATGGTTCACCTTTGAACTGATGTTGACACTCTTCGGCACCTGCAACGTGCCCCATTGCCAATGCCACAACAGCGTCTGGTGATTCCGTGCAGAGAGCCCGTTGAACGTGGGAGAGACCAGGAATTCTGGCGCATAGAATCGATGTGGTGAAACTGCTGACAACCCTGGAAGGAGACAGGACAAAAAAATAAGACGCCGTGAGGACAAAAAAAAGGTGCGAGAAAGAATTAATTTTGGGGCGAGAATTTTCTTATCAATTTCTGTGAATGCGGCATGTCGAAAGACTTCAACGATAGCACAACCAACGAACCCCGCACATAATTTTATTCCTTTTTGCCCTCTCTCCGTCTTAATTGATAGAGGACATTTTTTTTGTTCATCCTTTCCAGCTGATATCTCACTTCTTGGTGCTCCACTGGGCAAGCGTTGACAGCGGGATATTTTATTGCGCTTTTTCCCTCCTAATTTGAAAGCCACATTATACGTGTTATTCACCTCATCTTGTTCCGTGGCGCGGTTATGGGATTTTAATAATGAAAAAAGGGTTGAATTTACATTCTATTCCTCTCTCTCGCGGCATCCCAGACTCCGTATAAGAATCGATATGAATGATATATGAGATGGAAAAAGGAGACGCACAAAGAGAAAGAATCTTTTTCAAACAAAATATAATTCATTGTTACGCATTCAAGTACATTTTCCCTTCACGGCGCGCGAGGAAAATGCCCAACCGGTCAGGTTTTCAACTCATCTTCATTGTCATGACAATAAATTCCGGATTTCTTGTATTAAATTATAATGTATGTTAGACATGTAAAATTAAATAGAGACATCTCCTGAAATACTATGCAAAATCATGTGGCTTCTCTCAAATGGATTGTCTCCGTTTTTGCTTGCACAAGACAATGCCCTCGTTGAAAAGAGATTTTGTAGCACACAACCCAACCCTACTTGTCTACGGTCAGAGACTCCACAGCTTCATAGCTCAGCACTGACACAATCTATTCAATATTAAATTAAATTTACACACGCGGAATTGGTTAAAAGAAGAGAAAAACTTGTGGAGGCTTCTGAATGTCCTCGAAATGCGCCCTTGACTATTTGCTTTAAAAATAAATTTACAAAGTAATTTAGATAATTTAATCTGTATCAAAAAAATTGGTGATTAGCATAGAAAATTGTGAAACTAATTTAGTTAGGGGGCTTATTCAAGTTATTTTTATTTGATAATTTATGAGAAATTCACGTAAAAATTTAAATCAACTTGTACGTTAAAATGAAATATTAAATGAAAGAAAGCGCAAAAAACGTTAAACGTTTGAATAAACGTCATAGTTAGACACGAAACGTCAAAATGTTAAATTATGAATGTCAAACGTTAGAACAGGAATGTCGAACATAAAGAAGAAATATCAAACATTAAAAAAACGTCGATAGTTTGAAATGAAACATCAAACGTTAGAAAAGAAAAGTCAAAAATTATTTAAAATATGACTTTTTCCCTGATCTTATATTCATTCCAGACAAAGGCTGATAAATTTATTTCTTCACAGTTTAGATTACAATTTTAAATATTAAAAATTCTAGAATAGAAATTCCTAATTTTTATTTCTTAACAGTCTTCTTAGAACGTCGAAGAAAATCTTAATAACTACGCTACACTGCTTTTACATTATCATTTATATTTTTAAATTATCCTTTATTAAAGTATTTTAAGATATTCTTACAGGTTTTCAAAATTCTTGTAAAACTTCTAATCTAAGCATATAAATTTAAAAGAATTTTCTTACAAACTCTATTTATTATTAATTCTACTTGGAATTGATCCACCCTCTTGGTATAAATGAACCGTTTTCTCTAGAAACAGCAGCATCTTTCGCACAACTTCCTCTCTTACCCCTTTTCACCGTAAGTTTGTGTCTCTCACGTGAAATTTAAACCAGAATGCAATGATTTGAATTTATTGCAATCTTTTTGCTCTGATTTACAGGGGGTGGGCTGCGGAGGGGGTTTCAATCTGTGTTTTTCGCTTAACTTGTGAGAGGAGAAAATCACGATGAATCCATACACCCACCTGGCCTGAATTTATGGAGCAAGTGCGTGGATCAAATTTCACTGTATGGTGGACAGGTGAGTGAATGAATGGCAATAGGAAGGAGAAGCTTGAGAAATGACTCAATTATGCCAAACTTTATTGATCACCACACTCCACCGAGTCAATGGAATTCTTTTTTTTTATTGCGCGCCTCTGTGTGGATTTTGTCGTGGTGCAAAAGAGATTACAATTCAGGGATATGAGAGAGAGAAATAAATGGACGATGGTGACACTGGCAAATCTCAGTAAATAATCTGTGCCCATGAGTCCATTGAGATGTTGTGTATTTTGTGATTCATTAAGTGGGGTACGCGTAAGAAGAGAGGGATTATGGTAATTCAAGCCGTTAAAGGTCTCCGCGACGCGTAAGGGGGCGAATCTCAGTACATGAAGAAGAAGCTGAAAAGTATATAACTTCTTGTGTCTCCCCAAATTGCTGTTTGCTGCCATTTCTGGCTGCTTGCTGCTAAAATTCCCTCCTGTGTGAGCGCTTCTTTATTTCTCACACCTCACCATGATCGTGTGAATAAGGTGGATCTGATAAATTGAGAGGTGCTTGTGGTGTGTGCAACCATCTCAATCTACATACCGCATTTTTGCTTTTTGGTCAATGAAGATATTTTCCATCCGCACCGCATATATTTGCCCAATCTTCTCGCACATTATACCTTTTAAATTAAGGAGGTCCCTGTCAAAATATAACGATGATCTTTAATGAAAATTGCACCCGTCGTGAAGCAGAGAAAAAATAAACGGTAGAGACCTATTAAGGTGTCTTGTTAAAATTTGACTAAATGACCGTCGAACTTCATTGAAATTCACATGATCTTCTCAACAACAACAAAAAATTTCATCTCGTTCGGAGTTCATTTAAAATCAAAATGCTTTATTTTTCGTGATTTTTTTTCTCTCCACCACACTGGCCTCATTTAGCCGTGCTTTTTCTCTCTTTCACGAAAAAAATCAGTGTTGATAAGATAAAGAAGAGCAGGAAAGAATTTATTATAATAATTAATCTATAAGGTGATTGCGAGTAAAAATAAACGTGACTAAAATGCTAAATAAAGTATTTTTCCATCTCCCTTCCACACCATCATTCACCTTTCATCGGGAATTTTTCATGATGATTTGCTTTAAAAATTGACGATGATGGGAAAAATTCCAAAAGATAATTTAGAAAATTATCAAATGATTATTTTTTGGGTCAATTTATCTTTTTTTTTTTAAGATTCTTTGTTGCTTTCTTTGCCATAATTTAAAATTGAAAGTTATTGGGTCCTTGATTTGGGAGCTCTGTGGAGTAAGGTTTTGAAATTATCGCCATTGAGATAATAAAGAATTTACTCTATAAATTAAAATTTTAATTAGATTCAATTTTGATTAGAAGAAAAGAAATTTAGATAAGAATATAATTAGTTAATAAATAAATAAAATTCCCAAAGAGAAGTTTAAATTGTTCAATTTTTAATTTAATTAGGAAAAATGGGAAAAATCAATTCGATATAAGCAAAAGTTTCACATATTTTCGTGCATACTTTACCCCTTTTATTAATCTCTAAAACGACGAATCAACCACAGATAAATGAATGGTAATGTCTTTCCAACAAGCAATGATTAAACACAAACCTTTTCTCAGCTATTTCCACCTCAAAGCCCATCAAATTGCAATTCAGAGTTAGTTTATTGAAGAAAAAGCGTCTTCCCTCCATGCTTTTTCATAAATCTATGATTATGTGAATGCAATTAGATGGTAAATGTGCTCCAAATCGCAACATTGAACTATATATGTCTTGTGCGCATTGATTGAAGGAAAAGGCCGCGCGCATCCAATAGAAGACAACGGAGGGAGAGAAAAAGATATGAGAAGAAAATGAGGGAGTTTCTTGTGTTCACTAAATTACACCTTTATCGCTCCACTAATAGTAATTATAGAGACACGGAGCGATGCTGTAGAAAATGTGCTGATTGCAAATGTTACATAAATCATTAAAAGTGCACACATATAGAGAAAACAACAAAAAGGGGGCGCACGGGGAACTCGCGCGCAAGATGCGAAGAATAATTCATTGTAGGAGTTGTATAGATATTGGTTTATATGTAATGCCGCAGAATAATAGCAAAATGCAAGATGATGATGTTGCGCGAAGGGTGAAGATGAAAAAATGAGGAAGGTGAAGAGTGAAATGATTTCCCATTTTGCCGTTGATAAATAGGCACGAGCAACAAAGGGGGAGTGGGAGATGAAATTATAAATCTATTGCTTTAAGAAATTGCCCATCAATTTATTGATGTAGCCTCTATATGTGATTTTGTACCTCCCTCCCGTAACACATGGAGAGATTTTCTTTTCATCCCAAATTGATGATTTAATGGGCATATGAAGACAACAACAACAACAATAAAAAATTGATCAGTGTGAGCGTTCAAAAATTTCATTGAGATTTCTTTGTTTAATTCAGTTAAAACTTCCTTATGAAGGTACAAGGAGGATTCGGAAAAAATTATTTTCTTCCAATTTTCATATTTTTATGGGCAGATCACCCCACAGTTGGAAAATCCTTCAATTGCTTCGAGTTTCTCTTTATATTAAAAGCAATTTTTTGAATGCAATTTTAAGAATGTAATAAAGAAAAATTTTAAAAATTAAACATTTTAATTAAAAAATCTCCTTTAATTTCTTTCTAATTAATCAAACATTAAAGCTCAATTTCCTCGTGCGAATTTCACTTAACTTATTCTCAAAACCATTCACCATGTCATGGGTAATTTAATCTACAACCAATTAGCATGCTAACTTTCAATGGTTTATAGCTCCTCAGTCACTTTTAATCCCTTCCAATATTGGCAAAAGACAGAATCGCGCGGGAAAATTTGCAGAAAGCAGCAGCAACTTTGTATATTAAAATTCTGCAATGTGATATTTTGTCATCTCTGCGTATCAAAGTACAAGAGACTTTAACCAGCAATATATTCAACACACCCAGAATCGCGTGATTTCTGTTTGTTTTCATTACAATTTTTACTATAAAAATTAAAATGGAAAACCTAATGCGGTTTTGAGATAATTCTTCCCATAAGAAGTCACATATGTACAACATTTGGGATCTCACGTGTGTGTCTCAGGTGTACGATTTAACAATCAATTAATGCAGCACACACACGGTATACACGGGACAAGGAGGTGAATGTTGCCACGATGTTTTACAATGTGATCTCTCAGCGTGAAAAATCACAAAACATGTGTTTTAAATAATTTTTGTGACTTTATCATCAAGAACCATCATTTTGCTTGTGCTATGATGTATTCTCGTGTGGATTTTCTTTATCTTCCCCAGCTAATCTCCATACCTATATACTCACTCCACCACAGTTCTCAGTCAAGCAGCTAAACCTTTTTTTTTGTCTAAACACAAGTTCAAGCATGACACGATTTTTATGTGAGGAAAATTTGTTGTAATTTCTGCGGAATCTCTTGCAAAATTTCATCAGTTGTGTTTATTTGCCACAAAAAAAATATGAAGGGTGTTTCATGTTAAATGCAATAAATTGTATAAATGATGTTGAAATAAATCTTATTTAGAATTTAAGGTATTTTCGGCATTACTGAGAGAGATGAGATCTCTATTATTCTTTTGCACCCAAAAAAGGGGCCAAGAATCTCCAATCAAAGTTAGGGAAAAGCGGAAAAGTGTTCTCATTCCACGTTTTTTTCCCTATAAATTTTAATTTAAAGAGAAAACTAAAAAAAATTTTATAAAGAAGATTTTGCAAACGAAAACTTTTTGTATTTTATAAACTTAATAAAGCAAATGGAAATTTGTGCATTTACATTGAGACACCCGTTGCCCTTTTGTGAGACAATAGACAATCTTCCTTTACCAAATGGTCAATTTCATGATTAATACCTACAATATGTAATAGGTATGTATTTATTAATGAATGATAACATCTCTTCAGCAGTGATTGCATCTTCGTACTCGCAATGGGATGTTGTGATTAATATTTAGTTATTGGAAAACCTCTCACAGAGAGCTTTGGTGGAAGACGAAGGATTGATGAGATGGACAACTGATGAGTGTTGACTAATGCCAAACACCATATGGAGGAGGATTAAAATGACAAGGTGTTGAGCACAGCGACTGTATATATTGCTCTTCTTGGTATATTATCTGCGATTTTTCATAGCACCATGATGTAAGCATCCAACCACGGTGTATACCTTTCAATGGTGTCCGCGCACAGAGAGATCGTCAGACACTGATTATCCCATGACTTTTCTTGTATTAATTGCTCATTCAACCATTAACTTCTTCGCTCCTCTCTCTCTCTCTCAATCGACACCGAAGGATTTCTCAGATTTCACTCGCTTTGCTATATACAATATTGTTTTGCCACCGAACATTCACAGAATGGATAGGTTTTTTTTCTTCTTCTTCTTCTTGTTAATTAGATAGAGAAAAACGTATTGGAGCTCTTTTTTTTCTTGCATTTACCTTATTCCCAAAAAGTAAAACATGAGCAGGAGAAAAATGAATGATTTGCACATTGTTCTTCGACACATTTCTCGCTGCTTAAGTTAAGTCATGTTTTCACACTTAAAATCCACTGAACCACACCTGGGATTTCCTCCACAATCTCTTGGAGATTTTCACAAAGAAGTTATTTGACTCATTTTCCATCGGTTGACACTGCAGCTGCCACTTCACTTATTTTATAAAGTTTCTTAATTAAAATTTCACAAATTGTTGAAAAATTCTCTGAATAATTTGATTTGTTTTAATATTTTAGTTTTGCTTAATTAATCTGTCTTTGCTCTGTCTTGCCATTGGGCTGCATATTCAAGGTATTTTGATAGTTCACTGGACCTGATGAAAATTAATCCTTGTAATCAAATTGCTTATTCTTTATTTATTAATTCTTGTAAATTTATTTTTGAAGTTATTTTACTACTAATTTTTCTTTGTTTACTTTGAGCGTATGAGAATGACAAAGAAAAGAAAAATCAAATAAATTCTGTTGAGGTAAGACAAATTCCAGGACTTCTTCGCGAAATTTGAGAAATTCAGACTGAGAACTGATATTCCTAGAAAATTTTGAAGTTAGAATTCGCAAAAAATTCAATAGTTTTCTGAATTTATCTGGGTTAACAAAGCCTGCAACATTTAATAGATGGCAAAATTAAATTATTCGCAAGAGCTAAACCTTCAATAGTTCACACTTATTAACCCCTTGTGACTCATTTTCCCTCACTTTCTTACAAAAATTCTCAAAAGCCGTGTGGTTGGCAACGGCTTAATTAATTTTATGCTTATCTCTCTCACTTCTCACAGCCAGAGATTCACTTTATTGAAAAAAGATGAAAAAAAAGCGTTCTCATCAATGAATCTCTGCATCGTTTATGAATGTGCTTAAATTAGCATTTTCAATCGTCTTTCAATCGATCTCTTCTCAGTTTCACAAATTCTGTGCTATTCTATGGGCAGATTTTTTTTTAAAACACGATCCGTTTATTTTTTTAACTGCCAGGAATCATCATTTAAAAAAAAGTGGATGATGAGGCACATTGGAGTGCAGAAGAAGAAAAATTAATTTGTGATTAATTGCCAATCGTGGGATTCTCATTATTTTTGGTTTAATCTCTTTTTTTTTTAATGTGAGGTGCTGACTGCGCGATGATCAATTTCTTGACTTCTTTGGCATTCAACACTGTGTGGTCCCACAACCATTCGAATGTACTGACCCCGCAGGAGAGATCTTGGAAGTCACACTTCCATCATCAATTTGCAATGGTCTACTGAATCGCTGGAACTTCTCTGGATGGAACGCGTGCAGTGAAAGAGTTGAATTTGTTTTGTTTTTTTCACAACATTCTCTGCGCGACAGCTTTGGACAATTTTTTCACAATACGAAGAAAAAAAAAGAATATTTTGCATTCAACAAACTGTTTCGGACCACCAACTATCCGGAAATACACTCTCGCAATGAAAAGAATCGCGCAGTTACGCGGGGGGGAAGGCGAGAGAGAGAGAGATAAACAGGAAAAAAATTTAATGGGATTTTGGAATTAACAATTTGTCCACAAGCATAAATTTTCATGTTAATATGCTCTTTTTTTGAGTTTCGTTTTTTATTTAATCTCACCACCCAATTGGTTCACAAATTTTCTTGTCTCACGATCTTCACAACATGCGGTTCTATATTCTAATTAGCAGAAATTATGGGTGAGGTGTGTGAAAATATCCCGCACAGAATTGTGTCACTAATTTTTTATATCTTCCTGTTTTATTTTATTTTTAGCTTTTGTGATTTTTTTCCCATTCACAATTTGCACGGGAGATTTCGGCACAACATTCTCTCCAGAGAAGATTGAGAATACTTTAACAATCACTTTTCATGTGATTTTCCCGCAAATGATTTTTTATTTGCAACGTCTCCGGGGATTTTTTTGTTGTTCACAAATTGAGAGCAATTGAAGCGCGCAACCGTTTGCACAGGTCGGTGGATGGATGGGAACTGAAAAGAGGCAAATACACGGAGTCTTGGAAATATCAATTTTTTACCTTTGGTGGAGAACGCGCGCGCGGCTGACAAACCAACCCATGAGAGCTTCGGAGCTAGCGCGGGGCAACAAATGGAAAAATATACAACCAACCAAAAGAGATTTTTCACAGCACGCATCCACAGTGGTGGGATTTATTTTAGATGCTGCACGAAATTGTGATGAAAATAACAATTAATTAATTGAGAATTTTCTTAATTAATTTAATATGGACGACAGTGAAGAGCTTGTTTTATGTTTTGGTCTTTAAAAATAAGATTTGTGAATTGAATTTTCAAAAAGTTCTTTTTTTTTTCAAATTAGAAGAGAACAAGAAACCGAAAAGGTAGGAAAATGTGGAGGAAAATAGATTTCCAAGTGAACTTCTATGAGAGATTTTTAGTATATTGATGGAGTAGATGGAGACGCCATGTAAAACCAGGCGTCTCCATCGAATTTCTCTTTCATTCACTAAATTCTTCTTCCTTGAATTTCAATGGATTAACGTGAAACATAGAAACATTGAAACATTCGCTCTTTTATCACGATGTTTATTATTGTAGGTGAATGCTTTCAGAGGACTTTTCTCAGTCAGAACGTCTTCATTGGCCTCATTTGTGTAAATTAGATGCATTTGTAACTTGAAAAAAAAAAACAATTAAATTTATAAAAAATGGAAAAAATAAAATGTTTCAATTTTTGAGTCTACGTAAGACCGGCGCATAAATTAAATCGTCATTTAAGGAAATATAATTTGAATACAGTTCATCAGGTAAAGGCGGTAAAGGACCAAAAAAATAATAGAAAATCGAAAAACTTACTATTTTCTACTCTAAAATAAATAAGAAAAACGACATTTATTCAAAGAAAAGCGATGAATGACGTCATCATTGTGGTTTTTTACTTTATCAAATGCATGAAACATTCACGCGAATGCTTCGTCGTTGAAATTCAGAAAGGTGTGAAAATCTTTCTGATTTTTTAACGCAAGTGGAGGCGCCTGATAGAATATATAATTATTTCTAAATTAAGCATAAAAATTCAGAAAAATTTCTTTTCTGCTATTAAAAATATTAAAAGTATAAAATCAATCTATTAGTTGGTGTTCCACTTCGTGGCCAACACCATTTCGATTATTATAAGTTCTAAAATTAATCTAAAATAAATATTTTTTAATGTGATTTATCTTCTTGTCCCTAATTTTCTGCCCATTACTGTATTTCTGCGAGAAATCTTTGGAGCTATGTATTTGTGAATAAGTGTGTGCCCCAGAGAGACAAAAATGGGGGGAAATTGCGACAGTTTGGGGATAAAATTGCGCGCGAATCGCTACACAAACGTAGAGGTAGGTACGTCTCAAAGATTGTTGGTTTTTTAATGAATTTCTTTTTCTCTTTGCCAATTTCATTCAATCCATCTGACCCCGCAACCAATCCAGCCAATTATTTTGCTCTATACAAGAAGAAAAACTTCTCAAATTCCCGCGTGAAAGAAATAAAATGTTTTTTAGGGTGGTTTTCAATTCAATTCTCCTCTCGATAAATGAATGAATGTTTTGCAACTTCCGGGGCGGAGTTTCTTTATGCAGTTTTTTCTTATTCTGTGCCAGAGAAATAGAGGCGAAATTGTTCAGCAAAAGCGAAATTAGCTGAAAATTGGCATTTCTAAAAATACTTTGATTTTTTTTATCATGGAAATAAATACAAAAAATACAATATTTGGCATAGGAGAGTGTGTTAATTTTTTGGCACATTTTTTTTCTCAAATCTGCGTCTTTTTGTCTCTCACGTAGATGGTTTATTTGCTTAAAAGAAGACACATTAAAAAAAATGAAAAGAAAATGAAGCAAAAGCATTTATTTACCGACAATTTACA
Organism: Lutzomyia longipalpis; assembly: GCF_024334085.1. NCBI lineage: Eukaryota > Metazoa > Arthropoda > Insecta > Diptera > Psychodidae > Lutzomyia > Lutzomyia longipalpis. The sequence goes on from NC_074707.1 coordinate 50,158,643, forward strand.
CATACAACGTGGACGACAAATAGTTTCGCCCGGAGGACGTGTGAGGTTTGGAAGAATGAGAAGGGAAGACGTATACGGAATAAATTGTTTAAAGATTGTTAACAAATCACATCTCAATTCCCACATTGTGAGATATTGTGGCTCATGTCTTGGAGATTTTTTTGTGTGCCCCAGAGTGCAATTTGAGAGGTAAATGATGGAAAATTGATCAATAAGTAATTTACAATGTAATATGGAGGAAGATTCGTCTCGAGGGGGTATATTCACACACACACAATTGATATTACAGAGAACTACAAAATCAGCACACAATTGACGTGCCACACTCTTCATTTGGAGCCCCCATTCGTTGGGTAAAGATCATCTCATCCACCTCGAGGCTCTACCATGTCTACCACAGCTCTTTGTTTTTGCTCAAAAGACCAACATATTGGCCAATATTTGCTTTTAGGAAATTCTCTAAGGCCATTTTGATTGTTCTCTCTTTGACTGTTGCTCTATTGGAATTTATTCAAGTAGTTTCATTGCTGATTGTTTACTCTGCGCAGACTTCTTGTGAGAAAATTGTAATCAGAAAGTATTTCGTATTTAATCTTATTCAATTCGTGAGATTTTGATGAATTTTTGCTACATAAAATCATTAAGAGAAATATTTTATTTTATTCTACTGAGAATTTTCTACACGTGATCATTTCAATTGATCGTCTAATTTTCTACATAAAATAGGCAAATAGTTGCCCCCGAGAGCTTGAGTTGTAGAAGTAAAAATAGATGATCATTGAGGAGTTTACCACGCCCACCTAATTAAAAATTCACTCACTACTCCCAAGACGCCGTTGGTGTGATCGTTTTTTCTTACCAATGAATGGTGCTTTTGTGGGAGAGTGCGGGCATATCGCACACACGAAGATTGCCACCAATCGACTTGACGATCACCAAGTTCATCAAGTTTGGCCATTGAGATGTGGGAAATGTGCGCAAAGATCGCGTGGAAATGCACACTGCACGCGGTGGGGCAGCAGAGGAAAGCCCCATCTCCCACCAACTTTGCCATAATCACCATTTCCGCAATCATGCGCGTGCTCATGATCATTTTTCTGTCTCTCTTCCAAATGCAGAGACAGAAAAATTGCATCTTTCAGTGCGATTTTTTATAGTAAAAATTTATTACAGCATGACTCATCTGTTATAGAGAAAGATTCTCTGTGATTTATTTCTTGGTAGTGTTCGAAGGTGATTTTGTAATGGTGAATCATGGTTTTGGGATTTAATCCATCCGCAAAAACTAGTTTAAATGTTTTTGGAGGAAATTAGTCAAATAATATACTCAGAAGAGGTGAATAAACGACATTCAGAAAGAAAACTATTGAGTTCTTTTAGTGATTCTTCATGGAAAGTTCTTGAAAAACTTTCAGGTTCACCTTGAAAAACTAAGGGTTAAAGGTTGATTGATATATAAAAGGTTGTTAGTTAAAGTCAGTTAATGGAAGATTTTTTTAAATTTATTTTTGATCTGTGAAAAAATATTTTAAACCAGAAAAAATCTTTAGAACACGTTAAACCAGAAAAATTCCAAAGAAAATTTTATCAAAGTAAAATTCTTTAAAATATGTATGTTGAACAAGAAAAATTTCTTAAAACATGAAGAACCAGAAAAATTCCTTAAAACATGAGGAATAAGAAAAAATCTTTAAAATACCTTAAGGAGGTCTCTCTTGGGAAAGCTGTTAGAATTTACACATTTTTAATATTTTCATTTTTCTTGTGGTTTTTCTGAAACTCGGTTTTCCAATGTTGGTTACATTTAAAAACTTATTATTGAAGAGTAAGTTAATCACTTTCCGCCATTTTAGGTGCGACGCCATCTTGTGATTTTCAGACTTTTCCACAGAACTGCCCTAAAACACAAAGGTAGGTTTTTCTCAGGATCTACTGGACGGATTTTGATGGGGTAAAAAGCAAATAAAAGAGGAAATACCAATGCAGATTTTGATGTAGCGGAATTTTGAATTTCCGTTCTGGGGCTGAGAAAATTGAAAAAACGTCAAAAATATCTGGAAAAGTCACATTTTTCCACTTTTCTCAGCACCAGAGTGGAAATTCAAAATTCTAGTACATCAAAATTTGCACTGGTATTTCCTCTTTCATTTGCTTTTGACCCCATCAAAATCCATCCAGTAGATCCTGAGAAAAACCTACCTTTGTGTTTTAGGGCAGTTCTGTGGAAAAGTCGGAAAATCACAAGATGGCGTCGTACCTAAAATGGCGGAAGGTGATTTTTATTACTCTTCAATAATTAGGCTACAAATGTAACCAACATTGGAAAACTATGTTTAAGACAAACCCCTAGAAAAATAAAAACATTAAAAGTATGTCAATTCCAACAGTTTGCCCAAGAGATCCCCCTTAAATCGCTTAAATCAGAAAAAAAACCCTAAAATACGTTAAACCAGAAAAATTCCTTAGAATACGTTAAACCATAAAATCCTTCTTATCCCTAAAGATATTGCAAAAGAAGTTCTTGTTTTTCTAAAAATGTCCAGGAGGGTTAACTTTTTCAATACCCAGTAATTTATTGAATTTATTACATGATGCATAGAATAAAAAGAATATTATACGCGGGTCTTAACGTGTTAATTATACCTTAAATATCCCAAAAATTAAAGAGTATAAAAGATTTGATTTTTTCAATTCTTTAGCCACATTTAAGCTTTTCTCCCCACTAATTTAATGCAATATAAACGATATAAACAAATTAATTAAAATAATTTTGAAAATTTCTCCAAATGGCAGCTTTTCATTGCCATCAACCTACATTCAATTGGAAGCCGATTGATTTCTTAAGCAGCCACGAGCCTCAAGTCGGGTGCGCAGGAAATTTGAGAAGTTTTGTTAGTTTATTAAGAATTGATATTGGAAAATAACTTACATGAATATGATTAATGATGAGTGGATTATCATCTTAATTACGCTTGAAGGCAGCCTGTGCGTCTGTCTGAATCAAATTCCAATTCGTCATCAATTTGTTGTTCCTCTCTCGCCGTCTATTTGCACTTCAATCGAGATTTAATCAGCTCTCTGGAAGAAGCCAGCGAGATGATTTTTTTTTCTTTCTGGGACTCTCTCATTTGTTGGTTTTTTCTTAATAAATGATCTGGAAGCATAATAATATTTTTTTCGGGTGGGACTGTCGGTGAGTTTTCGATGCCTCCGGACAAATTAGTTCTTCTGCCTGAGATGAGGTTCTATCGCGAGAGTGGCTATTAAGTCTGCGTCTTGGTCCTATTAAAAATTGATGATTTAGGGCAATAAATTCACATGTCCCTCTCCACCCGTGGCTCCCAAAATCTATTGCTTCGCCTTTATTCTTTTGCTGCTTCTTGAGATTCTTTCTTTTTTCTTCTTCTCTTTTGAACCACTAAAAATTCCTTTCTTCTCTCTCTTTGATTAAAGCTTCCTCGCACAGCGATATAAAATGATTTTTTGCTTCATCTCTCTGAATGCAATTTTGAGCCGCAGAGAATATCGTCGCGATGCACGATCTCACATCAAACTGACGCACATTGCGGGGCCTTCCCGTGAGCTACATCTCATAATCTTTTCCATCTCGTAGCGATAAAAAAAAGTGCTCCTCTATGTTGACTTATGCAAAGAAGAAGCATGTTTACATGGAGATTATTTATCAAGTTATGAGATCATGTCAAAAGGGGAATTTATCTGGGGACTCTTTGGGCTTTATTCACTACGTTTCTGCTTAATTAATTATGGTACAGATCTGTAATCTAACTAAAACAGTTCTAATCAATTAATTTGCAGTAAAAAAAACTCTCAAATATTCATTTAAATTAATTTTATTTGAAAAAATAACTGAAAAATGACGAAATTTAATTTAATTTTTCCAGATATTCTCCCCTTGTGGCTTCTCCTGTAAAGACTGAGCTTCTGATAATAAAATTACGCAAAAGCTGCTCACCATCTCGCATTCCTTCCTCTCCAGCACTAACCAACCTTCCTGATGGGGCTTTTATTGCTTCTAATTGCGATTTATTCGTACTGAACCATTTTCCATCATCAACTCCGCAAGAACCTCATTGGCGGCTGGTCCCTGATTCACCAGCGAATGGATGACATTCTGATTCTCTGCATTACCCTCCAGGAGGTTCTTTAGAGCCACAATTGCCCATTCCTTCATCACTGGAAGACAGGGAAAACATTTTTTTTCTTTAAGATTGATGAAATAAATGAAGTTTTCCTTTTGGGACTAACTAGGATTCCTGGCATCCATTGTAGTGCATCCACAAATAGTTATGAGAGCCTTTATTTCCCTGGCCAAGTCTTGATTCTTCCGGTTTTTGTGGGAGAGATTTGCAATTAATCTCACCAGGAGGGTTTTTAGCTCAAAGAAAATCTCCTTTTCAGCTTCCTGAGCCGCTTCGGAGGTGCTTGAGAAGTCTTCCAGCTTCCCAAGGGGTGCAAAGGGTGCATCGCCTTGGGAACTCAGTGTCTGAACAGCTACAAGAAGGGCTGCAGAAAAAAAAGCAAAATTATTTTAAAAAAAATATTTTTTGAGGATATTTTGACTTACCACAGACATTGATGAAGAAAGAACCTTCCTGACTGTAGATTTTGGCGTACTTCTCACTTCCAGTCACAGCCACAAAGCATCTGAGTAGTGCCATAACTTCCTTCGGATCATCTTCGTGGTATTTGGGACTCTTACTGTTGAGAATACATTCAGATTTCTTGTTAAATTCACGCGGAAGGTACAGAAGGACGTCTTTTCTAATATCCCCTTCCTGGGAATCCTTCACGTGATCAGTAATGTAGTAAATCATCCAGATCCGGTCATGTCCGCAGAGCTGTGAGAAGATTTCTCCAAATTTATCCGATTCCGTGAGCAAAAATTCAAAAGAGAGATGAATAAAATCCATCCTGTTGCTTCCTGAACTCTCCACATTCCTCTCCAGGGCTCCAATAATGTGTCTAAACATCTCTACGGTAGGAATTTCCTGGACATTATTGAGAAGAGCAAGTCTAAGGGAGTAGTAGATGACGGCAGCTGTTGTTCCCGAATTTTCATGATCCTCAAGGACTTCTTTGAGGAGGAAGTTCCCAAAGGGCGGCCACATGATCTTCAGAGTTTCCACATTGTCCACAAGAACATTAGCCAGGAGATGCCACGTCCATTTCTTAATGGTTGCGCTTTCTTGAGTCTTCAAATGACTTTGCAGGATGGATTTCATAGCTTCCAAGGCTCTAGTTTGCTTCACAATCATTCCCTGGAGAGCCTTCCCGTGGACACAGCTAATTTTCATGAACTTCAGGCAGCTTTTGAGAAGATTTCCCGCAATATCCTCCCCATTCTCAGCTTTTCCTTCCAAATAAATTGACGTGGATGTGATAAAAATCTCCAAGACATACTGGAGGCTTTCCAGGAAGTCACACTGAGGGTCATCCGGGTCATCCCGGGAGTGGGTCAGGGAATGTCTGTAAAAAAATGATTTTATTGGGATTTGTTTACAAACAAAACCATGCTGTATAACCTCACTTTTTGAGATTTTCCTCAATATATTCCAAGAGGTAACTTGTCTTGCCATCCCGGATGGAAGATACGATGCTTTCTTGTGAGAACATTGACATTGAGAATTTCTTGGAATAAATTTATCATAAAAAATCAATAAACAATGGAAAAACTCCTCTTTCCGGGAACTATCACTCACACAGATGGCGCACACATACACACACAGACAATTTGTCAAAAGTTTCGTTAAAAAATAGCGCGTCAAGCTTTCGTTGAGTCGTCCAGGAGATTTTCTTGCGAATTTTATTCTCTTTTACAAATCCGACTTTTTCACATCCATCGCCATGTCCAACGAGTTCTTTTACGGTGAGTAATCTCTGTTAATATCTCCTCTATCTTATCAACTTGCTATTTAGCAGAGATGAGATTTATTTTGCATGAAGTGATAAGAAATCTCTTCCGGCCGGCTTCCTCAGACAAACTTTTCATCTCCTCGCTTATTTTGGAGATTCTCACGAGAATTTTTTACAATTACTTCCGAAAAAAAAAGTCTTTGGAGTCGTCTGGGGGTGAAGAATGTAACTTTTGGAGAAAATTTTTGTGAAAAAATGCAAAAAAATCGATTCTTTCACTTTGTGAGGTTATGTTTGTCCGGATTGTCATTGTTTTTTTTTTGTATTGTTTTAGGCGCCACCCTCAAGGGAGATGCTCCATCACAGACATGGGACCCATACCCAAAGAATGAGGAGAATACGGAGATTCTCATGCCACATAAGTTGATTATTAAGCAGATTCTCCTGGGCTATGAGGCCAAGGAAGGTGAATACAATGTTATTGAGGTGAGTCATCTCTTTGTCCGGAAGTTCCTTCTGTGAAACTGATTGTTTATGGTTTTTGGTGCAGGTGACAAGCCCCACGAGCCAGGAAGATGTGAAAATCCCCATTGCCGTGCTCAAGGTTGGCGAGACACGATCAGTCAGCATGGAGATGGAATTCCCGGACGCTCCCATCACATTCAAGCTCATCCAGGGCTCCGGCCCCGTGCACATCCATGGCCACCATTTGATCCGCGAGGCCAGTGAGGCAGACATTATGAGTGAGATGGGTCAGGGGGAGGAAGACGAGGACGGCATGGAGGAGTACGCCGAAGAAGAGGAGGAAGTCCCGAATCCCGCAAAGAAGGCCAAATTGGCAAATAATTCCAAGGATGGCGGCACAAACAACAAGGCAGCCCCCAAGAGCAAGAAGTAAAGAATACGGAGGGGACCCCATGGGGCTGCGATGAAATGTATTTTACAGTTTATTAAGAAATTTATTCCTAACAAAAACAAAAATGAAAAAATAAAAATAATTCGATTCATTGAAAAACATTTCGTTAAGTTTTTCCCCCCACCACTGCATCTGTCGCGGCAAACAAAGTTTTTCAACAGAGTGCAGCGCACGTGAATTTCCCTGAGAAATCCACATTTTTCACAACCATCGCCATGTCTGACGAGTATTTCTTTGGTGAGTACCCATCCTGGATTCTTCCTCTGGCCCCCAGTGGGGCTATTTTCCCAGAGAACCCCACAAATACCGAGATGATGCGCTAAACAAACAACGGCGTCCAATTTTGTCGGCAAGCGCTTCATTGAAATGCATTTCATGGGAAATTCCTCCCGTGGAGGCTTCCCTGATCTCCTGACCAAATCCCCCTGACCCCAAGTGTTCCCCCCGAACGTTCCAAGTGACTTTTGTGTCCTAAATTGGTGATTTTCATGCAAAAATCTGCATTGTTTGGGTTTCAAAGAATGAAAACAAAAATCTTTCCTGACCAATTTCTCAGTTTTCCTGCTTCCCAATCTCATTCCATGGGTTGGAAGTTCCCCAGAATTCTAATATTTGTGCGTACCTTTGCAAAAGAACCAGAGGAAAATTGTAAAAAGTCATGGAAAAGAGGATTTCAGTGAGGCAGGAGATGGTGGAAGGAGACTGTGAGGTTATGGAAGGATTTTCAGGGATTTTCTTTCGCTTTTTCCCGTAGGCATTACGCTAACTGGCGAGAAGAACACACACACATGGGATCCATACAGCAACATTGACGACGCAGACATGGTGGTGCCCAATAAGCTCCTCATCAAGTCAGTCCTCCTGGACGTAGCTGCTAAAGAAGATGAATATCATGTTGTTGAGGTAAGAAGAAGTTTCTCTTAAAGTTCAGATGGATTCTGGGAGATCCTGCTGGAATCCTAGAAGCTTTCTAACGTACTGAAAGGGCTAAGAATTACTTGAAAAATATCTCAGGAATCTTTCCGGAAAGCCTTTAAGCAGAAAAAGAAGAAGAAATGATCAAAAACCCCCTGAAATTAATAAAAATAAACTTTTTCCCCTCCAGGTAACCGCTCCAACGTGCATGGAGGAGGTAAAGATCCCCATTGCTGTACTCAAAGTCGGCGAAGTACGTTCCGTGAGTATGGAATTAGAATTCCCGGATGCCCCTGTCACATTCAAGCTCATCCAGGGCAGCAGTTCCGTTCACATTCTCGGGCATCATCTCATTGGGGAATCCAGTGAGGAGGAAGAAATGTGGGAGGGGGAGTACTCCACCGGCGATGAGGAGGGTGAACATGCTGAAGATGATGAGGAGGCTACCGCAAGGAAGAAGAAGAAGATCACAAATAATCTCAAAGCAGGCGGTGGCGGTACAAAAGGTTCCACAAAAAATAATCTTCTCTTTAAAAAGAAATAAATTCAACAAACAAAATTAAAAAAAAAGAAAGAAAAGAAAACCTTCCACCCTCCTCCTTCCCATTCTCCCTGAACTTTTCCCTGACGCACTTTTCACATTTCCACAAAGAAGGGGTCTGTATTGGAAATTTTGTGTGTGTAAGAAAATAAAAATTAATATTCTATTAATTACCTATAATAAAAAATAAATAAAGATAATTTCAAATTGGATCTAAAAGTCTTTTAATTAATAGGGGGGGGGAGGGCTGAAAAGGGACTCAAAAGAGCAAAGAAGGAAGAAATTCAGAGTTAAGATCTTTTATTGTTAATGTTCTTATTTCTTAAAGTTTATTAAAAATGTTAATCCTTTCGTGTTCAATTGAAGCGTTTGGGGCAAAATTTCATAATTTTTTTAAACCACGTAAGAAGATTATTATTTAAAAAAAAATCTAACAAAGAAATAATTTCATTTCAATATTTAACGCATAGAAAAATCTTCTAAAAAACGTTAAAAGCAACAAAGAAGAAGATTAAAAAAATAGCGATTTTCTGAGATTCAAAAAAACGTTTGAGGTTATGTAGAATTTTTGGAGACTTTTTTTGAGAGAATCTAAGGAGGTGTGTGGGAAGAAGAAGAAGACGCGCACGTCACACATCTGTCAAACAACTCAATCTCAGTGCTGCATTTTCTTCTCTCCAATAAAATTAAATTCATAATAATTATATTTGTTGTAATACAAATAAGTGATATTTTAGAATTAATCAAAATTAGCAGGTAATTGTTACGTTGTGAGTGTGTCATTGGGTGCAGGGGGGCGCGCAATGTGCCCCAAAAAGCACGGGGAATGTGCCAAAGGGACGGCAGGAGCGCTTCCAATTCGCGGAGATGCCATATTTAACCTTACAATTTTCAAATACATTTTTTGCCATCCTCCCCCGCTTCGTGGTGCCCCAAAGTACCCCACGGACCGTCATCAGAAGCCCGTGCAACTAGTGCGGGGGTCCGTGGGCATGGGGGTGGGCTTTGGGGTGTGTTTTTGAAGTGACGAAACTTCCGCTAAAGGTCCCACTGACAGTGGCTTCTTGCGGACGCCATGAAGATACCGCGAATGCCATGCGTTCTCGCCCTTTTCCCACAACAGCCCCCCTCATGGTCGCACCACAATGGGTCAAATGTAGCCCCCATGGGGCCCTCTGTGCGGTTTCTCATCACGTAGCCGCACCCCGTGGCAAATTGTTGAGTATCCCCGTGAAAAATAAATGGGGAAACAATATTGATCGGGCTACTTTGGGGGGGATTTCTCGACGCAATTTATCTTCTCGCGGACGCTTCTTTGTTCCCCACCGATCTTCCTTCAGTTTTCTCGTCTTTTTCTCCCTCGTGGGCCAGGCGTAGCACCCCAAATTGGCTCCTGTGGAGGATTTTGTTAAACACACGAGCAGGGTGGTGCGGGTGGGTCATCCCTCTATGGGGCACAACATTGAGGGATTTAAGAACTCCCCGCCCTGTGGAATTTACCTACATTTGCGTCTCCGCCTCTGCATTCTGGTCAATTAAAATGACAAAGCAGGTGATTTGTCACCAACCCTCCCCCAATACCACGGGGAGTCCCCAGAACTTTGCTAATCTCTCATTTTAACGACGCATTTTGGTCAGATTGTGATGAAAAGTCATGAAATAGCTCAAATGGAATGTCCAGAAGTCTCTTTGAGGGAGGATAAGGGATTAATTTGCTCTTGTTTTGGGTTTTTGCCTTAAGGAAAATGGGCAGGAAAAATAGGATTTCGATAAGTTGTTCTTCTTCATGAATTTTGAGGATTTCTTGGGGGTTTTAAAGAAGGATAAAGGGAGTTTAAATATCTCATGGAAAGTTCCTAATTTGACGATCCTTAATTAGTTAGTATACCACAATCGTGGCATACCAAGTATTGTAATCGTCGGAAAAGCCGACCACCTCAGATCGTGCTCAAACTTGGTATGAGCACGTTTTAGACATCCCACATTATGAAAATGGTGGTGGAAAAGTTTTGATCCGGCCGGCCGGTCGCCCAAACTTTGCCTTATAGCTCGAAAACGGTAAAAGATAGAGACTTCCGGTTTAAAGTTTTCTATAGAAAAGTGGGTGTAAATTTTCATTTTTTCGCATTTTCAAAATCCAAGATGGCCGCCATCCGCCATTTTGAACTACCATCAACCACTTCCCTTTCAGCTAGAGGTCTGAAATTTTAGTATGTTGTAGAGCTCAGTGAGACGTTTTCATTGATAATTCATACTTGACAATCGGTCAAGCCGTTTTGCAAATATGGCGGCCTAAAGCAAAAAACTCGAGAACGGTTTGACCGATTTTGACCATCTTGGTATCAAATTAAAGGTATTGAGAAGCCCTACAACTGCTTAGAACATTTCAAGTTTCAAAAACATCCGCAAGAGGCGCTAAAAACAAAAACAAAAATTGCTTAACTTTAAGGGGCAATATCTCCGAACATCTGTTAAAGAATTCCTTTAAATTTTCAAGGTCACCTCCAGAATACAAAATGGCGGATTTTAGTTCTACCAAAACAGTTTTTTGCACTTTTGTCCTAAAGGAATGTAAAATTCTTGAATTTGAAAAGTTCTAAGAACCATATCTCTTGAACGACTTGTCCGATTTTGCACAACTAGGTATCAAATTAAAGATTTTGCAATTCTCTACAATTTTCTAGAACAGTAGAATCCTCTAGATCCAGTCCTTGAAGACAAAGTGCAAAAAACTGTTTTGGTAGAAAAAAATCGGCCATTTTTGTTCTGGAGGTGACCTTAAAATGTATCGAAATATATGTCAGATTATAGCTTATTTCAATACCTCTCCAAAACTAGTCTCGAAATTTTTGTAGGTCTTGTAGAACTTGAGATATAACCATTTTTGTCTTTCTAATTGATGAATTTCATAAAAAAATCAACTTTGCCTACTAATACTGCTCACGAATTAAATTACAACGCATAGACAGACTCATCCGCGTTGTGGTATACCAACTCTAATAACTGGACGCGTTATGATTGACTTTTTTATTGAAAAAAAAATGTTTCTAAGATTTTTGCAAATCTTTCGAATCATTTTAGTATTTGTCCGAAAATCTGTAAAATCGTTTCGCAAATTCTTCATAAACTTCTTCATAATTCTAATAAATCCTATAAATCTCAGAAATCCTATTAATCCATAAAATCTTATTAATCCTTTAAATCCTCTAAATATTTGAGACTTTTTTTAAAAAAATTTTTTTTTAATAGTTTTCTCATAATTTATTTCTTTATTTTTTTTTAAACAAAAATACTTTTCTAAAACAAATTAAATTAAAAAAAGAATATTTTCAAGTCCCAAAAATCTCTTCTTAATTCCTATGAGTTCTAGAAGTCTTATAAGTCCTTCAAATCACATAAATCCATTGAGAAATCTTTCAAATTTTCTTTCAATCCTTATGAATTTTTTGTTTGTTTTAATATTTCTTAAATGTCTTTTATTAATGTAAATAAACTTCTAAGGGAGCAATTTTGGACAAAATAAAAGACAAAATATTTTGAAAATACAAAATATTTTGACATTAAATGTAATTTTGCACAAAATATTTCTCTAAAACTTTTGTCAATCTCTCCACAAAAGAAATTTTTGCAATTTTAGGTACAATAATAGGTGAAATATTTTGAAAAACTGAAAAATTTTGACGTTTAATGCAATTTTAGACAAAAGACAAAAGATTTTTTGTGTCAATCTTTTGACAATCTTGTGAGAACGTCTCCACAAAAGATTTTTACAGGAGAATTGTAATTTTTCACAAAATAATTTATACATTACACAAGAAATATTTTGTGTTTTGCAAGCATCTCGTCGAGGTGCTTTTATAAAATCAAAATCTTTTGTCAAATTGGTGTTTACGCGTTGCATTTTTTAGAAGTTTTCTATCATGTTTCTCGAAATAGCAATGGATAATAATGCAATTTCGGGTAATTGTGAAGCTTTGTGCAAAGGGAATTTGTGGAATGATATGAAATTCAGCCAATTTAGCTGTGTCCATTTTCCCTTTTAGCGGTGTTGGGCAAAAATGTTATGGAGAATTTCTGTGTCTTTCTGGCAAAAATTTGGGAGATCGCTGACAAGTTCTAACCCTATATAATCAGGATTTTGGGTCAGAGATCCCTTCCCTATGTTCCCGATGCGAGTTTTTATGTGCAAAAACGAAATATGTAGGGCTAATTAATGCAATAAAATATGAGTTAATCAATTCATGTAAAAGAGAATCATATCAGAGTGACTCATTAACATTTTCTTGGTGTAATGAAAATCGAACTGATGAGCTAGAAGTCAGATGGTTTTTTGATCTTCCCAACATCCTTAGGGTACCAAATAGACTACACGCATGCTTGACTTAATTTCCCTAAAAATTAATTCAATTCAGATTGTTCAATTGCCCCAATCGTAAACATAACCTAATAGGAATGTTATCTTCTTCTTATTTTTTTCATCTGAAACTCTCCACTCGAAAGAAAAAACACGTCACAAAAGACGACAAAATATATCAAAAGTCTCCCAAAAGATATTTTATTCAAAATTGCTCTTCATAAAATGTCTTTTGTAGACTTCACAAAAGACAAAATATATTTTATTTTGTCCAAAATTGCTCCCTAAGTTTCTTAAAAAATTTTGTTTTTGATTTTTTCTACTCTAAAAAATCAAGCAAAATTTTTATGAAAGAAACAATTTTTTAAAGCGATGTGTGATTTGAGAAACTTACAAAGATTTGTGAGACTTTCAGGAATTAAGAAGAGATTTTAAGGACTTCAAAATGTTTTTTTTTATTTGATTTGTTTAGGTTTTTTCTTTCAATTTTCCAATCCCTTAAAACCAATTCAATAAAGCTAAATGTCTTATAATTTAATCCTTAAAAAAATAACCAAAAAAAGAAGTTAAAGAAATTTCAACATGAAAGAAAAAAAATTAAAAAATAAAATAAATATTTGCAGCATTACATCAGTTACATAACGGCAATGGTCATGGACGCGACTCCATCTCCCCAATCTGTTGGACGTGAATTTGTGCGGCAGTACTATACGCTGCTGAACAAGGCCCCGAATCATCTGCATCGCTTCTACAATCACCAATCGAGCTTCGTGCACGGCGGCCTGGAGGCCAATAATCGCGACGCGAGCCTCGTGATTGGGCAGAAGCAAATCCACAATCGCATCCAGCAGCTCAACTTCCGCGATTGCCACGCCAAGATCAGTCAGGTGGATAGCCAGGCGACGCTGGGGAATGGTGTTGTTGTGCAGGTGACGGGTGAGCTGTCCAATGACGGTCAACCCATGCGACGCTTCACGCAGACGTTCGTCCTGGCCGCGGAGACGCCCAAGAAGTACTACGTTCACAATGACATCTTCCGCTACCAGGACGTCTATTCCGACGATGAGGCGGATGCGGATAGTGAGCGTTCGGAGAATGATGCGGATGCCGATGTGAGTGGGGGCGGTGGGGCTGTGGAGGAGCAGCAAACGGGCGCAACGACACTGCAGCAAGCACCGGCGCAGATTTACTATCCCCTCGTTGGTGCCCAGGGTGCGGGAACAGCTGCGGGATTGCAGCAAATCACGCAGCCCGTGCAGATGAATGGGGTTGTGCACGATGAGATGCTGCAGACCCTGCCACCGGCTACACTTCTTCCGGTTTCACCCAGCACGGCTGCTGCCACGGCCCTTGTGCCACCAAATGCAGCAAGTGGTGTCCTACCGCTCGATCCGACCATTGCTGCTGCTGCTGCCCAAGCGGCACTCCCATTGGCTGCCCAACCAGCTCCCGGAAAAGACGCCGCCGCCGCTACGCTGCAAATGGGCACTGTGACCGAGGTGAGCGCCATTGAGGCGGCTGAGAAGGCCAAAGCCGTGGCTGCTGCAGCTGCTGCTGCCGCCGAGGAGGCCCCCAAGGACATAACCAGTGATGAGGCAGGCACAAAGGATGACATGGCACCGCGTGTGATGCAAAATGAAACGACTTATGCGAATTTGGTGAAGAGTGGCGGTGGAGCCCCTTCTGGGGCGCTCTCCTTTGCCTCCGCCATGGCTCAAACGAGTTCCGGGGTATCCCATGGGGGCCTCAGTGGGATGTCTCAGTCATCAACGGGGCTCGTTAATCTCGCAGCACCGCGCTATGTCACCTCACCGCCGCCAATGAAGAATGAAAGTACCAGCAGTGGCAGCAGCTACCGCACATCCGGCGATCGGGATGGCATCACAGGTAGTGGTGGTATGTCGGGGATGCAACAACGCCCAGCTGGGGGTATGGCACCACGTCCAGTGCGCGAGAGGCGGAGTAGCAACACGAATCAGGGTGTCTATTCGGATACGCAGCAGCTTTTCCTCGGCAACATTCCCCTGCAGGCCACCGAGGATGATTTAAGGCCGCTCTTCTCCAAGTATGGCACCGTGATCGAGTTGCGAATCCTCAGCAAGTCCAATGCACCGAAGATCCAGGGGCGGACACAGCCACAAAATTATGGATTCATCACTTTTGCGGACCCCGAAGCGGCCACTATGTGCCATTCGGAGAATGTGAGTCTTTCCTTGTCTTTGCTTTTTGTGTTTGTTTTATTGGATTTATTAATGTTGTTTATGAAGTTTTTGTGGGAGGATTTCTAATGAACAAAGAGGTGAAAAGAAGGGATTTTTGGATGCATTTGAAATTAAAGAATAAAAATCTTTTGGAAGGATTTTTGAGGAAGAACTGTGAAGAATAAGAATTCAAAAAAACCGCGAATTTTTGAACAATATTTCGAGATTATTCTTAATTTGTTTTCGGATTAATTCTTAAAAGAAAATCGTAAATAGATTACGTAATTAGGGTGGTTCTCTATGTGTCTAAACACGTTTAAAGAAATTAACCAGTTTAGAGTTTTCTTTAAACGTTAAAAGAAAATTAATTTCATGCCTTAAAAATTTACATGAAGTAAAATTTAAAAATGAAAATTTTAACGTCAAACGTTAGTAAAGAAAAAAAAACGTCAAATGAAGAAGAAATTGAATTTAAAAGGTTTCTAAAAAGAATGTAGAATGTCAGTAAAAGTATTATCTGTTTGAAATGAAATATCTAAACGATTTGAAGGGAAACATCGAATGATAGAAAATAAATGTCATTTGTTTGGAAAGAAACATCAAAAAGAGAGGAAAGGTTAGTGGGTTGTGTTGATTTCGAGACGAGATGACGTTCCGCATGAAAAACTTGAAAAGGAAGAGGAAGAAGAAGAGAAACGTCAATCGTTAGAAAAGAAATGTCTAACATTGTGGAAGATAGTAAACGGTAAACCTTACAAAAGAAACGTCAAACTGTCAAACTTATTATCAAAATAACTGTCACACGATAGATAATGAATTTCGAACGATTGAAAAGAAAAGAGAAACCTCAAACATTGGGGAAAAAAGAAGTTAAAAGTGAGGAATTAAATGTCGAACAGCGGAAAAGAAACGTCAAAAAGGGAACGTTAAATATTAGAATACCTAACAATTGTTTGACATTTAATATCAAAAGGTTCGAAGAAAAACGTCAAACTAATGAAAATTAATGTTAAATATGGGAAAGAAAAGTATTAAGTGCTCAAAACTTAATGTTCGTCGGTACAAAAGTAAACTTAAACAATGATTAGAAAACGATGAAAAACCTTACAAAAGAAACGTCAATTATCAAAGACTTTACAGGAGACTTTAAACGTTAGGAAAGAAAAGAAAATATTTTTTATTTTAAAAGAAAATTAGCATAAAAACATCAGAAACAATAAAGTCTCAAACATTGGAAAAAAAGAATGTCAAACGCGTGAAGAGAAACTTCAAATGTCAGTAAAGAAATGTCAAATTTTATCAAAGACACGTTACAATTGCAGAAAAATTTGTTAAAATCTGTTGATTTAAATTTCATTTTCATCAACTTATCAAATGATTTTCTAATAAAAGGAACCTTTTTGTTCTTCATTATCCTATTCCTCGTTTAATCCCAAATAAGTCCCTTTAAAAAAAACCTTGAAATTCTTTTTAGAATTTTCTTAATAATTTTTTATTTTATATTTTAAATTCTCTTTCCATTTCAACGCCAATGAATGAATGAAACAAACAAACAAACAAACAACAGAACATCATTTATTCGGACGGGCAGAAGCTAAACATTGAGCTGAAGAAAACGCGCCCCCGCAATGACCTTCCGGGTAGTGGACTTGGTGATCGCGATAGACGCATGATGGGCGGCGGCGGAAGTGGTGGGATGTCCGGCAATGGAACACGACCGGGAATGGGTGGCAGTGGGGGACCAGGGGGAATGGGGAGTGGTCTGCGGGGCACAACGAGCGGAACTGGCGGTGGGATGATGGGGCGCCCCGGGGGCAATCGTCTTGGTGGCAGCAACGGCGGTATCCGTGGCAGTAGCTTCAATCGCTCCGACAGGATGCCAATGGGACGCGGTGGGGATGGTGATAGACCGTCAGCACCTCTCGGCAATAACAGCGGTGGTTCCACTTACGGAAGGCGCTAATAGCCCCCCCTCCCCAACGATGGAGGACTTCACAGAGAGAGAGAGAGAGAGAGAGAGAGAGTGAGGAAGTGAATAAGGCGCGCTGAGAGAGAAGAAAAAACATTGAGAAGCAGATTAAGTGAAAAATTAAAAAAAAATAACACGAGACTGGAAAAAAGCGTTGAGATCAGCAAAAGCAAAAAAAAGAAACATAATAATAATTTCAAGACACACCATTTTTTTATTATTATTATTATTTCCTTAAAAGAGAGAGAGAGAAAAAGAAAATTAAGGAAAGGATTTATTTTAAACATAAATTAATTCAAACAAAAAATGGACTTTAAAGAGAAAATTAGATGAATGAAATATTTTGCTTATTTGCGCCGACAAATGCTCCTCATCTGTAGATTTTTTTTATTATATAAATTTAAATTCAAAAAACAAAAATAATTTTAGGAAATATTTTTTTTTAATCATCCACCATTCTTTTTTGTTTCCCCCAACCCATTTTTTTTTACAAACTGTATAATATTGGAGTTTTTTCGTTGTTTTTTTTTGGAGAGAGAGAGAAAAAATAGAAAATTTATTGTTAGTAAGAAGAAAAAAAATTAAGGCTATAAAAACTTGGGCATTTTGCAAAGTTTCAATAATAAGGAATTTGCTAAAACAGAAAAAATAAAAAAAATTAACCAGTTGGACCCATTTTTTTTTTTACAAAAATGTACTTTAGGATGATTGAGGAGCAGAAAAAAACAATTTTTTAAGTTAAATACTTTACATAATACTTTTGTTTTGTTACAAACAACTTTTTTTCCTTATCAAAATAAAAAAAAAAACAAAAATATTTTTTAGTGTAAACAAGCAACAATAAAAATATTTAGGAGCAAAAGGAAAGTCTTAAAAAAAAACATTTTTTCTAATAGTTTCATTTACAACAAAAATAAATGAGAAATATCTTTATAATTTATATTGAAAAAATAAAAAGAAAAAATATTAATTATATGTAAAAAAAACTATAGTTCTTTTAATTTATATAAAAAAAATCTAGATAATTTGATATAAATAGTAATAAAGGAGAAAGTAAAAAAAAAGTAAATGAGAGAGGATATTTTATGTTATTTTATGAAAGAAAGAGAGAAAGAGGAAAAAAAAACAATAATTAAAAAATGTATCACTCGCAAGATTCTTTTTTTTTTGTTTATTCACCAACTAATTTTTTTTTTACATTATAACTAATAAAATTATAAAAATCTCTTTCTTTTTTTCTCTTTTTAAAAAGAGAAAGAAAATTATTGAATTAAAAAGAATAAATAAAAGTATTTCATGAGAAAAAAAAAGGAAGAAATTAAATCTAAAGAGAAAATCAACTAAATTCTTAAGGAGAGAAGAAAAAAAGTAAAACTTATGAAGTAAAAAAAGGTAAAAAAAAACATTTTTATACAATTCGCGACCTCTGCATAATTCTAATATCTCTTTAATAATTTTTTTTGTGTAATTTTAGGTAGATATTTTTAAAATAAATTTCTCATCGCGGATTGTTCAAATCAAACCTTCTTTGTTTTCTTTATTTTCTCACAATTTTTTTCTTTTTTGCAGCCTATTTTTTTTTCTTTTTAAAATTGTAGAGCTGGTTCTTTACAAAAAAAATTAAAATTTTAAAAGAAAATTATCAGAAAAAATTTTCTAAATGTGGTTTGAAGATTTTTTTTGAAGGAATAGAAAGCAGGAAAAATTTTTATTGGAAGAAAATTGAAAATTGAGCACAGAGTGGTCCAATTGAAGTGCTGAAAATAAGGAGAAAATTCTTTGGGACGTTTGGGACTTATTCTTCTCCCTTATTCTAAGGTAACTGCTACATTAATCAACAAAATTCTATTTAAGCATCCGAGAATGTTCTTATAAAGACTTTTAGTCTTAACTAAAATTATTAAGAAATGATTTAAAAAATCCAAATTTTCGACCTTAAAAAGCAGCAATGATGGTCTCGAAATTTAGGAAACTCGGGGACTTTCAAGAGCGGTTTTAGAGCCAATTTTGAAACAAAAAATTAAAAATTGGCTTGCACTCTTGTTAAATGGCCAAATATTGATAAGAATTTAGTGTTTTCAATTTTGAAAATTATTTTTTGTGCTCAAAAAATTTGTTTGAAATTCTCACATTTTGGCCATTTTGTTCCTGTAGAGTTTTCAAAATTTCGAGACTATTCCGTATTTCATGACAAATTCAAGCCCTAACTTACTTTTTAGAAAAAAATGTTTTAATAATAACTGAAGTAATCAGTCACGATCTTCCACTTTTACAGCACTCGCGCAATGTGATTCAACTGAATTATTTTGTGAGTTTTTCTACAGGATTTCAGTCATTTTGATGAATTCAAATGGTGGGAGATCGTTACTGATTACTTCAGTCATTTAAACCATTTTTTTCTAAACAGTGAATTAAGTGATAATTTATTGCCGTTTATATCTTACCTTATACTGCTTTTATTATGCTTCTAAACTAACTTAATTTTAACCTGAACTACTTAAGCTACATTGTGTTGGAAAAAATACGGCCTAAGGATTCTTATGAAGACCTAATGAAGAAAGAAAATAATCTGCGAAATGTTAAAGATCAAGCAGAAGGAGTCTATGTAAGTTCCACAAACTATAATTTTTTTTTAATTTCTGGATTAATTTAATTAATTTTTGTTAAAAAGAAGAAGATGCAAAAAAATATTTTCAGCATTTCTTTAGGACCTCTCTACCGAAGATTAAACAATTTCCAAAATAAGGATCACACAAAGGGTCGATCTATGTAAAAAAAAATCATTTTGTGTTGTGATAGTGGATAAAACTTTGCTGCATATTCATTGAAGAAAAAAACAATCTCAAAAGCAAGATAAAAAATGTAGAAAGCAAGAAAAACTTTCACTTTCCTTTAAAAATAAGTAAAATTGCATAATCTCCTTTTCTTCCCATTCACAAAAGTAATCCTTTAATTAGAAGAAATCAATGGCAAAACTTCCTCTTTGAAAATTAGGAATCTCATTCAATTTTCTCTCGAAACAAAAAAAAATAAAAAAAAGTAAAACCTCTAGAGAGCTACAAAATAAATAAATAAAAATATAAATCCTCAAATTGGTGACATTTTTTATATTATACAGGTTTAAAAAAAAATGAAAAGAATTCAGAGGATTTTGCATTAATTAAATAAAAGAATTAAAAAAAAAGAATTGTGACTAAGAAAAACTTTGTGAAAGCGTAGTATTTGCTTCTTTATTGTAAGACTGATAGAAGAAAATGTTTTACTTTCATCTTTCTTGTAGAAGAAAAGAAAACTAAAAGATTTTTGGAGAGAAAATCCTTTTTAGAAATTAAATCATAAACTCTGTGTAAAATGCCTTAAGAAATTTTTTAAAAAGAATAATGCAAAATATAAAAAAATCGAAGCACAATAAGATTCGTATCCGACCGAGATGAAAAATAAATTAAATATTTCTCCATAATCCGTCAAAGAGAAAAAAAAGAAAAGGTTTGAGAAGAATTTTCCTTGGAAGGAAAAATTTTATCGTAGAAAGAATTTAGAGAAAAAAAACTAATAAAATCCAAGAGAGGAGAAAGGATGTTGAATCCTTGGAGGTTTTGCCACTTCAATTTCCAATCTCAAAGGAAGTAGAAGTTTTCTTTAATATAAATTCGTTATACTTTTCAAAATAAAAAGAAAAAAACCACAAAAACCCTTCTAATGTGTATTTGTGTGTGATATTAGAAATTTGTCCCTCATTCCAATGGAAAAAACTTTAGTAGAACAACCAAATAAAAAAAATATATATATTTTAAAGAAAACATAACTTTCTGAAAGAAAAAAAAACAACATCCTCAATTGCGACAAGAATAAAAGAAAAAAATATTTAACAGAAGGTGAATAAAAGAATTTACAGACATTTTTTCAAACTTAAAATAAACTGCCAACTTAGTGCTATGAAATAAATAAATAAAAGAAACATTTTTCAGCTTCCACCCCCAAAAATCTCTCTCCTACAAACAATTCCAAAAAAAAGAAATGAAATTAACTCAATAGAAATAGATTGAAAGAGAAAATTAGACGATTAAATAAACCACAAGTCCTTTGAAAAAATTTTATGCAAGATTTTGGACAGTTTGAATGAAAAAAGAATTAATCCCTAATTTTTAAATAAAGTGAAAATGAATTAAAACAAATTGTTTCATTTTTATTTGAGAAAAAAACCCAATTTTTGGTCAGAAAAGTGAGTGTTTGTGACAGGAAAACTTCTTTGTTTTGATCAGGAGGAGGACATTCAATTTGATCAAAGAAGAAAGGGAAAATTATTTTGAAGCCCTTCTGATCTTTCCTGGACTTAAATTGAATCCGTTCTTTTGATCATTTGATCCTCTTTTTAGTTTTTCAAAGCAAAATAAAAAATTTTCCGTTTAAAAGATTAAAATTTCTTTATTCTCAGATTTTTTAGAACTATCCTTCTGGTCAAAAAATAATTATTTTATTACGTTCAATTAAATCCACAGAGAAAAGAAAATTATTTTTGCAAAGAAAAGGAAATCATGCGGCTCTCATGTAGAAAGATCCTCTATCGCGGAACAATTTTGACCCATATCAACTTGTGGGGAATCATAAAAATAGAAGAATCGCGAGAAAAATTCCCCAATATTCATTGGGGTCACATAGAAAAGTGCAGTGATGGCACAGTCCGGAAAAACATAACCTGAATTTTTGAACAATATGGAAATGAATAGGAGGAACTTCATTGTATTCGAGTTGGAGTATTTTTTTAAAGAGTTCTTCAGAGGTGTGTGAAGACGCGGAGAGACACCGACGCGAGACACAACCGGATAAAGACTGATGGGGGAATTATGAATTTAATTTAATGTACGAGTCTTATGCTCATGAGACCATGGCAATGTATTCGTTTCATTTGGCCACAAACACACACCGAGAGAGCTTCCCACATTATTTTCCTGGCTCTCTGGCGTGCTATAGAATTTTACTTTCACTCTCGCGCGGACAAGATAGTCAAGAGTTGGTATCTCTGGCTGGTCGTGCTGATCGGTGGTGATCGTGTGTTGGCCCCATGGCCGATCGCAGATCCCACCAAGAAAATTCCACAGAATGCGCGCCAAACCAAAACATGCAGCACAAAGCATTAATCACTTTCATTTTCTTCCGAGAAAGCCACTCTCTGTGGATGCAGGAGATCACAGCTCAATGATCATTTCGGCAGCATCGGGATGTAACATGCTGCCCGCAAAAAAAATGTGTTCATGCACGAAAAAGTGAAATTGAATAAACCACAGACAAGATACTGTTGTTGTGGATAAATGGATGGAATTTTGCTATAACAAGAGACGATTGGACTGGGTAATTTTTGAAAACAAATTGCCGGCTAATCTATTTACTTTCTCGAAAACCGACAACCACTTTTCCAATAAAACACACAAAATACACAAAAGCCCATTTCTTCTTTCGACAATAGATAGAGGTGTAATTAATTTACCTGCGCGCGCAATTTATCCAAAAGAGTATAATCTCGAAGGTATTTTTGTAAGTACATTTAAGGTTTTTTTTTAAGGCAATGCCTATACGAAATTATATTTGCTTCAATGAATAAATTATTTTTCAAATTGAAGAGATTTAAATTTCTTTTAAATTTAACTTTCAATAGATTGTTTGAATATTTAGGGACCATGATTTTTTTTTCAGAATTTTCTTTATTCTTTTGAATTTCCATCAATTTTAGGAATTAAGGTATCGTCTCCCAGTAAACAAATGATTGAGTCAAATAAAGCTCAATCAATATTGATTAATCATTGATTGAGCAATAATTGATAAATCAATTGAGAAAGTCTATCGATTAATAAATTACTGCTCAATGGATGTTGAATCTCAGGTCAATTCCGATTGCTCAATAATTTATCATCTATGCGGACCTATATTGACTCAATAATGAATCAATCAATATTAATACTATCAATATTGAGTCAACTATAACTCAAACACTAATTGATCATGGACTGTTCAACTATTGATCAAAAATTGTTCTTCAATTTTTTAATCAATGAGTTGGTCAATTTATCGTCAATTATTGCTCAAACAACATTGACAATCAATATTGAGTCAATTTTAACTCAATCAGTATGGATCATGGATTGATCAACTACTGATCAAATATTCTTAGAAATTTTTATCAATTTATGCTCAATCATCGGTCAATAACGCAATTTCCGAGCAATCATCTGTCAATCATCGGTCAATTAGATATTTTTTCTCCGATGTTTGTTATAGATAGATAGATTTTTATTTCATAATTAAATCCATGTGCAGCAAATTTTTTTCTGATTGATCATTTATTGTCATTCAATCAAATTGGTTTCCGATTGAGTAATTATTGTCTATCAATCTGATTGATCAACTATTGACCAATCATTGGATATCAATTTGATTGATCAATAATTGATCATCTATACCTTTATTCAACATTGAGCTCAATAATTGATCAATGATTGTGCAAAATTTGTTCACTGGGTGAAAAATATGTATCTCGATTTTATAAATTGTTAAAATTATCCTTGATTACACAGTTTATATGTCCTCTTAAGACCTCGGATTTAAGTCTTGAATTAAGTTGAAAAGTTTATATGATTAAAAATACACAAATATCGACTTAAAAGACGAATTTGAAGAGGCTATAAAAGTTCAAAAAATCCTTTATTTTTTTAACCAATAATATATAACTTTTTGGAGCTTTTTAAGCTCTATTCCATTCCTATATGTCCACATAATTACCGCGCTATGTGTTGGCAAATAAAAGTGGAATAAAGCAAATAAGAAGTAGAGAGTAATAAGCAAAAGCAAAAGATGGTTAATACGCGGAATCACTTTCTTGTGAGTCCACATTACACAAAAAAGCGACTCTTATACCGAAGATTTGTGCATAAACATAAAGTAAAAAAAAATGAATTAAATTAACATCGGATTTGCGCAGTGAAATGTGCAGGTATATGCTTCTGTGACTTTCCCACAAGAATCCAGATCAATTAATTCTCAGCATTGATCACGCCATGCAGTGAGGTTCGATCGAGCGGTGGTACAGTGATGGTTTACAATGGAAAATGAAAATAGTGTAGCAGTGATCGCGCGGTGGAGAGTGAAATTTATTTTTCTTCATAGATCGCGCGAAAAATCTCAATGAATTTTTCATTCAGCACCTCATCGACGTTTCAGTGCGATCGCTACTGCAAGAGTTTCCGTGTGAGATCAACTTTTACCTCCACCCATGGTAGCTTTGCGCGCATACAAGAAGTTACTCTGGCAATTGTTCCGGCACTCCATTCTGCTGGGAGCTGCGATCGTGTGCAGACGATCGAGTTGCGGTGATCGCGCGGTGTTGTGATTAGGAAAAGTTTTCAACATTATGCTGGAGGATCACGGTGAATTGCAGTTTCTTCTATTTT
Source organism: Lutzomyia longipalpis (assembly GCF_024334085.1). Taxonomy (NCBI): domain Eukaryota; kingdom Metazoa; phylum Arthropoda; class Insecta; order Diptera; family Psychodidae; genus Lutzomyia; species Lutzomyia longipalpis. Next base: position 50,182,855 of record NC_074707.1, read on the forward strand.
AAATTAAACGTTCGGTGTGAGTAAAAGAAAATCCCAGCGTCAGGTGTGCGCTCCTGAAACGTCTCTCAGAAGAAGACGATCATTTGTGATGATCATGCTGTTGTGATAAAAAAAAAAAATATATAAAGCGAAAGATCAGTGGAATGGCAAAGACAATTTCTTCATCCCAACAATGTTTCATTTTGTCAACATTGTAAGACTCTGAGAGCTTTGCTTGGTGCTATAGTGCAGTGAATTCTATCACCTGGAAAAACGATCGAGTGCTTGGAGATAATACATACATACATATAGTGGCTATATATAAAAGAAAGCCAGTGTTATTAATGATCTTCTCAAAGTAATTCGTCGTGACAAGGAAAATGAATAATTCCAATACGCTGTTGTTCCTCTGCTGCTGTTCATCATTTCTTATTCTCATTGTGCTCATAAATTGTACAAATGCAGGTGATAAATTAAATTCAGGTAAATGTAGAAAAAAAAAAGAAGAACCACCATCACAAGAAAAATATTATGAGCTCCCTAAGAAATTGTGTTAATACATTCCGTTAATGCGGAAAAACTATTTGATTTCCTTTCCGTGTGAATTGTTTGGTAGTGCGAAAGTGAAAATTTATTTGCAATTTCTTCTCCAGCATGAAGAAGGCACGAAGAAGATGCGTTAAACACTCATGGTAACATGCGAAGAAAAACGAGGAAATGCAGAGCAATTATTTATTGCCACACAATTCATATTTATTTTTCTTTTCATTACCTACAAAACAAAAATATGATGAATATTATTTATATGCAAAACACATGTAGGTCAAACTTGTGAGTACATATCTGTGAAAATTCATCTATGCGATGTTTTGTTTACCGAAGAGATGAATTAGATGGAAGAAAACAATGACGATCAATGGTTGGAGCATAAAGCAAGAGTTTTTGCATATTGTTCGCTTCAGAGACTTTTTACCTGAGAGCCATGTAAATTCAAGATTACACGGTTTTTCCTAATAAATATTTTATTTTATTAAAAATACTTTTTTTTTAATCCATTAAAGGTTTTTATTAAGCAATTAAAAAATGTTGTGAATTTGAGAAAAACTTCTTCCCACAAAAATTTAAAATGCAAACAATAACATGTTGTATGAAAGAATAATTAATTTATTAGATTTTAATTTTTATGAGTGCTGCTTCTTGTTTTTAATAAGAAAGTAATTTTTATAATTTGTTTATTGTTTATAACATTTAATAAATGTTTTTGAGGAAAATCTCTCAAATATACACTATCCGCGAAAAGTTTCCGGGCAAGGCTAAAATGGGATATATTTGAAGGCAAAATTAAAATGACTATATTTCTGGCTGTGGTAAACCGATTTTCAGAAATTTAGCAGTTTTAGAAAAATACATTTCTCACCTTTCCAAAACATATAAGTTTTTGAAAATCGGTCAACCCGTTCATTTTTGGCAGCTATTTTGGTAAACCTAAGCAAACGTATTTTTTTCACAAATTTTAATTTCACTTTGACCTTTTGCATCTCGGCCGCTATTGCACCGATTTTGATGAATAGAGTATCGTAGGAAAGGTAATTTCATTCCCTATCTAAATCTGGTAAATTTTTGAAAATCGGTTAACCATAGCCAGAGATCTGGCTATTTGAATTTAGCCTTCAAAAATATCCAATTTTAGCCTTGTCCGGAAACTTTTCGCGGGTAGTGTATGTATCATTAAAAATATTTTATCGTGAAAATTTAACATAAATGATTTTTTGGATTTTCGAATTTAGTAAATATTTAAATAATTAAAAGCCATTTAAACTGATAAGATGTTTTTTTAGACTTCTTTTGGTTTTAATTAACATTCTTTGAAAAAAAAATACAGTGCAGGTCTTCTTTTTTTTAACCAGGAAAATTGTCACGAAAGGGTTAACTTTAAAAGAATACAAAATTATTTATTTTGATTCTTTTGAGAAGCTTAAAAGCTTAAAAAGCTTCTCAAAGAATTAAAAAATTATTTGAAACCCCAGATTTTCTCTCTACAAATAATATCGAGATTTCTGTCATTTTTCTTTGCTTGTTAGACAAAGAATACTGAAAAAGACGTAGCCGGTTTCTTCCTAGAAATTTTCCTATATTTAATGATTTTTCCCTGCTTTTCATTTAAATAAAAATTTACTAAAATCGGCAAAGAAATAAAATTATATTACAGAAGTGTTTTAAATATATTTAAAATAATTTTAAGCTCTCACCCATAAACTAAAGAAATGAAAAAAAGTCTGCTTAATATCTGTTTTCTTAAAGAAAATTAGCCTGATTCTTTAGAAAAATTTCTAACAATAAAAATTTAATCATACGGAGAAAAAGAAGCTGAGGCGATCTGCAAGAAATCTCCGGGGCCACGTGCAATAATTTTGCAATTTACAATTTCTCCTTGTATATAGATGAAAATAATTAATAAAGAGCACGAAGGCAGAAGAACAAAAATGAAGATCACAAAAGATAGCGGAGTGAGAGAGCATCAGACAAAAAAGCTTCTCACCTCATTGATAAATCTAATCCCTTCAATCAATTCAATCTCACCACATTTATGATTCTGCTTCCGGTTCGATGTTCTATTTACTTTTTTTGATGCCCATTTGAAGTCTCTTTTTTTTCTGTAACACCTATTGTGTGCAGTAATAATTCAATTTGTAGGGCATTTCACCTTCATTTTGCGACGCAAAGTCCGCCATAAGACTCTCACTGCTACTTGGCTTGAGGCAAAAAAAAACAAAGGTATCCTACAACTATGTAGGTACATATTTTTGGGGAGAAGGAATTAGCGTGGCGGAGGAAAGATCAAGTGTAGGGCAAATTTGTTTTATTGGCTATTTATCGGCATATGCTTTAATCGAATTCATTTACCTTCTTTGAACATTGTTGCAAACGCAACCACAGCAAATTCCAATTATTTGGCCACATCGTCAATGAGGTGAGGTTTTGTGCCTCAAGATGAAGTAGAGACAAAAAAAAACCAGCCAGGGAAAAGCGTGGCAAAAAGATCTCCATACCAATTTCACATTTATTTCGCCCATTCTTCCACCAATTATTGTGTTTAACCGCGAAGCCATAGGAAGATTAGGAGCTTTGGCAAAGCTGGTACGAAAAAAAAGAGCCTCGCGTAGTGTCTCATTGGGTGCAATTTCACTTTTTTCATCGACAACACGAAAAACTTTTACCTCGTAGTTCAGTCGGTTAAAAATTAATTCTTAAAAGCAGCAAAATAGTGTGACGAAGAGGGATTAAATTGCTCTTTTCACTTTCATTGATTTTCTATTTAGCATGTGATTCTGCCATGTACCTATTTTATATGTTTTAATACAGAATAAATCATGGGCATTTCATGGCGCCAACTCATAAATTATGGAATTTACCATGCAGATTAATAATCGTGCGCTTTTTTGCACAAAACCCATCGACATTTTATATGGTGTGGAACGAATTTGTGTGGCCGTTTTGGTGGGATATTTTCTCTCTCCGTACTATCTTGTGGGCTAATTTGCATCACTAAAATTCTTTTTTTTTCTTTGCCAGACTCGTGCGGCGTGCAGCCATATCGGAGGCAACCACGTGATGCTGAAGGGTCAAAGAATAGATCACAGAATCGTGCAAAGAGGAAAGGAAGGATAATTTCAGGGAATCCAACGGAGGATGGAGAATTCCCTTGGCAGGTTTCTCTGGAGCTTTTGCATCCTTCCCTGGGCTTCCTTGGGCATTGGTGTGGAGCTGTTCTTGTGGAGAAGAATTGGATTCTCTCAGCTGCTCATTGTATTCACAAGTAAAGATTTTCTTTATGCCCTTTTAGTTTTCCCAAGGTTGCTTAAGATCGAATAATATTCATTAAAAACGTCAACAAATTGTTTAGAGTTGCCTCAAAGTATTTATGATCGCATCAAAATTACTTTCGATCGTCTTGAGATTGCTAAAGATCTACTAGAATTACTTAAATTCGTATTAAGATTACCTACGATCATTTCTAAATTGTTAGTTTTACTTAAGCAATCTAGAGACGATCTTAAGCAGTTTAAGAGATGTTTTAGATCGTCTCGAAATTGCTTGAGATCGCCTCAAACTGTTTAAGATCGTCTCAAGAATGCTTTAGATCGACTAAAATTGCTTAAGATTGTTTCAAATTGTTTAAGATCGCCTCATATTTGCTTACGTTCGTCTTAAGATTACTTAAGATCAAGGAATTGCCTAAAATCGTATTAAGAATACTTAAAATTGTTTTTAATTTGTTAGATTGTCTTAAGCAATTTTAATTGATCTTAAGCAATCTAGAGACAATCTTAAGCAGTTTAAGATCGTCTCAAACTGTTTTAGATCGTCTCTAAATTGCTTAAGATCGTTTTAAACTGTTTAAGATCTTTTCAAAATTGCTTAAGATCGTCTCAAATTGTTTAAGATCACATCAAATTTACTTCAAATCGTCTCAAGATTGTTTAAGATCAACTAAAATTGCTTAAAATCGTCTCAAAATTAATTAAGATCGTCTTAAACTGTTTAAGATCTTTTCAAAATTGTTTAAGATCGTCTCAAATTGTTTACGATCACATCAAAATTACTTAAAATCGCCTAAAGATTATTTAAGATCTTCTTAAGATTTCTTCAAAAAATGTTCAAAAATTCAAATAAATCCTGTCACAATTCCAGTGATTTATTCAACCTTCCCCTCCCACCACTGTGGACGGCAGTTTTGGGTGAGCACGATCGTTCGTATGAGTCTGGCTATGAGCAAAGGATCCCCATTGATAAGATCATCATGCACGAAAACTACCAAAACTACCAGCATGATCTTGTCCTCATGCGACTCTCACGTCCCGCCGATACACACTTTCCATCATTCATTCGCCCAATTTGCCTACCCAGCCACATTGGCGCCAGCACGATTGACGATGAAAGTCATGCTGCGGATCGTAATGATAATTTCCTCAGGCGACTCATTAGTTTCTTCACGAAGAAGCCACCGCGAAAGTCCCAGAAGCGGCGTAATGATAAATTCTTCCAAGATCGTCACATAACAAATAGAGAAAATGACCTTTTCTTCAGCTTCAAGACAATAGAGGATTTCAATTTATACCAACAGGTGAGCTTCCACCACAGCCAAATGCTCGTACCACCTCAAGCACGCAGATCCGCCAAGAAAACTTTTACTCTCTCTTTGCGGACAATGTTGGAAGAACAATAAAGCAGTAAATCAGTGGGTTTAAGTCACGTATAGATTGAAATACTTGTCTTTTGGGCTTTTTTGTCACACTTTCCCTACTTTTATGAACAACTTGTACCTTAATTAAATTATTTCTTTTCTTTACACAGAATTCTCTCTACCAAGATTGTCGTGTTACCGGATGGGGCAAGAAGACCATTGAAGGGGAATTGACGGATATTCTGCTGCAATCTCGAGTTCCTATCCTATCAAATGCTAAGTGAGTTTATTGAAATTTAATTAAATCTAATTAAGGAAATTAATAAAAATTCAATAAAGAGTTTTTATGAGTTCTTTGTCAATTTATTTTGAAGGAGAGAGCACGATTTTAATTGCGATCTTGATTAATTTGCTCAGGCGATCTTGCGATCTCGGGAAAAAAAGCTTTCAAATTAATTCTTATTTTTTCCTGTGGGAAATTTTTAGTTTCTTCTAATTTCTTTTCCTTTATTGAACGAAATTTTGTAGACCTTCTGGCAATCAATATTCTTTTGGTTTCTTTTGCTTCTCTAATCTCTCAAAGAAATTCTTATTAACTCTTGTATGTTAATTAAATCCCAATTTCTCGCCCCCAAATCTTTCTTCTTCTTTCACAAATTTCTGGGAGAAATATTTTCTCGTTTGCTTTAGAATTTTTTCTGTTAAAGGAAATAAATTTAATTTAATCCTAGAAGAAAATGTTGTTGATGAATTGTTGGGAGAATCTTTCCATTAATTTATGAGGCTTAAATTCATAATTTTTTTCCGAGATTTTATTTTTTCGACACGTATAACAATTTTAATTCTCCAACAAAATAAAGATCGCAAAAGACAAAAATTCAAAAGCTCATAAAAGCTCTGCAAGAAACAATTTTTCCATTTAAACTTTTTCCTTTCAGATGCCAACTAGCCTATGGGGATCACATAAGAATTCACGAAGGACACATTTGTGGCGGGAAGCTCGAGAAGAAAGCCGGAGCACCGTGTGTGGGTGATTCAGGTGGGGGTTTGCAGTGCAGAGAAGGTCACACGGGGTCATGGATCCTCGTGGGGATCACCTCATTCGGATGGAATTGCAGCCTAAAGCTCCCCGATGTCTTCACCCGCATCACATACTATGTCCAATGGATTAACAAAGTGATTTCCAGTGATTTCAGTGAAGATCTCTATCCGGATTTTTATTACTGAAAGTTCCTTCATACAGAAAAAATCCTCTCGGAAATAAAACACCCGAATTTAAAAGAAAAAAAAAGAAGAAAAACTCACGAATTATTGAAACTCCTTTTTTTTAAACATTGAGTTACAAATTACAATCTAGTCAGTAATAAATTACAAAATAAAGCAGAAGAGAGTTTGTCTTAAATATCTCAAAGAAGTAAGAAGAAGAAAAAAAACCACAGCAAGAGGCCTTATAAAACCTTAATCCATTAAATTGTAAAAAAAAATAATGAAAGTTAAATATAAAAAATGTTTTTTTCCCTTTGATGAAACCTATATATCACAGTCTTGTAGAATCTTAGAGAACTAGAACAAGTCGTTGGTTAACAGGTGGAGAGCTTTTTCGGGTCGAAAGCTCTCAACTCAATCGTGAGTTTCTATACTGTGGAGCTTTTCAAGCAAATTATTGTCGATGTCGCGATCAACGTTTTTCGGTTGGTGAAGGAATGGCACAACACTAGCTGAAGAATATCGAATTTTCTTCTTTTTATCTTCGTAGTAAGTTTTGGCATTTATCGTGCACATGAAGGCACTTGCAACGATGATGGAGATACCAATTATTCCTAAACTGTAGCCCAAGAAAGCTTGAATGGGTGGCAGGAAGACCAAGAAGATCGTGAGAACGACATTTAAGTACATTGGAAAGTCGTCCATTGACTGGAAAATTTCAAATTAAAATTAATGCTGTGAATTTATCTTTTCAGAAAAGCTCCAAACTTACCACCTCCACCCATAAAACAGGCAGAGCCATATCATTGAAGGGACTCATGCGCTTATGGAACTTTGTCTGTCCAATCATTAAGTTCAGTTGCACCCTCATTGTCGCCTTCATCGCCACCCCAAGTTGTGGCTGAATGGCAAGGATTGAATCGTGCTTATCAGCCTGCGGAGAAAGCCCATCAATTTTCTCCAAAAGCGTCGGATCGGCATTGTGAAAATGCGGCAGCGAAACAGCCAGTGGAATATCTATAAAAGTGAAATAAAGACAATAAAATTAATCTTGCAATACAGGCGCCAAGTTAATCTCTCAAAACCTTGTCGCGAGATTATTCTCTCATTAAATTGGAAAGGTGATTAGATAAGTTTGAAGTGTAATTGCGAAAATACATTTTTTTCCATTTTTAGCCGGCTTTATTTTTGCCTTTTTATTGTGTGGGAGAAAAGCTCTTTTTTTGTTCTTGGAAATTATGAAATTTAATAATTTTATTAGTCAAGCTTTTGCTTTATAGATAATTTCCATTTACTATCAATCCGCACTTATGCTGCTGAAACTTTTTTTGATGGAATACAATATTTAAAAAAAAGTTTGTTTTAAAAGAAAAAAATTACATAATTTTATGAGATTAAAATAATTGATTTTTGAATTTAATTAAATATCTGAAAATATGTTAAAGTTTAAAGAAAAATATAGGAAAATAAATAATTATCATGCAGCATTTTTATATCAAGTGGATTTTGATGAAAGCTTTTTATATAGGAAATTGAAAGCTTTCATTCGGCACAAGTTTCTAAAGCCTTTAAATTTTTTATAGTGATCTTTGAATGAGCAAATAAACATGTCTAATCGACTCTAAATGCTTTAAATTTATTAACTAAAATTAGAATAAATTAAAAGGTAGAGCTTTCAAGAAAATTCAACCTAAAAAAACTCAGAAACATAATATTTTTCACATCTTAAATTTGACAAAACATTTTTCTGGCTCATCAAGTTTTCAGAGCTTTTTTATTTTCATCAATTTATTGTAACTTCTGCGAGCTTTTTAACTTGCATAATATTTTTGAAAGCTTTCGAAATAAATAAATTCATTAATTTTCATAAGAATAATTAACAAAAAGCTTAACAAAAAGCTTACTGTAGTAGCAAGGGCTAATATCCCCCAGTCCCTGCTTGAGGCACTTCTTGTCACGGCAGTAGCATTCGGAATCAGGATCATCGTGGCTATTGAAGAAGGTATCGCGTGAGAAATGGAACCACGAAGCTGGAAGGAGCCCCAGGCGACTCTCGTGGGAATATTCAATGCGCATCTTCCGGCAGAAAGCTTTCCTGAAGACGCTGAATTGTTCATTTTTGCGGAATTTTTTCGGGAAAATGCCTCCATCGTATGTTCCCCTGAGGGTATTGCATGGGGTATTCACATCCTCGTGCCCAGGACCATTGCGATAGCCCCAATGAGCGAGTCCTGGACTACCATTCATGATGTCAATTGAGTAATCTCGTGGCTTGGGGAGCTTTGAAGCTTCTTCTGTTGCATTTGGTGGATTTTCTGGGGGTTGAGACGATTTTTCGGGTAGATTCATCACAACCACGTCAACACCTTGAGATGTGAGACGATCAACAAGACCAATTTTGTTGAATGGTACAAATGATGGCACCACAGTTGAGGCAATGGAAACAAGGGGATCATCATAGCCCCACATAAAGTCATGGGCAGTGAGATTGATCACAGGTTCAGCTTCGAAGGATTTAAGTATTGAACTCACTGCTAGACTAGAAAACATGGACATCTCCGCAGCTGCAGCTGACAATCCCAGTGCCACAATATTGGGTATTTGAACATTAACCGTTGACGCATTTGCCACGGAGAGATCATCGCGTGTTGTAATTGTTCGCACGGGAGTATAGGTGAGGGTGTTATTTGCATTAAAAGTGCAGTTCACGTGCACAAGGCGTTCCTCTATGACGAATGGACCCACTTCCTCAAGTCGCAGCTTTGCATCTTGCCCACTTATAAATGCTTCGGCATTTGTTACATTGAAGAGGTACACACTAACGTACACCCCAATGGGGGGATTCTTGAAGAGCCAAAAGAGAAAGGAATGCTCCGACAAATTCAGTTGCTGAGGAATAAATTAGAAGAAAAAAGAAGATATGAGTAAAAAAATAATAATAATTCCATACTCCAGTACTCTGCTGAAGAGATCACACGCGAGGACTCTTGTGTGTGGGATAAGAATAACCCCCTCATACGTACAATATCTATAAACATCTGTAGAGGATCATAGATAATAATTCCAGACGATAATGCTATGCAAATAAATGCCACAATGATGTTTTTTGCGAAATCTGCAATGAGACAAGGGAAAAAGAGAAAAATAAACAATTGAAGATCACCATCGACAAATTGGCACTTGTGGAGTGCTAATTATTTAATTTCGATTAACTGTCACCTCCCTCTTTTGCATCTCCACGCAAATCACCCATCAATGTCTCGCTGTGACAAAGAAAATTAAAATTCTTGACCTAGACTACGCGTCGATACCTACATATGTATTTTATGTAGGTATATCTTGTTGTTGATTGATTTTAATATAACCGCACAGTAGTGATTAGTTGAGCTAATTTCAAATAAATCTATGTCAATGCACTAATTTTGCATTAGTCAACATTCTCCGGCTGCTATAAGACGACCGGCGCGATCTGATAAAGGCCACAATCAAAGAATTTAATCTCTCAAGAAAAGCACAATCTTGCTGCAATTCATTGCTTTCTTTAAGGATTTATGTTTAAGCTGCTATTTAATGCAAAATATTTGTTAAAAATTGAGAAGAAATTTTGGAATTTTATTTATTTTCTTTAATTCGTTATTTTTGAATATTTTTATGGGAAGTAAGTTCATTTTTTTTTTAAAAGAAGTTATTCTTTTTTTTAATTGTCCTATTTTCTGCATAATAAAGAGAATAGAATGAAAATTTTTAAAAAGAAAATTTTATTAATTCCATTTCAGTTATAAGAAAATATGTAGATAACTCATTCATATTTAATTTAAAATAAATTAATGCAAAAATAGGGCATTTTCAAGATGATTCTAATTAGATTTTTTATTCACTTTTATTTTATCATTTTTGCCTTAAAAGAATAAAATTATAACAGAAATATTGAATAAAGAAAATAAGTAATATTTATTTGAGAATTGATTAAACGAGTTTTCTGTCATCCTTGAATATGTTTTCAAGAAGATGAAAAAGGTTTATTTTCTCTTAAACTAATTGTTTTTTTTTGCCTTTTAATTTCAGAGAAAGAAATGAGTCTTCCTCGACCTTTATTAGAAAAAGAACGTGATCCAACTAATTATAAACGAAAATTCTAATAAGAATTCAGATTTTCATCTTTATAACGAACGAATTCAATTTATTTTCTATAAATTCTATTCTTTCATGATTTAAGAATATATATTTTTTTAAAAAATCTCTTTAAAGCTTTATCAAACAAAATTTAATATAGGTATGTAAATAAATAAAAATTTGCTCTATAAAGCATCATTTCTATTGAAAACTCTCCCAAAATTAATTAAGTAAATTAATCTTCAATATTTACAAAATCATTCAATGCGAAGGCAATTAGTCTTTGATATGCGTCACGTGTGCGTCTTCACGTTGAACTTCCCGCGGGGATGCGTCAACAAAATTAATTTTAACAAAAAATGCTGTCATCCTCAAGATTGTATAGATTATGTATAGAGATAAAAGCTCACATTGAACTTGGTAAGTAAGATTGCAAATTTAATGTTATTGTGTGACATTGCAAAAATTAAATTAATTACCAACTTTCTGCGTGAGGACAGCACGTGCGGAGCTTTTATACGCGCGAGCTTTCTCATACACCTCAGAGTGTTTTCTTTGGGAAATTCCTTTAATCATCATTGCTCGAAAATAAGCATAGAAATGTGCGTCATTTACGTTTATTCTTTGTTAAGATGACGCTTTTCATAATTTTTAGCTAATCCATTAGCAATTATGTGCATGGTTAATAATCATTAGATGACCCCCAAGACTTCTGGGTTAATTGCGCAATGATACTTTTCCACAGAATTGAGCCATTATGTGATTCAAAAAATTCGCAATGATGGCACGTCTGAGGCTGAATCTTTGCAATTTCACTTTTCAGCAGTGTGTGCCCGAAATTTGGTCAAGGTTGATAATTTGACAGCAGATTTCCTTATTTATTTGCCCTTTTTTGCATACACAAGAAAAAAAGATGTTTAAACATGCCAAGAAAGGACAAATGAGTCAATTTCTTGGGGAATTTTTTTCTTATTTCATTGCATTGGGGAATTTCGGAGAAATTGCTCAAGTTGAACCACTCCCCAAGAGGTGATTGATACTCATTAATGTTGTGCAGCAGTTGTGAATGAGTCTGTGATCTTTGTTTCGTCTCGCTCGAGTGATCTGTTGCCGATAAGATCGATGAGAGTTCAATTGGCAGCTATGGATTTTTTTCCTCACTGAAAATGACAACATTTCGCAGAGCTTGACGAGCTTTCTTCCCAAGCTATGTATTATCGGTCAAGGTCGGCTATATACACAACATTAAATCCAAAGCAATCCATCAATCCCCGCATGTTCGATCGCACATAGCATCGCAGAGAGAAAGAGTGTTGATCGTGTATCTTGAGGTGCATTGTGCGTCCAGCAGCATAATCTCACGACGTGTGCGGTGGTCCAGTGAAGAAGAAGAAACTGGTTTCTTCATTGGGTCGCATGCAATCATAATATGTTACATTCAAAAGTGATGTGAAAGAGATCAAAAGAGCTACTCTCTCGCACAGGTATTACTTAACATTTACGCTTGATATTCACACCCATCGCCTCTTATTAGCACTCTCCACACACAGTTTCACACATCTCCTCACACAACAAATTATCTCCTCCAAATGATCAACATCATGCTCGCGCCACGATCATAAATCATATATGTATGTGTTGGGGGCCAGATAAGGGATTTCCGGAGACGTTTAGCTGCCAAAAAAACACTCCACAATTGCGGGTGATCCCGCCAAAAAATAATTTCTACGTTTTCAATGAGGTGTCGAAGGTTCCTCCAATGTTTTTCAAGAGCATCGAGGTGTGGTGTGATCGCAAGATTATCTCCCCCATATTGTCGTCTCGATCTGTTTTTTTCTTCTTCTTCTCAACTGCCTGTTAGTACATATCGCAAAGAAAGATTGATCACTGTATCAGAGAAAAAAATTACTACGCGATCGTCTACGATTGAGGGGCATTCAACTGGCTGAAAAAATATTCCTATTCCTTTGCTGGATCAAGTTGGAATTGATTAATTGGCCAACACAGCCAGAGAACCAGACTTTTTGACATTTTTCTGAGAAAGCTTGGCAGCAAACTCATGTACATAATCAAAAAATAAAATGAAATTTTTTTTGGAAAATTTAGAAAAGAATTATTTTTCAAAGATTTTTTTTAATAAAAAAAAATATATCATATTTTATTAAGTTTCTAAGCTACTCAATTTTTTCTCACGAAGTATGTAAAAGCTTTTGAAAAAAAAAACAGGTAAGATACTGGAAATTCATTTTTAGAGCTTTTCCTAAAGCTTCGATGCTAGACAATGTTTTTCAGTTAAAAAAATATTTTTTTCTTCGTAATTTCTTTGAACGCTCATCCAGTTTATTAAAGTTTTGTTATGACTCTTGGTTGAAATTTTCAAAATATATTATTTTAAGCCTTTAAAAATTAAAAAAAAATATATAACCTAATTTATTATAATAAAAAATCAATAATAGTAATGTATTAACCTATTCTTTGAACGATTTTTTAATTTAATTCCAAGTTTAATTCATTTGATAAAACGTAAGATCTTTTAATTAAGAAGCTTTTCTTCTCGATCTTAACAGATTATTTAAATGAAATCTTTGATGTTTATTAGCCTGGTAGTTCTGTAATGATTTATAGCTTAATTTGCAGTAAATTTAGAGACATACGGAACTACCAGGCGCCTCCATAAAACTAAAAGTAATATATTTTGAGCCAAATTCATTTTTTTCATTTTCTTCAATTAAAAAAATAAACGAATAAATAAATTAATTGATAAAATAGAGAGAAAAATAAATTGAAAAGAAAACTTTAATCACACAAAATTTTCCCAGCTGAATGCCCCTTGGGCTGCAATCCTCTGATTCACATGCTCATTGACTCTCACTCTCGTCACCTCAAATATTGTCATGGAGGTAATTTTTTCTGCGCATTTCATAATAGATAAATTTTTTCCCACCTCAATTCTCACACATACCACGTGCAATGGCGCTGGAGGAAAACTAAAAGAGAGTAAGAGAAAAAAGCGGAGAATTCCTTCCACTTTTGCCCGAGAGAGACTGTGATCATGGGTTTTCCTGTTTTTCACCATTATAGGCTGCCGTCCAATTAAAAAGCACTCTCCTCGCACTTTTATTAAGTATGTAGAAATTCTTTCGGCTTGCAACACCAAAATCTCTTGGGTTGGAAAAGCGCGAGATTTCCTAATTCACTGCACACAACTTTTGCGGCATATTTTCCTTCACTTTTTTTTCCCTCCTTGTCACTCAGTGTGGCCTGATCAACCCCATTTGGGTCACAATTTTAATCTTGCAATTGATTGCATTTTGCATCCGGTACACATTGCGCCAGGTGAATTTATTTGCGAAGCAATTACATATCCATGATGGGTGTGATCATCAAAAGGGCGTCCATTGACCACAACGTAATAAAAAAAAGAGAAGCAAAAAGATCCTTGTGCATGATTCAGGGACAATTTTCACGTGTATGAAAGAAAGCTGAGATCATGCTACATAAATCAGTTTTAAGGGGTAAAGCAAGTACAAGAAGAAAAAAACAAGAAGTCAGGACAGGAAGTAAAATTGCTTGAGTGAGATATATTAACGATCTTCCTTGGGATGTGGCTGCTCTGCTGCGAAAATTTCGCCTTGTCCGTTGCATTGAACACAGTTTTTGCGGTTCATGCGGCATAATGTCTCTTTGGGCAGCAACCAAAGCCGACAATCATGCCAGCCAAGTGTATTGAACCATCGTGTGGAATAATTTATTAAATTTTATGAAACATACGCGATGATCTTGAAAATTCATCTCTTTTCCACTGTGTCAATGGGACTCCTATGCTGTTGGATCATTGTGCGCCATTTATATGCCCCACCAGGTATAGGTGCATCGACACAATAGCCCGGCAAGAGAGTTATTAATGGGGAAATTATATCGTGATCGACGAGACAATAAAAGGTGCCACAATTATCCCCCAAATGCCAATTGATTTAAAATGCGCAAACCCCACGAAGACCCTGAACCTGCGAGCCGGTGAAACTTTCCTAGCATATTGTCACATATAAATCACAGCTTTTAATTCCATTCTAACTTATAGGTGCGCGATCTTTAAACCCCGCGCACTTCATGAGCGAGATTGATGAGTGATCATCACTCTCTCACCTAGCACAAGGATGTGTTGAGAGTTAAGAGAGCAGTTTTTGCAATAAAAAATATTTATATGGGCAATTTTATGATACAAATTAAATTAAATATTCCTAGAAATTACATAAAAAATTATTTTCTTACTTGTATTTCTCATGTCGAATTTGAATAGTTCCAACATCTTGAAGCCGTGTTTTTAACTTTTTTTTCCTCTATTTATCCACAATTTACACAAATGTTATTTTTTTTTCTAGAAAAGGAAGAATTAGAATTTTATTATTTTTCAAATTAATTTTACGTTTCACCTGAGAAGAAATTATTCCTTCGTTAAAAAATGTTTTATTGTTTTATGTTTGACTTTTTAATAATTAAAATTAACGTTTTATTGTTTTTCTTAAAAATGTTAAGTCTGATTTATAAAAACTGACTTAAACACTTAAGACCGACTTAAATTTTTAAGCCCGACTGAGTAGTGAGCTCCCTCCCTTTATCCCCAAAAAAAAAGTATTGGAAAATCTTTGGATTTCCCAGTTTAATGTTTGTAGGGGAAACAATGTAAATTTCACACAGAAGAAATCATAATTTTCCCAGCACAGACTCGGAAAATGATCCCACTTTTCTCAACTCTCCAATTTAGCTCTTTAATCATTTTAATTCAATTAAATTCTATTTATTTTTCTAACAACTATTTATTAAACAAATTAAGAACTAAAAAGCTCTTCCAATTTTAAGGGTTTTTCCACATCCGCTAGTTTATGTTGAGAATCAAACTTCTATGTTATTGCAACATTTAGTATGATGTTATATATTGCACAAGACGTGTATTTTAAAAAATTTGTAAAGCATTTTTACATTTTTTTATATTATTCTAGTCCTTGTCTTGCACAAGAGTTTTAAAGAGCTTTTCCATAAGAAAGTAAAATAGAAAGTTCTTTTGAAAGAATGAAAACAATTAAACTTCACGTGCAAATAATGTTAAAGTAATATTGCATAAGAAAACGCTACGGAGCTTTTATGACTCTTAATATATAATATAAATAATTTTTCAAGAGAATTTACAAAAGATAAGACAATTGCCTCAAAATTGTATATTTTCAAATTTAATCAAACTTTAATTTAAATGAATTAAAGGCAAATCGTTGAGACTCTTAACCCGCATAAAAGTAAATCTTGTTTTTCTATTTCTTGTCGCGCCACTGCAATAAGATTTTTTTTAAATATATTTCATAAAAGGTGAAATTATATAATAATTTAAAAGTCAAGAGTATCGCTTTATATACAGCTCTGAATCGTTCCGAAAAGCAAACAAATCAATTTAGAAAATCGAATCAGGATATTGTGGAGATAAGAAACCTGACTGGACTGCTTTCAGATTGGATTTGGTGGATTTGGCGCGATTTTTTTTCGCGACATCTTAACTGCCTTTTAGACTCAGTTATTCTGACATCGTTAAATCTTTAAGAACTGAGATTATTTTTTTTTAATTACAAAAAATATTTTCTTTGGATGTTGAACTTGAAAATAAAAAAAAAAACTACTAAAATTCTTTCAAAAAAAGACAAGAGGAAATACAAAATTTTATTCTAACATAAAAGAATTATAGAGAAACATTCTTAAAAAATTAAAAGAAGCTTATTACGGTACAATAAAGAACTTAAATAAAACAAAAATTATTGTTTCTTTTAATTTGGTTTTTTTTGGTAAGATTAGAGTGTCGTGGGTCAAAAAAAAAATTTTTTTTCCAGATCTCTGGTTCAGAAAAACGAAAGAAAACTGAATTTTCCTGAACCTTTTGTATGGTTTACTTTACCTCAGCTTCCCTCCCCTAAAGTAATTTCCTATTAATACAATTTCAAAAACTAAACTTTAGGTATTGTTTAATTAATAAAGGAAGAGCTTATTCCTGAAAATTGAGTTTCATTCTTTTGAAGGTAGAACACCTTGAGAATTTTCTCAACATTCTATAACTTTTTAATGTTTTACTCTTTTAAGAACTTTCTTCGCCGTTTATTGAGCTTTTCGGAAGATCAATAGAGACGTTAACAATTCACGTTTTTTTTCATATATTCCAGCAACGTTTTCAATTGATTTAATTACATCCCATATTAAGAATAAAAAAAAGCTTTTTTCTCCTATATAATCTTCTTCATATAATTGCACAAATGACAAGAAATATGGGAAAAATTTCTATAGATAAATTAACTACAAGAACTACACACGTGAATACACATGTTTTATTTGAATTAAATGATTTAGAACTATTTTTTACTCTTCCCCCGTCTGATTGTTTTTTTTTTCGAAGATTGATTTAAATAACTTTTCCACGATCATCAAACTGCCATAATGAATCATATTAATTAATTGATGAATAAAAAATCAATAAATTTAAACTAGTCCTCAGTTTTTCCGAAAGATTTTCTCACGAAACTTTGAGGATAAATACAATAAAAATCTTTCTTCCTAAAGGAAAATTTTCAACATATTCAAATATTTTAAAAGAGATCACTCACTTGGAAATTCCTTCACAATAAATCAAATAAATGAAATAATCGCAAATAGACAGCGATTGCGAGATAACAGTCTAAAAACAACTCATTTAATCACAAAATTATTTATATATGAACTTTAATAGAAACATTAAAGGAAAGTTTGTTGATTTTCTCAGGAGGAATTCACGAAGAAAATTTTAAGGAAGCTTTCCAGGGAGCTTTAATGGAATTTTCACGGGATAAAAATATATTTAAAAAAAATCACTTCAATTTAAGGAATGTTCAAGCACAGAAAACATAAAAAAGGGTAAATCACTAAAGAAGGGAAAGCACTGGAAGATCACACACAAAAAGGGTTTTCAGCGGAGCTTTCGCAGCACGTAGGAGTTGAAATGAGTAAATGAAGATTGCAAAGTTTCGCCGGGGCTTTTATACACTTCCCAGTGTGGCAGAGCGGCCCATAATGAAAGATTGTGTCTCGTGGAGTGTGCGAAACGAGTTGGGCCCCGTGGACGATCAGTACAGATCATTGAAACACACTGACGTGCCCAAGTGGTGATATTTGCCAACAGCCAATAGTCGCGAGATCACCCTGGAAAGCCAAACGACGACGCCACAGACTCTCTGGGTGGGAAAAGCACATGCAGTTGTTGGTGAGAGTGGAGCTTTTTTCAATACAGCAGTGCAAGCACTGTCGCGCCGAATATTGCAACAGCTGTTCCCAACATCCTCTCGTGCACCACATCACCCCTCCCGAATTTTTTTCACTCTATTTTCTCATCGTCCATTCACCGAAAAATATTTTGACGCCATGAGTGGGAAATTTTTTCATGAAAAAAAAAATAAATTTCTTTTACACAATCTCTTTTTTTTCTTCTCCTTCTTTGCCCGATGAATGATAATATTTTTTTTACAGATTGGCCACCACATCTTATATCATCCGATTGTGGCTATAAGCGCATATACACAGCGACTTAATCCACCAACACATCATACAATCCTTGAACCGCAATCTTCTCTTAACCCTTCCACTTCTTGCACATTCGCAGCATTTTGTCGCATAATTTCTTGCTGGTGAAGACAATCCACAGAGGGCAAAAGTTATTAGCTAAGGATTCGTGCGTAAATTAATCTTCTTCTGAAGATGTCTCAACTGCGAGCTTTTTTTTCTACATTGTACATAGCAAATGTAGGTAGCAAAGAAAAAGGGCCGAGAGAAAATAATCTCCGTGTATTGCGTATGTGACAGATCAAATGCATCCGAAAGAGGATTAGCATAAAATGGTCATTAAGTCTGAATGGTGTGTGCTTTTTTCCTGTGCGAGGTTGCAACACGCATGGTGCATGTGCGTTGTGGAAATGCTATATACTACTAAATAAAACCCATGCGGTGCCCATGAGGTAGCATAACGAAAGTGAAAGAGCTTATTCTCACTCACAGCGCAGTGGCAGCAGTTAAGACCGAATCATTTCTGTTGTATATACGAGCATAGAATTATTGGTGGCACTGAGAGTAAAGAAAATCCCCATCATGCGTGCTTTCTAACCCAAATACATAACATCACGATGGAGGAAAAAAATAATTCAATGTGTCAACGTACCACAACCACACCTGGAACACCTTGAACTCCACGATCAAACTTCTCGTTGAAGTTCATTGTTACACCAGTACAGGGTGGCACCACAGCACTGGTCGTCGTTACTCTGCACAACATCAACAGCATCTAATAGCGCAACACACGAGCTTTGCTTGCACAGAGGCACCTTCTGCAGAAGCTCTCGCGCGCGGATTTATACCATTGAGCACGATTTATCGTAACATTGTTTCTCTTTGCACTCAATGAGACATGAATGGAAGGAAAGTGCTAAACAGTCGAGATATTCTTGAGATTATTGACTTACATTACACATACATACACTGCACACAAGATGACTTAATCATGAGGATTTGCAATTATTACCCATAAAGCAATAAGAGAGAATTTCAAAAATCTCAAGTTCCCCCTTCCTTGCTGCAACTTTGTTTCTTATAGGATAACAAATATAGGAGGAAAATTTATGATCAAGAAGCATTTTAGATGTTTTTTATTGATAAATTAAATACTTCAATTTGCAAACAATGATAACACGTGCGGTGAAGAGCACGTTCAAGTAAAATTATAGTGAGTTTAAGTTTGATACTAAATAATTAATTTTCTTTTAATTTTACGTTGTCAAGGCATTTAATTAAACCAGAATGATCTGCGTGATTTTTTTGGTAATTTTATTTTATTTAATTTTGTAGGTATACTGCGTAAATACTGCGCAGTAAATGCATGGGCATGAATACTGGAGAGAAAATTTCAAGAAAATTGTATGGATAACTGCAGGAAAAAAATAATGAATACTGCATGATAAACTGCACGAAAACTGCCTATTTATGGCATAAGAAAGTCTATGAAATTTACGTGGTTAACTACATTTTAAATTATTTAAAATCTGCATGAAAAGATATAGAGAACTATAGGGGAGGGCGGGGCTAATAAAGTCACTTAAGGGCTTGGAAAAAGCCTAAAATATCATATTTCCTAGCTAGATAGAACAAAATGATCTGAGAAAGAGTTATAGGGCAGTAAATTTCCTAAAGAAACAGGCAATACATTTCGCTTTATCTATTTGGGAAATATGATATATTGAGCTTTTTCTTAACCCTTAAGTGACTTTATTAACCCCGGTCTCCCCTACATAATTAGCTGCACAGTTAACTGCTTGAAAACCGCATGATTTATTGCACAAAAAACAGCATAGATAACTGAATGAATAACTACATGATATACTGCACAATTAATTCTAGATTTAACTAAATAAATATTACACAGGCTACTGCATTATTTACTGCGTAACAAACTGCATGATTCTGAATAAAAATCTCTTATGAAAACTGCTTAAAAAATAAATTAAAAAATGAAAAACGTTTTAATAGTTTTTTTTATTAACATTTTAAAGAAGTTAAATCTTAACAGTTATTAACTAACCTCTGAATCTAAACTGCTAGTAAAAAATCCTTTAATAATGAACTTCCTGTTAATCTAGAAAGGTCACAGAGAATTTTAATTGGAAGAAAAAATAAAAAGAATGAAATGCAAAAAGTTTATTTGAAAATCTTTTGTTTTTAATTATTATTTTATATTTTATTATGAAAAAAAAATCATATAAACTTTATTTTCAGCTGACTTTGTAAAAATAGGTAAATGTAGCAAAATAGTTTAGAACTTTTGTAAGACTAAAAGTCTTTATA
This sequence comes from Lutzomyia longipalpis, assembly GCF_024334085.1. Classification (NCBI taxonomy): domain Eukaryota; kingdom Metazoa; phylum Arthropoda; class Insecta; order Diptera; family Psychodidae; genus Lutzomyia; species Lutzomyia longipalpis. The sequence goes on from NC_074707.1 coordinate 50,203,232, forward strand.
TTATTTTTTGATTTTTTTTCCTTTTTTTTCAGGCAACACCTGGTCAAAGGTCAAATAAAAAAAAACGCAAAAAATTTAATATTTTTTTATTTATTCTAGAGTCAAATCTAATAAAAATATCTATTTATTCAATAAAAATATAACATTTTAACAAAACAATAAATTTATCTAAACTAAATTGGGTTAATGATGAATGATGATTAGTGATGAGCTTGAAAGTTTGAAGAGTGAAAAGTGTCTTTCAGTCTCTAAAATTGGATCACTTTTGTCATTCAAAATTACTTTCATTTGATAAAGAATGCTGCTGTGGAACAAACTGAAAGGAAAAGAATATTTTTTTAATTCTTTGAAAACCGTAGAAATGAAGTTTTCGTCAAAAGAAGAAAAACTTACGGATCATCAATCCAACAGAAATGAGAAATGTGAAATGGCAGTTGATGTCAAAGAGGTAGCCAATGATGTTGCTACCGGCAAATGTGCCTAAACGTCCAAACATTAGCGTTATGCACATCGCCATGGCCCTCATGTGTGTTGGGAAGAAGGCAACAACGGAGGAATTCACAACGGATATTGAAACGCCTGCAAACATGAGATGCATAGCCAGGAAGAGGATAGTTGCGCTGTGATTTGTCAGCCACATCAGAGACAATCCTACAAATGCTGAACTTCCCAAAAGACCAACTGTTGAATGAGGAAGAATTAATTTAAGAAATTTTAATAAACATTCATCTAGATTAGAAGCTCTATTTTGAGCTTTTTCTTCTTCTACTTTTTTTTTCTAAAATGATAACGGACCATCCTATTCTTAATGTCTTTTCTTTCTTTTCTTTCCTGTCTGTATTTCTGATCAAAATTCAGCAAAAAAAAAAGATTTCTGTTTGGCAAAGAATTTCTTTTCAGAAAAGAATTCAGAGACAATTTTCGGCTTTTTTCTCACACCAGGGAAGCTCAAATTAATCAAGAGCACCAATAGAAAAATTAACATAAATGAGAGATAAATTTTTGCAGAAAAAATGCGAATTTTCGCGCTGTTTTGGGCAAATTATTCAAAATCAATTTTCTTAACTGATGAAGATTTTTCTTTGCAAAAACTTGCTGGTTAGCTTTTGGTCAAAAGAATATTTTTTTGTGAAGAAGAAGAATGAATGATTTTTTGGAATAGAGAAGAACAAAATAAAGTAGTTTAGAAGCCCCAAGTGGAGGCGCCTGGTGAAAGCCCACGAAATATCTTACCAAGAAGAGTTCGCCTGCCGAAGTACTTAACGAGGAATCCAAGGATAATGTAGCCAACCACGTAGATGGTCCCGTAGAAGAGGTTGTAGACAAATGTATCCGTATCAATGGAGTCATCGCACACCTCCTCTTGTAGCTCCAAATGCGTCACATTTGGGGCAAAGTCGAGCATTTGGCAAACTGTTCGACTCTCCTCGGTTTTTGCTTGGAGAATACGATTAACAATTTCTGGAAACCACAAACCAACGCCAGCACATCTAAATTTTATACACCAAAAATAAATTAATTTTGTTCTCTTAATCCTCCTAATCTTGAGTATTTTGAGTATCTTGAGTAAATATTTGTTGAGGGGTTTTCTCTTCTTTTTTTTTCTCCATAGTTTGAGAAGAGAGGTGAAAACTTACGTGTAAAAGATCCCAAATTGAATAAGGCAGAAGACAACAAAACGAACGACGTAGGGGTAGGTAAATAGAGGAACTGTTTGATTCCACATTGACTTCAAACATCCCCCATTGTGCTGAATCCCTGAAGCTTCAGACGTGAGTTCCGTAATATCCATTTCAGCTAATTTCCCGCCAGAATTCTTCATGTGAATCCACTTCACCACAGCAAGAGCTTCTTCTGTTCTTCCCTAGAATGGCGAACGAAAGAGCAATGCCTCATTTTGTTAAAACTAAATCTCTCTCAGCATTTCCATACAAATATCTCATATGAGAGATTACAGGGGAATTGATAAATTATGCTTTTTTGCATAATTTTTACATAAACATTCTTTAGAATGTTTAGGATGTGAAAAAATGAGAAGTAATCTATGCCAGTTTGAGCGTCAAATTGCTAAAATATTCGGTCAAGATATTCAGCAATAATTTTGTCATGAATCGACAACTATAATAAATGCTTTGCTGTTCTTGTTTAGGAGTTAAAAATGAATGAATGAGAAATTCAAATTTCAGGTGTTAAACAATTTTGTAAAAAAATTGGCACGCTTCTTATACCAGAAAGCTTCTTGTAAGAATTAATTTTCTAGTCGTTCAGCGTAAATCTTTGATTAATTACAGAGCTAATAAAATGTCGTAGTGGGGTGAATAGGAACTCCCATAGAAATCACATTCTAGATCATTCAATAAAAAAAACTCATAAAGCTAAGAAAATTCAAAAATTAGAGGAATAAATTCTTGTAGCTTTAGCCTTTTTGTGGATTTTATTTACAAAGCTTTCAAATAAGAAATATTTTTATTTCTTATATATCTGTTTCAATTTACCCCTATTGATGGTATGTTTAAAACTTAATCCAAGGCTCAGTTTAGTATGCTCGGAAAATTTTCTAGGTTGACCCTGAGCGCATAAAAATGCATAAAAAGATTTTATTTGTCGCAAAAATTGAATGAATTCGGTTAGTAAGTCCTTAGAACTTTTTGTTCAAAAATTTAAGAATTTCGGTTGAGAATTTGACTTTTCTAAAATAAAATTAAAGTCAGAATTCGCGAAAGTTAAAGAAAAGTCCTGAAAATTCCTTCTAGAATAATTTTTAAAATTAATTGACTAAGAAATTAAACTAAAAAAAATCAATTTTATTATTTTTTCAAATTAATTTAATGATTAGTAATGTATTAGTAATTTTTTTGTTGAGAAATTATTACCTACATGAATAATTGGTTAAAAATTTAAAGCTATATAAAATTATATTCTGTATTAAAAAAATTGTTGTCAAATAAATGTATTTTAATTTTTCACAAATAATATCAATTTTCATAATTTATTCTTTTATAAAAACCAAAAAAATTATATTCTGGCGGTTCTACATGGATCAGTAGACCGAAAGATCTTAGGGTTAAGAGATGAGGTTAAAAAAATTGTCTCACATGAAGAAGTTTAAAAAAAATCTAAATAACTAACAATTTTTGATTAGAAAAAAAGTTTTAAATTTTACCTTATTTAAATTTTTCTGTGGTCCTTATATTTGGAATTTAAAGAACTTTTTAGAATAAACTTTCAACAAGAACTTAAAAGTTCTTTGATTTTCCTTAATCTTCCTAACTTTCCGAATTTTTTGTTGATTTTTTTTTAGCATTTTTCTTATATTCTTTCCCCTTATTTTGCACGTAACCAACTGATTGGAGCATAGCTTGCCCCATCTATTCTCTTCTCTGCTCTAAAATTCTCTACTCATCTGCCTAAAAATATAATTCTCAACCATTTCTCAACAAATCTTTCAATTTCTTGGAAAATTCTTCAAATAAAGAAGATTAAATAAATGGTGAAATATGAATAAGATTAATTTTAAGCGATTTATATACAAAATGGGTTTATTCACATTCCCAGCCTTGAGTCAAAAATTCTTAATTTTAATTTACAAAAGAGGGGAAATTGGGAGCATTGAACTGATCCTCAGGAAAGAAGGGAAAATTAGAGTTTTTTCTTCTTACCTGTGCTACGAGAAATTTGGGACTTTCGGGTAGGAGATTGAAGAGAACTGCCGCCAGGAGTCCCGGAAGTGTATGGAGGATTAACTGTAGGCGCCATGGGCGGAAGAAGAAACCATCGTAGATCTCAATTGACCACGTTTGGGGTAGAAGCCACCATCCCATGGCTGGGACAACGACGGCAGATAATCCAGCAAAGGTACACGTGAAGGTGATGACAGGATCGCGATTTTTTGTGCGATTCAACTCACCGAGATACGCATAGATTGCGGCAGATGGTCCAGAGATGCTGTCGAGTGGCAAAAGTGTGGGTGAAATTACCTCCATAAGGGGGAATAAAATTTACTAAAAAAAAAAATCAGACAGCCGTAAATCTGCCCAATCTGCCTCACCTAACGCCCGATAAGAAGCGCAAAATGACAAAGAGAGTAAAATTCTGCGCCACACTCGACAAGATCGTGACGATTGCGGTGCTGTAGAGGGTGATCATGATCATCTGTCTACGACCTCTTGTGTCTGCCAGGTAGCCCCAAAAGTGTGATGTGACCATTATTCCTGCAAAATGCAAATTTTCATTTTTTTTTCTGAAGGATTTTCTTCTTGGCAAACTTCCTCGCAATACGATCTTGATGGGATCTTGAGGTTGAATTGGTTTTTTTTTCTCTGGTAAATTCTCAAGTAGCTCAACGTGCCAAAAAATTCCAATCATTGGATTGGCAATGTAGCCCTGAGGGGGGAGATATGGGGGGGGGCATAATTGCGACGGATTGTTTTTCCGGCAAATTGTAAATTACCCAAAAAACTGATAGCGCTCAACAAGCCCTTATCAGCTGATGTGAGTTCAAGATCACACTGTGCTGCCGGCAGAAGCATGCCGATGCCCATCGTCTCGTTAATCACAGTCAGAAGGCACAGTCCAGCAGCAAAAACCACCAGTAGATGAACTCTTCCGAAACCTTTGAGTCAAGCCCCCAAAAAAAAATCCCCCAATTAATCTTCCTGAATTTTATTTTTTTTCTCTCTCTTAAAATTTCCAAACCTAACAGATCGAGAGCTTCATCGAGGGAAATTTTCTTCTCATCACATCCTTCTTTATCACATTTTTCACCTTCACCACCCAATTTCTCGTCAATTGTAAAAATAGCACGATCATTTGCCACCATTTCGCGATCCTTTTTTTTAAACTTAATATAACTTTCGCAAATTAATCCATTCAGTGCTCTCCTGGATACAGAAAATAACAACTGAAGGCGATCTACATTTCGCAGAAGAATTTATAATTTTCCAAGATCCAGCTACTGTGTGGGAGCAATCTTTAGCTGGTGATCCTCGTGCAAATTTGCACAGGGATCAAGAGCATCTTAGTAGCTCAGGCAGTACACGTAAAATTAACTATTTTATCGCAATTTATGATAATTGCTGTTAGGGATCGCAATTCAAGTAGTGGACTGTATTTATATTTTATTTCCAAAGTTAATCTACGGTGTGGGTGGGTGGCAAGGATGGCAAATAAATGAGTTGTATTAGGCAAATGAGGTCCAATGGCGAAAGTATGTGAGGGATTCTGGAACAAATTCTTCTGATTAAATTCTTTCTAAATGTGCTTCAAATTATTTTTACCTATTTTGTTAGCTAGCCGCTAATTATCCCTGCACGCCTATCGTTTGTCCTTTCTCAAATCCTATTAAAATTAATTCTAATTAGCTACATTCGTTCATTACATATATATATTATCTACCATTTTTACCTTTCTTCAATCAGCTATCTTAATCACTCAATATTTTTGCCATCCTTTGGCGCCGACAAATTCCTATGAAATCATTTAAACTATTACTACATATTCTTCATTATTTTGCATAGATATTTTCAAATTACTTACTTTTTTATATGATTTTCACAAATTTATCTTAGCGTCTCTTTGACTTCACTTATTTTTCTCTGCAAGAATACGCCTACTGCGATTAACTATAAACTAAACCTATCAATTTCCCCAAAGGAACTATAAGGGGCTATTCAATCCTCAACATTTCCCCCTTCTGGTGCACCTGCACCCACACCTTTTCTAAGAACTAACAATCATCATTTCTTATTTCTAAGTATCAATCTCCTTTTGAACATCCAATCGAGCCAGTATCGCTACAGGGCGATGATAAACTCCTTCCTTCGTCTGTACATTGGCCGAACGAATCTTCTTGTCCGGTCCGGGAAAAACATCAGTAATGCGGCCCATGGGCCATTTGTTGCGGGGCAATTGCGGATCACACACCACCACGATGTCTCCAATTCCGATCGGGGGGCAGGGATCATACCATTTTGTTCGCCGTGCCAACTCCGGTAGGTATTCACGGATCCAACGGCGCCAAAACAAATCAGCGAGATACTGCGCACGTCTCCATGCCTTCCGCATTATGAGATCGCGGTCCTCGAATGTGCCGATCGGTCGGTTGTCATCAGAATCTCCAGTATTGGGGATCAAAATTTGATTTGGAGTCAATGCAGTGTTGTCCTTTGGATCAACCGAAACATACGTCAAAGGTCGGCTGTTCAACGTATACTTCACTTCAGCAAACATCGTCAAAAGTTCCTCATCTGTTGGAACGTGATTTCGCAACAATTCCTTCAAAACCACTTTTACTGACCTCACCAAACGTTCCCATGATCCTCCCATGTGCGGTGATGAGGGTGGGTTGAAGCTGAATTTAATCTTCCTTGTAGAGCAAGCATCCGTCAGCTTATGAGATTCATCGAGAGCTTCATATAACTGGCGAAATTCATTGTCAGCTCCGATCAGATTTGTTCCATTGTCACAAAACATCTCCTTAATGGGTCCATGTGTGCTCTCCAGTCGTCGGATTGCCATAATAGTCGCATCAGTAGTCAGCGAATGAGCTACCTCCAAGTGTACAGCTCTTGTCGCCATACAAGTGAATAGGACGCCCCAACGCTTCTCGTGTCGTCTTCCTACTTTCACCATCAATGGTCCAAAATAATCAATTCCTGTTCGCTCGAAGGGATATGCTGTAGCACCCACACGAGCTTTGGGCAAAGCTGACATCTCAGGGACCCTTGGTTTGGCACGGAGATTCTTACAATGTTGGCAATTGTTCCAAGAACTTTTCACCGCCACACGAATCTTCGGTATCCAGTACTTCTCTCTCAATGTATTCACGACTTGTTCTCTGCCCTGGTGGTGATTCCTCACGTGGGCATCCATAATCAAAAGTTTTGTTGCCGGGTGTTTCGGGTCTAGAATTACAGGATATTTCTCAGTCAATTCGCTGTTAATCAGTCGAGAATTCATGCGCAAAATGCCATCGGAATCCAAGATGGGCGACAGTGTATACAATGGGCTCTTCTTTTCAATCAATTGTTTACCTTTCAGCGCCTCAATTTCGTCACAATATTTGGCTTGTTGGATCTCACGGAACCAATGTTTCTCAGCCTCAATCAAATCACTGACACTCAAAGGCAATTTTGTACACTTTCGGGGCTTTTCTCGAATTTTCTGCAGCCAAAACATCGCACACGATTTCACTGCAGCTGTCGCTCTAATCAAACGTGTCCAACGAGAAAACCTTTCAACGTTTGGCAGCAAGTCAAATGTCCTATCTTTCGAATAGGTGGGAATTGTCATACGACATTCGTCAAGGGGAATTTCTGTCACATTATTTTGAGGCCACTCCTTTTCGGGCAGTCTGAGGAATGGTGGCCCAGAAAACCACATCGAGGTAGTATTGAAGTCAAACTTGTTGTTCCTGGTTGCTAAATCTGCTGGATTTTCCGTTCCAGGAACCCAATTGCACAAGCGGGGTAGGTACCAAACATTTTCCTGTGGAACCTTTTTGTCCTCATCCGTCAATTTTACCAAATACCTCTTTTGTAGGTGGTCTTCCATCTTCGCGCAATATGCCTTTGCAAGTTCATCGTCCTGATCCAGCTTTTTCTCAACTGCATACAGTCTCTTCAATGCCATTTCTTTCGATGACGGGACACTTGGAGGATCCACCTGCTTCCATAGCAGGCCAGTTTCAAAGCGCCCATCCGGAGTTTTCTTTGTTGTTCGCTGCATAATTTCCAGTGCTCTCTTGTCTTCACGTGATAGCGCCTTTCCGGGCACTCCCGTATCATGAGACTCCATCACGAAAGTATTTTTCACCATTTCCATCAGTTCATCATGTCGCTCTACAATGGAATAGAGCTTTTCCTCAGCGGGAGGATTTTCAACACACATTTTGCCCATCACTACCCAACCCAGCAATGTACGGACAAGGTAAGGGGCATGCCATGGTCCCTTGATAATCTCCAAACTCGAGATAAGAGGCGTGTTGTCCAATCCAATCAATATCTCGGGTACGGCGTCCTCCATGGATTCTACCGGTGCTTCCGCGAGATGTTTCCAGTGGCTGGACAGTAAGGCAATGTCCACAGTTTGTTTTGGCAAAGTCAATTCTGCCACAGTGCGCACATTTTTCAACAAATAGCGCTTTGCACGAGGGAAAGTTCCCTGGATTCTGCACTCCACAATCCTTGAAGTCAGATCAGAACACATTTCCGGAACGGCTCCTTGCCATGTCAAAGGTGCATTGCGTCCAGTGACGCCCAATCGATCAGCCAACGATTGCTTCATCAAAGTAAGTGTAGATCCCTCATCCAGGAAAGCGTACACCTTAAATGTTCCATTTGGTCCCATAATATGAACGGGAAGAATTTTCATCAAAGTTTTATCCGGTATTGCCACGTGTGCCACTGTGTTGGCTGGAGGTGTCTCTGCCCCCTCCTGTGAAGGAGGCTCCTCTACTGTGACATTCAATGATTCATCTGTTGATGCATTTTGTACCACCGGGGAAGCATCCTTGTGAAGTAAAGTATGATGCGGTGCCTTGCAGTTGGGCTTCGAACATCCATCTTTAGCTTTGCAGTTTGTCGCTGAATGATTTGGCTTCAGACATCGGAAGCAAACCTTTTTATTTTTGGCGAGATTCCACCGATCTGCCACAGAAAGTTTCCCGAAGGTGTCGCATTTGTGAGGAGGGTGAGTCCCCTGGCAGAAAGCGCATATCGCTTTTGGTGCCTTTTCATTTTTCTGTTCTGTAACTGTAGCTACAGTTTTGCCTTTTTCTGGTTTCTTTTCCACACGTGTCGACTCTTGTACCTGGAGCCGGTAATTTGCCGCCTTGGCTTTGACGGAAATCCATGCAGAGAAAGTTCGCAGTCCCTGTGTTGGAGATCCTTTAGTGACGCAGAATTCCGACCACGAAATTTGCATGGCCAGAGGCAATTTCGGCAATAGCTCGTCCAAGAGCTGAGGATTATCGATGTAGCAACCTCGATTGAAGCGCACAACGGCAGCAACCATGTTTGAGAGAGCCACAGAGAGCTTAACCAAAGTCTCTGGCTTATCAGCTTTGACGGGTGGCATCGCTTTAATCTGAGCAATCATCGTCCTGATCAGGTGCTCAGGTTGTCCATATCTCTCCTCCAGCGATGACATAATCAAGTCCACATTTTCGGGTGAGTACAGCAAGAATCTCACTGTCTCTTTTGCCTCTCCTTGTAGGCATTTTTGCAACAAAGCAAGCTTTTCAGCACTCGCATATTGACACGTTGTCGTCAAATTCTCGTACCAGGCAAGAAACAATGGCCAATCCTGCACATTTCCATCAAATTTGTGAGCATCCGTACCCACCGATTGCCTCATCATAAGACGTTCCATCATTTGAACCATATCCTGATTCTGCTTGACGGGCTTTTGCTCCTTCCCGGCATTCACAGCCGCCTCCAGAGCGCATTGAAGGTCATCAGCTGACATAGTGACGATCTTCTGTTTTGGAACTTCCTCTTGATGCTCCTTTGATGAGTTCCGGAGTTTATCAAATCTCCCTAGAACCTCATCCAATTTGTCCTCCGACAAGTCAATCTGGTTATTTTGAGACGCTTTTTCAGTGTGATGGTTGAGCTCATCATTGCCCAACGGAGAATCTTCCTGTGCCTTGAGAAGACTACGACGCGTTTTCAAATTGCTGATTTCCAGCTTCAACATCTCCAATTCTAATTCTTTCTGCTTCCTCTCAGCATCAAGATCATCATTTTCCTCAAAACCATAGCGATTCGGAGGAACACCTTTATTTTGTCGTTTGCTCCTACGGGGCGCCATTTTGTCAAATCAATCAATGTACCACACACCGCAGATCCGTGGGTCGCTTTTTCGATCTTTGGGTCGATGGACCAATTGTTAGGGATCGCAATTCAAGTAGTGGACTGTATTTATATTTTATTTCCAAAGTTAATCTACGGTGTGGGTGGGTGGCAAGGATGGCAAATAAATGAGTTGTATTAGGCAAATGAGGTCCAATGGCGAAAGTATGTGAGGGATTCTGGAACAAATTCTTCTGATTAAATTCTTTCTAAATGTGCTTCAAATTATTTTTACCTATTTTGTTAGCTAGCCGCTAATTATCCCTGCACGCCTATCGTTTGTCCTTTCTCAAATCCTATTAAAATTAATTCTAATTAGCTACATTCGTTCATTACATATATATATTATCTACCATTTTTACCTTTCTTCAATCAGCTATCTTAATCACTCAATATTTTTGCCATCCTTTGGCGCCGACAAATTCCTATGAAATCATTTAAACTATTACTACATATTCTTCATTATTTTGCATAGATATTTTCAAATTACTTACTTTTTTATATGATTTTCACAAATTTATCTTAGCGTCTCTTTGACTTCACTTATTTTTCTCTGCAAGAATACGCCTACTGCGATTAACTATAAACTAAACCTATCAATTTCCCCAAAGGAACTATAAGGGGCTATTCAATCCTCAACAATTGCTCTAGAATAGCTAGAATAATTATTATTTTGGATCTAAAAAATAAAATAGATTTTGATCGCATTTAAAAAAAATCCTTTCGGAAAATGCGTTCTTTTCTGAAAAAAAAAAAAATATTCAGATATCGAATTCCTGGATTTGAAAGAACTGTGCAAATTTTAATAAAAATATCTTCACAATCAGTTTTTTTAGGGGAGACCGGGGTAAAAAAAGTCAGTTAAAAATTTTCAAATTCTAATTATTCCTAAGTTATAATTTGGAAAAATCTGAAAAAATTATGGTTAAAAGCCCTACCAACCTTTAATAATTGACTGTAATTTGGAGGTTATGCGATCAGTACTTTAACACTCGGAGGACTTTACTGGTACTTGCTACCAATTTGAACCTAAAAATCGTCACAGAATAAAATCTATTGGACTTATCTCGATGAATTTAGCATCTATATGTAGGAAATATTAATTACTTTAAGATAGCAGAAAGAAAATCTCGTGAAAAGTCTTTTCTTTGAAAGATAATTGAGGTCAAAGTCAGAATCCAACGTGGAGGATCAAATTGGTTGTAATTACCAGTCAAAATCCCATACATTTTAGCCATTGTTTTGAGGTTATGTTCGCCCATATTTCCCAAATAAAGTACTCTTGTTCACTTTTCTTCGCTGAAAATCATTAAATGTGGACTAATTTTATTGCCGGAAGTGACTAAAAAGTTATTTAAAGAATAAAAGTTTGTGATGATTTAGGCGCAATAATAAATTAAGTAAAACTGCAGCTAAAAAAGTCGGTTGTATTGGCAATTTTGCATCGATTCGACGCAATTTTATTCAGTGACGATTTTCTCAATTAAATATTCAGTAATTCGGTGTAGAAATGCTTGAAGGAGATCAAGAATTAGTGAAACTTTCGATCCTTGTTCAATAAACTGATTAATAATTAATTATTGAGCATATTTTATCAGCTGGTAGTTATTACCAATTTGATCCTCCGCGTTGTGTTAAATGTTGGGTCCTCCAAGTGTTAAGAGTTAAAAAAGAAAATAAATTTTTGGCGAATTTCCCAAACTTTTGCGTATTGAGAAAACTCATTTTCCGATATTTTTCCTTTAACAATTTTCCAATCTGATATTTTTTTTCACTAGCTGGGTTATGTCGAAAACGTTGCCAAGGTGTATTTTTCACTAACTTTTAATGATTTTTCTGAATAATTATATCTGAATCAAAACATACCCCTTGGTAAATCGTATCAACCCATGTAAATCATATCATTTGTTGCAAAATGGCGTGATTGAGAAAATCGCAAAATTCTCTGTTTTAGTGGATAGAAAAGTGAAATTCTTTGTCGCGGATCAAAAAGTGAGAAGTTTAGCTATCAACTACTATTAATCTCTCAGGTGGAAAATCCTTGGAAATGTCGGAAAATTCCAATGAGTTTATTCACCCCACTGGTGACTATATTTACCCGCCGAGTTTAAAAAAAAAGTCAGAAGTGGAAGGGTTCAGGAAAGGCTCGAATGCTCATATTTCCCGTGGAGATAGAGAAAAGCAGTCTGAGACAAAGTTGTAAGCCAGGAAATTTCCTATGAGAATGACCTATAGAGGAAATTTTCTTGCCCTTGGGGAATCCTGCAGATAAGGATTTATGCAAATTGACTTTTTTTTTACCCCGGTCTCCCCTACAGAACTGATTAAAGTCTTCTGGTTGACCACAAAATTGTAAAAATAATAAGAAAATTAATTTTTATAATTATACGTTTTTGTTTAGATAATTTTTAAAACAAATTAGGCTTAAAGTTTTTGAGCTTTTTAAACCTTTATCCCAATTTTTTATCCAAATGATTAGTTTTGCGGTGCACCGCAGCAACTAGAAGAATATTTTTCCCAAAAAAGTGTGCTCCACGAATGAAATTGTGTGGCAAAATCGCCTCATAATCATGATAATTGTTCCTAGGGATGTCACAGAGCTCATAAAGAATCGTGTGTATGCAATTAATCTCTCATTAAAAATGCATTTTGCTATCTAATTTAATTTTGTTGCGCTCCCACCACACACACATTCCGGGAGGTGGCAATAAACAAGATTATTTTCACTGGAAGATTTTGAATTTTAATAAATATTATTCTCTCTATTTGATCTATTTTTGTCTCTAATTGTGAATTAAATCTCTTTTTAATCCATTTATTGCAAAATATTCGTTGGTTGTTCGTTAAAATTTGAATTCTCGCGCCAAGAGCGCCATCTTAGTAAGCGGCTTTCTAAGATTCTGTTGTTTTTTTTTTGTGTGAAAAAAAGTTTGCGCAACACGAGGAAAAATGGGTGAGAAAATGTGAAAAATGTGGGAATTTTCGGTGATGATTATTTCTAATTTTTGGTCTATTCCGTCGGATTAGGGGATTTCTTCAAGGTACCCAAAGCTCGCAATTCAAAGCGCAAAGGAGGATGTGATTTCCTGCAGCCGACAAAGAAGCCCGGATTCTCAATGTGTCGTCCGGGATTGTTCAAGAAATCCTTCTACTGGAAAACTATTGAGGATCACAAGGCTCAAAATAGAGTTCAGCTACTGAGTGAAGCATCCAGCAATGATTTGTCGGGAAATCCCTCAGAGGAACCACCCAGAAGGGAGAATGAAGACGTTCTGAAGGAAGTCTTAGTGATGCCTTTGGAGAGTCCGGAAGAGCAGAAGCGGAGGAAGGTTTATGAGTACAGTGATCTTGTGGATGATTGTCGACAGAGAGTTCCCATGATGCTGGAAAAACTCAATAGATTGCTGGCCGAAGGGACAATCACTTCGAAATCTTCCTCTACATCTGCCCAGGATGCCAATACTACTACATCCACCTCAAATACAGACACACGTTGGCTGAATAATCTTCAGGTGGAAGATCAGAGTGTGACGTCATTTGATCTCGAGACTCAACTCCTAAATGAGATCACCGGTGGACGTCCGGACCTCCTGGATTGCATCCCAGCAGTGGGTACACCCTTGCAAACCCACATGGCCCCAGGTGGGCGAACGAATTACACAACAAATGAACCCCTAACTCCCCTCCTGGACATGATTGATACCAGCCTGACCAATTTCTGCTCCCTCCGTTCAAATAAAATTGATCTCGAGGAAGACGTCCGGAAAGCAGAGAGTCACTTCTCGTGGGACAATCGGGAAATTGAGGAGAGATCCTGCAGATTATTTTTTGACTTCCGAGACTTGGAGCCATTGGCTTTTTCCGGATTTCCTTCTAACACTTCTCTCGATTTATTCTAAATGAAATAAATTTTTTTTTACAAGACAAATTATTTCCGGAAGCTTCTTACTTTGTCGCAATGTTGAGGTTCTCCAGCTCAGCAATGACATCCATGTGCTTGAAGGCTTCCGGATGATTTGTAAAGGTGTCCAGGAGACGTTGCTTGGACGGAGATTCCTGCCCGTAGTACATTTGCAGCTGATTGGCCAGGCATTGTGCTTCCTGAGCACTAATCACGTTACTATCGTACTCCCCGCGCATCAGGATGATCCCTTTGTCCCGGAATTCGGTGTAGTGGACAATATTGAGGCATTCCGGGGCATTCTCCTTGTGCACCTGGTAGCACAGGAGCGGGGTGAAGTGCACGGAATTCGCAGCAAACTGAAGCATGATGAATTCAAAGCCCTGACTCCGTGGGATGGGCAGGATGAAGATGGGATGAGCTTTTGCCCTTTCCTGCTGCACATTGTACATCTCCGTTGGAATTGCTGCTGCAATGACATCCTTAGTCTTGTGATATTCCAACCAGATTGCCTGAATCTCCTCCGCCGACTTCCCCTCCACCAATTCCAGCTTCATAATCTCCTCCAATTTCTTATGCGGAATCTCCGCCTGTGCCTCAAGGGCTTTCTTTGGTTTCAGCAATTCACTGTACTTCCTCTCCTGCTCCTCCGGGGTGGCTTTCTTCGTGCCCTGGGTCTTCTCCAAAGTGTCTAGTCGCGAGAGAAACTCCTCCGGGGATGTTTTCTGGAGTTTAGCAATTTTCTCTGCATACTTCTCATAGTAGGGATTCTTCTCCTTCAGCTTCTCAACTGCTTCCTTTGCTCTATTGCTAGCTGACATGGCTATGCCACGAACTACAAACTGCCCTGGGAATCTTCGCAACACCAACATCCGGGAAATCGGTCTTTGGGGAATATTTTTCGTCTACTACGTGAGCCGTTGTGGCAAAATGTGAAATTTTTTTGAGGTTATGCGTGGACGGAAAATTTTTAATAAACAAGTTCCACAAAAAACCGTTAAAAATATGACAAAAATTCACATTAATTTAGCAAAATTATCCTTTTTCTTGAAGAAAAGAGTATTTAGGAAGAGTTCTCGCCACAGAGTACTCTTACATATAGGACATTGAGAATGGAACTGAACACGAAATCCTTGAATTATCTTCGGTTTCATGTGCCTTTTCAGGCAGGGAGCACAGAAGATGTGACCACAATTTGTGACGATTCCCTTCTCCTGAGTCTCCAGGCAAATTGGGCAATCGTACGAAGAACCAAATCGTTCTGATAAATTCTCTAAAAATTGAGAAAATAAAGAAATTCGTAAGAAAATGAAAAACAAAGTAACTCAAAAAGAATTTTTTTTCAGCTTCTTACCCCTTGATCTTAGGTTCTTCTTGGACATTATCAGTCAGGGGTACCTTTATGAATGATTTGTATTATTAAAACACTTTTATTAGCCTTTTAAAACGATTAAAATTAATAAAAATAACAGCGAATATTTTGAGGAAAATATCGGTAAAATTGACGTTTTCTTTTTGAAAATTTATTTGACAAGAGAAAGAAAAAGAAGAAGACTTCCTTTTTTGTGTTTACAAAATTCACATTAACCTTCTCTCCCCGTGACTTCCTGCCCAAATCCGTGGAAATGGCTACAATTTCGTCAAATGAGGAGCCTGGGCTGCAGCAGATTGACCTCATGAAGCTGAATCTGCAGCAATTGACGCAGCTAAAGAATCAGCTGGATCAGGTATAACCTCACTTTCTACTGTGTGTGGGTGGATTATTCACATTTTCCCCCATCCGGGGGGAGTTTTTCCAGGAACTGGGAGTATTCCAGGAGTCCCTGCAGACACTAAAGATGGCCAAGAGTAAATTTATGGGTTCCAAGGAGAGTTTGGAGCAATTTAAGCCTGAATGGAAGGATCAGGAGCAGCCTGTTCTCGTCCCACTCACCGGGAGCATGTACGTTCCGGGAATCATTAAGCAAGTGGATAATGTTATCATTGATGTTGGCACAGGGTACTATGCTGAAAAGGTAAGGAAATAGCTCTGTGTAGCCGATAGTTCCCGGAATAACGACTAAAAATCGCCTTTTTCAGGACGTTGCGGGAGCGAAGGATTACTTCAAGCGAAAAGTTGACTTTGTGCAGGAGCAGGTGGAGAAGATTGAGTTGTTGGGCTTTGAAAAATCCAAAATTCGCGATGCCATCATGGATGTGATGGAAATAAAGCTGGCAGCGCTTCAGAAGCCATCCTAAATTCGCCTAAGGAAGCATCAAAAACTCATCTTTCCTTCCATATCAAGGAAATCCTCTCACAATGCACACGATAAGATTACTAAATTACAGTTTATTCGCTTTGAAATGTCCCCCAAGAGATTAAATCTGCCCCAAGAAAAAAAAATCCCATCCTTGTGCAAAATCTATCCGGAAAGTGTCTCTTTGAGCTCTCCGGACGCCACGAGTTCCTTGATTATGTCCAAACCACCAATTAGTTCGCCTTTAGCATACACCTGGGGGTACGTTGGCCAATCCGAGAAGGTTTTCAGTCCCTGTCGTACGTCTTCATCTGTTAGAATGTCAAAGGTGTCGTAGGAGATGCTGCAAAGAGATGCAAATTGAGTTTTTTTCTTTTCAATCTCAAAATAGCCACAAAGGGCACGACCTCACTCACCCCGTTTCATTTACAATGGCAATGAGTTGCTTGGAGAAGCCACAGCGAGGGGCATCACGGGTACCCTTCATGAAAATCATCACCGGATGACGATTTATCAGTGCCCTCAATCTCTCTTCCAGCTTCTCCTTATCCGATGCCACAACTCCCACGAGCTTTGCACATTTAGCCGTAAAGGCAGCTATGTCCACACCATCAATTCTATCCACAGCACTCCCACCGCGGAAGAAGATAACCGTGGGAACAGCCTCAATTTGATGCTTCAGGGAGATTTCCGATAGTTCCTCCGCTGGGACACTAAGGAACTGCACATCAGCATATTCCGGCTTCCCTGCCAAGTCGGCGGCAACATCTGCAACTTGCTTGCACTGTTCCGCCGAATCGGCTGAGAAAATTGCCACAGAAAGCCGGGATGAGCTGCAAAGTGGTCAGAAAACATAACCTCAAATACGTTTGAAATTACACCATTTCAGCAAGTTTCCAAGATTCCCGTCTTACCTGATTAGTTTTGTGTACTCATCGGCGGTTGTTACACTCACAACACCCATTTTTCTAGAGATTTTATGTACTTTGATGGCTTTTGTGGAGGATTTTGGACAGGAATGAGATTTTTTGCTGCCTCAACTGCAATATTGAGATATCCTCAAAAAGTACTCAACTTCAAGTGAATGATTGAGTGTCGATATGGGGTTGTTCAATGAAGTAAAACAGGAGGGCGTTTTTGTCTTGAACTTTAACGAACTTTTTGTTTGTTTTTACAAAAATGCGATTTTATGGATTTTCTTCCAAATTTTATGGGCATAAAACACATTTTTGGAGCTCCTGGGGCACTTACGGGTACTCCTGAGCCCCCGGGGGCCCCTTGTGCGGAATTTTGGGCCTGCGGAAATTTTGACGGTTGGGTTTAAAGATTTGAAATTTTGACGGTTGGGGATTTTACACGCACTTTTTTTTCCCGGAAATGGATTTTCGCGAACTTTTGGAATTTTTGATGCCAAAAAATCAAAAGTTTCATCCTGGTCACAAAAAACACAATTTTCCTGGAAAATTCGGCGGAAAACTCGAGAAAATTGCGAAAAACTGAATGAATGAGAGAGACGGATAGCGCTGAAATGTATTTGTCTCATTTTCTCTTGAGAAAACACCAAAAATAGCAGTGGTGGTAGCTTTTGGAACTACTACATTTATGGCGCCAAATTCAAAAAATTTTAAAAATGTAAAAATTGTAGAAAAATATTTTTTGTAAAGAATTTTTATTGATAAATAAAAAATATATAAATAAAGTCGAATTTCCACATAATTTATTCTGTATCTTCTACTTAATTTCAATAATAAACTTCCGGCGTTATGGCTGAATAAGGGATGATCTGCATTTTCTCCCCAATTTCCTATTAGAGAGACGACTTCTTCCCCTTCTTGGGTGAAGAAAGTTAATTTACTGATGATGTTTGTTTGTTCCATTTTCTTCTGCAAAACATCCCCCAAAAATATCCCTTCCACACGGCCAATTTTCACCAAATAAAAATCCCCCCTTTTTGCATTTTAATTGAAAACATTGCGCGAGTTTTAACTCAACGGCTTTTACATATAATAGGGGATGGATGGAGTGGGGTGGGGTGGTGATGGATCTCGCACAAAAAGCACAAAATGCGGCGGTAAAGAAAAGAATCCTATGCGGAGGTGCGGGGGGTGGACTTATTGAGATATATATGTACATAAGTTGAGCGATGATTCGGTGGATTTTGTGAAAGAAATTAAAATTAAAATTAATTCTTTGCTGTGTGTGTTGGGAAAATTCGCCGGGGTTCATTTAGCTTTAGCCAATTCATCCGACCTTGCATCCCTCTTCCGCCATTAATTAAAATTTCCAGGAAATCCTCAACGGCGCTTTTTTTTCCTCATAGGCGTGGGCGTTCTTTTGAGGTATTATAGAGAATCGACAGCATCACATGTGAATGGTCTTAATTGGCTTTACAATTAGCCCAAAAGAGCAATGTTTTGTCGGTCACGTGGTTGAACTCTGTGCGGGGGTAGTTTTGTGGGGGTGCGTTAAAAAAAAAAGGGGAAGTTTGAGCATCGGAAGTTGGTTAAAATTTCCACCTCTTCTTCTTATTTTAGGGGAGAGGGTGGAGACAGGATAAGCTCTGTGCATCGGGAGTTAATAATTTGGTTGCAAAAAGCTCACTGAGAGACCTTTTAATTACCCTCTCGCGTTGGGGAATATTTTTACCATCATAAGACGCGCAAAGAAGGGCGCGAAAACTTAAGAAAAAAAGGAGAAACTTTTTCTTGCAACGAGTGAATTCAATTAGGCGCCGTTTTTTTTCTTTGCCCTGCATCGTTTGCCCAAACACCCCCTCAAAACCTCCCCTTGAGCCATTCGTCTTCTTCTTTCGCAAGGGGGGTGGGTGGTGTTTTATTAGAAAGTAATAAGGGTAAATATGCACAAGGAGCTTCCGTTTATCCTGTCTGGGACTAGCACAGCAGCGTCTGTTTATCCATTTTGGTGCTCGTCACGTTGTCAGAGAGAACGGAAGTTCACCCCCCACAAATAAACTCCCATCCGGGATGTTTTTAAGGCCATTGCACAGAAAACTTCTATGAAGGATAAACTCTACTCTGTGTGTATGTACAGACTGGGGTCCTTTGAGAGAGTACCTTCAGTGGCTGCATAGAGGTGGAAAGAAGGGAAAAATCATTTTAAATAATTCAATTTTATATTCACTTGACAATTCCTTTTACTTGTTTTGTGAATATAATTTTTGTGATTTTTGTCAAGCAGGCTTTTATGCTCAGCTCTTAAATATATTTTTCGTTTTCAGTGGAAATATTTATTTTAGCAGTAAAGCAAAATGTTATTTGGAATTTAGAATTTATGCCAAAATATATTTAAGAAAATTCTAAAAGGAAAATTTTGTAAAAAAAGAAAGTTAAAATGGAAATCTTTCTTGCACTTCTGTTTGTTTGAAGCTTTGAAATCTTTTTTTTTACAATTTCTTTCGCTTTTGATGAGTTCTTTATAATTTTTTTCCAAAGTTCTATAGTTTTCTGGATTTTCCTTACAATTTTAGCAAGCCTAAATCTATATATGTTAATTTTACAGAAAAAAAGCTCACAATATATAATGAAAAGCTCAAAGATAAATCATGAAAAAATATTGCAAAATTTAATTACTTCCAACCTTTACCGAGCATTTTAAAATGATTTTCCAGGAAAGCCCCTCAATAAGTTCAATAAAATGTGGATATTTTTTTAGTAACTGGCATTTTACCGCAAATTTCACATGGATAGGTGAGAGACTAATAAATCCATCGCTTTTTGGATAGAAGCCCTCATATTTGGCAATAAAATTTTATTAGTGATTTATTGAAAATTTATTCATAATGTCCATTTACCATAAATTTAATTAAATTATTTGATAATTTCACTAATAAATTGACTGATGAGCTTTTTTTCAATTTTACTTCACTCAATAAATATTATTTTACACATAATGAGAATTAATTGGACTAAAAACTCATACACATATAACGCATCACAGATATTTAATTAAATATCTTTGAAGCGGAATTTCTCGTAATACATATTCTATTGAACTTTCAATATAATTAATACTAAACAAGAGCTTTTTTATACAGTAGATGCTTCACATTACGACTGTTTTGTACTCTCAGTTTCCTTAATAGTTTTCCTGCAATTCTTTTAACGTTAAAACTCCCCAAAAACTACTTTAAAAATTAAGAAATAAAACAATTTCGCCACACCTTCATGTAAAGCGAATTAGTGACGTTATCTGGATGGTATTATCTGGGGTATACCACCGTACTCTAAATGCTATTTTATTGAGGTCTATTATATATGCATGGGAATTCGCCACACACTGTGTGAGCCTTTTGCCCAACATCTAACACAATATTTTAGTGGTGGATTTGGAACTAAAATAAGCTCTGTGTGGGAGGGGATGGGAAGCTTTTATGAATGTCAGTGCGATGTATTCGTATATGGCATAAATTTGGGATGGTGTGCTGGTGAAAAGGTGGTCCAAAAGATTGCCATCCATCCAAAATGGGAGCTTTGCGCACCGGCATTTAAATGAAAATAAGCTCAGAGCTTTCGCCATTCAATATAATTTAAATTAGTTGTATTCCTGTGGCTGCGCTATGGCTTCTAAATATACCCAAAACCCCCAAAATGCGGTGTTTGTCTTGCAAAACCAAAATCGAACACAATGATAAGCAATAAAATAGCTATTAGTGGTTTTATTGTATACCTTTAATTTACCTCCTTCTCCCACACCATCAGGAGCTCTATTGAGTTTGTGTTTTGCGGAGCTGATAGGGTGGTGGTTGCAATCAAAAACACATAGCTAAAAGAGAATTGGAGAGACTTTTGAGGTTTTCAAACGACACTAATTTCATGGCACAGTGAAGGAGAAGAGAGTTTGTGACGTGAAATGATTCAACTAATTATTCAACCATTGCTGCACCCTCGGGCTGTTTTTCTCACACCTTCTACCGTTTCTCTGAAGGAAACTTTCTTACTTTATAAGTACAAAAGCTCCATGAAAGAGCTTTTCATGACGAATTGTGAAAATCCTTTGAGATCCTCTCAATTTTGTGCTTGATCACATTTTTAAGGGGAGATTCCTAACTTAAATGGCTTATTGACAAATTAAAATTGAGGAGTATTCGTTGAGAAGAAGAAAATTTCGAAGAAAATCTTAAATTAAAAAAAAATTCTAGAGTATATAAAACTTTGTATATACATATCTATGTCACATACATAGATAACGCAGTCTTTTTGCCAAATTATTCATTGCTATCTCCACAGAAGTGAACTTTAAGTCAGTGAGATGTAAAAACAGCTAAATCTCTATGGCAGGAAAGAAGCTTTTAATGGTACAGAGGCTCACATTAAAGTCCATCTATAATAAATTATTTGGAATAAATTCATCTACTTGCCTTTTTCCCTTTTCTGCACATAAAAGATATGGGAGAAAGAACATGTTGGATTTGCTCCAACTTTGCTGAAAGCAAGATTTAAGTAAGAGATATGCCCTCGCCATCGTCAGCCAAAATAATTTTTGGTAAAAGTAATATAGTTACATTAAAAAAGGAAAAATATCTAACATATATATTTTAAATTTGAGGTGAAAACCTAGCGGTGAAAATATAGCAGAAACATTAATGGTTTAACCATAATTGAATATTGAGGTAATGTGCATACATAGACAGAGGAAAAAGCTTTTCTA